>NW_026087742.1:88721800-89321800 GCF_022539395.1 Myiozetetes cayanensis | reverse complement strand
TGCAGCAGGACAGGAATGCCCAGCCAAAAGAGCCTTACCTAGAGGCAGCACTGCTGAAGAGCCAGAAGATTCAATGCCTCACGAGGTGCTGAAGGCACCAGGCTGAAGCATTCTACTTCCTTTCCTGCCCCAAGCAGGGAAAGCACACTTCCCCAAGCTGTTGGAGGGTTTGCAAAAAGACAGTGGTAATCCACCTAACATGTCCCCTTCAGGAGTAATGGAAGAAAGATATCTCAGGGAACCATAAGTAGTGGCAGAAGCACAATTTGTGGGTAACCTATGCTTACTCATTCATATAAGCTTAATAGCACTTCTTTTGTTCAAAACCAAAATAGTTCTGAAATAAAATTGCAATTACTTGGATGATATTCATCTTTGGTAAAGCCAATGGAAAAAAATCTCCTTTCCATCAGTGGAGCCATATTAGCCAAGAATATATTTTGAAAAGGTTAAATAAGCTTGTGCTTGGGCTTTAAGGACCTTTGTGTGCTGTACCTGCCAGTTTAAATGATGACTACAAAGATCTGTTATAAAACTTTTTCCAGGAGAGGCGAGAGCTTTCCCTGTGTCACCATTTTTAATATACTATGACTCTTGCTCATAGTAAATTAGGTTATTTATCCCCTTTATTTATATGCACTGCTCTAACACAGTAGCAAACCAAAGTGATAGATGCATCTGTATCAGTCGTCAAACTCAATAACAAAGCAACTGCTACTGTGTGTAACTTTACCCTATTGCTATCAATTTATATAAAAGACAAATTCTTCAAGCTGTGAATGTGTGAAAGTAAATACTTTACCATTCTGGACTCGCCAGCAATTACTTTGTCCTCTGATCTCAAATCCTTCCCCAGGCTGCTCTCACATCATGGGGGCCTAATATTGATCTCACAGACCTTATCCCAATTCACTTTCTGGCTTCCAGAGAAGCTGTTCTTTATTACTCCGCTGAAACTGAAGGCAGAATCAGGCCAGTGGTTGGAAATAAACAGGATGCAGAGTTCTTCCATTATGGAGTTCAGAGTCTAAGCCAAAAGCAGAATGTAAAAGGCTGAAGCAAACTTTATTGGATTGCAGACTAACTCCTCCTGCCTTCTGCAGATAAATTTTACATTTAGATGTGTTGGGGAGACTCCCACTGCAGTCAATAAAAATTGTGCTCAACCAATGTTATTTGTCACCAATCCAACTGCCCATTCTGTGTTTTGCTGAAAAAAGGGGAAGTCTTCAGGCAACAAGCTTTCCTGATATTGTGCTTAAACTATCTCAGATTCCCACGTATAATATACTAGTGTTACCAGCTTCCCTGTAATATTCACTTAATTTATGCTATTCATTAACATTCTATTCCAAACTGAAGTTCTATTTCACTGGTATATTAAAATAAGCCTACTAAAGAACAGCCCATTTTAAAATAGTAACAGATGGGTATGTCTGTAGAGTTGTACAGATTTAGATTCTTACTTTAAATTTAAATAAATAATTTTAAAAAATTGAATTAGCAGTATCCACCTTTCACTTTGCTTCTTAAAACACGTGAATATCATTCTATAGACAGCAAGTCTGGGAAAAAAAAAAAAAAACCTGGAAAAATATCCATCCCTTAGTTGCTAATTATGTTTATAAATCTAAATTTTTGAATGAATGCTATACAGGACTACCCCTCAAGCAGCAGCATTCCCATAGAACCAATTTGTGGATACATCTACATCACAGTGCCTCTCAACAGAATTTTTGTTGTCTTTATATATGTAAGACAACCCATTTGCATCAGATCGTATCTCACTGATAAATGAGGATTTTTATATTTTTGAAATTAGCTCTAGATTTGAAATTTATTTTCGCAATGTCCTAGACTGAGGGGAAAATATGCTATTTTTATTCATAAATTGCTTTGCAATTCATGAAATTCCTCAATTAAAGGGAAGTAGTTGAACTCTTTACAATCATTATTTGCTTTTGGCATGAAGTGTTATCACAACAATCGTCGTTTTTAAACTGTTAACCTATTCTTGATTGTGTTTTGTCTTTCACATCCTTGTGATGTTACCTCTTAATTTAGCAAATTGCACCTTTTTTCCTAATGGCTTTTATTTCGACACTTGTTTCACAGCTTTGAAGGCGTGCCTTTTGCAGGCATGCTGTTCCGATCATCTTACACTTTACAAATATGGGCACAAAGAAGCTACAGTCTCAGATGCATTTACACAGATGCTTATCTAGAGCATAGATTCAGTACAAAAAAAATAAAAAAGGTCATCTGTCATTACCCCATACTTTGTAAGCAAAGACTGACTTAGGCCATTTGCAAAGTAAACTACTATTAAATTAGAACAAAAAGTAAAATATGCTTTAAGATACTTTTAGCCGTTCAGCAAGCTTAGAAAGGACAGCAACGACTGCACCGCAAACATTTCTCTGTTCCTGTGCCGCTAGACACTGGAAGCTCCACCGGAGAGAGTAGTGCCGTGTGGGTCCGGCGGCAGGAGGGAGCATTTACCGCAGCTCCGGTAACATCTCTCTGATCTCTCCTTTCCTTTGTGATCGCTGATCCAACAGCCCTACATCACACTGTTTTTCTGCCCGCTTGATGAGCGAGTTAATGTGTTTCTTCTCAGGAGACCTTTAAGCTTAAAATATTTCTTTAATTAACGAAGCCTAATCTTAAAAAAGCCAAAGCCGGCTGCGGCGCTTCCACACTGCGTAGCTGCGGGAGTCCCACCGGCCCGGCTCATGGGGAAGGGCTGAATAAAGGACTATGCCTTCGACTTTTCGGACTGGCCACAGAGAACCCCCGCTGCCCCCGCCGGGGTCCCGATGCCGAAGCCCCGCGACGCTCCCCGCGCTCGGCGGGCCAGGGACACAGGGACAAGGCGAGAAGGCTGCCGGTCCGACCCCAGCCCATACACCTCCCACCCTCCCCCGCCGCTTTGAACTTCTCCAGCACAGAGCCCTGAAGGTGCAGAGTGGCCCCGCGGCCCCCCGGCCCCGCCACACCACAGCGGGGGAAGGCGCAACGCCAGCAACCCATCCCCGCGCATCCCCCCGTCCCCGGCCGGCGCGGCGGAAGATGCCCCGCCGCGCCGGCCCCACACACTCCCCCCAGGGGAAAAGATGCAGCGCTGCCGCCAAACCCCTGCCTGTGCGGAGGAAGGTGCGGCACTTCCCCCGCCGCCGGAGTGACCCCCCCGCCGCAGCCGCCCGCCCCCGCCGGGGCCGCCCCGCCCGCCGCTGCCCTTCGCGAACAATGAGCCGGGAGAGCGCGGCACGGCCGCGGGGCAGCCCGACATGCCCGCCCCGCCGCGGCCCCGGCCCGCTCCGCCCGTCAGCCCGCGCAAGCTCCGCCTCGCCGCCGTAGCGCTCGGCCCCGCCCGCGAGGTACCGGGGCGGGGGCAGCCCCCATCCCAGGAGGGGCCGGGCGGCGGCGCGGGGGGTGCTCGGCCGCGTGTGGGGGCGGCCCCGGCGGGCGGTGGCTCCCGGGGGAGGGCAGCGCCCGGGGGGCGGGGGCGGCGCCGAGCTGAGCTGAGCTGAGCCGAGCTGAGCTGAACCGAGCTGTGCCGCGCTGCGCTGCTGCGAGCCGCCCGTGACACCTCCCGGCACCGGTGCCGGTGCCGCTTGCGATCGGGCGAGAGCCGCGGTGCCGCCCGCCCCCGGCGGTGCCCGCGCCCTGCGCTTTGTGCGTGCGGCGGCCACCACCACCATGCGGGGGGAGCGGCACCGCGTGGGACGCGGCGAGGCGGAGCGCCCGCGCCGCCCCGGCTGCTGCACCTCGGGGGAGCAGGGCCCCCAGAGAGCCCTGAGCGCCCGGCGGTACGTAGTGGCACCCCCGGGCCGAGAGCACTTCTCTCTCTCTTTTTTTTTTTTTTTTTTTTTTTTTTTTTTTTTTTTTTTTTTTTTTTGGCGGGGGGCGGTGGTGGTGCTGGTGAAAAGGAGGATTTCTACTGTGCAGCGTTTGCGGGGAGGAAAATCCTGTAGGTGAAGCCACATGGGTTCTCAGTGGCACAGCTTAGTGGCTTCTTGCCTTTACAGATTTCAGGCGGGGAGCGTGCGGAGTGTGTTTTAGGAGGGTTCGCCTTCACAAGAGGGCTTGAATAGATACGTTTAGAGAAGCAGTGCTTTCCAGGAATTTAAATGAGAGCCTTTTCTGTGGTTGCTTTTCAAGGCTGTTCTGTTCTATATTTGCTCTTGCAGATTGCTCTTATCAATAGTTAGGCAGCTGTGTCAGCATATAAAAATCAAGTATTCTCAGAAGAAAAGAGTATCGGCGAATTTACCTCTAATAAGCGGTGTAGATCACTTCTGTGGTCTCTGTCTATATTTTATCCGTAATGTTACCATCTCTAGTACTCAACTGTACCACTTGTAGTTCATTTTGTCATGGCAATGTGTTTCATTTGGTACTAGAAAAAATTTGGGTTACTCATTCAAGTAATTTAGGTGATCTTTTGGAGTAAGGTTTAGTCATCTCATTTCTTCACGTGTAGGGAACTGTTAGGAGATAGGCAGAAGGCAGCGACAAAGCTCAAGGTTATGGTTTTCGCACATTTTTCAATCTGATTTTCCTTTTTCAGTCTTGCAAACTTTCTGAACTGTAACCCTTTTGCAATGAAACTTTTCAGGCGTGGTGTTTGCATCCAGGTAATTTTAATGTTTATATATGTATGTATGCATCTTTTTTATTTGTTTGTTTGGTAAACTCGTGAAAGTAATTCAGCTTGTTTTGATAACGTGGGGCTGTTGGATATAGGGAAAGAATTACTACATTTTTTCCATTTAAGGATGAAGTTCTTGCAGTGAGTTGTTTTTTGTGTGTTTTTTGTTGTGTGTGTGTTTTTTTTTATGAGGGGGTTTATTATTTTTATAAATTCGAACTATAGTTTCGAGGTATTTTTCTCACATACGCATTTCTGATTAAAATACTGCTTGAAATCCTGCCATAGCTGCCTACTGGTTTTGTGTGTGGCTTGCTAAGATCAAACGCTGCACTACTGGGAAAAGATGTGCTATATTGGCTGAATGAGAAGCTGTGATAAAGGGTCTGGAGGTGAGGTCCTGTCTGTGTATTCAAACCCAAGGACGTTCAGCACTGATTTCTGCAGCTGACAACAAAGAGGTGTCTTTGCAGACACCCCTGCTGCAGGAGGCAGGGCTCCTCTTGCAATTTGCTGTGTAAGTGCTCGTTTTGAAATCTTGCAAGTGAAGACTTTGAACTATTTGTAGACAGAAGTCTTCTCTGATGGCGTTTAGGACCTCTACAACTCCTGGTGTGGTAGTCAGAGAACTCTTTTCTGTTCTGCACTTCATCTGGGCAGAGGACAGGATTTCCCAGCATTGTCCACACTGCACGTTCAGAGTTGGAGGATGTATACAAAATGTTATAGGTTTGTTGCAAGGTTACAGACCTTTACATCTATGTTTTGTGATGTATTTTCTACAGAGGAAATGAAAAGAAAGGCCAAACAATAGTGAAAGTGTTACAAAACTTTATAAAAGTAGCCTAAAAGGATGTTAGAGTTGCATATGTACACGTCCTAGTGAAACGACATCATGGATAAAGTTATATATTCACCTTATCTTTTGTCCTTTGAAATCTGCAGAATGATTGTTTTATGCACTCTTAGGTTAATCATAGAGTTGTGCATAAATAAAATCTAGAGAGACTGTTTCCTGATTTAAAATTAAAACGAAATAGAAAATAATTGTAACAGTTCAGAATGATTTTTTTCTATTGCAGATTAGTGAAATGAGATAGAACAGCATCCTGTTGGTAGCATCCTAACAATTGCATTGTGAATTGATGCTGCATGTGCTAGTTACTGCATATGCTATTGGAGCATGCTGGATTTTACATAAGTTGTTGGAATGCTACTGGTCCTTCAGAAATAGTAAGCAGATCTCTCTGCAGTAATTTTCAGATTGCATTTTGGAAACTTCTCTGTATTTGCTAGGGAATTGGCTAGTGGTCTACAGAGAAGTACTTGGGCATATGGTACAGGCTCATTTTCCATGTATTTAGCTACTAATGGCATTAAAAGAAGCCAACATATATTAAATACCTCTCTAATATTAATTATCTTGTTAAGAAATTGCTGCAAATACTGTTAAAATCACAGATGCCCTCAAAGGCTGTGTGATCAGTGTGAAGGCAAATCCAGGGAACAGGGTCAGTGGGAAATCTGTTGTTCTGTGAAGGTCTGTTGAGATGCTGTTGTTGCTAAAAAAAATAAATTGGTTGCCCCTGTGGCATTGGAACTTTGGGACTTGCTTCAAGGAATGGAAAATCTGACTTTGCTACTAGTTTTGCAGTGTAGAAATCATTTTTGTCGAGTAAGACTGTTGGCTTCCTCAGCATAAAGGTTTACAACCCTTAAATAGCTCTTCCTGACATTAAGCAGTATCCCTTTCATGTGTTTGAAGTGTGTTAGAAAGGCTGGCTGGCAACACTGGTACTGATGAATGAAAAAGAAAGAAATTTACAACATCAGATACTTTCTTTAAATTATTTCCCTTGTTGTTAGTTATTACCAAGCATTAGACTGCCACACTTGAATATAATTAATGTAGTAAATGGCTTATTAGGCACCATCTGAACTTTTGCCTTGTTTAATTATAGAAGCTTAGTGCAGTGGCCTGTGTACAATATTCACCCCAAATAATTGCTTTCAGACTTTTATCTGACCATGGTTATTTTTGGAGCAACTGCATGCGTGGCTTTTCCCTGAACTTTGCACTTCTTAGGCTCTCCTTTGCAGTGCTGCCACTACATTTCCAATTTACATAACTGAAAGCAGTTGAGTTTTGATTTTGCTGGTAGTAATTCAGAGCAATTGTTCTGCATACCATTCATATGTTAATTTGTTTTGAGATTCCTTAAAATTCTGTAATTCATATTCATATTTAGGTATGAACCAATCCATGACACAAACAGAAAAGTTTTAATACTTTTTTCCTAAAGGTTTTTAATTGGTTACTGAAGTTAAGAATATTTCTTCCAGTGACACTGTATGCCTTGATAATGATGCTAAGAGTATAAAAGGAGTGGCACAAGATGAAATTTGCACCACAAACAATTTACAATAAAGGGTTCAGATACAGCAAACCCTTCTTCATGTGCTTGATCACATAATTTCATATTAAATGCTGTCTTCCTCCAGTAGAACTCACAGTGACATATTTAGAGTGCAAGATCATATGAAAAGCTGACTACAACTACCATATTATACCTGAAAATAATATAAACCCCTTGATATTTGTTATTGGGTTTATTTTAGATCCAGTCTTTTCTAAGGAGCAACCATAGAAAACTGATTTGCTTGATCAGTAACACCTCTGAAAAAAGCAATCTTGTAGAGATATTCAGACTTATTTTTATCTGGTCTGAAAATTTTACATAGACTAGGAACAGTGCTTCAGTAGTTGGCCTTGAGCGGAAAGTTTGCCAAAATCATTCTGTTTGCTGTATGCTTTTTTTCAGAGATTGTCTCTTTCCAGAAGGATAAACGCTTTAAGGGTTAAATGTCAGGGAGTTGTTGTCAGTATTCTTGATGAGGGTCCTTGACCTTGGGAACTTGCTCCTGACAGATGCTGTGACAGACCTTGTTGTTCTACAGACGTTCAAAGCCCTCTTTGACACCAGTCACTTTGGAAAGGCCAGTTCTTCCATACTGCTGGAGATGGCTAGAGGCTGGGAAGTGCGACAGAGCTGGGCTCTGGGGTGTGGTGGCCTGGATTGCTGTTGTGTTTCTTTGGAGATGTGGCCGTGCAGCTGGTTGTGTGCGTGTTACTGTGCTTGCTGGAAGGTTGCATTTAAGAAATCTAAATGTAAGTCAAAAGTAAAAGTTCTGTGATTGTCATCAGAGTAGGATTCACTACAGGTTTTGTACTCTCCACTGTTTATTGTATTAAATTGCATGAATGCTATCCGAGAGTAAGGCGTTCTATAGCTAGGGTTGTGAAATGACTAAGTGCTCTGAGGACTGAACACAAAATCTTTGTAACAACCAAATGGCTGTTCACTGTGGAAAGTTTCTTCTTCCCATGTGATACGTATGTGTCTGGCTGGAAGATACATGGCCAACCAGATGGAGAGAGCTTAGTGAGATGGGTTTTATTGTGTGGCTTTCTGAATTCATTATGTCATTGGTGGAGCCCAAAGTCTGGGAGAGTATAAAAGTTGTTGAGGTCTCTTTATAGGATCCTCAGTTTAAAGTAGCTCTGCTCAGTTCTGTATTGATTTTGGTAGCGGAGTTGCCTTTCAATCCATCACTGGAAGGACTAGTTTTAGTCTAGTCACCGTTAAATCAGTTTCACAGCAAAGGCTGTGATCTTGTCTCTATGAAATACCAAGTCACTTTGGCCCATGATGTTCTGTTTGAGGGACAGGGACCTGAGTAAAACCTTCTGTGTATAAAAACGTAGTGATGTGCTCTACAATCATGGTCCAAAATGCCCTCAAACATTGCATAATTGAGTAGTGAAAAATTTGATGTTCTTCTATGAGGCTGATGCCTAGATGAGAAAATGCTAGTTAAAGTGCTGTTTCAACACAATCTGAAAAATTTTGAAGGTATTTTATAATTCACTATGCAAAACAGGAAGTGTTTTGCTCTGGACTGACAATGGGGTATCAGGCCATTCACCCTTACACTGCGGCAGAGAAGGGAGGTCAGTAACAAATGAAAGTTGTTACCATCTGATGGCTGTTTAGTCACCTGTGAAATGTGTTTTCTAATAGACAGGTTTCCACATCATAGGAGCAGCAACCGCAATTAAATGAGCGGAGCCAGCCCCCTTGTCAGAAGACTCGTACATCATGCCTCATCTTAGCCTCAAACCGATCCCGCTAGTTAAGTGCTTCCAAACACAGCGCAGGGACCCGTGATTGCTAATGGTGCTCTGTCTGCTGGGGGAGAAAGAGCACGTTGTATTGTAGAAGCTATTGGCCTGTCTCTCCTAGAAAGGCTTAATCTGTAAAAGCAGAAAAAAGTAGAGCCTGTAGCAGCATCCGTGAACATGTGAGTAAGTTGCTTGCAAAATGTTCAAAGAATTGACTGGTTTTAGGATTTCATCCTGTGGAAGCGTTATAGAGGGCACCCTGTATCACCCAGTGAAGCTAACTAATCATGTCCAGACGTGGTAGTAGTTAACTGACAAATTGGCTGAAAAGTCAGTGATTAATTTTAACAAATGAGTTTTCTTTGAATGCAAACTCGTGCATGCCAATTATAACAGTATGGCTATGATAAAATTAGGCACTTTTATTCTTTAAGCTTCAAATCTACTGGTGTATGATTATTTTTTCCATTGTCTTAAAACATCTACATTTTGTGGGGAGTGTCATTAAGGGAGGGGAACGAACACACATCGAAAAGAAGTGCTCTTTCTCCCCCAAATACCCTAAATTCCAATGCAATGTTCAAAGTGTTTGCAAAATTCTTTTCTAGTGGTTAAGGAGTATTTAATGTATTGTATCATACAGTCTCAAGGCCTCTGTTGTCTTCAGTGATGCACAGGCATAATATCTAGTCCCATAAAATCAGTGAAAGGTCTTGCATTGCCTTAAAGTGGGCTTAGGGTCTAGACACCGGTGAGTCCTAGTCTGTGTTCCAGCTGCAGGCTCCTTTTAACAGGAGACTGTGAACTTGCGTGTAGGAAACAAAGCTCCTAGCAAACATACCTGAGTTGAGTCATATTTTGATGTGTTGAAGAGGCTGCTTTTAAAACCAAATCTACTTGGGCTAAATATGTGAGATATCAGGGAGAAAGCATTAAGAATAGGAGGAGTGTAGGAATTTTTTGAATAAGGCAGTGTACACTATGTGAGGGTTTTTTCCCCTAAAGATGTGGTGCTAGCATAGAAATTGCATTATAGATGCATAGACAAAAAGCCTTTTTTCTTTAGAACACAGATGTGGTCTATCAGAAAATGAAACAGTGACATGTTTTTAGACATATAACTTGGATGCAGTCTTGCAGATGGATGGAGGTTTGTGATCAAAGCACCTTGACTCTGCACACAGACCTTTATTAGCACAGCTGAAGGGCACAGAATATCAAGGGTGGCTTTGCACTGATGAGTTCGTGTGACTGTAGTGGTATGGCATTGACATTTTCTTTATAGTAAGCCACCTTATTTTCAGAAGCTTATCATTCACCCATAAACCACATGTTCTGATTTAAAGCATAGTTAAAATGTCTACTTAGTGGAAGGAGAAGTTTTACTAAGTATAAAAATAATTGCTTTGATGAAAAGGAGAAGAACGTGGCATTTACAAGAGAACTCACTTTTTATTTCTTTTGTTTTATTTAACATGCATAACTCTCAGTACCCCTAGATTTAAAAGACATTTAGAAAAAGACCTTTAGAAAAATAGAAGTCCCTTTAAAGATTGTTTCTTTCATTGTCTTGACAAATCTTGAAAAGTAGTTTCTGTGCCTGCACATTTCAGAAACAGTTCTTAAGGGTTTTATTATGTGCTGAAACATATGTTTATAAAAAAGACTATAACCTGGTGGAAAAAGTGTCTTATAATAATAAACCTGTCGATGGGCCATATGCTGCCATCAGTATATTTGAAAAAAAATAAATTCTTCTACAAGTGTTAAGTAACTTTACAGTCTGAGTGTTAAGTTAAGGTCAGACTGTGACTCGCCCTCTGTGGATTGAGAGGGGGAGGAAAGTGCCTGCAGATCCTCCTTATGCTCTTTTCATTAACTCACAGGGTGGCAGGCGGGCTGGAGGCGGATAGCACCCTTCCCAAAGGGCAGTGGATAGCACCCTTCCCAAAGGGCAGTGCAGGCAGGAGCTCTGCGGGAGACTGCAAGAAGTCATCCTCCTGTAGCTTTTCCTTGATGCTCTGCAGGTTTGTGCCAACCCAGCACAGGGCTGTGTATTTTCTAAAAACTTGGTTGAGCTTTGTGTGGTCTCTCCTGAGAAGAGCAAACCTCTGAGGTAGATTATCTGCATTTTAAAGGTAACAGAACAGATAGTTGAAGTCGGTACAAATAAAAGAGCTCTGATAAATCTCTAATTGGATAAGAAATGTGGAAAAGAACTTCTGTTCTTACTGTCTACTAGGTAGATCATTTCTATTTTATAGATTTTTTTTTAGTGTTTATAGCACTAGTTTTGGTTTTTAATGTAAGTGATGTGGTTGCTACAAAATCTGTTTCTGAACAGCAAAAGTAAGATGCAGTAGGTCAAAGGATATGTCATTCTTAAAAGGCACTTTCTGTGTGGAATCAATGTTTGGTAAATGTAGACACTTTCAAACCTATTTTACTTTGGATTCACTCTGGATAGCTCCTGTGAATGGGAGTCGTGCATGTGTGCATCTCAAAAAGAATAGGTTTCCTTGTAACTGAGGAACTTTACATGTAGGAACATACTTCACTGAGAAGTGTTTTAATGTCCTAATGTTTTCCACCGCTGGTCAGCTGTGCGCTGCTTTTTTCTTGGCAACTCGATAGGTCATAGTCATTGTCAAAGGAAATATTACAGATTAAGAAGAATTGTTTAGAGTAGTTGACCATACTCAGGGCGGTGTCAAGTGATACACGAGGTTGCCATAGTATCCGTTATTGAAATCAAGATTGTGAACAGAGCAGTCCCCATCAGGAGGGAATTCCTTACCACAGTCTTTCCAGAGTTCATCAAACAAACTAAAAGTTTCTCAGAGGAAATTTGCTTCTTGAGGGCTAAATCTTCCCCCTGGATGTTCCTGTCCAGAAGTCTAATGCCCTGTGTTGTATCTATGTGTACAAGGCTCCTAGTCTAGAAGAGGGCCTTGGAGAGAGTGGAGCAGAGATGTGGAATCACCTGCACGAGAAACACCCAGACTCCAGCATGGATTTTGCAATCACCATGGAAATGTAAAATAGATTGGATCAGTAATCCATGGAGGAGAGGGTACTTGGGACTTATGTGGATGTTCACGGGGAAAATTCTTTGGGTGCATCAGAAGGTAGGGCTAAGTATGGACTGAAGGAATAGGAAGAGAACAACAGTAACCATGAGGAGGAAACCATCTATGCCTTGTGTGTGCTTAGCTTTCCAAGAGAGGCACTTTGGTACTGGCAAGGCTTGGCAAGCATACCAGGACCGTTTCTCTTCATCCTGACAAAATGTCTCTCCATGGACTCTGTAAAGTCCAGCCAAGTTCTTACACCTCGTTGGACCTGAGGGAAGGGTCCTGGTCTTTGGTGCTGCCTCCTGAGCACAGCTGATGAGGTGATTGAGGAGTCTGCAGTGATCCAGGCTGGCTTGCCTACAATATGCAATAGCCAACATGTGGTGTTAACAACTGCACTGCTCAAAATTTGCACAAACCCACGTTTAGTAATAAAATAGCTTGCAACTAGTCAAAGGCACCAGTAGTAGCCAAGCAAATTTGGAATGTCTAAGCCAACCATTTTTAAGTTATGGTGAGCCAAAAAAAATTAGGGAACAGTCCAAGAAATGAAGAACACCTCACTTTTCAGGAACTCTCATATCTCCAAGATGCCTTGGCCGATCTACCTCAAACTTTCCAGAGAAGCTTTCCTTGGCACAAGCCCATGACTCTGAAATTTCATGTGACTGTGTTTTATTTTGTTGAAGTTATGAAGGTTAAAACCAGAGTTTGTTGTAGAAAGCTAATCTCTCCATTAGAAATATTTCTGCATAGTTGATGTTCATTCCATTGTAATTGTTCACTGCTTGTTGAGATTGATTTTAATTTTGCTGTTTATTTCAGGTTATTTTTTTTTAAAGGATGAATTCAGAGCAGTATGGCTTGGAGCCAAATTGTGCATGGCTGGCTATAGGCATATGTGGTAAGGCAGAAACATTAGCCCTGTAACTGCTGGAGAAGGATTTGCAGTTGGAGTCCTACTTCCACCATACTATAACTGGAGAGCTTTTAGGAATGTCTGGTTTGAGAGATCACTATTTAGTACTACTTTTCCCTCTCTGCTTGGTAGAAGAAAATGTCTCTGGCCTAGTTATACTCTTACCTCCAGGCAAAAAATGCTTCTGGTTGATGGCCAGCTTGTCATTCAGGGTTTCCCTAATGGCAGCTCCTTCTGTGGGAAGCCATGAAGGTGGCAGTAGCCTAAGATGGGGATCAGTGTTCTCCATGTGTGCCCTTGAGCTGCTCTTCATTGTATCTAAACAAACTAGCCTGAAATGTCTAGCTTCCAAAATTGCACTATTTCAGATAGGTATTAGAAAACAGAAAATATTTGTAGTCCTGGAAGTGCCTTTAGTTTTTAAAGGTAGAGGCACCTTAGCACGACTTAATTCTGTACAGGAGTGTGACCTGGTTGTGTGCTTGCCCTTTTCTCTGCTCTGAGTGCTATTTTCTGAATGATGGGAAGACCAAAGCATGCCATTGCAGATACTTGCTATTGTTAGATGGAGTCAAATGAGCAAAAGTTTCTAATATGCTGTATTTCAAGACACTGAATTAGTTTGACTGAGTCACTTTACAGACAGAGCAAGCAGGGCAGGAACAGATGTCAAACTGGAATGAGCCCTCACCCTGAGGCAGGAGCTGAGAGTGTTTGAAGTTGATGCTCATCTGTATTTTTCTCTCTGGGGCTCTCCAGGAGAGACTAAGCAGAAGTCAGGAGGCTCCTGAAGAGACAGGGTGCTCTGCATCACTTTTTTAGGGCTCTCTTTCAGGCAGGATCACTCAGCACCTGCTGAACTCTGCAGTGGATGAGGCCAGGAGGTGCTCTGTGTCTGTGCAAGACGCAGTCTCTGTCCTGTTTGCCATCTGTACTGCTGCTGGCTAGCAGCTGTAGGAGAGGGATGTTACTGCTTCTTGCCTAACACACCCCACACCAAACATAAAATTGTCTGCCAAGTTACAGCAGATTATTATGGTTTAATTCCTGAAAAAGGGTGTCTGTGTAAAATACTGATGAGTAGGTTTTCTCTTTGCCCAGGCGTTTTATTATTAGGGCAACTAAAAAGACCAACAGAGTCACCTAAAAATCAATGTGCTGCTATATAGGGAGCCACTGAGAAGAGTGCAGATAATGTGATCACAGCTACTTAAACTAGCGATCAGATATACCACTACAGTCTGTAAAAGCTGCAAGATGGAAAGAAACCCTGCTGAAAACTCCCAGACCATGGAATTAAAATAATTAAGCCTTGCAGTCTCTGGAATATATATTGTTCTTGCAGGGTTGTCATGAGATAAGTAGGGACACTAACACTAACTAGATAGAGCATACTGTATACATGGGACTTTTCTTCTGTCCTATATGATGCTAAGCTTTTTATTTTTGTCAAACTAGCTAGTTGCAGTTGAAAGTGCCCTGAGGGTTCTTCATGTGGTGATAGCACCGAAACCATAACTATCAAAGAGGAAATTAAAAGCAGAATATGTAGATATGAGGAGGCATCTCTTGATTCCTGAGTTAGCTCAGACTTTACTGCATGGCACTGGAGTGTCTGCGCAGAGACTCCCTATGTGATTTCTTCAGTAAGCAGGGTCCTGATGGAGAAGATCACCTCAAAGGATTTTTATCTTGGTATTTCTAAAAACTGTATGTCTGCACTCTTCAGGCTGCAGAGCGTTTGAGTTACTGCTGGTGATACTTCATCCTGTGCTTCCAGGTGAAAGTTTCCAAGGAGTCTCATAAACCCATTGCACAAACTGAGAGAAGGGATAGAAAACTGCAAAGCCTGTAATACTGCAATATTATAGTATTGTCTGTTGCTGCAATAATCCTGCTGTGTTTGGAAGGTCTCAGGCATACCAGCACCATGGTTAATCATGCAAGCAACCAATAGTAATTCATAGCCTTGACTGCTAAGAAATTCAGCATGACTAAGATAGACATCTGATCCAGCTCAAGCAAAGAAACTCAAGAAGGTCTTTCCACAGCAGTTTGTTTTTTGATTGAGACGCTTTAACCCTGTTTCTAAATTTACTCACTTATTTTCTAAAGAATAGTTTTAAAAGTACGACACTAAAATAATTAAAATACTCCCCTTAAATCCCTGATATTGGTTTCTTATTTACTGACTTTTAACATTTTGAGTAAATGAGGTGGGAATGTTGACAGCCAGTCAATAATTCAGCCATGCAATTGCAAGAAAGCTGTTAGATGGACAATACTGGAATTTTGTGACTCCGAACTATATTGTGAGTGCTGAATCTACCCAGTAAGTATATGTGATAGAGTATTAAGTCTTCCTTCCTTACCACTGAGTTAAAGTCAGCTTCTTTATATGTCATACCTCCCCCCAGTTGCTGGAATTGGTTATAAAGCAGAAGTATGGTCAGTAACAGCAGAGCAACGAGAGAGTTGCCCATTACTCTGCTGCCCAAGTTTCTCGGAAAGTAATATTCAATACCACATCAGTTCCACTGTGGTTTAGGGATATAAACTGAAATTGAATTTTTCATTCATATTTGATAAACAAAAAAGTTATGGTTTTGTTCTTTGAAATGCAATATCTTTTTAAGGCAAAGATTCCTCTCATTTATTTTCCCTCCATCTGAAGTGAAGTTACATGGGACTTGCAGCTTTCTTCTTTTGTATGAAAAGTACTTGGGGAAAATGTCAAGTGACTTGGAAACAGGCATGGTACATAAAAGTGTCATCAAGAGAAAGACAAATTGGGTCAAGACTTGCAGCAATGTTGACTGGTTCATAGGTCTTGGAGGCAATTCAGAATAGGAGTACCGCTTCTGAGGTTTTGGAAATCGAGAGGTGGTTATAGTGGTATAGTAACGTTGGAAGAGACGCACAACTGAAATCTGGAGTCATCAATCACTGGGTGAAATGCTGGAGAAACAGTAGCAGTGGAGAAAGAAAGTACATAGAGTACATAAAGTATGTATTACATTTACAATGTTACATTTTCCAAGAAAGACAGTGTTTTTAGAAAGCTAATGTCTTATACTAAAAGTCTATTTTTTCCCTGATTCTCTGATACCCAAGCCAAGTGAAATTGATTTTAAACTAAAGACACCAATGTGCCTTTCTTACAACAGTGTGCTTGGCAGAAAAGTGATATATTAGAATTCACATCAGCTTGGATTCTTCAACTACTGGAAAGGAAACTCTATGCGTTACTCACTGATGGAAACGTGGGCTCCTCTACAGTGTGCCCTTGGGCATGTTCTATTTAAGTGTCTTGAAAATATGTGATTATTCCTCATGCACTTGTCCATGCTCAGTTTCTTTATGGAGACAGTGACATTTATGGTATCTGCAGTCTGGAATACTGCTTTTGCCATAGCTTTTAACGATTATCTCCTTTTACTAAAAAAAAACCCTAGGAGACCTAGGCTTGGTGATTGCATAGAAGACTTAGCAGATACAAATTGTTAACTGCATGTGGTGATAAAGTTAGAAACATTTTAAAGAAATCAAACTCCCCATTTGCCTGATCGTTGCAGTACAAATTCGTCTTCTTTAATTTCTCTTCCCTCATGGTATAAACCAATGTATGTCTGCTTGTTCTTTCATCAGAAATGTTTCAGACCTGAGGGACATTTGTAATTTGAAAGTAATTAGTAAATAAGTCAGATAAATACTATCCACTGAGAATTGTGAAAGCAATTGTGAAAGCACATTGGATAGGACTCTTAAAAAGCTGTATCAAATTTGAACAATTAAAGATTAAAAAATTATCAGTAGTTAGTATGATAAGTCCATTTCATCATAAATTAGTTCACTGTTAATAATTTCTGCTGCTTTTGAACCAATCTGAAGAGATATAGAAATCTAAAAAAGTAGTTAAAATAGAAGAAAATCTGTAATAGCACAGCATCTTTAGACTAATCTGTGGCAGTATCCAGCTTCCTGATTTGCAGTGGGATCTATGAGTCTATGCTTGCAGCCAGTGCTTGTGTGCGAGTGCCATCAGTGGAGTTCTGGGTCCAGAGCTGGACCTCAGGTCTGGGGGTGTTGGTACTCTTCCCTCAACTAACTTTAAGCAATATTTGTCTTGGTTCTTGGAGGGCATAACATGTTGTCTACCTTCTTGTTTAAGAACAGCTCAGTGGTGCTCATTTTCTTATGCTGAAGTCCAAAAACCCAGCTTATGTGGCTGCTACTGTTCAGAGATCTGGGCTCTCTAAGTGGAAAAGCAGAATGTGAGGTACAAGATATGTTTGAATAAGTGTGGTTCGTAAGTGGGCCAGTCTACCACTGCTTGTAAATTCATCTTAAAATCTTTATATCCCTCTACTTAAATGTCACTTTGTGATTGTGAGGTGCTACAGGATTCTCCTGTAGCTTTGCATCAATGCAGGGATGGGGTAATGGGAGCACACAGAGCCATTACTCCCTGGAAATAGCCTGGTGTCTCTCATGACCCTCTAATGTCTGTTAGATATAATACCAGGTTTCATATTTGGAGGTTTATATAATAAATTCACTATAGTTACTGGAGGTACTATGAAATTGTATGATGCATTAAAATGGATTAAAACATATGTACTCTTCCCATGTAGAGTACTCCATGTGGAGTAAAACATACGTACTCTTCCCATGTAAAGTCTTCTGCTTTACTGGAATGGTAAATTTGGTTTAATCTATTCATCAAACTGGGTTTGGTGATTGATAGGTTTACTACTAGTGGCAGGTTTCCTACCAGTGAGTGTGGATTACCACCACTTTGCTGTACTGCCTCATGTCCTAATACTGATTCATAAGACTTTTACTCTCTTACTAGGGCTGAGCAGGCACAACAGAATGTTTTGCACAGAGACTGAAGAATTTGAAGAGTTTGGAGTAGATTGAACACAGCTGAACAGCAGAAAAAGAGTCTCATCACTGCTTGGCATCATTTATGATTGCTGCTAGTATATCTGTTTGCATTTTTATACCCATCTTTAGCATGAACTTCAATACATTTTTCTCCAACTGTTTCTCCAACAGTTAAGAAACCTACCAACCTGATGGAAGTAGGAAAATTTTGCTTTGCTTGCAGTCATCCTATGTAGTATACTTTATATCTGCTATAGAAGTTTTAACTGTTACTAAAACATCTCTACTAATATGCTGACTAGTAATATAGATGTAAATAAGGAAATAAAAACAAGAATCATGAAAATGTTAGAAACATTAAGCATTATGTTTTACATCAGATTAATTTTTTTTCCCATTTATTTAGTGTCTGAATGGGATTGAAGTAAGACGAAACCCCATCAGTAGAATAGGTTTGACAGGATTGGGTGTTGCTGAGGAATCAATCTATGTTAAAACAAAGATTTCTTTTTCAGAACAGTTTCTTTTCATGTTGACAGAGAAAACCTTTTTCTGATTGATTTAGGGCAGTGAATTGGCTTCATTTTATTACTTGCCCTGTGCCTTAAGCACTTAGAAGATGCAGACAAGGGTTGGGGCTGTATTATCTTAGGCAAGGGGAAAAATCACATGAACATTCATCTCCACCCATGTGAACTTTTTTTCCTGATTCTCCAAATGGTTGGCTTGAACGTTGCCAATAGCTTTTCTAAGTGGCAGATGGTGCCACTATGAACTCATGTTCCCTGGGAAGACCACGAACCTGAAGAGAAGCAAGCACTGTCTCAGAAGAGGCTCCCTGGGAAAGCAAGTAGGTGGGTGTGCTAGGGGAGTGTGGGCAGACCTCAGCTACTCCTTGCCACAGCTGGGAGGGGGTCGAACAGATGGATGCTGAGTTGTCAGTGTGCAGCAAGAGGGGAGAGGAGGGGAGAGGGAGAAAACAAGTTTCAGATGTTTCTGACATCTTGCTGAGAGGACAAGAGGATGTGCTGGGCAAGAGGATGCACTTTATCTGCATCTTCTAAGCAGAGTCTGTAAAAAGACAGGCAAGGGTTTACATGTCTTGGCTACTTAAAGGCAATCTTGAAATGGTATTCTTTTAATGAAATCAGGGATAATTCAAAGGCCTGCCTGTTGGCTGAAAACCAAGAGAATACATAGCCATCATTTGAAATACTAAGAAATATTTTAATGAAAATTTCGACAATCCCATCTGTTGAACAGTTGAAGGAAAGGAATATATTGCATGTATACTGGTTAGCTTCAGGTTTCAAAGTCAGTATTTAAATTGAGACTTTACTCTAAAGACATGACAGAAACCTCTGCCAAGTATCTTGGAAAGAAAAGTATTTATTCTTCCACAGATTTCATCTGTAGTAGATCTCAAAACACAAGGTTTCAGATTTTGTTGTCCTTCATGATGGTGAAAATTACCATCAAAAGGTAATTCCATAGTTACATTCAGTGAGAATGGTCTCAGAATCTTAACCCATCATTTCAACTTTTATAACAAAAACAACGAATTCAAATAATCTTGAGAACTAGCCAGCTGTCTTTCTTCTCACCTCAGTTTCTCACTGTTTTAGTGGTGTCAGAGATTTCAGAGACCCTAATGTTTTTTCTGCTACTTCCACCTTGTTAAATCAGTTGTATTTGTAGGGAATGAATGGCAAGTGCTGGGAGAAAAGACATCTTGTGTGCTGCACGTGTGCATCAATGACTGCCCAAAGGGGAAGGTTATGAAAAATCCAACCAACAACCTTGGTTTGTCACTGTTGTTCATGCTGGTTTCATGATGGTAGTTGTTAGAGATCCTGTTTCTCTGCAAAATTTCCAGGCAGGTAGAATTCAGGTTCCAGTGGTTTGTATCAGGTTACAAACAGCTGTATCCCCCACAGAAGAGATTTCTGTTGATCTAGTCATAGTTTAAGCTAATATTGCCCAGAGCCATGCATAAAACAGTGCCAGAACGAGAGAAAGAAAGAAAAAAAATACTAATACCACTTTATTTTGCTTTATGAAGCCAAACAAAACATCCCAGCTAGTGTTAGTTGGCTTATTATCAGCATAGTCATGTTAAGTATTAAAATATACAAAAAAGGAGAGAAAATCGTTTCAGTCCAGGAAACTTCATTTTTAGATTGTAATGTAACAAGGGCTAAACTGACTTCATACTTCAGTTTGGCAGGCCTTCTTCCAGAATGAAACTTTTTGTTCAAGCTTTTAGCCTAAGGCAAATAAGCACAGAGAAGGCATGTTTGTATGTATGTATATAAGTATATAGAAATGAAACATTAACAATGATAATTTTCTAAATGCCCTCATGCAATTATTTTGCTAACATAAACAAATAGGAATTGGCACTGATATACAGCTGGGAAATAAGTAACAATTTGTTTACCATTGTCCTATTTTAGAGTTTTTAAACAAGGGCTGGCTTACTTGCTTTCTGGAACAAATGTAAAAAGACAAACTACAGTCTAATAAAGAAGTTAGTAATAAAAAGGAAAGCAAAACACAGTGCCTACAGGGTTAGAAACATACTTGGCAGATGTAAAATTTACTTCTATATTGAGATCTAGATAATCAGTATATCTCAGAAACGTTGTTACATTACAGAATGAAAATTCTCCAGCCACTTCTACCTGTAAGAGTTAGTGAATTCAGTTTTTGGTGACAGGATTGAAACAGACCTTTTGTAACTGTGATATCTGTTCATGTGTGTGTTAGTATAAATGTCTCCTCCTTTCAGGATGCAATTCAGATTGCCCTTTTTCAGTGCAATTACTGCTGTGTTAAGTTCAAGTAATATAGCATCTAAAAACATTTTTGGAGCAAAGAAAAGAAGCCTTTTATTCTAACCTTGCCAAGAGCAGAAATAAAATGAGCTGTTGTGCTGGAAGTGTGGAACTGCATGAGGATTTGTAACGTCCTATTTCTCGTGGTTTAGTCTTGTGTGCAGCGTGAGATTTGTGTGATTTAATGAGACTGTGATTTGTTTATCCTGTCAAGCTTTAAATAAAAATCCCTCAAAGCACTTCCTTCCTTTTTTGAATTATGTGTTTTTGCAAGTATGGTATCAAAAGCTGTCCCTTAAAAAGAAGGAGGGGAAACAAATGGAGTAATGTATGTTGGCTGGGTTTTTTTCTTATGTTTTATTAGACACTGAGTAGTACTATCCATTTCTCTGCATCTTTCTGTCTTGTTTTGGGGCATTAAGATGTTCTTGACATCCTGTTTAGTTACACATGACAACAGAACATAAGCACAGACTGCTCCTGAACTCTTCTTTTGCAAGGGGGAATGGGATTAAAACCTTATACTGTGGGCAGGGAAGAATAAATCCCAGAGAAAGCCTGTGCTGAAGGTGGGCATAAACCCCTGCTTGTGTTGTGGGTCTTAAGGCACCATCCGTGCCTCTATTTTGGAGCATCTCTGCATGGGATGTGAAGTAACATTCACAGGGGAAAACATGTGCAGCTATTTTGGGTGCTGATCCATTGCAAAGCTCAGTCTGAGGGTGCTCTGGTGCAAGGGCTGTGCTCCATCTGCAAGGAACAGGGTCAGTGCCCAAGGGTCCCCTTTCCCAAGCACAGGGTTGGCAGGAAGCAGCATATTAAACTGGGATGGGCTGTCCAGAATAAGAGAGAAAGACACAGCGCAGGTCCTGCCGCTCACCCAGACCTCCCGCCTGCTGAGGGAACGTGGTGGCCTCTTTCCCATTTGTTGCTTGGGAGAAATAGGGTAGGATGCTCAGGTCCAGAGCCTTCTCTCAGCAGTAGAAGGCTCTCCCAGTGCTCCCCCAAAGGGAAGGATGTGATCATTCCAATGGAAGGAAGTTTTCGCTTCCAGTTGTCACCCTCGTGGTGCTGAGGTGTCCCTGTTTCTGGCAGGTGGTGTTGTGCTCTTTCACTAGCACTATGAGCATAGTTTATTTCAGTCTTTCTGCCTTCTTGTCCTCTATGCTGCCCTACAGGCCGGCTTTCTTCCCATCCAGCCCAGTGCCAGAGCCTCCCTCAGCCCTTGCTGTGTTGGGTTACTCATTTTCTCTTCATTGATGTTACTTCAGCAATAAAACTAAATACCTTAATAAGGTGGTTATGTATGAATGCAGGATGCACAACTAAGTGATGGCCATTAGTCTGGTCACCTTGTTTACACAGCTGGCTTTTATCTCCAGCTGGCTTGATGTCTCAGCCTGCACAGAGTTTGGCTTTGCAGGACCTTAATGGTGATCAGATCTCCTGGGAACAACTGCAGTTTCTCTGCAAGCAGAAGTTTATGTGAGGGAAGAGAGCTGCACAAAGGTAGCACAGAAAAACCACGTGTGGCTCTGTGGTTTGATCTGCAAGAGAACTACTGAGGTGTAAGAGTGGAGCCAGCTAGGATTGTACAAAGCTGGATTGTGTTCAGTATGCTGTGACTGTGCAGTGGCATACTGAATTTTGCTTTGGAAAAGTGACTTGCACTGGCTTTGGATATATGTGATGGTTTTATACTGATGTAGATGAGTTGATTTTGTCCCCCCCTCTGCTGTTTGGATCAAAAGACAGTGCTGTGGCATGTGAAATGTGAGCAAAACCCATGCAAAACACAGAGCTGGTAGATCTGCAAGGGCAGAAAAGATACTTTATCTGCTTCTTTACTGTGTGTGAGGGTATGCTAAGGACTATGGCCAAAGTGGTGGTTTCTGCACCCGTGTCCACAGTGGAACCAAGCTCCACTGGCATCTGCAGTAACTTGAAGCAGCCTTGAACCTTTGTGTGCTGCTGTGAACAGGGCTAGGACACGGCAAAGGTATGGCAAGTGCAAATGGCAAAAACAGGGGTCAGAAACAGAAAAGGTTGAGTGAGGTAGTATGTGGCTATGTGAGGGGCTTCTTGAGAGGTTGTGGGGAGTGATTTGAGTTATGTTGTGAAAATTGCTTGTTTTCAGCATGAACTTCTGCCCCTTTGTAATTTTGATTAAAGAGCCTGGAAGTAATTTACATTGAAGTTGTACTGAATTTCAAATGAAGTGGTATGTAGTGCATTTCTGTAGAAACCCTCAGTTAGAATAATGAGACTGTGATCGGCTCATAACCAGTCTGGAAAAGACGAAGAGGTTGACTTGTCTTGCCTGACTTGAAATCTGGGAGGAAATAGTGGCTGGAGTGGTGAAACTTAAGGAATGTCAGAGTGAGAGCTGTTGTCATGTCTCCTGAGAGAAGCTACTAGTTGGGTAGGTGAAGGTTGACCCCCAAAGTGCAGTCAGTCACTGAGAAGCCAGGTTTTCCCTGACCTTCTGTGTTGAACATTTCCATTGGTGGTGGGAAAGTCTATACGTGAAGGCTAAAAGCTGGCTATTTTTACTTCCCTGCTGTCAGCCCACACTCAGATAACCTATATATGTGGTCTCTGGGCTCTGCAGGCAGCATTGTGGGCTGTGGGAAAGTGATGGCTGGCTTTGATGCCAGGCAGCTTGAGCTTTATGGTGGAGGGTGGAGAGTAGATATCAGATGCATAGAAGATAACTGTGACCTCCCACTAAGACCCAGAGATTGATGCATCTAAACCCCCAGTCTCCTACAGAATAATCTAGGACACGTTCCTTGACAGAAACCCCACTGAGCATTTCTCCAGCGGCCAGGTGGCCAGCTCAAGTAAGTTGTACTGCAAGTTGCACTATATTTGGCAATTTTCTTACAGCCTAAGCTCTTGGAAATGGGTCATTATTAAAAATAAAATAATAATAAAAAATTCACTCCACCCCCACCGCCTTTTACTTGAAATCCCAGGTTTTATTAGGGGACCTGAGAACAGGCACACTGCCTGCCTGCATGCTCAGAAGCCAGAACCTGAGACTGTGCTTTCCAAATGCCCTAACTTGGGATGCCCGGTTTAGGGGTGATTCAGGTTAGCAGTATTTTGAATGCCTGATTTTTCCCAAGTAGATAACTAAATATATGTTTAAAAGGCAATATTGAGGGAAAAAATCCTACTTCTGAGTTTTTGTGTGTTTTTTCTTCTTTTCAGAAGACATTGTCTTAGGTTGCCACAAATAATACTGTATGCAGCTTGACTCCTCTGAATAATGTTGAAGGAAACAGCCAGATTTATCGGGACTAACAAGGAAGTTGTCCAAGAGAGATTCATTAATTAGGAGGCCTAATCACAGCCAATAAGACAAATACCCAGGCCATCCACAGACTAATATACATCGTTTGGCAGTCACCACTCCCCACAGGCTTGCCTGTCTGTTGCTCACTACTGTGTGGCTTCCACCACAGAAATGATGTGATAACACTAAAACCAATTTGGCACTTCCCACATGAGAGGACGAGTGTATTCCCCACCGTGGAAATGCAGCCTCCAGCTGTCTTGCCCTATGCCAGAGGTTTCTTAATACGCTGGAATTAGCTGACTGAGAGATGAAGCAAACTAAGGGAGCATTTGCTATCTGTTCAGGCCGCCTCAGCTTTCCATCAAGTAAACCTTGGTCTGATTCTCAGCCCTTTGGGAACGGTTGCCCAGGGCTAACATTTGCTACCCCAAATAACCCTGAGGTGACCTTCTTGCTGTAAAGCTGCAGCCAAGAAAAACCCTGTTTAACATAACAGTGCACATCTTAGCACATCAACTTGAACCCTCCTGACCTCTGAGCTGCCAGGGTCTGTACAAATTAATTTTAACAATAGACAGTGTTGAAAGGAAGGAATGTTTCAAAGGAATAAAAAAAAAAAAATCTCCCTCATCCATCTCTTCTCATTTAAGAAATAGTCAGGAGGCCTACTTTGGAAAAATGAAAAGTGCTCCTTGTTGCAAAACAATGGGCTTTATAAAGGGAGAGGGAACTCATTGGTTTCTTGCATCTTAGCATAGCAAAATGAAATTTCCCACAAGTGGGTGCCATTTCTTGAAAATCAGCCTTTAATTTCCACTGAGGAATTGCCTTTGTTTCCTGGGATGCGTCAAAGATATTACTAGGGTTTGCCTTTCTTTCTCATAGCTGCTGCTAGTATTTCTTTCAAGCAAGTCAGTCAGTCTCCCCTTTCTGCCCACTTCACTGGTTTATACCTTGTCTAATGTTTTCCATGGCTTTTGTACAAACAACCAGACTGGGTAAGAAAAAAGCCATTCTCCATATGGTAGTTGGAACTTAAATCAGTTAATGATTAAAAGAGCCCATCAGAAAGGAGATATGTAAGAAAATGAAATCTTCAGCCTCTGGGGCAAACAGGCTTATTATTTCTGCCAAAGGGGAAGCTGGGTTAAGTCTTGGGTGTTTCCCCCAGGGCTAGACTCATTCCTCTGGTCCTTCTGAGCAGCTTTCACTCCAGCAGTCTCTGTTGTGTGTAAGTAAGGAGGATTATTGTGGCAGGGCTGATGAAGTTGAAGACAATGAGAAATGTTAATGATAATTTACAAACTTGTGTAAAATTGCTTTAACAGTTTGAAAACTATATGATGAGCATAGATAAGAGAGATATGGAAGTTTATTCCTGAAGCATCCAGTGGACTAATTGCACCCATGAAACCACCTGTTTTTATTTATTTAGCCAGTGTAATTCATTGCAATCATCATTTCTGGTGTCCTACACTGATTTTTTTTGTTTGTAATTGAGATGTGCTGCCTTCAGCAGTACAGGGCGAGAATCCATGGGCATCCCCAGGTGGTAACGAGGAGTATATCCCCCTGAGCAGCGGAGGGTGCCAGTCTGCTGCCAGCAGGAGGGTGGTGGGGAGCATGCAAAAGGGCTGCCCTCTCCTCCCAGACATTCTCAGGGACTGTGAGGTGTTAGAAGCTGCAGGGGCTGAGGAGGAGAGGACTGGATGTTTAGTGTAGAGGGAGATAAGATAAACTGATATTTCTCTGGACTTAGTGCAGCTTTCCGCACACAGCTTTCAAGATCCTGTGAGGTTGTAGAAGTCCTCTTGCAACTAATACAGTAATGACCTTGAATTCGTTTCCAGCTCAGCTGTACTGCTGGAGGACAAGGCATTTCTTGTGAGCAAAAAAATATTAAAGCAGCACAGAGATTTGCCTGCATAGCTCTGGTCTTCAAGAGATTTTAGTATCCTTTTTGAGGCCCCACTTGCAACGAGGAATTGCAGATAAGCTACTGCGGTAGTTAATGTGTAAAGTTTTTGGATTTATTCTCAGTGGTGCCTCTCCTTTTACTTGCAGTGTTGACAAATATACTGTTGTATGCTGTTTTTTATTTTGCACAGATGATTTTTTTCTGCACAAAGAAGATAATCATATGCATGCTTATATGTCCATGCTGACCAAGTTGAGTGTGCTTTCATGACCTCTTAAGTATTGGGGGGGGGGAGTGTTTGCCTTAATTTAAAAATAATTAATAATGCATCTCAGTCCTTTGTCAGAGTGTAATCTGAATATTGAATTTAGGAGTCCTGACTAATTTTTTTATGCTGAGGCAGTCTGCTGCACCAAACACATGCGACCACAGACAATTAGAAATTTTTGTAGTCTCACACCTGAAGTAAGACTAAACCTTTCTGTTTCTTATCAAAACGTTCTGGTTAAAAGATACAACAAAACTTGGGAAAAAATGAGAAAAACATGGGATTTTGTTATGGATTGTCTCTAAATTGTGGCTAGACTTATTATGTGACTCAATAACTCGGAAAAATATTAGTGACCTCTTCCTTCGTAACTTTGACTTCCTGCAAGCTTATCTGTTAAAAAGATTATGCAAGATGCTTCCATTGCAATCCTGTAAGAAATGTATATTCAGCAGGAGAAACATCTGACTGAGCAAAGGCTAACTTACACAGTGGTTTGGAAGCCACGTGTTGAAAAGTGCTGGGGAAACATATCAGGGAAAATGATAACAAGGGATGGAAGCAGTTCAGATGGGTGAAGAATGCTGATTTAAAAATGCAAACCATCTGAACACTGATGAGTGGGCAGGTTGCAGTAAGTTCAGGGCAGACATAACCTGCACAACAGCCATACACTGTAAGGTGACTCCCACAGGACATCACCTGCAGTGATTTAAAATTAGAAGTGGGGGGAGTGTCGAGGTACTGCAGAGAACAATCTTGCAGCAGCAGAGTGCAAGTAGGAAATGGGTTAGTTGGAGTAATAGCTTTCTCCCATGTGGTTTCTGTGAGCCAAGCCAAACGTGTGTAGAGCACTGGGTTATCACAGTCATAATTTTTTTTTTCAGTGTATTAGAAATGAATGTGTTTGCAATAAAATTGGGTCATCCAAGTGTAACTTTATGAATTCTCTCTCTGTTTGGACACTGCCTTGAGCCAAAAAGTGAGCTATCTTTGTTTGATGTTCTAGGCTTTGTCTAGATCGTTAAAATAGACTGTGTTTAGAAATGTAATGCTGCAGTCTCACATTCTCAGAAGGTCAGCAGAAATGCTAGCCTGAATTATCCCTGTTAATACAAAACCTGCGGTTTGTTCTCGCCTCTGCATTGTGGTAGGCGATTTCCCTGTTTGTGCTGAAACAACTGGCTGTGTGACCACATTGTGGTGGATAAAGGGGCTGAGCCAGTTTTATAAAAACCAACAAAACAAAACTAAAACAAAAAAACCCCTCTAACATGTATTTCCTCTGCTGTATCAGTTTACTGGTTCAGTTTGTAACGTGCCAACCCTGTACACAGGGGTATTGGCAGTGGCAGAGGCACATTGCAGGAATATGGGACAGAGCAGGGAACATCCTATACTGATGTTATTACTGGGTTCTTTTTGATGTGAAATCACAACCTTAGTTACAGCTTTGGTCTAAACTTTACACTCAGCTTTGATGTACTTCAGCAGCTTGCAGAAAGGTGACAGTGCATGGTGACTGGGTTTGGTCCCTCCTGACGGTCAGGTGTGAGCAGGCGGTGTGTTATCAGAGGCATGTAAGCTGTGTGTGCTGTTCAGATGTGATATGATGAGGTGGTGGCTCCTGAGGCACAGGCTGGTAATGAAAACCAAGCCTGCCCCTATGCCCTTTCCCTTTCCTAATCGCAGCTGGCTGGTACAAGTGGCTCTTGAGTCCCACCATTAAGTGGCTATTGAAACAAATAGGGTTAAAAAGAAAACTTCAGAAGAAGGGGCTTATTTTTACATTCAGATCAGGTAAGTGATTTGTCTCTAATTAGTACACTGAGTTACACTCAGTGTAGCAATTGAGGCTGATGATGACTATGGTGCAGGGAGGTGAATGGTAAAGGTTCATGATAGGGAAGGGCTGTACTTTCTTCAGTCAGCTTTGTAACTGATGCCCACACCACTTGATTAAGCAAGTGGGTTCATGTAAGGGCTTAGTGTGCTTGATGGTCCAGCAATGTGTTAGTGTATTTTCCTTGGAACATAGCCGCCTCGGTCAGACTTTATTTCATTTGGACCATGCATCCCTCCACTAATGCACAAGCTGTCCAAAACCCCCAGTTATGAGTAGAGCATAGATTTCCAGGTCTAGTTCTGACATTCTCTACCCACCCCCTTTAGGTAAATCTCTATATTATCCTAAAGGAATGTATTTAGATAGTTGTGCCATCCATTCTCCTTTTTGGAAAATACAAAGCCCTCAGACCCTGATGTACAGAACTCCTTCATTCCAACTCAGTGTGCATGCAGCATCCAAGCATCCACAGCAGAGGTACAGCAGTCGTTCTTATTTGGGTCTGATACTGGGCAAGAAATAGCCACTCATGCTGTGTCAGTTCATACCAGCTGAGGAAAAGGTTCCTCTCTGGTAGAATGCTTTCCCTTACGCCCCCAGATGATATCCACACAGCACCATCCATTCCAGGCTGTGGGCAGAGGAGGGCTGCCAGCTTAGAGTTTGTCCCTGCCTAGTCCCTCTGGGGACAGGCTTGCTCACAGTTCCACTGCATAAGGACTTTCAGTAGCAAAAGAGAAGACAGCTAATGTTGTTCCCACTGTGCATGCAGCCAGGCATGGGTTTTGCTTTTGCTCTCTTAATGCTACGCTCAGTATAGCAGAAGCAGGCAGGCACATGATCTCCCTGAAGGCAGGATCCAGTGTTACTGTAGAAACTGGCCACCAGCTTCACTTGTAGCTAGCAGCTGTCACGGTGTGCTTACAGCCAAATCGTGTCACTCCTAGTGTCTGCAGGCTCTGGAGTTTGTTTCTGCTGCTGAATCTTCTGTGCTACAGCTTGGAGATTAATTCTGCACCTTCTATCAATGCATTTTAAGATATTTCTGAATTGTATCTATTTTTAGAACAATTTTTAATAGTACTTGATGTTCTCTACAGGTTTCATTTTCCTTCACCAATACTTCAAGGCACAGAGGAGCTGGTAAAGGCATTGCCATGAAACCTAACTTGAAGCAATGGAAACAACTCATGCTGTTTGGTATCTTTGCATGGGGTCTTCTTTTCCTGGTGATATTCATCTATTTTACAGATAGCAACACCGCTGAACCTGTTCCAAGTTCCTTTTCTTACATTGAAACTAAGAGACTTCTGCCTCTTCAAGGCAAGCAGAGAGTCATCATGGGAGCCATTCATGATCCATCATTCTCTGAAACCATTGATGGGAATGAGGTACTTCTTAATGAAGATCTCTTAGGTACATTTAAATCAGGGACTGGAAATTCTAAGAAATGGACTGTATTGGAAGATGCCTTTAGAAATGAAGATGAGTTTTTTCCATCCCAGTTAGGAAGAAAATCAAAAAGTGATTTCTACCAAGTGAATGACGATTATTTATTTGCTGCTGGTCAGCCTCAGTCACACAGCCACCTTCAAGAGATAGAAAAATTCATCTCAGCTGATGTGAATAATGCAAAAGTAAGTATTTTGCAGAACAACTGGAGCCATCAGAGAAGAATGAGGAGAAGGAGCACAAAGCATAGGAGAAACCAGATGCTTGATGAATCTGATGACTGGGATGGGCTGTATTCTACAATGTCGAAATCCTTTCTTTACAAGCTTTGGAAAGGGGATGTCTCTTCCAAGATGCTAAACCCTCGACTGCAGAAGGCGATGAAAGATTATTTGAGTACCAATAAGCATGGGGTGCGGTTCAAGGGGAAACGAAACTCCAAGTTGACAGGAGACCAGCTATTCTGTGAGCTAAAAGAAAGAGTGAATGTGAAAACAATAGATGGCAAGGAGGCTCCATTCTCCACTCTTGGATGGGAAAAGCACGTTCCCCAGATTCCACTGGGCAAATTATATACACATGGCTTTGGGAGCTGTGCAGTAGTTATGTCTGCTGGTGCAATACTGAACTCCTCTCTAGGAGACGAAATAGGTGGGTGAAATGCATCTATTCATTTGTATATATATACATATGTGTGTGTTCATATTTATCTTTCAAAAGGTTCATTCTCCTCAAGCACAGGTCTGTAAAGTCTGGTTGTTCTCTTTCACCAGAGTTGCATGAATGCAAACTTAGGGACTACAGTGAAGCTGTTCCTTTTCAGGACAATATAACTGAAAACAAAATCTGGCCTGAAGTTATAATTTAATTTAAAAAAACAATTATGCCTTCTTGTCATATTACAGCCTGTAGTATGAAGGAGGCACTAGTTTCATCAGATCTGCTGTATTCAACATTTTTCTGCAACATGCATTCATTTCTTCAGCAGATCAAAGCCTTATTCAAGTTTTATTCTGCAAAGTAGTGTTTATTATAGTCATCTTTATTTTGCAGTGGCTCATAGAGGAATTGCTCTTATATTGCTGTCCCAGACTGAACTTTGTCTCCATGACAAAAAACCACAGTAGAGTGTCCTCTTCATCTATTGCATGTTTAGAGCTCACAGACTATGATTTCATACCCTTGTATAGCTTCATGCACTAAGATCAAGTCCCCTGACCTCTTTTCTGAGACTGAATTTAAATGAGTTCAAGTACCTTCACCCATTGTTTTTCCATTGCTGCACTGATTCAGTGAGCTTGCAGGTGTGCTGAGATGTCACTGTCATTCAAAATTCCCCACCTCAGGGTAGGAGTTTTATGGTAACTATTCAGAAAAGGATTGTGGAGCCATAATTCAGGTTAGTTTTATTTTTTCTTTTTAAAAATAAATGCTACTACACTACTGCATTATCATCTCAGTAGTTCTTCTTTTTAGTAGTACATGTGCAGTCTGCTAAGTGGGTTGAAAGAAGGATGAAATGTGTGTCTCAAACTTGTTTCTGGAACAAGAAGAGTTGTCCCCTTCAGCTCTTTATAAAAACCTTTTAGTCTTCACCCATTAATCCTCCCATGTTCCAGAACTTCACATCACAGTACTTTCTTCATCACATGGTGTGATCTCTTTGACACAGATGGGTTTCACACAGATTTCCTTTAAATCTCTGGGATATGTTAGATCTGCTAGTGTTATCAAACTAATATGCTTCCAGCATAGCAGAGGTACCCAGCTGACCTGCAGCTAAAATCACACCAGGATAACCCCCAATTTCACATTAAGCATCACTGATTTAGAAATCTTTGAGGTGAAAAAGCTTAACAGTTCCTCCGTTCTCCAACACGTTTTCCTTGTCTGAAACAGGATCTTCTGTCAGTGTTCCCTGGTACCCCGTTTACACCAGTATGGATTAGGGCTGTACTGGAGAATCCATAGCACATTGTGACATATTTACATAATTACAACATGCTTCACGTCATATTTGCACACTCAGGTGCAGCCCAGGTATGGACTTTGGTGCTTGACAGGGTACCTGGGCCCTACTCACTCCTGTGTGTGTACGCATTTTCTTAGGAAGATTCTGGGCACAGAAGCTTGTGCCATTTTCAACAGAAGAGCTTTTGATTTAATTGGGAAATTGTCATCTGATGCCACTTAAAGGGAGGAGATGGGGTTTGATAAGGCCTACACTAGATCCACTAAATCAGGTTGCTCAGGGCCCCACCCAACCTGGCTGTGAACACTTCCAGGGATGGGGCAGCCGTAACTTCTCTGGGTAACCTGTTCCAGTGCCTCACCACACTCACAGTAAAGAATTTCTTCCTTCTATCTAATCTAAACTTGCACTCTTTCAGTTTAAAGCCATTGCCCCTTTTGTATCACTACACATCCTTGTAAAAAGTCCCTTCCAGCTTTTCTGTAGGTCTCCTTTAGGTACTGGAAACTGCTATAAGGTCTCCCTGGAGCCTTCTCTCCAGGCTGAACAACCTTAATTCAACCTGTCTTCATAGGAGAGGTGCTGCAGCCCTGTCTGATCATCCTGGTGACCCTGCTCTGAACTTGCTACAACAGGTCCATGTCATGCCAGTGTTTCTCACTTTAAATGAAAAAGAAGCTCCAGCATCTGTTTGTATTATTGAAGTTATACTTCCCATGCAGAGTCCAGATAGTGTGTGTTACAGCTGAGCTCTTGACCGTGCCTTTCCACCTCCCCTCTAATCCTTGAAAAAGTGATAAAGAGTCTGACCACAAAGAAAAAGTTAAGAATGTATGAGATGCTCTTTATCCCTGTGCATGCACAGCTGTAGAGGAAGACTGCCCTCTCCCAGACCTGGCACCTGGGTTACCAGCTCTTGGTTGAAAATGCAAGTGAACCTGACAGTTTGGAGGCATCAGAGGCTCTGTGGACTCAGCCTGCCATTCCTGCTGAGCACCTCCATGTCCACAGAGGCACGGCAAAGTCAGCAACAGTGGGGAAAACACCCCATACATGACTTCTGGGTTTCAGGCCCTACACCCTTGGCTGATGACCTTGCTGCAGGCAAAAGTCCTTACTTTCAGAATTTAAAAAGGGTTTTACAAAAAAAGGGTGGAGAGGGACGTTATTATGCAGGCAGATAGTGATAGGACAAGGGGGCGTGGTTTTAAAGTAGAAAATGGGAAACTTAGATTAGATGTTAGGAAGAAATTCTTTACTATGAAGATGATGAGGCGCTGGAACAGATTGCCCAAAGAAGTTGTGGATGCCCCATCCCTGGAAAATTTCAAGGCCAAGTTCAAGGCCGGATGGAGCTCTAAGCAACCTGGTCTAGTGCAAGGTGTCCGTGCCCATGGCAGTGGGGTTGGAACTAGATGATCTTTAAGGTCCCTCCCAACCCAAACCATTCTATGATTTATTCTCCAAAGGGAAAAAAAGGCATAAGAAAGCAGCAGCAAAGGACTTTTCCCTTCATAGGCCTTTAGCTCCCTCTTCTGTGTTCCTATTAGAAACACAAGCAAAAACGTTAATTTATTTTCTGCCTTTTGCCCTCCTTTCCCCCACCACTCAGAACATTTTTAAATGAAAGTAGGTCTGGAAATACTGTGCAAGTATAGCAAACACTCCCATCATGATCATGCTGTTTAATGAGAAAACCAGTTATTTTGTCATCATCAGGAAGTAACAGGGATCTGTGATCAAACCCCAGACTTTTAAGATCTTTAAAATGGTTATCTGCAAATATTTACTGCGACTAAAACCAGTTGACTTTAAAACAGCTATTATCAGTGTTAAGTTGTGTCCTGGTCATCCTTTTTTTGGTAAAGTTTTTGGTTTGGATAAGAAGAACCAGCATGAGTAAAGTTGGAAAGGCACCACACTGTCTCTCAGTAAAACTGTGAACTATACAATTTCCTAACCCAGTTCCCAATTCTCAGTCAACAGATTGTCTAAAAGGTGTCAATCACAGGTCCAAATTTATGTTCTTAAATTCATAAGCAGGTTTCAAGTACCACGAAGTTTTGTTTTTCTTTTCCTTCTCCAAAAATGCAGAGTACCTGCAGCTTCTATTGACTTCATTTCCTCTAACTCCTACACAGTCAAGATGCTTATATCTAGGCAGATGAAGGCTGGGTGTTGAGGCTAGGGTTGTCTCTGTGTAGGAGCATGGGAAAAGCTTCCACTCCTTAACTTCTGAGGAGCTGGGCTTAGGGGACATCTGGCAAAAATCTCTCTTCTCAGACACAGCTTGTTAATGCAAACATGTCTGTCTGAGATTAAACTGCCCGCCCGCTTCATGCCACACAACATTTCCTTGTACGGAGTGCAAGAAGTAAAGGTGGGAAAAGATGGAAGATCCCAGTTTGATAGGATCAAGTCAGGACTCCGTTGAGGCATGTTGGTTATCCTTGGAAACTTCTGCCTCCTCCATGTTTTAGGTACAGGCGACCACATTTTAAGTGACTAGAGATAAATAGCTGTACAAGCTACCTGTGGGTTAAGACATTTCATGTTCATTTTGGCCTGAATCATATTCTCTGCTTCCATCAATGGGAGGGCTAAAAATAGACCAAATAAGGAGCCATCGACAGAGACAGTGTGTTTCTGAACAACTGATATAATGTCTTGCTCTCCTTCGCACCTTTTGGGCTTTGAGATCCCCTTAAAAGAAGCACTGGGAGGGTGATTCTCTCTTATCCAAGGGAGGCTTGCATGTGGTGTGTACCCTTGACCCATACTTCACCTATAGCTGCTCTGTATTCTACATGACTCTAAGGTCAACAACTCGTGGGGAAACTGACAGTTCAGCTCTGTCAGATCTTTGCTACTGGGGGATCTTCAAGTTTTTGTGTGTGAGCAGATAGGTGGGCTGGCTTCCCTACAGAGGCTCTTTAAGACTTGTACTGAGTTCGAGAATAAGTAAAGGGTATGATTAATAGGCTTGGGGTAGTCTGGGATTTTCAGGTATTACAAAATACTGTGAAATACAAGCTTATGGTTAAGCATTATTATTCATTCAAATGTGCAATTAGATATCTTTGTAGTGTACATGCTTTTGCATGGAATAATTCTTTGTAAATTTTGTGATTGAAGTAGTGAGCAGCTGTGTGTACTGGGTGTACTAATAATCTTCCCACACTAAGTTTATCCAATTAAGAAAAGTATTTTAAGTATTGCAAACTAAATTAATAGACGGTTCTGAACTTCTTTTTCACTGGATTTTACGTTAATTACATATGGCAGATGCAAGAGGATTTTGTTTGAGCATAGTAAAATGTTTCTCATCCTTAAAATATCAAGATTAGGAGAATTGATAGAGTGTAAGTTTTGCACTGGTTTAGATCATCTGTTTTATTTTACTGTTCTATATACTAAGAAAAACAAGTTACCCCCTCATTTATGCTCCTAGATTCTCATGATGCCGTTTTAAGATTTAATTCTGCTCCAACACATGGCTATGAAAAAGATGTTGGAAATAAAACAACCATGAGGATCATTAATTCTCAGGTAAGATTTTTCTTTTGTGAATTCAAGTCAATGTCACTTCTGTACAATATGACATTAAATTAATAACTTCTGAGAAAGTGTTGGGTAATCGGTGAAGCAGCTCATGATTCAACAGTCATGATGTAGAGAAGGTAAAAGTTTTCCCTTACAAGGATGTTCACACTGCTGTCAGTGTAGAGTGATTGTGGTAGTTACTTGATAGCCTCGTTTCAAGAAGTCTGTAAAGTTTCTCATGTGTCCTGCATCTACAAAGGCTCTGCAGGATGCCAGAGCTGTCAATATAGAAGACCTTTGCCACACTGCCTGCAGGATCTTCACAAAATCCAGGCTGTGGTGATCCCAAAGCTCTTATCTCATATTTTCCAGTTCCCCAATTATTTTCTTGCTGGAAGGCAAAAGAAATGGGAACTGAGTTGTCTTAGTATGTAACTTAAGTCATTGTTCTTCAAAAATTTGGAACAAACTAGTAGAGAACTTTAATGTACACTGGCTATTACACATTGGACGAGTTTGTTCATATGAATGGAAACAGAAAATGGTATTTTCTGCATATGGGTGTCAACAAATAACTGTGCATTGAGCTACAGTGACACCTTATGGCTGAGAGTAGTTTTTCAATTTTGAAAAAGCTATTGCCTGAATTCCAGTCTTGGGCAAACCAAACCTCTTTTCTCTTCATGAAATGCAGACAAAAAGCAACAACAGAATTACTGTGAAATTTTATGACATATTGAAATGGAGAGTTTACTTAGTCAACACTAGTAGTATGGTTGACCATGTAGCATGGTCTGCACATACTGATTCTTGCTGATGGAGAACAACATTTTCATTTACAGTAATTGTTAAGAGTTCATTTTTTTTCTTCCTCTCTGAGTGACCGCCCATGCTAAATCTATCCTAGGTGGCTGTGTTCTTTGTGTGTATGAGCTCATGTTCTTTGCCATCATGATCTGCCCCCTTTCTTTTGTTTTGGGGGAAGAAAGCAGAAATATCTTACTCTGTCTTTAGTGCTGAAATTGGTGCATCAGAGAACATGGATTTTCATGTAAATTATTTTACTTTTTTTGGTTTTGTTGTGTTTTTTCCTTTCTTTGATGGTTCTCTGTTTTAGTGTCAGCTAAAATGTCCTGGTGCTGACCATGCCTGAACTCGCATGTCAGGCAAGGAGAAGAGTTCAGAAACTTCTTATAGCTGACTAGACTCAGTAGGCTCCCTGTAGCAGATGAGAGAAGTGCTCTCAGGGAGTGATCTGAGCTTTGTTAGCTCCCCAGCGAATTCTGAGAGATTAAATAGCTAAACTAGCTGCTCTCCACTGCTCACGGCAGGGCAGACTGGGGTCCTCCTGGCTCCCAGAGCTGCTGCAGTATGCTGCCAGTGGAGGGGTAATGGACGGTCCCATGGACTTCTCTTCTGCGCTGTATAAGGCTCTGTGTAAGAAACAGAAAACAGAGGGTATGCTGAAGTTCTTGCCAGGTTAGCTCACATGGCTTCCTCACAATTGCTTGTATTCCTACCACCTTTCTACACCTTCAGAGAGGTCAGAAGCTGTCCATGATACTCTGGCCACCTGTTGAGAAACTAGTGTTGTCCTCTCTAAGAGTGAAATCTGCACAGGTCACTTGATGAAAGTGGCTTTCCCTACCAGTACTAAAACTGGGTTATCTATACAGGTTTACTGACCCTCCTTCCCTCCTTGCTGTTGAAAATTCCTGTATTCACTTGATAAAAAGACTACTGTGACCCCCTTCCCTCATATTCTCTACTGTGAAAGCCCAAAGGACATGAAAGATGACTGTGCAGCCACAACAGATATTGTTATTGCAGGAAAAAACTCATACATATGAATGCAGACTTCACTGAGAGCGAAATTTGTGTGGACACCACCTCCAAAGGGCTCTTGCTTACTGAAAGGCAAGTAAGAGCTCCTTTGTGTGGAAACTGTGGAACCAAGCTTTTAAAATCTTGACCTTTTGGTCTGTTTACTCTGCACTCTCAAAAAAGGAGTTTACGTTCTGAGGTGAAAACTGCTCTGAGAAATGGAGTTGGGGATACTGAGAGCAACATGACTAATTCTGTTCTCGTTGTAGAAGGCTGATGGAAATCATTAAGCTCAAAGTTTATGGTAGGGAAAATATCGCTATGGCAACAATATTATTTTTCTAAAGAAAAATATGCATAATCAAATATGGCTCATTGGATCCTAAAGGGAAATGAAAATTAATACGAATTTATTTGTCTGGAATGTTGATTAGTTTAACAGCTGAAACCAAATTCATGCTGTTTCGACCAGTGCTGAAATCATTCAGCTTGAACCTGCCTGACACTGGATGTACCAGGGATCAAAGAGATCTGGTTACACACAGAGGGTTCTGGAAGGGATGAGCCAGCAGGAGTGAGGAACAAACTTCCAGTAGGGTGGGAGGATCAGGCAGAGTACCGGGAGATGCACGAAGGAGTTATATGAGAGCAGTCGATTTGAGAAAAATGACAGTTACTTCAAATATAGCCCTATTATGTACCTGCTGTTGGAACTGTTTTTCTAGGTATACCAAGCTTGTGAAGTCATGGTCTAATTTGCCTTTCTGGAGTTGCTTGAAATGAGACTGACTTGCTGTTGAAATGAGAAAGCAACCACAAAGTTGGTAGGGGGTGGGCACCAGGAAAGACATTACCCTTGGGGGCTGTAGCCCTTTAAAGAAAGCTGCTCTGTGTCTAAGAGAATCCTGCAGGTGGTCTTAAAATACCGTACCTTTCATTTTCAAGTTTCAGAATGCACGGTAGTGTTGATATGCAATTATGCAGCATCTCAAGTGGTCCCATCACATCCCTCACAGATGGAGGGTAATTCAGCATACTGCCAATTCAAACTGTCATGACTGCTGTTTATGGTTAAGCTCTTTTTTATATATTTTCTTAACAAAACAAGATGCTTAAAATTCAGCAGAACAAATGGCAACCTGGGTAGGACTGTTTATTTTAGATAAACATTTTGCCATTTTTCTGGATCCCACATGTTTTTAATGCTGTGCAATTCTTTGCATCTGTGTTTGCAGATTCTCACCAATCCAAACCATCACTTTGTTGACAGCTCCTTGTATAAAGATGTTGTCTTAGTTGCCTGGGATCCTGCTCCCTACTCTGCAAACCTGAATGTGGTAAGATGTCCACTTAGACCTTTCTTCCCAATCAGCTGAAAACACTGAAGAAAATGAATGTATTTACCACTATAGTCTCCTTGTTCTCACTTTTCATGATGAACCCCAGGGTCTGTCTGCATCTGAGTGGAGAATGCTATTTCTGCATAAATTGGTCAAAGCTGGTTTATTGGTCAAAAACTTTTCCGTAGCACTTGTACTAGAATGCACTGTTCTGAGATGCTAGGATAGATGGATGACAGACTTTGTTTGAAAAAACATTGTTATTTTCACATAACAGTGAGTTTTCTGGGTGATTGCCAAGAAGGGAGCATTGCTAGATTTCAGAAGGAAGTTTTATCAGGAAAGGTGAAAAATTGCATCCATTTTTCCCCATCTTCCCCTCTGCCTTCCCAAAATACATTCTAGTGAAAGTCTCTTCCCCATTTCTCAGGCCTCATCCCCCACCAGTCTTCCCTTTACGTCCACTGTCCCACAGCCATCTGTCCCCTGCTGTCCACCCCCTCACTGAGAGCAGCATATGTCCACCTGGTTGTCACTGGGGGAGTCTCTGCTTTGGCTGTTGCTGCAGCTCCAGTAGACAAGTTGATCTGATGGCTTTTGGCACAGGGAGCTCGTAGCTGAGCAGGCTGCAAAGTAGAAAGTAAACCTTCATCTGCTGAACTCCCTTAGCAACAGATGCTAGAGGCTGCCTGCCTCCTACGCAGGCTGCCGTCAGTCTGCGTCATGTGCTGCTGCTGCCTCCAGCAGGGACAGGGACACTTTCAGAGGAAGATTCACCCCCAGGCCCAGATCTCATGTCAAGACTCTCTGAACCCCTTCTTTAATGTGAATCTGTGAGGGGGAGATAGGGTTGGCTTATCCCACAGCATTCAATTCCTTATTGGGAGTCTCAGTATGAAGAAAGAAAACTGAATAGCCTCGAGTGAGGAATGCCTTTCTAGCAAAAACATCCACCAGTGCAGGCTGCTTTGGTACCTTTGCTTCTGTTCTGCAGAATCCAAATGAAGACAGTTTATGTTATTGTACATGTAGTGTTCAAAACACATTTGATACTATTAGATTAAAAAGCATCTTACTTTTTTCCTCTCAGTGGTATAAGAAGCCAGACTACAATCTGTTCACTCCCTATGTACAGCATCGTAGGAAGAATCCAAGCCAGCCGTTTTACATCCTCCATCCAAAGTTTATATGGCAGCTCTGGGACATCATTCAGGAGAACACTAAAGAGAAGATACAGCCCAACCCTCCTTCTTCAGGGTTTATTGGTAGGTGTATCAAAGATGGTCCCAGTAGACATGTTAGATTAAAAAAAAATTAAAAATGTGTGCATTGCACGAGGAGGAAGTCCATACATGTGTACTGTTTGTTCTTGGGGCTCTCTATAGAAACAATGACTAGCAAAAAGACACAATATGGGAACTAGAAAATAATTGAGTGAATTGATGTTCTGCCTTTTTGCCCTTCACATTCATAGTATGCATACCATATCTATAGCACATTCATATATCTGTAAGAAATGTGTATTATTCTGTATTAATTTATGTGTTGAGGACCTACTTAATTCTAAAATTCTTTGTTGGGATCATAAAGCAGAGATGCATCAGACAACAAGTGAAAGCAGACAGCAGATCATAGAGGATGAAATCAATGGCAGGCCAAGCTGTATTCCCTACACAAGCCAAGTATTGGGATTTCTCATGCCCTGTCATGGCTTCCAGTGCTCACTCTGAGAATTTCTCTTCTCCTAAAGCAATAGAGTTTCACTCTATTTTTTGGTCCTTTCTTAGTATTTCATGGGGGATAATTTGGCACTGTGCCCACAATTCATACAGCAGAACAAAGTATCTGATGCTCAGCTGGTTGTGATCTTGAATGTCTGAAGGATTCTAGCAGAGTAGCAAGGCTGAGTCAGAGTCGTCCTTGCTTCTGCTTCTAGAGACACACAGGGCAGTAGAGCTTCAAATACCCTCATCCACTTTAGAAACTCCATCCTTTCCTCACTGACATTGTGATACTGGTCTATGTGTTTGCTGCAGTCAGAAAATGTTCTTTTTATACTTTCTATCTGAATCTGAAAGCAAAGATACCTGACATTGCGTCTGATAAGGAAATACCATTTTTGAGTGTTTATTTTGGGTTTTGTATGCAGTAGTGGCATCCTAGGATATTGTGGAGCATACCAAAGGCCTTAGAGAGGGTGCTGAAGCTCTCAGACGGATGAGATGTCTCACCACCAGATGGAGGTGTCTAGGAGATGCCCATCTATGACCTGAGTGGGTTGTGCATACCTGGAACATGAGTGGAAAGAAAAAGAGGTCTTGTGTTATGTAGAAGGGTGGCTTGGCAGCTGGTTCTTGAAGTGAACATTTTTTTTTTTGGAACCTGCTTGTGAAAATTCGTAGGGAGAAGACTGCTCATGTGGAATGATCTCACCAGCTGCATTCACATTTTGCAAAAGTGTTTCTTGGAGCAATGAAATTGTTGATAAAAATAGGTTAACAGCTGCTGATTGTAAGAATAGTGAAGAGGATCGTTGTGCTGTCAATCTGTACTTCCACCATACATAAAAAACACTTCAAAAGCTCCTTTGAAGAAATGGAGTTAATTTCACTGTAAGAACAGAACAATAATTTTCAATCCCAAATCTAAATGTTACTGACATAAAAATATCCTTCAAGCAGAGAAAGCTTTGAAAATATCAACTGTTAAACAAGCAAAAGCATTAACAACAAAAGCTGTATAGATAAATATACTCCGGTGTGTATAGATGCAAATTCACCTCCTTCTCTAGTGGGAATTTTACTTATATTGTTCATTTCCAAGGGCCAGTGCTTTTTTGGTAATGCTGTCAATAACTTTTGAAAAAAAACCAGGCAGTAAGACAAGCTTATTTGGAGTCACATCCACCTCATTTGATAACCAGTTACTGTTATGACAGATGCATTTTAAATATTTTATTAGAGAGAGGCTTCCCATTTTGATAACCTTACGGAATTGATGTCTATGCATTGCACATGTAATATAATCTAAACTCAGAGGTGGCACAGAAACAGCAACTGCATATTGTCAAGGGGGGACATAAAGGGCAGGATAAAGCATAGAAAATATTATGCAGCTTGGCAGAAATCTGAAAAGTCACGTTGGTCTTCAGGTCAGGTATCTCTCAATCACTCATGCAGCAAATAATCCAGTTGGAACTGAAGCTAGCAGACACAACTGAATGCATCTGTATGAAAGAGGTATCCTGAGTATTGATGCTTCTACCTAATTCTTATAAAATCTATAAAATTAATTCCTATAGAATTAATAGAAAGATTGGGTCAGTGATGGCCATCATAAAATGTATCTTAATTTCAAGAAGGGAAAATAGTTAATAGTTAAATGGCCACACTAATAAATACCACTGTGCTTAATACCACTAATAAATACCATTGTGCTTAAAATGGCTATAGGAAGGAAAATAGGCTGCTGTTTAATAGAGGTTATGAATTTTCAAAGACAGAGATATGCATGGACCATAATGATCCTAATATCACTGATAAGGTTAAAAAAATGGTTCTGAGTTGAGTGAGGCACTTTTGTTTCAAACTTTTTAGCCTCTAGTAGGCCTAATTAAAAAAATTGGACCAATATGTAAATTAAAACGTGGAATGACATGTTTTATGTTTTTCAGGAATGTGAAGCATGCTTTAGCTTGCTCATACATTATTTCTTCAGTAATTATATTTTTCACCTGACAGTTGTGTCTATTTCTGCCTCTTAGCGCTATTTTTAAGAAACTGAATCTTCCCAAAGGGAGAATACTTGGTGGAATGAATGTGTACTCACGGGGTTCTTCTGTATCAGTAAGCCTTGACTGATGTCAAGAATCTCTTAATGTTGTTAATAACTGTATTACAGTACTTAAGTCACAATATTATTAAGTCTGTTGGAAAAGAGGCTGTTTTTTTGTGGGTAACACAAAAAAACCAAACAGGGTCCAACAGGGTAAAGCAAACTTTTTATTTTATTCTGAAAGACTTTTTTCGTTTGTTTGCTGAGACACCAGTGTGGACTTTCTCTGGCTTGTAACTTTGCCTTATGTGGCATGTCAGACCTTAGCTAATGTCCCTCCTCATTATACACTATTTACTCTTTGTCTTCCTAATCTAATCCTTACAAGAGCTTTGAGAATCCATTCTTGCATATTTTTGCAACTGCTGCCTTCACATTTTTAAAGAAATCTCTGCACAGTATTCCTGTCATCTTGCATTAGACCATTACCACAATGGCCTTTTGTGGTTAAAGTTGTTGGTTCATGTTTGACTGAAAAATGGGTTTGCTAAATGAGTATTGATATGTTTACATCTCATCTTGGACTTGGATTTACACCATTTTTCTCAGATAGCAACTTGGCAGTTAAGAAAACATCACTGTTATTAGGGAAGGATTTGCCCTACCTATTGGCAGCAGAAATGTTACCTCTTCACTTCCTATTAGTACATTTTTTCACTGTGAAATATGAACTCAATCTTCCTTCCCTCTTTCTATACATATCAAAGCTCAGTTTTTAATTGAGGTTGCTGGTACATGAATTGGCAGTCTCTATTGTTACCATTCTGTTGTAAGAAAAGACTGTTCCTGTACCCTCATTGGTAGCCAATGTAAACAACCTATTCTTACCTTAAATTTTTGTCATCTGAAGACCAAGACTGAAACTTTGCGTTTCTCAAGAGTAGCATTCCGTGTTCATTGGGTACATCAGCTTTCAGAAGTTTGGGGGCTTTTTAATATGTCTAGATTATATAAAGACTTTTCTATGAAGATTTTGCTCCAGTGTTTACTACCTGTGTTTTCTACGACTTCTTCCTTACTGGACTACACTTTGCTAGTTACCTCTTTGGAGGTGACTTTGCTTGAAATTCACATTTATATACTCTTACAGAACAGCAACTTTTATCTTTGTAAAAGTTAGTTTAAAGCTGTGACTGCAGGGGGTTTACATGGACTTTTTAGATTTTTACATTTTAGGTTGTCTGTGTAGGTGGTAGTCTTTTTTTTATGTATTACAGCTTTTAGCATAATATACAATCCACTGAACACAAAATAACTAAGCCCAGATGACTTTATTGTCGGGAGAAAGGAAGTGTTGTTTGAGGCTTTACAGCTGACATTACAGTTTTAACAGTTACATGTCATTAAAATAGTTGATAACATTAATCTTCATTTGCATGCATCAAGACAATAGTATGAGCAAGGCTATCATTACACTGCAACATTAGCAGGTCATTGTATGACTAAGAACTTAAAATTTAAAATCACTTCAGAGAGCATGTTGAAGAGAAGTATACAGCTGATCTCCAACTCTGCTTAGAAAAAAATAACACTTGCATGAACTGAAAGAAACAATTAGACGTACTAAGAGTTGCCTTTATTGCTGTTACTTACTCATCATGTTTTATCAGCAGTTGGTGAAGGAACAGAATAGTGCTTACTCTTTCCAACTCAGTGTTGTTCAAGTATTAGCAAACAATAAATAATACCTTGAATACATAAGCTTTAAATTATTCTTTAACAAAAAGCACACTGAAATTTGAGTATCTCTCACTTCCCAAAATACAGACATAAAAGAGCAAACTCTCCTCTTAAATCACATAAAAACCCTTTTACTATTCTAGTGTATCACCCAAAATTGAATAATACATTTAAAATTATGTAATTGGTCAGCATTTTCCAGTCTGTGATCATATTACAGAGTATATTATTGTGATTAATGTATGGCTTTTTGCATTCACCATTAAGTGATAAATATGTAATTTTCTAGGTCTACTATATAATGCAAATATTTATACAGCAAAGACGACAAGTCTTGCACAATTTATTAAGCTTAGGCACAGGGCCATTTGGTAACAATTTTTCAATAAATAATTGGGTTTTCTTGTGTTTAGTATTTGTCACATAGTTCATGAACTAAACAGAGGTAAAGAAACCCTTTTTTTAGAAACACAGTATTTTTAAAAGCCAGAGCTACTTTTACTACATATTCCAAAGAACAATTCAGGCACATTTGGCCCAGTTTCAAGGATATATATTTTCCTGTCATACCTGCAATCCAGTCAAGAGAGACTATAGAAGTAGAGTAACATATACCAAACTACACATCCTAAATGCTTTATGTTTATTTGTAATGCTTTCAAGTGCACAGATTAGCAAACACAAATTTACTAGTGTGTCTAGCTAAATTCTTTACTGTAACTAATTTGTGGTGTGTGTGAAATGAGACACATTATGAGTATAATAATCAGATTATGTGTACTTAAATGTTTTTTGCATCTCTTACATTTTGTTAAAATGATTCTGCATTCTTCCTGAATGCTTGAATTACACTTATTATTCCAGATGCTTTCATACAGCATCTGTTGATTCGGGTGTACTAAACTGTATTTTATTTATTTGTAAACTAGAGAACATTCTTTTTTAAATCAATGTGTTAACCACAAAACCTAGTTGTACTATACAAGATTTGTGTTGGAAAGTCAAAACCTTTGGAGTTACTCAAATTGCCAAGAACAAATTGAAAAACATTTTTTCCTTTTGATTAGAATCCATAGTATATGCTCATTTGTATAAATCACCCATGCAAGGAATTTAATCATCATTTAATTCTGGTTTAAATGTTCTCAGTGCAGATTGTAAAAGCTCAGTTTATTTGTGCCAGTTGGACTGAGATTAAACCATACCAAATACTTCCCAACACCATAGATTTTGAAATACTAATATAAAATATTTTGAAATACATAATACTGTATTAGCATCTAATATTGTACTGTTATGCAAAGTTGCCATTTGACTGTTTCTCTGACAACCACATAATTTCTTGGGAATAATATATTTTTTAGTATTTTTCAGAGTATTCTATGCTTACAATCCTTTTTTTTTCCAGTGTGGTATTCTTCTGCTGACAGCAAAGGAGCTTGTGATACCTATCTCAGGTGTGGGTAACTGCACCAGTGGCACATTTGGTCACACCTCATTTTCATTTCTTCTCACAGTGCTCTTGGAGAAGCCCATTATATTACTTTTTCACAAAGTTTCAAAAGCTGCTTACATAGGAGAGTAGAGGAGAAGGTTCTTGATAGCAAAGGTCCAGACTCTTGAGTTTCTGTCTAGTCACAAAGTTCCCTGTAAGTGAACAATTCATCCCATCCTAAAGGAGACATCTAAAATAATTCTGAGTTCTACCCTAGAAATACCTGTCTCCTGCATTGTCTGTAAAGAATGCTTTAGGTCAGCAAGGTCAGAAATGAGCATGAACATTTCAGTAAGATTAATTCTGTCCAGACTCTATATGATACTGGGACAATGACTGTCTCATCCTGATTATTAGCAGTTCCTTAGATCATGTGTCAGTGCCAGTCTGTGCCGTTTTGTATTTAGTAATTTTGCATTGACTGAAAATTAACATAAGGACTGTTAACAAAGGCAAATATTGAAGTGGAAATGGAAATATGGAAATTGTTCACCATACAGGCTATCAAACAGTGCTGTTCCCATTTCATACCGATAATCCTGGAGGAGTCTTGAGATATGAAAGAGACTTCCAGATGATGTTAAATTGGACATTGATGTGAAAGTACACAGACAACAGAAATAAGTATATAGACATGTACTCCATGGGCAGTACAGGGAAAGAAAATAAAACAAGGCACACTAGGACACTACAGGTTAATATGTGTGGGAGAAAATGCTAAGAAATTCAACAACAGAAGAAAAACCTAGGAAGCAATAGCACAGGAAGAGATGTGTAAAGATAACAAATAGAAGGTAACGTAGGACTTCTCAGAATAGATGGGCAAGCAAAATGGGTTAACAGAACCAAGATTAAGTCAGTAAACAGTCAGGCACATACCTCTTCTTTATCTTTGAGACTGCACCCAACAAATAAAAGTTCGAACATAATGTAAAAAAAAAATTTGGGGGTTATTTAAGTGCCAAAAAGCTATAGGCGATTTAAAAAAATCTTAAGATCACTGAAGGTGATCTTAAGGAGAGAAGGGAATATGGGAAAAATGAGTTGTGAGGTAGATGAAAATACAGACGGCTTGGCACACTTATACCTGCTGGATACAGGTGTCAGTAAATCACTGTGATGTTGTTGAAACCAAGCAGAGAGAAATTGGGATAAAGAGTGGTATGAAAACACATGGGATGGAATGTGAGACCTGTAGTGGGGAGCTCTGTTGCCAGCCCTGTTTTAGGGAATTAAGAAAAACAAGCTAGACATCATATTAGAAAGAAAATAGAATGAAAACTGAATATATCCTAGTACATGAACTAATGTAAATGTCCTAATGTCTAAACTGGTGCTATTCTTTTAAAGATGCTCAATTAATTTTTTTTGTAAACTGAGTTTGCAGTAATAGCTCTACAACACTAAGACTGTGTGGAGGGGGATTCACATCCTTCAAGACATGAGACAGAAATTAACCCATTTCATCCCTGTTTTTAGAGAGGACTGTATTCATACAAAGAAGATGGCTTCCTTTCCAAAAAGAACCTTTTAATTTCTTTTTTCATTCTCTACCCCCTCTTCTTTTTTAACGTAGTGCAAAACAGTAGGAGCAGATCATTCTGAGGGAGAATCTGGAGGCTATGACAGTTAAGTGGAGGGACCTACCTCCTTGGGTTCATGTAGATTAAGTGTGTAATCCTGCATGCCCTGGGATATCACCCACAGATGGTTTGGACGGTTGGCTGTATCACACTTCTGGACTCCTTGGCTGAAGGTCACTGGTGTTAGAGGGGCTAAAGGAGAAAGTGTCTGGCACTGACCACCATTTTTCCCCAGAATAGGGTTTGAGCATTTGATGTGTGCATGAGGTCTGGAAGTATCAGGAGTGTTCCTGTTTCCACCAGGACAGATAAGCCTCCAGCACAGGGACACATTCTGTAGGTGGTTATCTCTATATGTTGTCATAGCTCATCTTTCAGTTTGCTGACCCTAGACTTCAACACAAGAATGTGCTTGCTATAAGTTAGCTGTTACCACTCAGAAACTAGCTTGTCAAGTCACAGTCTTTCCTCCTGCCAAACATCACTGTCCAGCGTGAGTGAAAATGTGAGTGGACTGTCAGAAGTTACAGTTATTTATGAGTAACATAATATGAAATCCCAAGACATGGATTAGATGGAAAAAGGCAGGAAAGGTAAGGAGCTAAGCCAGATAGCCCAGCGTGCCTTTTAGATTGATTCTAGAGGACACTGAACCAAAGATCACTAAAAACTAAAACTCTACTACTTGTAAGTCCTCCTTTAATTAATTTACAGGAAAGTAATTGATACTGCTTAAAATTTTGTCATCATGGAACCATATCTGGCAGTTATGTGGCTATCTTTGCTGTTATTAAGGAGATTAGAAAAGAGTCACAATTTTTGTTCTTGACAGTTTTCCAATCCCACAAATGGGAACTTCCTTTATTACTTTTAAAGTAAGCTTGGTGATGTGGCAGTGAAATAAAACACATTTTGGTTAAGGCTTGTACTTTCCATCAGAGCCAGTTTTCCTAAGACTCTGGTGGTATAGCTTTTGAAATTGGCTCCAGGCTTGGCTCTGGGTGCAGGAGAGAAGTCACTTTACTGTCTCTTTCTGGATGTGGTTCATTATTGCACACATTTCCACCATCTATCCTTTGATTCAGCTGGATAACAGTTACCTTGGAGTGGCAGGGGGGCTCTCCATTAGTGGAGGAAGGAGGTTGGCAGTGGAAAAGCTGACGAAAGCATTTGTAAAACTGAAACAAAAGAAAACCAATTTGAGACATAGGTGCTTGGCAGGCTACAATTCATAGCATCTCTATAACAGCTTCAAGGCAAGGAAACATGGTTTATTAAGCTTTTACTTTTTTCTCAAATAAGGATTAAATATTTTTTCACCACGAATAAGTGTTTCTTGCTGTTCAAGACTAAAGTTCACTTAAATTTGTGAACTTCTTTAAAATTGATACATTTAGCTCTTCTAAGACCATAGATTCTGTAAAGGGTAAAGCTGTAGAACAATATAAAAGATTTTCAGAACCTTTAATTTCTGATAAAAGAAGATTTAATCACAGAAGTAATTGGTTTTCAGTTACTTCACACATCAGGCAGGGAAAAAATCATTTTGATAATCTAATGATACACAGCAGGGAGAGCACAGGGTTCTTTTCATTAGCAAGCCATTGAAATCTCTGTGTTCCCAAACTACAAACTAAACATCAGAAAATGACTCTACTTAATTAACAAACCAAAATAATTTTTTGTTAATTCATTTCACTTCTGAGATAAACACATCTTGCAGTGTGAGCGATTGGCTCACAAGCTGAGCACAGAGAGTAACAGTGAATGGGGAAACATCACACTGGTGAACTGTCACTAGTGGGGTCCCACAGGGTTCCATCTTGGGCCCTGTGCTCTTCACCATCTTCATAAATGACTTGGATGCAGGACTGGAAGGGATACCAAGCAAGTCTGAAAGTGGCACAAAAGTGGGAGGAGCTGTTGACTCCCTCGAAGGCAGGGAGGCCCTGCAGAGAGACCAACAAATTAGAGGGCTGGGCAGTCCCAACCATATGAAGTTCAACAAGGGGAAGTGCTGGATTCTGCACCTGGAATGGGGCAACCCTGGATATACATACAGGCTGGGGAATGAGATGCCAGAAAGCAGTGCCATGGAAAGGGACCTGGGGGTCCTGGTTGATGTCAAGTTGAATATGAGTCAGCAGTGCCCTGGCAGCCAGGAGGGCCAACCATGTCCTGGGGGGCATCACCAGCTGGTCAAGGGAGAGGATTGTCCTGCTCTGCTCTGCACTGGTGCGGCCTCACCTTGAATATTGTGGCAGTTTTTGGCACCACAATATAAGAAAGGTATTAAGCTCTTAGAGAGTGTCCAAAGGAGGGCAATGAAGATGGTGAAGGGCCTTGAGGGGAAGACATATGAGGAGTGGCTGAGGTCACTTGGTCTGTTCAGCCTGGAGAAGAGGAGACGTGAGGGCAGACCTCATTGCAGTTACAGCTTCCTTGTGAGGGGAAGAGGAGGGACAGGCAGTGATCTCTTCTCTGTCGTTACCAGTGACAGGACCCAAGGGAATGGCCTGATGTTGTGTGAGGAGAGGTTTAGGTTGGATATTAGAAAAAGGTTCTTCACCCAGACGGTGGTTGGGCACTGGAACAGGCTCCCGAGGGAAGTGGTCACAGCACCAAGCCTGACAGAGTTCAAGAAGAGTTTGGATGTTATTCTTGGGCATGGTCCTGTGCAAGGCTAAGAGTGGGACTCGATGATCCTTGTGGGTCCCTTCCAACTCAGAATATTCTGTGATCTACCCAAAACACCTTTGATGTAACAAGAGTTACTCATTTCTAAGTGCCAGGTGAGCAGAATTATACAGCTACCTCCTCTGAGAGCTGACAGTCATCTTCAGCAGATAAGGGATACCAGTAGAGCAACAAGCGTTCCAATACATTTTCCTTACAAATTTATTTTTTAAGTGAAATCTTCAAAAAAAAAAAAAAAAAAGGTGTTCAAGACTTATCATGTTATTTTCCTTGCACGTGGCTGTGTGAAACAGAAAAGGCTTCCAGAAGTTGTGATTGATTTGAAAGTATTGCATAGGCAATGCTGTTGATCAGTATCTGGTATTAGTCCATTTGAAAACATACAGCTGTAACAGATTTCTTGTTTCAAAGCTATAAAGACCGCAATTGACAGTGCTGATGATACTCAACCATTGATATGTGGCAGGAAATAAATATGTGCTGTCATTTTGTGAATTTCTCCTTGCTGAGCAGGAGGTGGTCAGGGGTTTTTCGTTGTGACAGCACTGCTCTAAGTAGGAATTCGCCTTCTTTGCCATCTCTCTGTGATACTTTTCACAGAATTGTCAGAAGCTGTGGGCTTCTGTGCCACTACTATATGGGTGATGTTTCTTTATATGCCCTTCTGCATGTATTTAGAGAGAATCAAGTGAATGGAAAAAGTGGAATTGATTCAAGTCCAGACTAAGAAAGACCAACATTGTAATAAGGTGGAGATGTTTCAAGGATTCTTGTGTGGGATGTTTTGTGGACAGTACATAAGGTAAATGGAGGGAGGTGGGAAAGAGCAGTCTACCACTCAGAAGGCTGATGGTAAAATGCAAATCCTTATAGGCTTTTTACTCTTTCTTTATACTGCTGTCCTTTCTTTAGGACTGTAGAGTCCTGTTGACTCTACAGGGATTGAAATCTTTATGTATGAGAAACAAGTGAAAGCCGCTCTGATAAAAAGAACTATTGTTTCTCTTAATGGTTTTACAGAGTTAGTACTTAAGGTGTGTAACAACAAAGGAAAGCGGGAAACGAAAAAGGGATTGGATGACTGCAGGAAAATTCTGCAAGGAAAATGAAACCTGAGGTTCACTTTTGTTTTCACTTCTTGCTCCAGGTATCCTCATCATGATGTCCATGTGTAATGAAGTACACGTGTACGAATACATCCCTTCAGTCCGGCAGACCGACCTATGTCACTACCACGAACTCTACTACGATGCAGCTTGTACCTTAGGGGCCTACCACCCACTGCTCTACGAGAAGCTCTTGGTGCAGAGGATGAACAAAGGTTTACAGGATGATCTGTATCGGAAGGGGAAAGTCATTTTGCCAGGGTTCAAAGCTGTCAAGTGCCCCAAACGAAATAATTTCTCACACTTGTAGAAGTAAGTCCCTCAGAAACAATGTGCAATAAGGTACTACTGTCGTACTATAAACAAGAAGAGAATACTTGAAAAAACGTTATCTTAGACCAATCTAGTCTTGAGTCTATAAATTGTAATTAAGTAGCAGGCATGAGAAATACTTCTTTTCTGAGCCTGAGTATTTATTACTGCTTTGCAAATAGTTACAGAAAAAAGCAAAGGCTTAGCTCATGAAGGTGCAAGGGACATACTTAGGCAGAAATATAATGCATTGTTGTTGGTGTGACTGTCAGAATTTGTCAGTGGTCTCTTATGCCATATATGCTGGACTGTAATTTTTTTTAATGACTTTATTTAACTATCAAACCTGGCATTGTGGAACAGCCTCTATTGTTCACGTATGTACAGAGCGGCCAGTTGAACAATGCAGTGTTTCCCCATGGCTTTGTAAGATTTTCACACACTCCCAGAATGAAGTAATTGCTACTCCAAGCTGTGCAGTCATTAAGTGCAGTAGACTTTAATGCTTGCTCATATGCAGGCTCTGTTACAGGCCTCCAGCTGTACAGGGGCCTTACAGTGACTGTGAAGTCAGCGCAGTCAGAGATGGATGTACACACAGCCAAACCCATTAAGCTACTGGATGTACTTTTAATGCCAGACTCCCATGCGCACACTGTCTGCAGAGGGAAATGTCTCATTCCTTTAGAGAAAAACAAACATATTTTAACCCATTTAGGAGGAGAAACTAAAGGATTATCAGGAAGGTGTAAGATGGGCATGCTGCCTTCCTCCAGTCTGCACAATACAGAAGATCCAGAGAAAGGCAAGGGAGGTTGTGCAGCACTCACACATCACACTGAAAGCAAGCATAGAGGGGGATCACCTTTCTGCAACAAAGATAGCATTCAGGAATACAGACATTATCTGTTAAGTGTTTCACTGATATCTGAATCAAAGTCACTGATTCACAATTTATTGCTGTTAAGAAAGTAGAGGAAGTGTTCTGACAAAAAGAAGAGGATATCAGCATTTTTTACTTAATGTTTGAAAGACTGTACCCCAGAAGAAGTGGTAATGCCTGCAAAAAAGCCTGACTACAGATTGCATATGGAGACAGTTTAAAATTTTCATTCATTACACACAATGAGAATATTCTCTAAGGCACTTCTAAAAATCTGCCCAATTGCTAATATATTTAAAACATTATTTTCCATATTTTCCAAGACTTCCATTTCAGATTTTCCAAGTGGCAGGAGCTTAATGGGTTTTTTCAGTTTTTTGTTTTGGTTTGTTTTTTCCCACACAATTGTACTCTTTCTTTTAGAGTAAGTTCGGCAGGAACGTGTGTACACAAAAGAACAGCTATATCCTACTCATGTCCATTCAGTAAAAAAGCAAACAGCTCAAAGAAACATTGAAAGGAATAACTGCGTGGTTGTGGTGGAAAGTATTTTTTGTATTTTGACTTAAACAAAAAGACTTTTGCCAGAAAAGCAAAAGAACACAAACAACATTAATGACTATTTCATCTTCAATTGTAATGTAAGTATAATCACAGAATCCTTTTTCTCTCACTCTACTCTTTGGGAAGCATTATTGAAAGGATCTTTTGGAATGATTATTTCCTTCTTCAGAAACAAAGAATATGTGTTTTACATAGGACTTAGCCTTCTTTTAGGGATTTCTGATGATCTTAAGATTCTTACTGACAGAAATTATGTCCAGATAATCTAATAACTGTACTTCTGTGCTGTATGGATAGTTATGTCCATAAGTCATTTTGGTACATGCCAAAATGAATAGGTTTTACTTATATTAGCCTTAGACTCTGGATATACTACATACCAATTTCTTTTTAATGTTATGTATGGTGGCAGCTTTTATTCTTGAAGTTAATAACATTGTTACTTAATTTTCTGAGGAATAGATAACCTACACAGAACTAATCTATTTTTCCTTATGTTTGGTGCCCTGTTATCAAAACATTGAAAGTCTGAACAGTGCAATCAAACAGGTCTCTCTCTGCTGTACACTGTGTTAGCTATGACATGTTTGTAAAGGAAGGGAGTTGATTAGCTTTCTTTGACTAGTGAATCAAAAAGCAGGAAATTCTCAAGTTCCAAAGGAAAAAAAAGAATATCACTTTGGCCTGCAACCATTCACTTTTAACTCTGATTTTCACAAAGAAGAAAAATAGTAACTGCATTGCTCAACTACCAACAGCAGGATTATTTAGTATTACTCCCTCAAAAATTTGTCAGAATAATCAGCATAGCTATTGTACAGAACAGGGCAAATTATAAAGTTTCATCTAACAAGTGCTAAATATACCTACTTACTGTGCAGAACCAGATATGAGACGTTAACAAAATGAATTATATTTTTAATTTACTGGACTGCCCTCACAGCCAAAATCTTTTCTTTGCTGTATCCTTATTGTATGGCAGTCAGTCCTCCTTCCATAAGTGCAAACGTGGGTGCTGTAGCACCATCACCTCAGAAAATGCCACAGAGCTGTACTGCAAATGCTTGCTCACAGAGAAGGAAGACCAACTTATGGTGCCATCTTTAAAAAATAAGCATCCCTGGTGTGGCTTCCCCACACTGGTTTCCACTGTGATGTTTCACTGGTCTACCTGATCAAACACCTTGTAGTTGCTTAAAGAGCATTTTCTCTCCTACCTTGTTTTGTCCTCCTTTGTTTTTTGGCACAGGGGAAACACAAAGGACCTCTAGACGTGCTTCCCTCACCACTGCTTACACTCTGTGACATTGGCATTGTTGCCTTTTATAAGAGCCCACCAGGTATTTTTGCATTAATGAGCATGTCCCCATCCCTTGTGAGGGCAGAGAGATCTTTACGAAGAATCGTGTTCAGTAAATTTAAAACAGTGAGCATGTAACAATATGGGACTGTGAATCTTTTAAAAATAATGGGCGAGTGCTGGTTTTATATCTATACAGTAAATGCAGGAATGTTAGAGGAAGTGCATTTTCTCACCAAGATCATGGGGCTTTTGGGGGAAAAGATATAGGCATGGGTTTGTAGCTCTCCAGTGTGGCTGCCGCACACTAAAACAGCGTAAAACAGCACTGTAAACAAGAGAGGTTTGCACAAGCCCAGCTTGTGAGGGGCATCATCAGCCAAGCAATTGCCTCTGCTCTTGGACCTCTCTGCTCCCTTCACACTTGTTGCAGGTTTTAAATTTATGGAGTTTTAGTGACAAGCAGGAACAAGTTGCCTTCAAACACTATGGAGCCTCATTGCTGTGCCCTGGTGCTGTGGACAACAGCTGAAGTTAGCTGAAACAAACCAGAAACACAGCAGCAGCTTAAGGAAATATGCTGAGTTTATGCTGAATTTCATTATGCTCCTTTTTTCCCCACTGTGAATTCTATAGCTTTTCTGACTTGTGGTGCTCTATCATTTTATGCATTCAGCTTTTGGATGGTTAAATCCAGGTATTCTTCAGTTTATTCAAGAAAAAAAATATTAAATATTTTGCTTCATTTTGGGCCAAAATCTTTTTGCTAGGAAAAAAACATTACATTGTTTTATTCCGCTATAGTTCTGAAGGTTACTTCAGCATAAAATCATAGTTCAGTCAGTGCTTCCTTGGATTAAACTACTACATCTTTTTTTTTTTTTACCTTGCTGTGCAGTTTTATGCTATAGAAACTTTGGTAAATTCACTGAAATTAACATGATATAAGAAATAATGTACCTTTGGAGAGGGAGGGGGGTGATATAAACACTCTAATCTACATTCTTACTGTACAAATTTAACTTAAGCATTGCTTGTCTTTGGTCAGGATACTTTCTTTGGTGATCCAAATTCTGAACTTTTTGCTGTAAGTTGCCAATGTCAGGAAAACCAAGACAGATTTTTCTGAAGTGAAGACAGGTGTCTACACTCACTCTCTGTTGCACAGACTGAATACAGTCATTTTAGAGACTGATTTAATTAAACAGGAGTTTAAACACACTTGTAGACCAATCCATAGTGGGGGTTTTAATTTCCTTTTTCTTCAGCAGTTTTTAAGGATGGAAAATGCCATTTGGACAGTGACACAAATGTGCCATGAAAGGAGTGTTAAATGCATTGACTGCAAAAATAAATGGCTACTGTTTTTCCCTTCATGCTCTCTAAAGTTGATGTGTAATGGCTAAATGAAATTGTTCTTTGAAGTAGGTAATTCAGAAGCCTGTCACTAGAAAGTATCTGAATCTTTCCCAGCACAAAGCAGGTACCTGATTTAACTGTTTGAAATGTAACGTAACCTATATCTGGGCATACCTGCATCATTGAATGAATTTTGACACTGCAGATGTCTTTTCTCTGGCTTAGTGATCAGATTCAGAATTTTGTTCCTAAAATAAGAGTTGTGTGTAAAAGCCTTACTTTTCTTTATATCATCTCATCACTCTTATAATGTGTAGTCATTGAACTATTCAAATATAGACTGTGTACTTTTTTAATAGCTTTGAGAATTATTTTATATGATGATTTTTTTAAATGAATGTGTACTCTAATAACAAAGCTTAAGATTTTACAGGAGTCACATTTTTAAGCAGTGTTTGTATACATTTTAACACTTTTTATATTTTCTATTATGATTTTGTATATTTTTATGTATGCACAGTGTACAGATTTTTTCCTGTAAATAAAACATTTGTTTTCATTTGTTTAGGAGTGCTGCTGTTTTCATATTGCCTTAAAGGAATGACACTGAACTGCTGGTGGAACAAAAGAGGGAAGGTGCCTGTCAGTTCTGCCCACAATTTCAGTGAAATCTCAAATGGAAATGGACAGCTAGGCTGACAAGTAGCTATCACAGTAAACTACAAAAAAGAGGCAAATATTGTAAAGCTAGCTTTATTCTAAGATTAACATATGTACCTGAGCAGGTGCACTGGGATTCCCTGGGAGAATATATTCACCATACTGCTCTATATTTGGCAGTAAATTTCTTAGGGTAGTCAAGACCTCTCTAAGGAGGTCACGCTCTGATGATTTGATGCTGTACTTGAAATGCTGGTAAACTTCAGCTAAATGGCTGTGCCACCCATTCAGGGAATCCAGTCTCGTCAGAGGAAAGAACAGACTTTTTAATAAATTATTAATTAAAATGAAAACCAACTTAACAAAGGGAAAATGTAACTTGTCATTCAGTCTGGGATGAAATACCATATCATTCAACCACTACAAGTCTGCTTACAAATGTTAAATGTGAGAGACTCTGCTACTTTTGTTAGTCTTTGAACTATGCAGTAGCCAGAGTTGGGCCAATGGAGGTGCTAGTCAGTGTTTTCATCCCAGGGAGTCACCTAGAGTCCATTCCGACAGTAAAGCTAGTTACACATTAGTGGAGTGATAAAAGTTGGATTGCCGTTGTGTACGCTCCTGGCAGCCAGTAATCGTGCAGCTCATCCTGTGTATTACACCACCTCCTGGCAGGCAGTGTTGAGGGGATAATTACTGTATGTCATAATACACAAGTAACACCTCTCAGAGAACTCAGAACAGTGAGCTACACTAGGGGATAAACTGAATACTGGGATGCACGAACAGAGCAACTAATTGATGCTTTTCAAATCCATCAACTTTGTTTCTACTGGTTTTGGGTTTTATTTAAAAAACAACAACAAAACATGATCAGTGTATTCCATCTATTAAAATGCTCTGTCAACTTCACTGTCTCTAACATGAGAGAGGACATTCTTGTCTCACTGCATTCAAACACTGTACCTCAGTAGGAGGTTGAAATCCATGAACTGTATTGTGTGGGGCAGAGAACATCTTGCTGTACTCACTATTCTTTAGCAGTGACAGCTATAGGAGGTGTGACACTACCTTTCTGATAGGAAGCCTTGGAGTCGTCTCACTTCCAGGTTTATTCCCAAAATTGCCCTGCCTTGGTCTGAACAACATGCCTTTGATGGAGGGATCTTTTATCATTTTACGCATAGAAACGAACTGTGTTTCACTTGAGCAGTTCTTAGGGGCATGATTCTACTGACAGGTCAAACTTAATACTGGTATTTTGGTCTGTTAATCTGCATTATTAGCTTGCCTTTTGTGATCTGGCTGAAAGATATGTCTCAGGATGATTAACTCGACTTGCTGTCTTGACTGCAGCATGAACCTGTGATTCTTCCCCTCTACTCTGCTCTGGTGAAACCCCACTTGGAGTAATGCATCCAGATCTGAGACCTCCAACATAAGAAAGATGTAAGGATGTAGACCTGTTGGATCAAATCCAGAGGAGGACCATGAAGAGGTCAAAGGGCTTGAGCACCTCTAAGAAAAGGCTGAAAGAGTTAGGATTGTTCAGCCTGGAGAAGGCTCTGGGGAGACCTTATTGTGGCCTTTCAGTATTTAAAGTGGCCTTACAAGAAAAATGGGACAGGCTTTTTAGTAGGACCTGTAGCAGTAGGACAAGGAGTAGTGGTTTTAATCTAAAAGCAGGTAGATTTCGACTAGATATAAGGAAGAAATTTTTTACAATGAGTGCTGGAACACTGGAATGGATTGCCCCAAGAGATGGTGGGTGCCCCATCCCTGGAAACGTTCAGGGTCAAATTGGATGGGCCTGTGAGCAACCTGAGTTGAAGATGGCCCTGCTCATTGCACAGGAGTTAGACTAGATGACCTTTCCAGGTCCCCTTCAATCCAAACCATTCTGTGATTCTATGATAAGAACAGCTAGACAAGGAAGGAGCTAGTTTTTAACTAAAATCACATCCACCATCTTCTGCAGGTAACTGCACCTGCAGCAGTCATTAAGCAGTGTCTTACTGTGGAGCTACATCAATCAGCATGAGCAGTGCACTAACACTTGTTGTTGGGTTGGACTTCTGTTCTAGCTCCCCTACTGTCTTGATCTTTCCAGGTTGGCAATGAGATAATTTGACTGCTTCATCAGAATAGCATGGATTTATCTGCTGCACCCCAAAACTTACCCATGTCTACTTCATATAGTTATCTTTCCTTGTTTTTAATATTTACATTCTACTTTCTTACACCAGTAAGTTACTCCAGAGAGCACACTTCAAAGAAATTACTGCATTTTTGTGAAAGTTTAGTATAGTCCAACCCCTGAGCTTCATGCCTATCATGATAACCAAGGCAACTTAGAAGTACATGCCCTGTTATTTCTTTTTTCTAAAAATATGTTAAGTAAATACTTACTAAGTTTAATGGAAATATTAACTGAATATATTAAACTGATAGGGAACTAACTATAATGTGGTAATATAGTATGGTTTTCTAAGCTGGAGGCAAAGTAGCCACTAGAAAACTGGCATAATAGGTTATGAAAAATCACAGGAGGAGTCATGGCTGGTGTGATTGCTGAACTTATAAAAGTAAAGAACAAAAAGTCCAGTGGAAAGAAGGGGGAGAGACAAGGAATTATGAAAGACACCAAGGAAAAAGAAAGAAACAGCTAGAAGATGGGCATCTGTCTGTTATGTACCATAACAGATGGACAGAATTGCTGATTTTTCCCAATAGTTGCTTATTTGGTTTGGGCATTTTGTTTTCTTATTTTTTTCTGCACATTTGGAGAGAAGCCCACCTCATCTGTTGGTGCTCATATTGCTGCTGTCAGGTTTAGTTGCTGGGATATGATCTTACAATGAAGAACTATGGTAGAGTTAAGAACAGACTTCTGCTTGGGCTCAGCTTCTTTGTAAACATATGAACCCACAAATTAAACTGAACAACCCCCTCCATGTGCCTATAGTCATCTGTATGATAACTGAAATAAGAAAACTGATTTCTTTCAGTGATCTGTGTCTGTACATAGACAAATACAAATCAAATACCCTCTTGATTACAGGATGCTGACAGATAAGGGATAATCACTGTAGCAACAACTCCTTATATGCTTGTGAGAAGACTCCAGAAACCCTGAGGGGTTCAGGAGGGCAGGCAATAGGCATCACAGCTGCCTTGATTTTATGGAAGCAGCCAGAAGGGAAAATTGCTACCAATGCTGACTCCAGGCTCTGTCAGCTCCTGTAAATTACCTCACTCCCAGACAGTTGTCTGACTGCAACTGAGCTTCCTGATTTAAATATTTTGCTGGCCCACCTTCTAAACAGTAGGTTTTTTTCTACCTTCAGTCCTGCAGTACTGATGGATATGGGGTACTGGCTGCATCCTGCACTGCTGCTACAGCAGGTATGTGCCCTGAGCAGATGAGGTTCTGGGGCTGGGGTGAGCAGAGTGTTGATAATGGAAGAGGTTTGGTTTTTTCTGGATTGTTTTGTTTTTTATAAGTCTGGAAGACATATTTTATCTTTTGAGTATAGTTTAGTCATAGCAGTTCAAGGAAACATAACGTGAACAGAAGTCAGAGTTCATTACTTCTGATCTTTTGTAGACTAGGTGGCATTCCTGATCCAAAGTATCTACCTTGGATTAAGACAAGGACAGCATGAAAAATTTTTGGCAAGTTATGTCAAGAAACATGCAGTGTGTCTCTTGTGCAAGCTAAAAATGCCAGAGGTCTACCCCTATGCCCAACCTTACTGCCCATGAGGCATGTGAGCCAGGAGGTTCATATAAGGTGCCATATCCTGAGCATGAGGAGGATGGATGTACAGATGACCAGAAAAGTGGGGGAAGTTCTGTTTTGGACCTGTTTCTGAGTCTTCTTTTTCAGAAAAAGGGACAGGAGTCTTTGCTGATACTTCCAACTGGATCAAGCAACATTACATTTCTTCCATAGAAATATTCCTCTCTGGAAGTGTTGGTTTGTTGTTGTTTTGTTTGTTTGTTTGTTTGTTTTCAATTACTTCCAGTGCTGCTTTTCTTCCATAGAAACGAAACTGTAAGCTATCTGGTGGACCTAATTTAGACTTTACAAATGCATGGGGCTGAATGTAGCCATCAGGCCATTAGGTATTTTAATGAGCATCCCAAGAAATAGAGATGAGAAGAAAACATATAAGCTGCTACCAAAATAATACTAACAAAGTTGGTCCATAGTAAAAGAGCAAGGAAAGCAGAAAAAACAGAGCATATACCAATGTCTGAGAAATATTACCTTATTTTCATGGTTATAACATTCTATTCAGGTAATTCTTTTAAAGTATTCTTTTTAAGTAAGTCCTCATGAAACGGGCTCTCATATAAAGTTAACAAAGTGAGAAATGAAGGGATTATAAAGTGAGGATAGTTAATTTGTTAGAGGAAATGGAGAGAAACTTTTCTTTGCCCATACTTTATTGTAAATGCCACGGCTGCTCAACTTCAAAGGGACTGGTTATGCACATGAAAGCAAATACTAACAATGCTACTGTGTCTTCAATGCACATTGATTTAAGACAGCATTGTTGCTTTTAACTGGGTTTATCACTGCAGGAAAAATAGACCAGTTGTCATATTTATCTCACACGTGCTTTTGCCTGGCCTTGAACAGAGCTACTAAACTCCAGACAGTATACAAAAGGAGTAGCATACCTGAAGCTAATTGCTCCTTCCTTAAAGAAACTTCAACAGAGTTTCCTAAAGCAATATGAGGAATAAGAATAGGCAAAGAATTTTAGTGAATAGTAACAAAATGGATCCTGCCTGTTTCCTATTCCCATTTTGTAAGTTAGAATTGTTTAGGGCTTTTCAGTGTGATTGATAGATCCTGACTAACAGAGGCAGGAGTAAATTTACCAGTCCCTACAGTAACATTTTACTTCATGAGGAGAAATGACAGGTCTATTACCACTGTAATATGGGATGAGTGGTTCCAGATAATTTTGAAATAACTCCCATTTTGCTAAAAGTTCAAAACATAAGAACAAGAAGTATTTTGACACTTGAAAAATGTGTTTATTTAGTCATTAGTCAGTATGCTGTTCTGCCAACCCAGTTTCTTATTGTCTCTGCAGTTCTTCACCCCTGAACTCTAGATCAGCTCACAAGAATTAAAAGAAAGGCTCCAGCTGACTACAATGGCTTTATGCTGGCATATTCCTGCCCCAATCCTGCTATGAATAGTACATTAAAAGTAGAAATGTGATCTTACTGGTTTTTTTGGTTGGTTGGTTGGGTTTTTTGTGGTAGGTTATGAGCTGCCTATCCTTAGCTATGTGTGTAATGCATGTTTAGGGAAAACAGATCTTCCAGATGTTCCTCACAGAGTTTCATGAAGGCTGAGACCCAGGACACTGCACAAGGAAATCCAAAGCCTTACTTCCAAAAGGTTATTTTTGTAGTAGAATACCACTGGCTGTGTTCCCTTGTAAATTACTCTTTTTGCTTGAGGGTTGGTCACTCTTACATTCTGCTAAAAGTCACCCCCCCTCCCCCCTCCAAAACTTGAGTAGCTCTTGGGTATTTTACTAACTGAGTCTTCCTTGGCATTATTAAATTATGCATCTGGCTATAACATATGTTCTTACAAGCCCTCTCTTCTCCCACATTACCATACCACCTGCCTTGTTGCTACAGCTTCTGTTATCCAAAATGGTATCTCCATCAATTTCTTTGAATTATATATTAGAGGGTCTCTGATACAGGAATGATGGAACAACCTTTTAATTACCAGATAAGCATCCTGCTGCTGGATGAGGGTTCTTGTTATACACCTCACACTTTTTCAGCCAATTAGAGATGCAGTGTGGTAAGTGGTGGGTATAAGGGATGGGAACTAAGTCTTCCTTGCTTTTTACCTTTATCTTGCTTTGCAGCCAATTAGGTATTGATTTAACCCAAGACGGAATTAGAAATTACTGAGAGCTGTTTGATTTGTGGCTGTGTTTTGGTAGCAGTTGTTTGGCTTTATGTGTAAGTAATGCAACAATAGAACCCATGGAATCAAGAAACCAGAATTTCTGTTCTGACAGAATTTTTAATTCTTCTACCTTATATTAGACAAAACCAAAACACATTATCAAAAATTTCCAGACAAAACACCAGACTGTCAAAATATGCAATTACAAATAGACGACATCTAGGAAGTATAGTTCAGGTTCATTCTGACTGTTCCCCTATGCATCTGACCGTTCCCTTATATCTCTGGACTGGGCTACATTTTGCTGCATGTCCTCCCCTTTGCTGAGCTACTGCTGTTTCTGCACTGGTGCGTGGGGGATGAAGTTGGTAAGAGAGCTTGATCTGCCTGGGTGAAGGACAGTGTTTTTCACTGAAGGTACATTTGACAGGAACCAAGGTGTAGAGGCTTAAGCATGGAGATCTGGACTGAATTTTTTTTTTTTTTTCCCTCCTACTGAAAATAAAATTGGCAAAATTAACAGCTTCCAATATTGCAGGAGCCACATTTTCCACTAAGAATATCCTTTACTAGAAAATTGACTAACAAATCACAAAAGTGTGTGGTTCTTGTTTTTGACTCACATAGAAATTCCTTGATTTTGAAGCTGGTGCTCACTGTGAGAAAGGGTGGTGAAAGTGAAAAGTTTTTGATTAACTTTTGGGTCCTATTTGTAGTGCATTCCTATTGGCCTAAAGCCAGCAAACACAGAAGTACTATAAAGCCTTGTATGAGTTGTAAGGTCTTGACTAAGTATTTTCCTTAAAAGGTTAGAACATTACATCTGAAGCAAGGCCATCCATAGTAAGTACTCAGTATACAATAGTTATGCTGTATATAGTGGACCCCATCATATTTCTATAAAACCCATTTCTGAAAGTCTGATTCTAATTTAGATAAAGGGATTTAAGAAGTTACTGTAGAGCTGATATTCTTGTTCTGAGTTCAGAGTCTGAAGATAATAATAATAGAGTTAAACACTTCAAACCAGACGGAAACAAGAAACAACTCCTACTACATCTAAGTGTTGGTCCTCTACTAACATCCAGTGAATGCCTAAAAGGTTTCCCAGATGAAATACACAGTCCCAAGCATGATTACCAAAAGGCTTATAATTTGAATAGTTGTTTCGAGCATGAGATTATGAAAAGAACTAAACTAGTTCATGCTAGCAATATGGGGACAGAAAATGAAGTGTTTATGGTGTCCCAGTATGAAGAAAAGACAACTACTAAACAAGAAGGGCTCTTCGAGAAATAAAGGTTTATAAACTGTCTACAAATAAATTTAATTTGACAGTTACCATACTAAACATCAGAAGAATAAAGGTCTGTAGCAGCGTCAACTCCAACAGGCAGTGGACCTCAAATGTATTTTCATTTGGACACAGTCAAATTTCTGAATTGCATTAAATAATGCAGTTTATAATGAAAAGGGAATTATTCTATTGAAGTAGAGGCCCAGTACAGTTTTATATTGTATTTTCCATACTGTGGCAACCATTATTTCTTTGAGTACAGCAGATTTTTTGCCCTGAAGGAAGAAGGACATCAGGATTAAATCATAAAGTTCTGCAGATTTGAATTGGAATTGCCAAGCAAGTCCAGGAGGGTTTGAGCACTAATCTAACTTTTAATCCTCAAATTTCTCCTGCTGTAAGGCTAGGATGATGATAATCATCTGCTTTGCAAGTATACTGAGGATTAACTCAATTAAAAGTATTTGTTTAGGGGAGGTTACATAAAGGTTGAAAAATACTCTCTGTCTAGGAAAACTAATTTTGTTTTTTCTCCATCCATCTAGTCTGAAAAGATTGTTGCTTGAATTCTTAGCTAGATACATGACTGCAAAGATATTCCTGGTACACACAGCAAAACTCAGAGAAATAAACTTAACTGACACAACATGTAGAAAAACATCCTGCTCTGAATAAGATTTTAGTATTATGCTATTGCCACATGACAAAAGATTACTCAGTTATTGAACAGGAGTGGAAAATTAGAGGTTCTGTCATCTCCAGGGTTACGCTTACTTTTTCAAATCTTTTTCATCTGTTGAATTTGATTGTCCTCATAAAGCAACTAAATTCTCTATCTAATATGTTGCATAGTATTAGAGAATGTTGCATTCTGTTTTCTTCAGATGACCAGCAAGTACAAATCTGGAGTCCCACTTATAAAACATGTACATATTACAGAAAAACATATTTCAATTCAATTTTAATGTTTTTTAGAATTGAAATGGGGAATTCTGAGGCTGAATTAATGCTTGACCTTAACCAAGCCAAGGCATGGGCTAAAATTCAGTCTGATCCCTGATCTGGCATTGCAGCTGAGGTCACTGCAACAGAAGATCCTGTGACATCTGTTCAGTGTGGCTTGGCAATGCCATTTTGAAGAGTAGCTCAAGTTTACACTGGCTGTGGTTCACATATGCCTTGGTAGGACCTTAGCTGCCCACACCAAACTTGGAAATCAATTCAGAAAAAAACCACAAAATGCCAAGTACTTTCACACAACTTCTACATCAAACCAAACTAGTGGCAAGTGAGAAGCAGCACAATCATTAATACTTCATCTAGTTTTTTTCATGCATTTCTCTTGGGACTGACTAAGCTCTTAACCATCCAGACTCTCCCTTGCAGATAGATGTACATGTGAAGACAGCAAAGAGTTTCTGCTGGTTTAGTTTCCACCGATGTCTACTTGCAAGGGCAAACAGGCTACCAAGGGGCCTTGCTTACAAAAACCCTAACACCTTTTATTTAGCTGTGAACGTATCATATTGCTTGCTCTGTAGTAAGCTCTGGATACTGGAAACTTCTGTTATCTATCAATCTACCCTGCAGGTATAATATTACAGATGGAAATGTAAGAAAAACAGCTGATTGTAAAAGATGTTCTGAAACTGCCAGCACAACTATAGGCTGATCACTATAAGCAAGTGCAAACAATTTGACTGAAGCTGTTTTCCCCATACTGGAGAAAATTTGAGATGTACAACCCTACAAATTCTTTGAATCTTTAAACAGTTTGTTGTTTTAATGCCTTTTGGATATGACAGTGATTTTAGATGTCAAATCTTATCTACAGATAAGATTTGCTACCTCCCAAACAAGCAGCAATGTTAATCTCATGTCATTCCATCACTGCAGTTAACACTGATTTCCCTGTCTCCCCTAAGATAAGTATGACTATGACCCTTTCTATTGACCAGAATTGCCTGCAAGGTTGTCAGGAAACAGCTGAGGTAATGGTCCCTCTTTTCTAAGCTAATCTCAAGGAAAATGCATTAGAATGGATATGATCTCTTAAATTGAGGGACAGTTGTATTTTTGTTTGAAATCTGGCTACTCCAAATAGATCCAAATGTTGGGTGCTTATTCTAAATGACACTGATCGCTTAACCTCTGAAGAAATAGGTTAGTCCATAAAGGATTATAGAGTAAGTGGAAGAGACAAGAAAAGACCTATTAAGTGTGTTATATGACAAGATTACTTTCTATATCATAGAATGATATAATGGATTGGGTTGCAAGGAGCCATAAAAGATCATCCAGTTCCAACCACCCTGCCATAGGCAGGGACATCTTTCACGTGATCATGTTTCTCAAAGCCCTGTCCAACCTGGCCTTGAACAATTTCAATGACAGGGTATCCAAAACTTCTCTGGACAACCTGTTCAGTGTCTTACCATCCTCATAATAAAAAAATTTTTTCTTTACATCTAGTATAAATCTACCTCCTTTCAGTTTAAAACTATTTCCCCTTTTCCAGTCACTGGAAAAAGCCTCCATCCATCTTCCTTATAAGTCCCCTTTAAGTACTGAAAAGGCCACAACAACAAAGCCCTCTATTATCCAGGATGAACAACTTGAACTCTCTCAGCCCTTCTTCAGCAAAGAAGTATTCCAGCTCTCTGACCACCTTCATGGCTCTCTGCTGGACTTGCTCCTACAGGTCTATGTCCTTCCTGTGCTGAGTACCACAGAGCTGGATGCAGCAGTCCAGGTGGGGTCTCACCAGTGTGGAGTAAAGGGGCAGAATCACCTTCTTTGACCTGATCACACTATTTTTGATACAGCGCACATTGCTGGCTTATGTCCAGCTCTTCATCCACGAGTACTGCCGAGTCCTTCTCCACAGGGCTGCTCTCAGTCCATTTATTCCTCATTCTATATAGATATTAGGGAGCCCCTGGTGGTCTAGTGGTTAAGGGTGCGGCGCTGTCACCGCCGAGGCCCAGGTTTGATTCCCGGTCAGGGACACTCCCCAGGGCAGATGGAGCTCGTTAGCCGTGTAAGGTAATCCATCTACGTCCTAAGGACCTCGCTGCCACCGTCCAAGCTCGCTTGGCCCCGGCAGATGAACCTTAGGATTAAAGGGTGGGCTCAGTTCCGCGCACACTGTGTCTCACCTAAAAAATCCAATGCGCAGGCTGGAAGGTGTAAAGACCTTCCCCGGATCTTCGCTCGCGAAGACTGGCCATTATTATATAGATATTGGTGATTGCCCTGCAGGATCTTGCACTTGACCTTGAACTTCATAGCATTTGCACAGCCTCACTCCCCAAACCTGTAAAGCTCCCTCTGGATAGCATCCTTTCCCTCAAGTATATCAATGGCACCACTCTGTTTGGGGTCATCTGAGTGTGCATGCAATCCCTCTTTGTCTTCAATGAAGATATCAAACAGTATCTGTCCCAGTATTGACCCTTAAGAGATCCTCCCTCTCTCATTCTGCACTACTTTTCACTTCAAATTTGACCTCAGCTTCACTCTTTTTGGAGTCTTCTCTTCTTTCAGCAATACCTGTTTTCTTTTTCTGGGTGGATATGGACTACAAAAGGATCCCACTGTCTTTGCTACAAACCCTGCTCATTTTCCCCTTGTGTTCTGACCCATTCATTTCCTTTATCTAACGTGGATGTCTCTTCCCACTTTTGTGAAGCCTCACATTTCTCTGGTGCTATGGAAAGAGCAATATAGGAAAAGACATCAATATATTAGATGCTGTTTAAAATAATATATAAAGAGATATTGCTGCCCTTCACTTTCTGTGTCTTCTAGAAAGCAGGATCTTTTAACTGGATGCAATTTCCATTAGTGCATTCCCTAGCCATGAATTGTAAATCATTATATAGTTTAAAACACATGTGCTTATCCTGTATTTGTGTTCATTCATGTGTATTAGTTTCCAGCTTTATTCAGTATTTTGCTTGCATGAGAGGTGGTCTGGCTGCCTGCTTCCTATTTTTGCCCTGGGTCTAGGAGAAGCAAGTTCTAAACCTTCTGTGATGTTGAAGCCAGTCCAGTCCCCACTCTGAGCATCCACAGGACAGGCAGGACAAGGCTAAGTCATGTCAATTTACTCAGACAGGTTGTACCAAGGATGTAACCTGGGGAAGCATGAAGGCTGGCTGGGGCTGCTTGGGACCTTAGTTAAATGCCCACGACTTTTTTATTTACCTGACTTGATCTTTTTCTCATAAGCTGAGAGAGAAATTCCTGAAGTAATTTTGAACTTACTGTGGGAAGTGTAATTATACCTTATGACAGTAGCAAAGGTGCCCTTGAGACCTTTTTCCTCTTTGCCCCTCAACTTAAAACAGTCATAACACTACATGTTGGCAGAAAAATAAAGTCAAAACATTTCTGAAATGTACTACAGCATTATACTTAGTGTAGAGTATTCTGCATTAAAAGATCATTTTGACTTGACCCATTTTCAACTTAAGAGCTTGGGTGTGCCACTCTATTTGGACTATTAATTACCCAAAGTCAGCCAAGCTACCAGTAAAGACATAAAAAACCCCCAGATCATGAGTATTGAGATCTATGTGAATTTTAATGAAACATTATAACGACTTAAGATAATGATTCTTATGGTCAGCCCACAAACCTCTAGAAGGTAATGAACTAAGCAAACAGAGTCTCTTTTTAGGACTTAGTAGGTGTGTTCCAATTTGTGTATAAAATGAAGTTTGGCACAAATATCCCTGCATTGTATACTGTCTTTCTGGATCTGTAGTTTTGTTTCCTTGTGCAGCTAAAATATTTTAGTTTTCCAAGTGTGAAAATTAGCAGCTTAAAATATACAATGTTAAATTACCCACATATTCCTCCAACTTTAACAATAAGCCATTACCTTTTGTTGGAAATACTGAAAACTACACAATATCACATGAAAATTGACTGAAAACATAGCTCTTATACAGCTAGTGGAGAAATGTTAGGTTATTTAATTTTTTTTATGACTATTACATGTATCTCTCCCAAAGCACATGTGCATTTCTCCCTGCTCAGTGCATCAGGTATGATAAAGAAGGACTGAAAAGGGTTACTATAAAACTGCATACACAGAGAACAAATAGGTTATCACTAAAGAAAGAAGGACTCCTTGTTTCTCATGTGCCGGCAGGGAAGCTCCACAAAGGCCCTGGAAGAGGGGGCTGCCCCAAGTAGCAAGCCATTCATTAGGTGAGAGGCGGGTGGTGGTGGTATAGCTTCCCTAGGGACCGTCACAGCCACCATGGAGGTGCCTGGGAGGTGTCTGATGTGTGATGCTGGGCCCAGGTCCCACTGAGGAACACTCTAAGTACATCACTATTATTGTTCAAATCTCGTCAGAAAAAAAAAAAAAAAGTCTTTGTATTTGGCTTTTTCCTTCTTTCTGTATAATTTCTCCCTCACACAGCATTCCTCAATATATGATAAATTTGGAAAGGGCACAGTATTAATGATTTTCAAGTGGGTGTGTATATTCTTTTCAGCATCACTTCTTCAAATCCTTGGGGAAAATGACAGGGTCACCTTCTATTTTTAAAAGAGCAATGATTTTAATATAAGGAGACAGACACTAGGAACCAAATCACTAATTATGGATTTATACTCACATCTAATACATCCCTTCCCTCACACACTCCCTCCTTACTTTTGCTCAGAGGCACTTTCTGACACCAGAAATAGCCCATTGCTGATCACATGGTTTGGGTGGACTTCTTCCCCAGTTGCAATATGCAAAGAGTACTAGATGTGCTACCTGAGTTTCAGGAATTCAGGGAGACTTAGGTGCACTACCTGAGTGACTAAAAATATGAAAGTAATTAGTGAAAAGCTCATGAGCTGCAGTGAAGCAAAGCTATTTTACATCAGCAAAGACTGTGACTTGTAATCTGACCAGTGGTTTCCAGTTTAAACTGTGCATCTCTATCCTCCTAGAGAAGAGCAGAGGAAGAAGGATGCCTCATGTCATCCCACCTGAGGGAGTTCCTGCAGCTGGAAAGAAATTCATAATTTTCCTCAGCAATTTAACACCTCAGGTCATTGCAGTAGGCAATGGCAAAGACAAAACTTTTTATCTGGAGTTCCAGGCCCATGCAAGTGACTCAGGGACTGCTTGAGAATTAATTTAACGAGGTGCTCTGCAGGATGAGTTTTGAGGCTGACTCAGAGGTTGATAGTTCCACAATACTCCTCACAGATTTATAATAGTTGAACGGTAACACTACAGCTCCAGTCAACCAGTGTCATTTGCAGTCTTGAGGGCATGTCCCAGAGCAAAAAAGTTAGCTTATGCATAGAGAGCTAAAAATTATACCGTATGTTCTCAGTGTATTTATAAGATGTAGGACTAAATAGCCTACTGTGGTATCTCACATCTGCAAGGAGAGGGCTGGGAAAAATGCAAGCCCGATAATTTCTGTGTTGGGAAACACCAGCCTCCTGTGACAATTCTCAGCTAAGTATGAAGACCAGGAAAGCTGAGAGCTGGAAAGACTAACAACTTCTTTTGCTGAGGTGTTAAATTTACAAAAAAAGAGTGAGAACAGCTACAGAGTAGCTGAAGTGCCAAGAACACCACTGATGCTTTGGATGAGGGTGTTACTATTGTTCCTGTTCTGAAAGGAAGGGGAACAGATGAAGGGATGTGTTTCACCCTTTCTGAGTGAAGAACATTTCTCAGTGTCAGTTCAAACCAATTATTTTTACTGCTAATACACGGTGGCACAGCAGAGGAGAGCTGCAGGTTAATGCTAGGCATTAGCTATCATTTTGGTTTTATTAGTGAGAAGTATTTATCCCAAATCTGACCAAGTTATCCCCCTTAACGGAGGGCTGTCACATCTCCATGTGTAAAGACAATGCCAAAATGTACCTGTGATCGATGTTATAGCCTGCTCCAGTGATCACAGTGCAATCAGATGATCTCATGAAAGTCAAGGTCCTCAGTCAAAGTGCTCAGAGAATAAAGAAGCAAGACAGATGCTGGTGAGAAGTTTCCATAAGAATTGTAAAAGGTAAGAGGAAGGAGAAAAAGTCACTGGTTTGCTTCTGCATTTGTATTTTTCAAATCGAATGCTCTGTTTCAACATCAGCTCAAACTAGACTTCGGAAATGAAGTCCTGGTCTTGGGGAAGGCAATAGTACTTTTTCCTTCTGACCTCAAGGGGGTTTCACAACTTGCTTGATGAGATCTTTCCATCAAACTCCAGGATTAGATTCTTTCACTGTTTAAGAACTTTGGGTTAGAGGAAGCAGGCCAAGAATGATCTCAGGCTGGGGCAAAACTGGAATATATTTGGCTGTTATATTAAACTTCTCCCTCGTCTCAGCTCCATAATAATATAATGTTGATGAACATCAAGTTAATCTCCAGCATACACTAGGCAAGAAAAGATAAAGGTATTTCTTTGCTTTGTAATAGTGCAATGGATATAACGATGAAAGAAAAATGAGAACCTCTAACATGTATTTTAATGAAAATAAAGGTAAGGTGTTTTCATAAACTATGCATATTTTTCAGATTTCCTGCTGCAAAACATTTTTAAAACTTCCAGATCTGCCATTATCAAACTTTAGAGTCAGAATTATCAACACAGAAACATTAGGAAGCTCATTTTAAATACTGAAAATGACATTTACAGAAATGAAGAACCTGAACTGGACCTAGGCATGTTAGAACTTGCCTTGGTCCTCATGAGACAAAATTCATTATCTATTTTGGCATTTAGCTGAACTGGGAATTTACAGTAAGGATGCAGAAGACCACGATAAGAGTAATTGCAATGATCATTTGTTTTCAAGAGGATCTATCATGAAAATGGTATTTGCAAATGATGTCTTCCTTTATTTTGTTTGCAAGGTCAGGAAATCCCATCATCTTCTTGTCCATCTTTTCTCACACTTCTCAACTGCACCAAATATTTGAGTATACTTCTAGTAAATACCTTTGGCAACTAACACTGAAGCATGCAAATTAATACCCCGTGTGCCTTCAAAAGAACTTTAACAAGTTCAATAAGCAACTATTTTTCTGTTATTCCTATCTAGCAATATGTTGTTAATTGTAAACACTTCCATCCCAAGGCTCCAGTAGTATTGCTTGGACAAGCTTTAAATGTTCTTCTTGTAGAGACACATCTCTAGGACTGGTAGTCATAATGGTCAAGAATGCCTGATAGACCCTGAAGAAAATACAGTTTAAAAGTAATATATGTCTTACCTGCTTATTCATAAGTATGTAGATAATGGGATTGCAAACAGTGCTGCTTTTTGCTAGGATGGAAGGTATGACGCTTGTAACTGGAGTCACAACACCTGGCTTACCAAATGTTGCCAGTAGTGCTATAACTCCGTAGGGAATCCAGCACACAAGGTAACAAATAACTGTAGTGATCACCATGAACAGTACGTGGTATTCTCTTTTGCGGGCAGCATTCTTGTGGACCTTTCCAACCTAGGGGAAGAAGGAAAAAAGATAGAATTTAAGAAGCTGAGCTGTTGGATTGACTTCATCAACGACCTGGGACTACTGGTCTTGGATCAGCAATGACAATCAACACTGTTGTTGCAGAAGCAAAACAAGCACAAACCTGAAAGTGATCAAATGCAGTGGGAAGACTTTCATCATCCCCATTAGGCACTAGGGGAAGACCTGCAGAGACCACACTGCATACCAGTATAAACCAGAATCCTGATGGAGGTTGGAACAAATGCTAAAATAACAGCTAATTTTTATTTTTAAGCTTTGGTGTCAATACATTTTTCTGCAAACAGCTATGGAACACTCTTCCACTGTGTTTTTATGGCTGAGCACATTGGTGATAACAGTGGGGAACAAGCTTCGTTCACTACACTGAATGCACATTCACTGCTATACACAAGCATTATTTAAAAGCAAGCTTCCCGGGCAGTAGATCTGTGAGATGGACATTAAGTTTGATCCAAAGGCCATGGAAGTCAGCATAAGACTGGGTGGGTAATAGATAAGGTTTGGGTACTTAACCTTATTTTATAGGGATTATTAAAAAGTTCTTAGGAAAAATTAAGGAATATTAGCTCCAGAATAGCAAGGCTGGTCTCCCTATGCATCTTTGCAGCCAACAAAGGAAAGCAAAATTTGCAGGGAGATTAATCTTGGAAACAGCCTCTCTCTGCAGACTCTAGATGGAGACTCAGCACACTGGACTTGTGAGGTTATGGCTGATTCCTCAACTTTCCCCCAGCATGTGTTTAGCAAACCCCGATGTACCATCAGAACTTCAGGCACTATTTAAATGTTTAAATAATATTGACTGAGTCTTGTACTCAGCCAAATATAATTTACGTCCACTTTAAGGTCTCTTTGCCTCTGGAATGTGGTACTTGAGAGTAAACTACGCCCAAGGGAACTAAACCCATGTAAAACTACAAACATAAATAAGCAAAAAGACAGCTCCCTGTAATGGAATGCTGTCGTGGGTTTGATGGGTTTGCACAAACTTTACCTAACCTAACAAAAAACCCAAAAAAAACAAAAACAAAAACAACAACAACAACAAAAACCAAAAACAAAACAAAAAGAATAGGTTTAAGCTAATGAAGAACACTGATGTGCACAACTCTATCAATGAATAAAGCACAGTTAAAGGTGGAACCAACCACCCCAGTCAAATGTCATCTGTTGCCTGACACATAATATGCACATGCTAATGCACTGGAAATAGTCAGAGCTTTACCTACCTCTTTGTAGTATAGGTATTTTTGCATAATATATGTGTTATGTATCAGGCTGTGAGTTAAAAACACATACAGTGACTGTGTTAAGTACATACAAAGGCAAAATAATATTGTGACACTGTTTCTTTTTAGTTAACTATGACTCTAGGCTTCTAGAATGGTTGGTTCTACCCAGAGTCTCAGTGGAAATGGTCCTGTTAGAAGTAAGTAAAACAAATACAAACTTAGTCTGCCCAAAAATTAGAACTATTTTTTTCAGTCTAGTTTTGTAATGATTTTCTGCAAAAAGGTAATTCCAAAATAAAATCCACCCTTTCTGAAAAGACTTGGGACTACTTTTTTTCTTTAAGAATGGAACTTGTTTATTTCTTAATTACTTTAGTTTGAGAAAAGGATTAATAATAGATAATGGTCCAATCCTGTATTGCTTGTTTGAACTAAATTTTTCATGACTAATGGGAAATTTCTATGACTGAAGAATCCAGGATTCCATGTGAGCTGCAGCTATGCTTCAAGTTAAATATTAATCAAGGAATGCAAAGCCCCACTTAGCCATGGCATCCACGGCTAAAGATCTTCAATATACACAGAAGCATCAGGCAACATATTTTTGCTCTGTGTTTAGATAATATCTCTGTCTTGAGGAGTTTGCAACAGTTTACCCTCTGCACAGATAAAATATAGACCATAAAAAAGGAAGGAAAGATGTCTAAAAGTGGAGTGACTATGGGTGTGATTTTGGCACATATCCTTCTGTTTTCACATCTTTAGATTGTTTCCTTGGGAGGGGAAGTTTTCAAATCTTGTTCTATATTTATCCATGCACTTTTGACGAAAGGCTGCATTGCCTTTGCAGCTTTGCAGCCTACCTTTACAAGGTGTTATCTTTAAAACTTTTCTGTTTATAGATGCTGCAAGATCTCCAGCAAGATATAGCTCAAGTTCATGTAGCCTACAGAAAGATAACACTTCTGCACATGAGAAAGCAGTAGACGTTGTAACAATAAATAATTCTATTTCTTATTTTAAAACTACTGGACAATTTAACACAATTGCTACACTGTATTTTCAGTAGTCCAATGGAAATGCCTCCCTGGATATTCAGCTGATAGAAGAGCATCAGATAGTGATGAGAAAAAATAGATTCAAATAATGTTCTAGAATAGCTGAATGTGAAAATATAGGATAAAATACACAGAAGATCTAAACCACAGTTTAAAATGGCACGAGAAATATTGTCCCACTGGGATCAGTATTCCCAGTACTGATCCCAGTACTGATCCCAGTACATTGGTACTTACGTGGGATGGCTGGAAAACACGTCTTTGCTGTAAACTCAGCTCTTTTCTCTGAGGCAAAGATCATCTCCTGCCGAATTTGATAGTATAAATGTAGGGAAAGCCCTATATTTAAAGAAAATAAGAAGGCTGGAGGATTGGTGGTTGAGAGTTTTTTAATGGGAGAACAGTGTTTCTCCCCTACTTTCATTCTGGGAATTAGCAGAAGTGTTTTGATTTTTCAGAACTCAGCTGGAGGCAGTGACAGTCAAGCTTGTCTGATCTCAGGCACTGAGCGTAAAACCGGCACAATTAGCTCTAACCTGGATTTGCTCTGTAGCCACATTGCATCTCATGGACATACCCAACACTCCTTTTTCCAGTCAATCTGACACACAAAACACCACTACTTAAATAACTCGAGCAGTGTGCAACCCAGAAAAAAAAGAAGACAGTAGCTACCTGCCTCTGGGGTGGGATTAACTGCTTTACATATTTTTCTTAGCCACCACATGGCTTTGTATGGGAGAAGAGGACTGGGCAGTGCCCTGCCCAAGGGGACAGCCTTCCCCTTCCTATGCTCCAGAGCCAAAAGTTTGACTTACTGCAGCCACTGCTCAGCTCTCTCTGGATTTAGTGGGCCATGAGTTGTGGGACTGAGGTAATATTGGTGGCACTTCACCTGCTTAGAAGAAGGCACAAGTGCCACTTTGGAAAGACCAGAGGGAGGGTTGTCCACAGAGATGGAGAGGCAACTGTGAGGCCCACAGTGACAGAGGCACAATATCCAGTCACCCTTGCAAGGCATGAAAATGTACAACTGTGCATATTCCTATCACACATGGGCAAGCTGGTATGTATGGCAAGGGAGTTGTAAGGCTATGTATATGTATATGTATATGTATATGTATATGTATATGTATATGTATATGTATATGTATATGTATATGTATATGTATATGTATATGTATATGTATATGTATATGTATATGTATATGTATATGTATATGTATATGTATATGTAAGGCAAGGGAGTTGGGCTAATATTAGCTATTAAGAAGGGGGAGCCTCAGTGATGAAGATCTAACCTATTTTAGTTAAGTTCCCCCGTGCCTTCTTTTTTGCATTTACCCTAGTCTCTCCTCCTTACTTAATGTGGCTATGTGCTTTTCCTCAAAAAGAATTTCCTTCATATTTTATCTGCATCCATTTTCAGCTGCAAACACCTTGAAAGGTTATGAAGAATATATGGCATCCCATCCATATAACCACTAAATGGAGAGACTATCCAGCACCCAGAGCCACTTCAAGTAGGGGACATGTACATGACAGCATCTTAGAAATCAGGGGGCCTGTTTGTGCATTTTGTTCTTCAAGTCAGTTTCTCTTTCTCCAACTATTTATTAAGATGGAAAATAATATGTTATTATACTCTGTGCATCTAAATAGTGCATGCTGTAAACATCCTGTTTGTAGCTAACTCTAAACAAGCAATATAGAAATAGGGCACAAAGTGGTTTTATCACCACAGCTGATACATTATTCCTGGACCTGTCTTTTTACACTCAAATAACCATATTTACTTCAAGACTTCAAAACTGCACAGTAAAGAGAAGGCTATTTATGAGAGCAGTGTTTGTTGCCAGCATCTTTCAGTGTCAGCTAAAGTGCTTGTTTTGACATAATCAAGTATTCAACAGTGCTACAAAAACCAGTGACAAATGAAATATTTATAATCATCTGTAAGAAGTCTGCCAATCCTTGAATATTTATTCTACTACAGCTTCTTGAAATGAACAGAAGGGATCTAGACTTTTTAGGTAAAAGCTGCAGTACAGGAATAAAGCTGGAAAAAGATCAGTCTTCTTCCTTCATGAACTAGTCAAGTAAGACTATTCTCTGTTATGTTTCTAACAAAAGAAATTCAGAAATGGTCTCCATTTACTGATATGAATAACCCTCTACTAAACCTGACAGTCAAACTAAGCAGTGACTGAAATGTCAGTTATGAGCTTTCTCCTCTCCCATCTCTACAGGTTCTGTTCTCAAGGAAAAACAACAGAAAAAGGTGGAAAAAAAGCCCTCCAAAGAATGAAAAGCTTCTAAAAGGCTGTAGGAAACAGACACTTCAAGTAATCCAGTTTTCAGTGTGAGCTACCCCAGAACTATTATGGATTAACAGTAAGATGGATGAAATACTTTATTGTTTAAAATAGACAATCATGGCAAAAGAGGGCTCACTGGCTTAAAAATAAATGTCTCCTTTATCAGCATTTAGGTGGCTAAACTCAAAATGAGTGAACACTGAAGAGATGTCTCTGCAGAAACAGACTGAACAGAAACATCTGTTTTGGGTCATCTTAGAATCCAATAGGCCTTGACTTTACAAAGCATTTACACATATATGCTCAGTGAGTGAAATGAGATTTAAGCATGCACATGAATATTTTGCTCAGTTGGAGCCACATGAGTTAATAGCAACAAATACAGCCGGTGGAAGCCATAAAACCACACAAGGTGCCATACAGCTAATTATTTTCATATCACTGTTAAGTTTAGCATTTGACATTCATAAGAAGGATATTTTATCAGCTGAAGACTGACTTTATTGGGAATTTTTGTTATGGAAATGGGAAATAGCTGTCTTAATGCTTCAAGGTGAAGTGATGCTTTAAATACAAAATTCATGGCTTTGTAGACTGTCCTTGAAGCATAACTGCTATTGCTGCTAAAATCCAAAAAGTTCTATTGTGAACTTAAGGAACACTAAAATCCTCTTAGATGCAGGATTTTTTCCACTGCAGTAGCTAAGGGGCTTTTAGCACAATTTGTCTAACACAGTGAATATATTCCTATACACTAAACAAGGGGCTCACGGTGTCACTTCCATCATTGACAACCTATGTTTTATCCTGACCTTTTTTACTCACTGTGTATTTTCTAGAACCAGTGTGCAGGGGAAGATTAAAGGTGTATCACACAGCTGTCATTTGGTTTGCAGTAACAGTTTGGTTTTAGAAAGAAAAGTACATTAAATACTCCTGTCTTCCCCAGGTGGGAAGCTACAGACCAGCCCAGCAAGGACAATAGTTACAAAAGCATCAGAGTGGGCTTCCCATGCACAGAGTTGGCACAAGCCAATTCCAGTGTAAGAGCTGAACCTACACTGCACTCAGCTGTGAGTGACAAGCTCACACTGCCCATGAGTCAGCCTGTGCCTGGGACCAACACAGACATGGGAGGACTGCAGATGCCTTGCATCTCACCAACCTGGAGTACAGGCAAAGCATGCTTATTCTTACAGTAGCTGGGACAGACAGACACAAGTGGAGACCCATAGCAGCTGGAGCTGCTCTTTCTGATATGGGAAACAGAGAGCCAGAAAAGAAGTGTTTCTGAGGTGAAATAGCATCAGTGTGAAACTGAAGAGCCACCAGCCCTGGCAGCTCATTTAAGCATACATATTGTATAGGATCACATTCCTATCTCCAAATTGCAGAGACATGGATTTAATGGATGAACTATTCAGTGGATAAGGAGCTGGCTGGATGGACACAGCCAGAGAGTTGTGGTCGATGGTTCTGTGTCTAGGTGGAGGCTGGTGACGAGTGGTGTCCCTCAGGACTCTGTCTTGGGAGTGGTGTTTTTCAGTAACTTCAACAATGACACAGACAGTGAGATCAAGTGCATGCCCAGCAAGTTTACAGATGACACAAAGAAGAGTTGTGCAGTTGACAAAATGGAAGGATGGACTGCCATTCAGAGGGACCCAGACAAACTTAAAAAGTGGGCCCAGAAAAACCTGTGTGAAATGATTAGATAGGATAGGATAGGATAGAATAGAATAGACTAGACTAGACTAGACTAGACTAGACTAGAATAGAATAAAATAGAATACTCTCAGTTGGAAGAGACCCACAAGGATGATCAAATTCCAGCTCTTGTCCCTGCACAGGAGAGCCCCAAGAATCACATCTTGTGACTGACAGCATTATCCAAACGCTAAGTTTTGGAAGGTCATGAACAAGTTCAAGTGCAAGGTGCTGGGTTGAGGCAATCTCAGATATGACTACAGACTAGGAGAAGATTTCATTGAGATTTCACTGAGAACATCCTTGCAGAAAAGGACTGGATGAAAAGCTGGATGTGAGCCAACAGTGTGTGCCCACAGCCCAGAAGGTTCAAACACATCCTGAGCTGCATCAAAAGAGGAGTGGCCAGCAAGTCAAGGGATGTGACTCTGCCCCTCTACTTTGCCCTCATGAGAGCCCACATAGAGTACTGCATCAGCTCTGGAGTACTCAACACAAGAAAGATGTGGATCTGTTAGAACATGTCCAGAGAAAGGGCATGTAGATGACCAGAGGGCTGCAGCACAACTCCTTCAAAGACAGGCTTGGGGTTGGTCAGCTCAGAAAGGAGAAGGCACTGGGGAAAACTCATTGTGGCCTTTCAGTACCTTAGAGAGGCTTATAAAAAGGAGGGAGAGGGACTAGTGATGTCCAGAAAATGATGACATTGCCTAAACAAGTATTAAAGAGGATAAAACTATGTGCATTTCATGGGAACAGGAAGAAAATGAGAGACGTGGCAAAAGGTTGACACTGGAAAAGCTCTGCGGAACTAACTGAGCTTGTTGGTGTCCAGAGTTGTCTATCCTAGGTTAGAGGACTTTCATGGCAAGACAAATGAATAAAAGCAGTAGGTACTGGAGTAGGTACTTCAAAAACCACTATTTTTTGTTGCACAGTTGAATTAATAATCTACAAGTGCAAAACTGAGGAATTCCACTTTGAGGAGGGAAAAACAGAAGGTCTGAAGGATAGTCTCCAAAAACAGAATAAAAATGCAGCTAGTTTTGTAAAAATAATGTGTAAAAATAATTACTACATGTGTTGTTGCTCTGCAACACAACCCACTATTTTAAAGGTGGAAGGTGCTGAGATCACTTTTAGAAAATCAAGCCAGTAATTTAGCTTAATACTCCTCTTTTTGAAAAGCTTGTCAACAAATGATAATTTTAGCCAACAATTTAATAACCAACTTCTTTTTTGGGTTAGGCGTGCTTTTTTCTTGTTTTAATAACTTTTACAATGGCTTTCACTTTGCAATAGCCCAGCTATTAAGTTAAGGGCAAGGAAAAATAAAAAAACAAATTGAAGCAGATTTCAGTGTATTTTTAATTGAAGAATTTCTGAAGCAGAAAGGGAAAATATCAGACATTAATTCCTTCTTGATTTCTGTGAACTTTCTTCCAGAGACAGCTAAATGCAGAATGTATATCTGCCACATCACTAACACGGTTGAACTCTTCAGAAAGAGATGAACTGACAGGTGTGAAATTTCTTTCCAGGTTTCTTTCCAGGTTAGTTGATGCTAAACAACAAGATGCTACCAACTACCATAGAAAATGGAGTGAACGTTGGTCTGCATCTAAAGGAAAAATATTTTCAATCAAGTATGACAAAAAATAACATTTTAAAAGAGAGGGATATATATATATATTTAATATATACAATGGTATAGCTAAAGGAGGAAATAACAGCCTGTGCTGTAATTGGTCAGGACAATAAATATAAGAGTCAGAGTAAGTATCAGCTGAGATTTGAAAAATTATTCAGCTGAAATTAGAACACATTAAAACCTTCTCCCCACCCTTCAGGTGTGTTTGCAGTTTGATTTATGACCTCTCCCTTCTCACTGAAAAAGGTCAGGTATGTATAAATGCATATATATATATATATATACACACACATATATATATATTTATATTTGCAGAAATGTATGCACAGCACATACTATATATAATACATATATATATATACACAGTATACATTATGTATACACACACACATATGTCCATAACTGTGTGACAGGAGTCATCCAAGGTTGGAGAAGCAACTTATGCAAGTATTACTCACCACCCTCTTTACCTCTTGAATTAAATTAACCACAACCTTTTCTACACTAAATACCAATATTTGCTCTGAATCTGCGGTACGAGGTTAAAAAAAAGAAAAAGTGTTAGGATAATGTTTCCCATGAAAATGGAGCTTGGCTATTTCCCTGGATCCATTTTTGCAGGCACATAAGCTCTCATTCGCATTTAATGCTATTTTTCACCAAGCTAGCACATCTGGGTAACAACTTGAGCTTTGCTTTCCTTTGGCCTGGTAGCTGCTCTCCTTACAGCAAAATTAGATGATAAAATCTCTCAGGCATCATCAGTCTTTCACTACCTAACCACAGTTACCCTTCCTCCTGGGATGAGGTCAAGTTTTTCCACACTTCACTGAGGGATCCCTTCCCACTCCCCTGAAAATTTCTGCTGACATAAAGCAAGGCATCATTAAGGATATTAGGGTATGCTTTTGACATGTAGCTATTTATATTTAGATAAGCCTAATAGATGTGCTTGGATCTGCCTGTCAGATCCTGCAGACCCTACACTAAGCTTGCTTAAAGGTAGGTCAGTAATTTTTATAGAGATACCAGCATCATTTAGGGAAGAAGTGGCAGTTTTGTAGCTCCAATAGCCCAGTTGGAGTCATACTGGTATTTCTGTCTTTTCTGTTTTTCTTATATCCTTCTCAAATAGATGACCAGAACTTGTTACAATATTCAAGCTTATACAATATAACAACATTTGGGATGTTTCTCTCAATGCCTTCCCTAGTAATTTCTAACATCTTACTTATTATTTTGATTTTCCTGAACATAATTTTTCATTAAATGACTCAAACCAATTCTGTGATCTCTCTGAAGAGTGATAACTGAGAACCCTCCATCATATATATTATGTATATGTATGATGAATGGTAGAGTTACTTTTCTCTGCACATATAACTGTACCTCATGTACTATTATTATCACTTACTGCTCTCATAAACCTTGTAAAGTCTGCTCTTTTCCTCCAGTAGAACCACAGCCAGTGTTGCCCACCCCACCCTTGGTCCCTGACACCACTGACTAGGCTACTCACTCCCCTCGTTCCCAGGTTTTCTGCTTCAGACAATTGTTACTGGCCATTGTCCCTTGATTTCCTACTCAACTGCACTCACTTCCCAGCTGACGATCTCCATGGATATTTACTGTAACTGAAACAAAGCTACCAGGGATGTCACACACTGAGGATGGAAATTCTGCATCTGTGCACATGAAACATGGTCGTCAGATCCTTGTTTCAGTCTCTCAATCTGCAAATTAATACTACTTCCAAATGTATAATAATAAAAACCTTTATTTTTCAAGGAAGAGGTTGTTTCTAGAATAATATTCTTTCACAGCATACTTCTCCTCTATATATGCTTTTTTGACAATTACAGCCAGAAAAAACAGAGATATTTTAAATAATTCTCTAGGATTCCTTCTAATTCCAATTTCGACAAGGCCAACACATGTCTAGGACAATTAGTATCAAGATACAAACTATTCTAGCAATAATTCACTAAAAAGCCCAACCCGCTTCAAGTTGATATTTGTTAAATATTGATATTGGAAAGCTCACTTTTGAGCAATACTTTCATTCCTGAGTTTTGTGACAGCAGTATTCTCCACACTGTAGTGAGTAAGTAGGGATGGATATAGTTAGAGCCAGTAAGAAGCATGTCCAGTGTGAATTTATAACTTCAGAGAGAAAAAGATGATGGAGTTTTATAAAATTCCACCATTCTTCTGGAAAGACTGAAACTAATCGAGCAATACCTGTACTTCCCCAAAGAAAGGTCAAAGTAAAAAGAAGACCGAGTTAACTAGATGATTCAGCAGGCTAGAGCCATACTTCTTTTCACTTGACATTTAGACTGAATTAACATCCTGAACTTACTCAGCAAGCAATGGAGCCCAAAGCAAATCCATTTAATTTTATATTGAGAAAATCCAAAATATGCCAGGCTGACATGACTAAGCACCTACTGAGCCTTGACCATCCTGGAGCATGGAAGCATGAGCAGGGCAGAAAAGCTTTTTCACTATTGAATAGTGAAAGAAAACATACAAAAAGAAATTACTCCCAGGAGTAGCCTGCAATTAATAAAAGGCCAAGAAGGCCAGACTGCCAACCACAGTTACAAATTTTCATCAGAAAGATCTTAAAGATCGATGCAGAAAGGCCACACTTGAACAACATGAGAGTCAGTTCTTTCAACCTGACATTTAGACTGAACTAATATTCTGAAGTTGCTCAGGAAGTGAGAGAGAGAAAAGTATCAGGCAAGGCCTTTAAAGACTTCTAGTGAGCTCTTGCAAGCCATAACAATAGAGGAAAAAAAGTGAATTAGTTGAGTGAACTTTCCCAGAGATAGGTATTTTTAAATGCCCAGATCCATGATGCAGGTGTCAGAGCAGAGCAGAATGCTACTGGTGTTTAACCAGGGACAGATGCAACCAGTAAATAGTGGCAATACTATTTTCTGTGCAAGGCATCTGTTTTACAGACATATAACCAACCTTTAGGTATGTTCAGTGGGACTGCCAATGGGAATAAAAAATGCATATATCTCAGTGTTTGCCAGGCAGTGAAAACTCTATTCTTTATGGGACTCGTTGCTCAATATTTTTCTTCTTTTTTTCAATTTAGGCTCAGAATATTTATTAATTTTGTCCTTTTCTACTTCTGTACAGGCTTTATTCAAACTTCATTTATCTTTAATCTTTAAAAGACCAGATATAAGTAGCAAGATGTCAGGTACACAGAAATTTATTTTTACATGTGTGGGACAGTGGAGTCCCAATGTTTACATGTTTCTAGTGGAGTGTCACACTACCAAATAAAACTGATATTACAGACTTCTGAAACACTGTGGTGTTGTCCCTCTTCTGCCTCGTATGTGACTAGAAATAAAACATTCCAATATTACTGAGATCCCCTTAGTAAACACCTTACATGCCTTTTTATTATTTGAGAAGCTGTTTAGTTGACAGATCTCTCATTTGAATTCAGATTACCACTGTTAAGTACAGCAGAAGGTTTGGAATACACCCTAAGGCAACCCTAGCACATACTCATGTGTGATTAATTTAGCTGCTTAGCAGATGTCAGCTGTACTATAAAAGTCAAATTATCACCCATTCACTGTAAGCCCAGGTGACTCCACCTCAAGCCAGAGATGGTTGTTCATTGTTTTAAGATGCATATGGCGTAAACATTTTAAAATTAAAACCATGGGGGAAAAAAGATGTTTAAGAAACAGGAAAGTAAAGCCTCAGGCCTCTCAATATTATAAATTAGGAGTGAATGTTCTTTATTTTTAGGGGTTTTATCTTGAAATAAGAAAGGAAGAAAGAATTAGGACCAAAAACAGGACAGTGGTTAAGCTGGAATGAAAACTGCATGAAATAGAGAAGATGGAGAGTCAATGGACCAAGCATCATCTTCTTAAAAATAACATGAGAAATAGAGTAATACATATTATACGTATTTCTCTGAAGGAAACATTTGCTATTTAAGACCTTGTATTTTTATTTCCTATCCTTTACCTGTCCAGAGGGATATTGATTTACTGCATAACGATTCATGAGCTTTTTAAGTTGAAGGTCTCTATAATTAAGCAGCTGGAGAGTTCATCTAACAAATCCATTACCAGTGAAGTGAAATTCAAATGAAACATGTGCCAGATAAGAAGAAACATAAAACTCTCTCTGTGGTGTGATAGATGGGTGTCATTTCTCCTGGGAAGGTTTGGACAAGCACTCCTTCAGCTAAGGAGGCTCCTGGTAAAACAAGTGTCAGATGCAAACTGGAAAGTGCCTGAACAGTAGCTTTTTTAGTTCCAGCAGGAGCAGATGTTTTGAAGACATATATTTTAGCATTTAATTTTTAAAAGCCTCTGAAGCCTCTACTCTACATGCCTCACAAGGACAGGCCTCATTCTGCTGGAATTCTGTCGAGGTTCAGTGTGTTTTCCCCAGGCCTGCCCAGGTGCTGTCACCTGGCCCCCACAAACTGCTCTGATTCTCTGCTGTCGTCAGGGCAGTGGTCCTGACCACAGACCCCTCCCTTCCCCCCACTCCAGCCTTACCTTCCCACCTTATTCCTCTGCCATGCCTTTAAAAAAAAAAAAAAAAAGATGAATATTTAGCCAGCTGATTCCCTGGTGTTTAATCTAACTGAATTACACTGGGTATTTAATGGTGTAGGATTATAGTTTATCAAGGCTAGTAATTAAAGGCACTCAGAGTATTGGCAATCAATTTTTATTGACTCCAATTAATAAAATGCTGCCTGAAATACAAGTCTGTGTTTAAAATATTTTTGACCCTATTTCTGCCATCATTCTTCATTTATTGCAGTGGCTCTAAATTTACCATCAGGCCCACTGAAATAAGTAGAGCCAGCTGTATAATAAGATACTTGTAAATTGAAATATGACCCCAATTTTAATCTACTACAGAAAACACAAGTCTATTTCCACTGATTCACCATGAGACAAAGACAAGTAGTTTGCAAAGCAGCAACAATTTAACAAAGGGGAAAATTCCATAAAATATCCGGTCTGTTTACTTTAATAAAGTAAAAAAGGCAAGTATAAACCTATAAACCTCACAAAAAACCCTTTGTAATAATATAAATTTGGACTGACTGAATAATTAGAACATCAAAATTAGTGTGTTTTCAACACTTCTTTACCATACTGATGAGGCTCACTGAGCTGAATATCGGTATTTGTGCCTTTACCCTTGTTAAACCCCAAAGGAAATGAACTAATATGTGAATGTGAGAGCTGTGCATTTATTATAATATCACATAACCAAATTATTGTATATTAAAGTAGGTTAGACCACCTTATCTTTAGTCCAGTAAAGCTCAAAACATTGAAAATTGAAAAACATCAAAAAACACTGGAGATGTAAGACAGGTACACTATTTTCTTCACCTTTTGTTTTTGGATGAAACAGTTTTGGTACCAAGAAACCAGGGAATTGAAATTTTAACCTATTTTATTTTTGGTAAAAAGTATGATCAATCTCATAAATTTACATTGTTTAATACATTTCTATTATTAAGATAATATAAGCCTGACAACTAAATTGCTTTCCTCTGGCTATAAACCTTCAATCTGAGTTTATGCAGAGGTTCTCATGCAGATGTACAAGATTCAACTGAGATATCAAAAAAAAAAAAATCCTACCTAGTCAGTAGGATTACAAACTAATGAAATACTGGATTAGAAATTTTGACACAATGTTTGTTCTAGATTTTACATATTTACCTTTTTTCTTTTATATACTTTTGATTTTCATTCCATAAGCATGTAATCCTTTGCATTCATTTCGTATCTCTGCAGCATGTGGATTTTTCGTGCCATTGTTCTTCACTACATGATAAATTCTCAAGTAAAATTATTTCCCTCTGTTACTGCCAAACTATGCTACCTCAGGCACTGTACCTTGAGCTTTCAGAATTTTCAGCAGTGGAAGTGGGGCTAAATCATGGAACCAATGAATAGTAATGGATAATACAAATGTTTGTGCCCAAACCTTGGAGTTTTAAGTCACACAGGACTAATGATGAGATGGAATAAGGACTGACAAAGTCAAAATAAACATCCTTGTTAATTCTCTTTGCACTGCCAGGAAAAAACTACATTTTGGTTCAGGGGAAACCTTATAGCACCTTCCAGTAACTAAAGGTGACCTACTGGAAAGCTGGAGAGGGACTTTCTACAAGGGCATGTAGTGATAGGACAAGGGGAATGACTTGAAACTGAAAGAAGGCAGGTTTACATTGGATAGTAGGAAGAAATTCTTTACTGTGAAGGTCATGAGGCACTGGAACAGGTTGCCCAGAGATGTTGTGGATGCCCCAGCCCAGGAAGTGTTCAAGGCCTTGTTAGATGGGGCTTTGAGCAACCTGGTCTAGTGGAAGGTGTCCCTGTCCATGGCAGGGGGTTTGGAACTAGGTGGTCTTTAATGTCTCTTACAAACCAAACTATTTTGTGACCCTACAACTGTGACTGAAGGCTTTGCTAAATACATTACTCTTTACGTGCAGTGAACCAAGGCTGTCTGCTTTGGCTTCCCACCCTCTGCTTTAGCCTCTCACCCCAATAACATTGGCTGGGGACTGGCCTGTGGACTCTCACACAATGGTACTGTTAATGTGATACCACATGCATGCTGGTACCGGAGAAGGAAGCCCTTGGGCATTGCACATTTGTTATTTTTTTGCTGCACAACAGCTTCCCTTTGCAGATACACCCTCAGAAGTGTTTCTCTGGGGGACAATGACACGGTGCTGCTACATGTAGGACAATTAATTTTGCTCCAAGCCTTCTGGCAGAGATTTTGCCTGAGGTCACAAGTTGGTCTCTGAAGTGGAGTTAAACTACAGGAGAGTAAGTGTAGTTCAGTTCTCCATGCTAAAATGTAAGGACACAAAAACAGATTCTTTACGCTGCAAAACACGCTCCTATACATTTAACCTTTCCAGTTTTATAACTGGTGAGCAAATAAAAAAATCTTATATTTTTACTATCAGGAAAACCCTTTACTAACTCATACTCTGAACCACACCCCTGAGATGTGCTTAGTATTGATGTACACCATTTGCTGTAAACTGAAAGACTCATGAAACCACAGCCTACTTTTTATGGACATAAAGCGCACAGAGATTAACGCATAAGATCTTAAATTTCTATTAGATAGTTATTAAACACTATGACAGGCTTACTTCCTCCCTAGTTTATATAAAGAATGGAAAGTAGCAAACTCAGTGAATTCCTGTTTTCTGACCAGCCATTAACTTGATTTACAATGAATTTGTACAGTGCTTGATTTACGCCAAAGTCACATAACTGTTTCTGTGCAAATACAGACAATTAAGTAAAGATTTACACTTCTGAAAGCACATTGGAAACAATATCATAATCTTTTCTCATGCCTGTTCCCCTTCCAGCATGATCAGACCTCAAAAAATGAGCACTAATCTGATGACATGTGCTTCAACAGTCGGTTGATACTTTTTAATCAAAAATACTGAGAACAACCCCAAGTGAACATACCTGTCACTTGTGAGTTAGACATGTGTCCATGCAAGCACAGCAGCTGAAGTCTCTAGACACTTTGAATGGCATTTTACAATGGATTGACTCACTGCACCTTTACTCTCTTAAAAGCTGAGATGGTGAACTTACAAACCTTGCAGCTATACACAAAATAAAGAAAATGTTAGCTATCTCCTTTATTTCTCAGGATTTGACATTTTTCTCCAGTGTTACAGAAAATACTGAATTTTATTCCCTTGGGACAGACACCTTTAATAAAAACTTGTATAAACACAGTGCACAAAACTGAAATCTTTTTACATGTTGAAAACAGTGAACCCTGAAAGTCAATCTTATATTTACAGTGTCTTCATGACAGCTACGTAACAATCATTTAACCTCCTGGGCAAACCGTGATCATTATGAAAGAGTACAAGAATATGCTGGCTCTTTAAAAATTAAGCTCACTAGTAAATCTTCCTCCTAGCTAATGAAAGCAGCTTTTTATTCAAGCAGGCTTCCCATTAAAATAAATGAAGAAAAAAAGAAGTCAGCCAACATCTTTGTGATGATGTGACAGAAAAGATTTATTAATTAATTTGCAAACTGAGTCTCTTTTTGTTTCAAATGAGATGTCAGTATTATATATTTATGACAAGGTTTAAAAATGAAAGGCAAAGTTATTCTTCCTCTATACCACCAGAAGCTAAGAGAGAAAGATCCTAGATGATATGATCCTATATAAAGATCCAAAGGGAAGAAGTAAAATTAACAAACATATGGTAAAAAATAACAATATATGGTTGTCTAATGAGTATAGTTCCTTTTTTGAGCTTAGATGCAGTTAAGGTAAACATACTTGAAATTCAGTTGAATCCCAAATGTACTTAATCACATTTGAAAGGGATGATCTACAGGAGCCATACAACCAGCTCTAGGATCATCTTTACCTGAATTAAACTTCTTAGGACTTATTTGTTTAATTAAATACCTAGAAAGGTTTTGAACTTTGCTCCTGAAAGAAGGCCTATGACTACAAACCTGGTTTTATTTACGATTTTAAGAAGAGAAGATTTAATGGTGTATAATTGCTTTATCAGTTTTCTCAACACAAATCCTAACTTCAGAGCCATTAAAGTTCTGGAAAATCAAGTTTCTCTATAAATAGGCTTATGAAGCAAATTAAGGAATGATGGAACAATAATTACACTTCCATCCTACTTTTTTTATTACGTGAAGCAGATTTCAGTTTAAATCATGGAGCATTCTGCTCTAATCTGCTGTCTTTCTCCAAACAGTCATTTCCAAATGAGATGGAAAACTGGAAACATTCACAGGAGCAATCCTTCTACTTTATTGTTTTTCCCTGCCTACTTTAATGAACAATGATGCCATAACTGTTTTTACAGATACATGTAATTTTTCAAATAGTACAGACATAAAAAAGGATTAAGGAATCAGAAGTCATAAAAATTTACACCTCTTCTTTCCTTTTTCTCTAAGACTTCCTTTGTGGGCACAGAAGATTTCAAAACCAACATTGCTGTTTATACCCAAATCTTTAAAAAAATTTGATACTTTGAAGTCTGGAAGAGCAATAAGAAAGAGGACTAGACAGCTCTTTACTGCATAACCTTGACTATCCCCATTCCCCTACAAGTTCACAAGACTCATAAAGGTCAGGGGATGGGATGAAAAAAAAAAGGTGATCTGGTTCTCCTGTGAAATCTGGAAGTTAGAAATCATGGGGCACTTTTCAAAAGAAACCACAACAGTTGCTGTAAAGGGAAATAGTGTGGTAATTCCACTACCTAGACTCACATTTTAATCACTACAGTTTATGGGCAATTAAGCATTAGTATGTGAACCACAGGCTAGAGGACAAGACATAGTGCTAAGGCCAACTTTTGCCTCATGTGGGCTAGTCTTAAAATTTTCCCTGAATATGTTTTTCTTGCCTTTTTTTTTGTCAAAGACAAAGTCAAAGTACAAGTGGAGTAATGACCTGAAAGGACATAACAAATTTTTTTCAGTACTACTTTTCCCTCACTATTCTCAAGTTTAAAAAAACCAAAACTCTGATCAAAAACAAAAAACCCAAACCAAACAACAACAAAAAACCCAGCAAACAAAACCAAAAAAACCCACCCAAAAAACTCCCCAAACACTGTAGGAATATCAGTTCATGTAGCAAGTCCATCTACTCCAGAATTCCATGAGACAGTGTGACCACTGACACTTTGCCCACTTGAACACAAAGTCTGTTGCACTGAGCAAGAACTTCACAGTCAGACGTGTATTACGCTACGTGTTTAAGTCTTTGTGCTCTGTGTATAATTCTTTTTATTGTTTTCCATGTACTAGCTACATTCCACAAAGAGCTGCTGAGCTTTGTTCAGACACAGCTTTCAATGAAAGAACATTGGCAATGATACGAGAGTCTCCACAAAACCAAGCTGAAAACTTCTTGAAGAAATCTTCTGGGATAATTCTTGTCCTTGGGCAGGATTTCTGCATGTAAGTGGGAGATAGTGCAGGGTGAAGAGATCTCTTTTAAAAGTTTTACTGATTTTCATTAGGCTGGTTGACAGGAGTTCTCCTTGCCCCTCAGTGGAGGATTTTAATCACATTGTGTCTTTTGTGCTACAGTGATCACAACGCTAATCTTTGCAATTCCACATTTGGGAGCCCACTTCTCAAAGTGCAAACAACTGACACTGGCTTCACAAAGAATATTTTTCCAGAGGGAGTGCAATGGTAGAGTCACAGAGAAGCATCATAAGCCAAAAACTGGGAAAAAAGTAATGTAATTGCATAAGGAAAAACAAAACATTCTCAGTTTCCTTCCCTTGTGCTTTAGAATGTGCAAGAATAAAACACATGTGAATAATATTCTGTGAGGGAGAAAACTTTGCCCATTTGATCAAACTCAAACATCCAGATAAAGCCAGCCTGGGGGAAAAAAATCGATACTTTTAAAGAAAATAATGTGAGAAATTCCTAAGGATCTTAGAGCTTGATAAATGGTAAGAGCTCTGAGATAATAATGCAGTTGTATTGTAATACTGTTTAATGGCATTTGCTGCTAAAATTATTCATATAATGATGCTACTGACTTCTAATTCCTTGAAAAGATGATCTTTCATAAAACCTGTATTACTCAAATCCTTAAGCTTTTAACCACTACAAAAATTGCAGATGACTTTGTGGAATCTATTAATGCCTCAAGTGACAGAATGCTACAGCACCTGACTAAATATAGAGAAGAAAAAGAGAAAAGCAGACCTATAATCACTGTTGCTCAAAAGAGAAAATGCAGGCACTGTGCCAATTCTTGCATTAACTATCACAAATCTATTAAGACATTTATTCCACCTCAGTTAATTTGCACTGTACTATTAATAATGGAGTAACTCCCACACTCTTGATTTCAGGGTGCAATACCATTAATGCTACAATGCTCTAACATAAAAACTTCTATAGGTCTGGCAAAATTATGAAATGCATATTTAGAAAAATCACCAAGAGGTTGAAGTTGGGATAATGCACTCATTATGTTTGCAATGTTCCCACATTACTTCTAATACATAACACAAAGAGTCACCGAAGAACTTAAATCTACAAGGCCACAAAACTGCTAGACAATTAATTTTTTTGCCCACTCCAAAAAGTTGTAGCATTATAATAAATGCTGTAACCTCTCTTAACCTTTTTTTTTTGTTATTCTACCTACTCTTTGTACTTTTATGTAAGAACTACTATATTTTCATTTGCATATTGCTCATCTTTTTCTCTAATTTGAAATATGACATACTTAAGCATTTCATAAACTATCCCATTTCTTAGAGAACAGGTAGAGGACCTCAGACCAAAGGGGAAAAAGGCTGCATTTCAGTGATTTGTCACAATATGTTATTTGGAAATGTCTATATATATATGTGTGTATATACATATATATATGTCACAAGATACTTACAAAATGCAAGATTTCGGGATTATGGTACTGGACACAGTTTCTGATACATTATAGAAAGCTGAGGACTAATGAGTTTTCTGATTGAGATTCTTTCTGGTGACATATAACTCATCTAGGAAATGTTTTACAAGCAGCAGGAAAACATAAGATATTTTGTATAAAAATTTAGGATTTAGCTATTCAAGACTTCTCAAATGCTCAGGCAGTTCTTATGACCCTTATTCATAACAGCTTTAAAGAGGAGATATGATTTAATCCTCACTGGAGTTCCTTTGCATTTAACAAGTGTTAGTTCCCCAAGGCCTGTCCCTCCAACAGTTTATACAAGATTAGGTTTGATTCTCTTTCACTTCCACCATTTACAAAATTTCTCAGGATCCTCTAACCTCAGGACCCCAGAGGCTTGCTGGTCATTCTGGAAGGCACAAGGAGGATGGAGGAGAGAGGATTGTGGAAAATGCTATTCCTTCTCCCATGGTTTTTATTTCCTTTGGAAATTACTGATTAATCAATCAACCCAATCTTCCACCCAGTCTACCCAGTCTTAATGTCTAAATAAAAAATGGCTACAGGGTGCAGATATGGTCTCTGTGATCCTTTGTTCCCTCAGCATGTTTTACACAGCAGATCAGTGAGATTATGACTACTTGTAATACAACTGAATTTAAATTTTTAAAAAGTGACTAGAATAACACAACTCTACATTCAGCATTAGAGGCTAAAGTATGTGCTACAGAGCTTTATCGATACAAGTATTTGTATGTTGTGGGTGATTCCTGTTGTCAGGAAGAGCAGTGAGGGCTGAAGGAAAGAAGAGACAAAATTTTAAGAAAGGTGTGTCTTCTCCATATTATTAGTACCACGTGTTCCAAGATCCTGTCCCTTTCTTTAAGGTGATGGCAAAGGAAACTGCTGCCCAGGGAGCAGATGTGAACTGCAACTTCACTTTAATGGTTTACAATCAAAGGAGATTTTTTCCATCTTCATATTGCACAGCATTAAGAGGAATACTAATGTAGGATTCTCATCAAAGGGATTTTATTGGCCTGCTCAGCACTCAGTTAGGAAAAGATTTCCCATTTGGGCTTTTAAGTGTTCTCAAAGTTTTGACAACTCACATAAAACAAGCAACCTTAATTCCTTAATTCCTTATGACTAATCAAAAGCAAACTACATTCAATTTAATTCTGTACAAGAACCTCTATTCAGAGATTTGCTGCCCTTTTTTTTTCCCCCATTTAACACTTTTAGTTAATTCATCTGAACGTTTTAGAGAATTGCTTTTTAGAGAACACCTATATATTCATCCCTCTCTCATTATTCATCATTAAACAATTTCATTAATCTACCAAGAGTATTCATGCTTTGCAATACCACACCCCTGGCAGGGTCTTTTGGAACACTCATTTTGGAATATCTGCAGTGCACCTTAAACCACTGAGAGAAACAGCATTGTAGTAGTAGGAGGAGGAGCAGTAATGGTGGTTGTAGTTAGAAGGAAGCTTTGAAATGTGGCCTAGAATTACCAGGAGAAGCTGATCCTTTATTTTGATTTATGGCTAACTCCATAAACCACAGCAGAACTGCATTACTGTAGAGTTAAGGTTCCATAGATTAGGAAGCAGAAATTATTAAATTGCCATAATCCAAAACCAGGAAGATATATTTGTACAGATGTCTTATTTATAAACAGGTAAACATATGTATTTGCTTCATTACAAATGCAACCTTCACCCTGATATGCTGGTTTTCACAGAACACAGTACTACAGTCACAAAATCAGTATCTATATGGATCTTATCTGGTTGTTTTGACTGGAGCTTCAGGAGAATTAAAAGGATTTAAGACCTCATGCCCCTCCTTGAGGCTTTCTGTGGTTTTTTCAACTTCATTTTGGTTTGCTGATTTGCTCTCTATCATCAGTACATCGAAATTTGATAAAAGAGAAATGTAACAGATGCCTCAGAGCAGTCTGCACTACAGATAGCACACAGCTGCTTACCTGTTTAACTGCATAAAGGAGGCTACCGTAGCAGTACATCATGACCATCACAGGGATAACCAAGCAGAATATGAAGAGACAGATGATATAGGACGTGGACTCAGCTGACTCTGAGGACCAGCGTACTGAACAGCTTGTACCTGCACCTTCTACCCCATAACTGCTCCAACCGATCAGAGGTGGCACAGTCCAGATCAAGGAATAAATCCATGAACCTCCAACCGCCAGCAATGCCTTCCGGTAGTCATCGCTGCGCTTCCTGCACAGGGTGAGAGTGCTGTAGCGCTCGTAGGACAGGATGGCCAGGGAGATCAGGGACACGATGCCTGCAATGAACCAAGCAATATAAATGCTTACTTCCGTTATTTTGCATGGTATCCATTCCAAATCCCAAGAAATGAGATGGTCTTTTGGTTATTACATATTTGAAGCAACAGTGAAAACTATTTCCATTATTCTCTTTGCCTTGATCCTCACCAGACTTGGTTGCTCTGTCCATTTTGTCAAATTTTGTTTAACTCAGATTTATCTGATATTGGAAGATTTTTATACTTGAGAGATATTCATCTTCTAGTCAGGTTTTCAGCTTTATCTGTTTTAGTATTACCCAAGGCAAATCGATTTTCTACCTGAGCTAATAAAATGGTGAAAGATTCTCTTGATAAGACCTGTTCAATTTTTAACATCCATGAGCATTTTCAAATATTGCATCACCTTTTATACGTGCAAAAATAGCTGTATATTCAAGATTGGGAGCCCTATAATGAAAGAAGCTTTTACTTCTTTTGTTCTGCCCCATGAGCTAGCTGTACCTTCAGTTATGATCACTCATATGTGGAAACATCAGACAACCACATCATGGCTGTGATATGGCAGGTTGTAACTTTATTTCCAATTATATCACATCTAAAATAATCAGTCTAAACAGTGATTTAGATTAATATTGAGCCCTAGGTGTCATAAATCAGTCTTCCAGAAGACAACTTAAAAATCTGGATTGTAGGACATTTCCATTCTCTTTTTCAAGGTTCAGGATCCCAACCCCCTCTAGAAAGCTTTATGGTTTTCCATGGCAGGTTCTTAGTCAGGACTCAATTGAATGGCTTTTGCTATTTCCTATGCTTTTATTCTCCTTGAGGCTTCCTTACAGTTCTTGGAGACACAACACTGCATACCACTTCCAGGATTTATGTGAGAAGGAACTTGTTTGAAGACATTTAAAACCATCTTTTTCAATGGTTCCCAGTCCCCTTCTTTTCGTCCTGTAAAATGAAACACCTGAATAGATCTATGTCAGTCCAGCTCCTTCCAGGACTATTTTCTTGATCTTTGCTATTAGCAACCACAAACTATACAGTAGCACTGAGACATGTAGCCTGCCACAATTTTGAGTGGTACCTACTCCCACCAATCCATTAACAGAAAAGGTCATCTTCAGGGGAATCCACAGCTGTAATCCATTTTCCCCATTTAACTGTCAGTTTCTCCTGTAGCTCCTTCCCATGCGTGGAATGGAGGTGAGTCAGACTCCCCAGGGAACAGCACCACTCTATCCTGGTACCTGGGCAAAACATCCCCCACGCATACCCACACAGGGCACAGTGGGATATTCTCCTCAAGGCACAGCATTTCACTCCTGTTTTCCTTACAGTCCAGGGACTCATTTCAGAGTCAGCTTGATGCAGGCACAGCTATTTCTGTCATCCTGACAACAATTTGCAATTACTTTGTGCAGAGCTGGGTGTGGCAAAGGACCCAAGGGGAATGCAAGCACTGCTTGCTGGAACAGGATACTTTATTTCTCAGGGGAAGAGAAGGCAAAGGGTGTGAGGAAAAGGCACCTTCAGAAGAAGAAAACATCTTTCTTGTTACAAGAGTCTACTACATTATTTTCTGTACAGTACTGGGAAGTCACTCCTAAAAAGTAGATACATTTACAGCTGTAACAGCTCCACTAAATTCAACTGACAAACTGACCCATTTTAAGGCTTAGCTATTTTAGAGGCAGCAGAGACATTCTGATCGTCCCTCATCTAATCTGATTTCCTACATAACACTACTCTTGAAAGCCCTTGGACTCAAGAACAAAGAATCTACTGCTCTCTTCTTGCTCTAAGCACACACTTATTTATCTTTACTTCCCTAGCAATGCCTCTTTTCCGTGCTTTTATCTGCTTGACTAAAAAGCTTCCCGCTATCAAAAACACTTAGCTCATGTAGGTACCTAAAGCAAAAATCCAGATTTTATATTTGAAACTTAGGCCTCAGTAAGATGATATAGATCTGTTTCTGTATTTTAGACCAGACAATCATGGTCTAAGAGAAAACTGTCTTGGGAACAAGAAATCTCTCTCCTCCCAGCTCAGTGCTCTACAGAAATGACCTATTGTAATTGCTGCACCTCTGATGGCAACTGAGGCCACATTTTCCCTGCTTTGATGAGATGCACTTTCGTTGAGAACCCCGACATTCCTGCACATGCGGTGTTGCCTAGAAAACCCAGAGGGGTGTTCAAACTTCCCTAGCTCAGGGCCCTGCTTCCTGGATGGCTGCTTTCACTACTGGGCTCTCTGGTCAAATCTGGCTGACAGTTCTGCCTGCTCATCCCTGTGGCTGTTCTACTGCCCAGCAGCTTCTCCTGGTGCGTATTGTCAGGATTTATGGCATTCGTTTAGACTTCCTCTTATTTTCACCTATTGCCTAATACAAGGAAGATACTGAGCTTTTCTCATGCTTGTATTTATGATGGATGACTTTATGGAGCAGATCTGAGGCCAACTGACTATGAATGCAGGATTAATTACTTTGGGATGCAAAAAAGACCTGTCTTAGACTGGCATAGAATTAATGCTCAGATATTGAATTAGGATTGTGGTGATGTCAGTGAAGAATAAATCAAATATTATCACTCAGACAAAACAACAAAAGCTAACTTTAAATTATAGAAAACAATTTTTCTTCTCTATACAGAAGAAAATTAGAGACTCTTGATTGCACATCTTGGGCAGGAGCCAGTTCATCTTCACTCACCTCTTATTATTGAGCTCCACTGACATGACACAAGTAAGTGACATGGCACAGTAAGACTTCAAGGCCTGGACTTTTTAATAGCACTAAAAATAATACCACTGTGAATTGTCTTCTAATACTTTCAAGACAAAAAGGGAAAATGTGGAACACACTGAAAAGGTAGTTCATAAACGTTAATAAAAGAATTCAGCATTCTGCATGTGGTTTAATTTACTAAGGCCAGCTAACATTTTAGAAAAATTACAATTACTTTCAAAGAATAGAACAGGTGCTTTGAAAGACAAAAAGGGATGAAATTAAGAGCCTAAAGCAAAATAAAAATTAAACAAGTAGCTTTTTCCAACAGTGAGACACATTCAGCTGAATTGGCTGGAATGAAAACATCTATTATCCAGGTGAGGAAGAAATGGGAACAACACAGGTCATGGCAACCCTCTCAGTCTACTTTTTGTGGCCTTGTGCAGCATATACAAAGCCACAAAACATGTCCTGACCCTCTATACCACAACACTGCAGGTCCATCCAACCTTGCTGATGGAGGGCCTTTCACCTTAACACAGAAGCCAAGACTGTTCAAAACCAAACCAGGATGCACATCAAGAAATAACCTTGTTCCAATGTTGTGCCAGATCAGCTCTAATATCCCTAATTGGTAAGAATATCCTCAGCCTTTTAATTAAAAACAAAGAAAGAAATGACCCCCCAAAAAACACAACTTTTTTTTTTTAATCTCACTTTTTTATTAGTTTAATAACTGAATCCTAGAAATATACCACTATCATTTGATCAATTATAATGGATAAATGGGCCTAATTTGATGGACTGAAACAACATAATTTAATAACAAAGGCAAAACCAGGTTTTATGTTTTAGTTTGACACTGGCTGGAAGTAAAATACAGGCATCAAGTGTGTAACAGTGAATAGGCTGCCAGCAAAATAATTATGATTGCCTTGTCCTTTATATGCTTTTCAACAGCACCTAGTATAATCCTTTCCATAATTTCTCCAGGTGCTGATTTTAGACTAACAGGCTTATAGTTTCCTTGGTCCTACCTCATGCCCTTCTTGTAATCTGGTTTGGCTAAAGTAGAATAAAGCTTCTCACTTTTCATCATGCCTCCCAGCTTTGCCTCTCAGAGTTTTCTTAATGCCATGTGCATTTAGCTGTTGTGATCTTTGCCAGAAATCCTGCAGTTATCTGGTACTATATTTCATGCCCTATATATTGCAGTTAGAGGAATTAGTGAGAATCTCAGCTTTAAAACAAAACCCAATTAAATACTCTAGAATTCTCTCTGAGGAAAAGAGTTGAATGCAATCTCCATGCTCTTAATAACCAGAAATAAAAAAAAAATAATGTAAGTTATAAAAAGAAGAAAATAATTATAATTTTAATCATAATGCTTTATGCCAAAATTTCATTCTTATTGTGCAGTAACATTTATGACTGTATAGACTGTATATATTAATTTCACATGAATAATTTTTTCTAAAATTGCAATAAAATTAGGTTCATGAATTGCAAATCTAAATAGAATCTGATTCCAACAAATATTGTAGGGCTTCGAGCTGGTACCTAGCCAAATAAATCCACAGGAGTCAATCACAGTGAGAAATGCAATTTGCTCCCCAAACATTTCATGCATATACAGGAACAAAGATGAGGTTCTCACTGAACTGTACTGAAAGATGACAAAATATCCCCTGCAGATTTCATTACAGGAATAGATAATTATTTAAAAGTTAACCATGGAAATAGATGACTTTGAGACAAGTTGGATGTGGGACATGAGGCTTTTCTACACAGCAATTACTTGCAGGGAGTAGAGTGCAAGAAATTAAATTTCAAGTCATAAAACAGAACAGGCATCTATTTATAGGACTATCATCTGACACGCTATCTATTATTTACTTTATTTAAGGATCTGTACATTTCTCCCTGGCAGCACAGCACAGAGTATGCTGTGAAAGGCACAGCAAATTGTTGTGCTTTGTTCCCATGAGTCCAAGCTAAAGTGTTACATTTTCTTATCAGTTTTTGCTGATTTATGCTGCTCACTGATGAAGTAATTGGAAAGGGAACACAGCTCACCCATGGTCTGCAGGTTGCAAAAAACTGAGAATCACAGAGATTCAGCCTACACTGGGTCAGTGCTTTGATTACTAACTTAGGTATATTTGTCCTCTTAAATCTCCTGAAGGTCATTATCCTAGATCATGGTTAGAGTTCTGGAGCATCATTGTTGTATGATGTAATGTATACCCTGCCCTGTGTTATCAAGGACCAGGGGCAATGAAAAGAAGCCACAAGTAACCTGAGGCAGACTGAGTTTGGAGGAATGTAATAGCATTTTCTTCGACAAGTAACTAATGCAGCAAAACTAAATCCAAGGGCTTGCAAAAACCCAAGATAGATTTACCACATCCAATCTCCACGCAGGTTGATTTTACCCACTCACGAGCATTCTCTCACAGCTTTCATTCACTCACACTCTAATACCCACAAACCCACAAGTACAAAGGTCTGTGCTGAAGAGGTCTGTCCAGCATCTCTTTTGTGCAACAGAAAGAACAGCAGACCCCAGCTATCAGTTTGTCACACCTCTTGCTTACTGCTATCCCCCCAGCAAAAAAGCTGGGTTTTGGATAAAGTTCTATACACTTTAGGAGTGAAATCATCCATTGCTTACAAATCCTGCCCTTATGAACCTTGTATGTCTCAGGTGAGACTGCTGCTCCCTGTCTGCATTTCTTCATCTGGAAAACACATTTGCCTGGGATGCACTCACCTGCACAGGCCTCATGTCTTTCATGGTGAGCTATCAGGGAAAGAAATGGCAGGTGTACCATGCTGTACCCTTGATGTCATGCTCCTCTCAGTAGGGTGCAGGATCCTCCACTGATGAGTTGTCACACTCTGTTCTTATCAGCACACAGTCCTTCAGGCTTGCCCGAGTCAAAACATGAGCTAGGTTTTACTGCTGGGAACAGCATTCTTCATTACCGGCATAGGCTGTTCTCACTCTTCTTTTGTGATATGTTCAGGTGATTACACACCTTTTGCTTCATGGATCATCTGTACCAACCTTGGTAACTCCACAGCAAGTCCATACATGTCCCAGTACCACTGAAGCCTGTGGCCAGCCCAAACCCAGCTGCTGAGACCGAGAGAGGGCAAAATGCAGCTGACACTGGTGCAAGGCAGGGAAACAGAGTGTGCCTGGCTGTTCTGCTGCTGGCAGTAGGATGGTGCCAGCTGAGCAACCCCCATGTGCATCAGACCATCTGCCAGCCACAGACAAAATGCAGAGGGGAAGTCAAGGGGATAGTAAGTGCTGGGGTTCCCACATGGTACCTACAGGACCCTGTGCTAACCCCAGAGGAGCCTGCCAGAGGCAGAGGTTGGACCAAAGCAAGTCCAGCCATCACTGCTTAAATGTGTTGCTGAAGGAAAACGGTGATGTTTCATACATTTATGAGACTCCATTCACATATGTGTGTGCACGTAACACCTATTCCTGTGAGGCAGCTTTAACATAACATCCTGGGAAGAACATCATGCACCTGGAAGTGGAAGAGGAGCGTGAACCAGCAGCTGGCAGGCTGGGACTCACCAAAAGTTGCACCTTTGCCTGTGCAGTCAGGCCACTGTGCAGTGATGAACAGTGAACTTGGAGAGCCAGCAAGCAAGTACACAGTGCTGTAAGGATATTAGCAGGGATGGAGGAAGCATGCTCTGGTCTCCACTAACAAATGCTCTGTTGGTAAACACCTAACACAAGCAATAGGTAGGTTTCTCAGAAACACTATGTCCCCTAACACAACTATGTTCCCTTCCTTCTAGTCCCTCAGTTTTCAGCTCCTGAATCTACTGTTCCATTAGCTGGATAATATGCTAAAAAGCTCTGTGGCAATATGAGATAGAGATAAGATGTAGGTGTACCCCAAGTTGGGAATAGTGGGGAATCCTGTGCTGAAGTATTCTGCTGTTTCTTCTTCACAACATCTTTGATTGTGCTTGTCCAAGGACTTAAATGTAAACAGAGACTAAGAAACAGCACTAAGAAACAGCCCTCTTCAAATGAAGGCTCTTAATACCTCAATTTTAAGGTTTCAGGTTTAATTCCAAGTTGTGCTACTGAATGCTATTACATAAATATGTTATTGAGTTATACAAAACTAGTTTGATCAGTAACTCAGGGCTGTTTTCAAGGGAAATAACTTTCCTGAATTTAAATGAGAGCATTTCTGTTAGTTCCCTACAGAAATAAAACACTCCACACATGTAAATGAAACATAAACAATTTAAGCAACTTAAAAGTCATGACCTTTCCAACATATTTGTACTTCTAAATCTCCTTAGAAGTCTTTCTGAAAACATATCCTACTCTACGTGTCCATCAGGGACTGTGCATGAAATACAATTTGAAGATCTAGTCTTCACAAGAGAAGTCTGGAGGAAGCAAGAGGTAAAAAAAAGTAACAATCCCTTTTGCTAATGATTGCTTAATGTTCAGGAGAAACTTTATTAACTCTGGGCCAAACTACCTTACCTAAAAACTGCCACAGCATCGAAGACTTCATGTGGGTGCACACAGAGCAATCCATTCTATCATCAGTTTAATTTCCATTTGTTATGTATGAGTTAATGTTAATACTCATAATTAAAACTAGTGGACTCTGTTTCCCTTAAAGTCAATGCTTTTCTTCCACAAAAATACTGTGATCACCACTTATATAGTTGCTGCCATCAGAGACTGCATTGCAGGTGAGTATATAAGATACTAAATTGATAAAAGCAGAAACTTTCAAGAGCTGAATCACTGATTTGTTGACCCTTCCCACAGCATGTGCACTTTAGTAAAGCATCAAAAACTATTCAGTCACAGCATCACAGAGGAACAAAATCATTAATTCTTTAAAAAAAAAAAAATTCTATTTTGCTTTCTAGCTCTGAGTCTCCTAACATACATTTCATTGCTATGGTGAAGATAGGGGAAAACCTATGTCATATACAGTCTTCAGGGAGATTCTGCATCATTTCTTACATGATATAGGGATCGCCAGAAAGTGGCAGTGAGAATGCTGACTGACCTAAAAAATTTGGGATAGGCAGCCCGGAATGAAACAAATTAAGTTATATTAATAGAACACAGTTAAGCTAGCTAGTAACTTTTACATCCACTAAGGCTACTGAGAAGGTAACATCAAATGAGCAAATGTGAGAGAGAAACAAGTGAGAGATTGTGAATATGGGATTTCACAAAAATATTATTATCAAGGGTTTCATTTTTTGGGGGTGATTGGGTTTTTTGGGTGGGTTTCTTTTTCCATTTTTTGAGATGAGAAACACAAACGAATATTCAGAAGGGATGTAAACAGGTCTGAAGTGGCAGACCTATGTGCCTACTGTTCCATCCTTGCTAACCCACAGAATATTATCCATTTTTTCCTTTCCCCTCCCAAAACGAGGAGCTCATATTTTATGAGCTGCCAGCAGATTTTTGCAGAAGACCCAACTTTTCCAGAGTTAAAAAGAAAGCCTGCTGAACCTAGAAGGCGTTTCACAGTTAAGATGAATAGACCCAAAGAGAGCACTGGTCTTGGTGGACAACCAACCAGCCTGACTTGCCTGAAATTTACAGCTCAGTATCTACACTTCAGTGAATAAATGAATCACAATAGATCATTTTATGATATAGCAAAACCACAATGTGAATATAACAACTCCTGGTAAGTTCAGTGCTAATATAAATGATATGAACTGCAGAGGTCTACATGGATGCCTCAGTAACTGATAGAAGCAGCCAAGAATTGGATGTGCTTCCAAAACGCTATTGGCTATATTTGGATATGCCTATTAAATATTTATATGATAAGCATAGAATAAATGGTCAAAAAAATCAAGTATTCTTGCCTTTGATGACTCTAATTCTAGAATGATCCCACATATTAGTGATCAGAGCACTATTTCCTTTTGATTTTTAAGGCATTAAAAGCATTTCTACTTATTTAAAATTGAGAAAATATTTCCCACATTCATTTGTTACACATTAGCAATTACAAACAGTTTCTAAACGCTTTCAAAATATAGGCGACCTCAGATTTCAACATTTCACATTACATAGAAATAAATGTGCCATTTGCTGTTTATCTATGCCTGTAATTATTTGTTTTCGTTTGCTAAGATGCCTTGGAATCATGAGTCCATTAGAGCAGGCAATCATTCCTTTCTCCAAAGAATTATCTTCCTGCTTAACTGTAATGGGAATCACAGTTTAACTTTGCGCTTGAAAGACATCACTGAGAAATCACGGTTGGATCCAAGCCTGCTGGAACAAATCTGACAATAAACATTACCGGTCCTGTTCAGCAAATCTTTTGGGCTCTTTTCACTCAATCGTCATTTCTAGGAGTCATCCTTTGTACAACACTCCCTTCCCTTTTTGTTTGGTGATACCTCAATACAATCAGCATGTATTACTTTGAATAGTGAAGAATTATCTAGGGGTTTTTTTCTATCTTTCCCCCTCCTTGCTGAATTTTTAAACCTGTATATGTTGTGCTTTCAGGATGGTCTTAATGCTTAGCTGTATCTGGTGATTTAATGTGCTCACTAAGTACTACTATACTTATCTACTATGTTATTAATATGCCTACCCATCAACCAACCAAACAACTCCCAGTGGCATAAATATAGCAAAGAATTCCCTTTTGCATCTCAGTGGTACCAGCATAGTACAAAAATAAACCTGAACACTAATTTCTGGCTCACTTTCCATATGTTATGCAGGATCCCTTTGCATTCTGGAAAGCAGGCGAGCACTTGCAAATTCAGCTTCCTAAATTGGCTGCCTCCCTATCAGCGTATTTATTCTGCTGCCTTAGGGAATCGGAATAAGAAATAGTGTCAGCACTAGATGGAGCTCCTGTACAGCAACATCTCAGGAGAAATCTTCAGGGCTTGTCTGCACCTGAAAAGCAGAAATGGATATACAGTGCTAGGGAAGCAGGAGGATGCTCTCAGGGCAGTCAGATTCACTGCAGCATCCCCATGCCCACATCGTCATGCAGGATCCCTATTCCCTGACAGGACTGCTCCTTTTGAAATGCGGGGGCATCCCAAGGATCTTCTTTCATGCTGAGGATCTGCACAGATAACTCATAGTCTCAAGGGTTTTCTACATGTGGGATATAGCACCAAGTAAGCTAAGAGGTGAAATTACAGTGTATTATCATCTACCAGCTAAGGAGCCAAGTGTCCACCAGAGCACACTTAAATAACTTCCTTTCGGCAAACCTCTGCTTTTTCACTGAATGCAGCTGATCATTTTTAATAATAAAAGTATATGGTGCTAATAATGCCAAGGTTGTGGGTTCAATCCCTGTATGGGTCATTCACTTAAGAGCTGGACTCGATGATCCTTGTGGGTCCCTTTCAACACAGAATACTCTCTGATTCTAGAGATTTTCCATAATCTGGGGTTTTTTTCAGCAGTTGCCCTTCCTAGAAGTGGAATACACTACAAATTTTAACTCTTCTGAGTCAAGTTTCTGTCATAAAATCTAGAGGTCAAACTGGTTTTTATACTAACTAGGTCTTTACACTGCCGTTGAACCAAATATTTCTTGTTCAGTCTTGCAACCCTACAACCCCATATATTATGGAGGTGAGATGAAACAGTGGAGAAGGCTGCTACTACCTTTATCCAAGATCACTTTGCTGGCTAAAGGATGTGCAGTGAGAAGTGGTAAACTCCATTCCTTAACCCCTCAGAATGACCTCAAAGAGGAGATCTTTTGCTACATCCATTCAGAAATGAGTTGTAACGGATGCAGACAGAAATCCTTTGCAGTACATTTCACCCAGTTAATGAGTCTAATTTGCATCACTAGATAGACTGATAGAAATTGCACTAGAGAGCAAGTAGTGGGTGTATAAGGAGGTATGATGTATTTCAACAAGCCAGAGTGGCTATCATGGAGGGAATCCAGACCTTACTACTTCATTAGAAGTCACTGACAGTGCCATGCAGACGGGTTGATAAAGCAATTGATAAAGCCTACTTGGATTTTCAAACCACTTTACAAGCCTAAAGGCTCTTAAGGATAGTAACCTGCCTTACAAGAACAGAAATCTTCACATGGATAAATAATTGAGTAGAGGCAGGAAACAAACAACAGGAGAAAATAATTAGTTTTCTTAGTGGAACTGTGGCCAGCAAAGTTCCCTATGGATCTGTGCTAGGCCCTCAGCTATTCAGCACATTAATAAATGATCTGAAAAAGATGGTAAAGAGTGAAGTTTGCTTGTTATGCTATGCTGAATAACTAAAAATCAACAAAATTGACTGCAAAGTACTGTAGAACAACCGCATGAAACTGAGCCATTGAGCAGATGAAATGCAATACCGATGTCAACTGCCATATGTGGAGAAAAACAGACCTAGCTTTAAATACATGGTGATTATTTCTGCCTGACTTACTGCTCTGCAAAGAGAATTATGATAGATAGCTTTACACAGACCACTTCCACTAAGAAGCAATGCTCAGCAGCATTCAGAAAAGCAAACATCAGGGCTTATTAGAAAAGGAAAACGAGAAGGGAGAGGAGAAGAGGGGAGAGGAGATGTGAAAGGAGGATGAAGAAAGATTATTTAGTGTTTCTTATAATACAATAACTGGATTTTGAAATTAAATCATCAGACTGCAGACTCAGAATTAACAAACAGTAGAAGGTACTTTTCTTTGGTTAGTGGAGAGTGAATAAATGGAATTCCTTGACATATTATATTGTGCATACCAAAATTTTGCAGGTTTCCTGAAAGCAAGCAGCATGGAAGATAAATGCAGGAAGACCTATTAGATTCAAAAGTCCTACTTCAGGGAACACATCCCTACACCACAAATCACAGGCTGCTGGGACTACATAGTGGAAAAATACCACTGGATGCTGATAGTTATACTAACTTGAGTATTCTAGAAGTGTAGCTAGACAAAATACTTCGAATGGCAAATACTTAGTACGTACATACAACCCTTTGCAAAGAACAGTTATTATTTAGTTATTGAAATAATAAGAAGGAACAACTACAGCAGAGTAAGGAGGCATTACCTGCTTGTATCTGCTATTAGTATTTTTTTACCAAACGTCTGAGTGCCCATAACTCCAGAAAACATAATAACACTTCTAAAACTCCTAATCATACTCACCCTTGTTAAACACCCCGTGGTGCACTGACCTATAGAGAAAAACTGTTACATGGAGCAAACCAGATGGTCATACATCTACTGCTGTTATCTCAAATAATATTAAGCTCTGGCTTTGTCTTGCCTCATAACCTGCTTTCTACCCATTAGAAAAAGCCTATTTAAATCCTGACTGGCATATTTATCTGGTAGCCTTTCATCCTATTCCTGTGATGCTGTCTTTGCCTCTCACAAGGATATTACATAGAAATACATTTTCAGTTTTAAGAGGTACACACAGTAAAGCAATCCCCAACGGCCTCATGCAGGCACTGCTGGACCTTGGCACTCTTGGGCTGCCACATATTCTTTCTGTGAAAACTGAGCAGTTCAAAAACAGAGAAAAAGTTGCCAGTTTGGATAAATTAGGGCAAACTACTGGGATTTGTTACAAAGACTTGCATGAGAAAAATTTCTTGGTGCATCACAGTCAGAGTACAGAACATACACATAATATATGCCCAAGTACCATGTACATACTCCACCCTTCCTTTAAGAGGTGGAATTTGTAACTCCTCTTCCCCTCAATATTAATTCCTATGCTAGAACTGTTTCTAATTAACTCCTGCTGAACTTAAACTATGGCAGACGGATCAGCCACAGGCATGGCCATCAACCTCCTATGAAGTGCTTGTTCTGCTGTGCAGAAGGGAAAGGCAGTGCAGCCTGAGCTGCTCTGCCTTGAGTTGCCTGCTGCAGCACCCTAACAGTTTACCTAATTTACTTAGGGTGATTAAACATGTGAGTCTAAGAAGGTCACCCGGTAACACCACAAACAGCCTGAGGACAGATCAGAAATAACCCACAAACTGTAAATTTGGCAAACATTAATGCTTCAGCATGCACATTCACATAAGAATTAAGTCCAGTGCAGACCCACTGTACTCAACCACTGTGTGTCCTAAAATTTTCATAAGGACAAGTTAAAGGGGATATATGCTTTTGTAAAATTCATACCATTTCTTAGCTCAAAGTGCTATTCCAGTACTATCTCAGAGGTCGTACTAAACTTGGACAACACTTAGAGATTAAGCAATAAAATACCATACAGATGAATTGACTAATAGTTTTGAAACTTAGAAATTGCCAGAGTCCTAATCTAAGCAAAGTTTTACATTGCTGTTTTAAAGATTATCGGACTATTCCTTATGAAAAATTTTCACAATCAAGTCTGCTTTTTTGATGTCTTTTTTTTTTCCTGATAGTTATTTGGTCCGGAACAAATTTCTACTGTTATAAACCTCCTCAAAAATAATTCAGAATAAAACAGTTTCCATCTATTGACTCATCTGAAGCCTGTTCATTTTGGTTCCTTCTTGTCATAGTTATCTACTATTTCTGCACTTGACTGCATTAGTGAAACAAACAGAAACAACAGAAAATGGGAAGGGGAAAGAAATAGTTGAAGATATAATTGAAAAACACACTAAAAAATTAGCAGATAGTGAATGTCTGCCTCTAATAAAACACCGTGAAATATATGTAGATTTTTCAGCTTACCCCAGCAAGTCACTAGCCTTCTGCGTTATGGCTGTTTATTTTCAAAAGGAACAGCAGGATTTTGTATCTGGCCATAGGATGAGACTGTACTTCCAACTGATTGGCATCTGTCTGTAAAACAGGTTTAAGAAACTGCAAATAGGAGAAGTAACATAGTTTTACCACATTTTGGAAAGACTTGTTGGCTGAAATAGCCCAGAGCAACTGACCCGATGCTGACAGCTGGCATGAGAAACCTTCAGCTGAAGCAAGTGAAGTCTGTCATTGTTATAAAGTGGTGGTTTAAAAGATGCTGCCAAGGAGACCTTGATTAGAGGCATTACCATCTGGACAAGATGAGAGGGGAGTCAAGCAGCCTCCAGGGACCTGGAGACTTCAGCCTTTTATGGGATGAATGTTCATCCACCTGCACCCCTTGATCTACACTGGGCCAGCACAGCATGGAGGAGAGATAGAGGCAACCAGGTCCTGAGCTGCTCAGGAGTCAAAGTACAGAGTCATCTCATAGAAATGGGATGGTGGGGAAGAAAATGTCTACTTGGAGTGGTGTTCCCTTGCATTTGCTGTCTGCAGATAGCAAATATTCCTCCTGTCTGTATCAATCATGGAAAAATTCAGAGCAGACAGAGGTAATTTTGAGTTAGTATTTAAAAAAGCCCCAAACAACTCGTAACAAAACCAAATCCACGAATCTTCCATTAATAGGAGGCATATGTATTTTTCAAGTAGTGAATCATGTTAGTTGAGAAATCCACAGAAGCATTAAGTCGTCTGCAAATCAATACAAGCTGTAGTTTACTATTAGACATTACTGCATCTTTGGTTTCAGAAGCAGTTTTTCAGCTAGTGTTGATATTTACAAAAACACAAATGTAAACAGGGTAACTCCAACTTTCAAAGAAACTTATTTTTCCACGTCAGCACACTCTTCTAACAAAATTATTTTCTCACTTGATAGACTTTTCTAATTAGAAAAGTGGTAGAAACACTAACATAAAAAAAAAAAAACCAAACAAAAAAAAAGAACCCAACCCTAGTGAGTACTTTAAGTATGGAGTATCTGCCACAGCTGAGAAAATGGGGAGGGGGAAGTGAAATTAGTAGGTATCACCAATTATTTTGTAGTTACCTGGAACTATGCCAATGGTTCTGTGTCCCTTTTATTATTGAAAAGCCTGTAAGTTTAATTTGCTTACTAGACCAGAAGATTCTGCTTAAATGCTTCCTAAAAAAAAAAATATAGGCATAGAAAATGAATGTCATCAGTTAAGAAAATGTCACTAGATATATAACTTGGATTTAAGCAGCCAAAGATAATACCAGTTTCTGGTATACCTCAGGGTCTACAAGGGAAGCTTAAAAATGTTCTAAAAATTACTGAATTCTGTCCCAATTTGTCAGTAGGCAGATGGTCTAAACAGTTCCTAGAGATTATTAAACACAGACTTAAAAATAACATGATTTGCCTTTCACAAGCAAAGTCCATTAATACATATTTTTTTTTATTGAATGTTGATTATTTACTGGGCTCTAGTTTATTTCATTATACCCACTGAGAGACCAAAAAGCCAGCTACATTTTAATGACATATTTCTTCACATCTGTGTGACCTGACTACCAGGAGAGCTGTTTTCTGCTTTTTCCTAAATTAACAGAAAAATGACATCAGGCATAGCAATGCCTGCATTATTGCCATGACCCAGGATAAGGGAAAAGGGCCTGCAAATGTCAATGACTGAACTTGGAGTCTGACAGAAATGCTGTTCCATTATCTCCAACAGAGCTTACATACATGACCTTTTAGATTCAATTCACCCTCAGGATAATTTTGCAAGAAATCCATTGTGGTCTTTGCCTTTAAGCTCCTATTCAAGGTGTCCATGTGAGTTGATATTTGTGTACTTCCCTGCATAAAGTCCCTAGTGTTCTGCAGCATGGTTCATAACATAGAACCAAAACTATGCAACCAAACTGCAGGCATGGCTGTCCAATAAGGAAGCATCAAACATAGACAGAGATCTGCAGTCACTTGAACATGCACGGAAACAGACTTTGGGCATGGGCTGAACATTGCTGTACATTGACAACTGACAACTATGCACAAAAAAGGCCAAAGAAGTTACTGATTCCCTTACAGAATTCTACTGTTCTTCTGGACCTCTGTCCAGGGACACACACACAAGCTGTTGTCCACCCTTTACTGTTGGTATCTCTGCATGTTTTTTGCTGGGTTTTTTTGTACAGGCATTAGGAAAACAGATTCTAAATTATCATACAACAAAACTTGTCAGAAAACATTAAGGATGGCAGCTAAGAGAAAATATGTCTCCACCTACACGTCTGCTGATGCAAGCTGAGGGCACCTGAGGATCAGTGACCACTTCAGAGCACACTCTAGTTCCTCTTTAAGCCATGTGCTTGAATTTCTGCTCTGCTAAAAGCTGAGAGAGAGAAGGAGGAGGAAAAGTGTCGGGGTTCTGGTGCACTCCACAGTCCTACTGCAATATGGCGTGGAGATGGGGCTCAGATGGAGCTGCTCAGGCCAGGGAAAGGAGAAATAACCAGGCCTGGTGATACAGACACCAACTGCACACCACAGGATCTGACCTAACACCACTGGGCATCAACACCCATAATCTGTAACACCTTATAAACATGGGCAAATTGAATGACATCAAGAAGGTAAAACCTTCTCTTACCCTAAACCAGTGTTCAAGCACCTACCAGACTGAAGTCCCTGATTTCAGGAATAACTCTTAAAGTACAACATAAGGTCTTCCATTTCCACTTTCTATGCATGGCATGATTTCTTCCTTATCACATTTTCCAAAACTTTTGCCCAAGTTGTCTCCCCACTTCAAGCATGTAAATTCAACAGAGAAACCCAATATTTATGGTCTACAAATTACTTGTAGGAAAAACAGACAGCATTTTTCCCAACATGATGAATTTAAGATCTTAAGATTAGAAAGAGGACTTGGGCGCCTCTTTATGGGAATACAACACTCGTCTCAAAAATAGTGACTCTGAACAACTATTCTAAGTGATTTCAGCTTTGTGCAGTGTTTTATGACAGGAAATGGAAATAAAACAGAACATCCAAGAAGAGGATACTGAAGTGGGAAGGGAATTATAATCAAAAGTAAGAAAGACAAAAGGAGCAATAAGTACCCTATTTATGAGAGTCATCTCATGACTCCAAAGAGGTACAGAGCAAGTATCTACCCCTGAGTTTGGGTTTCTTTCATAGCCAGTGGAAATAGAGGGGTTCTTGTAGGGCACAGCTCATATCATCCTGAAGAGAATGGCTCAAATACGTCAGACAGTTTGCATGCTAGCAATTCGAATTTGGCTTTCTATTGATTATAAAAGAAGCCTTCGGGCTTGGAAAATGGTTTTAGTCACATGACTCCATGTCTCTAAGGGGTTGAGCACTTCATTTTTCCATATAAATATGGCCCTGAAAACTGTAATTAATAATATAGCATTACCTCATTAATTATTTAAATAAAAAGTATAGCAGGCTAACTTGAGTTTCCCTAGAGAGGAGATGCCACAGAGGAGGTCAGATTACATATCTCCTTAATAAGTACTTTCCTGTTTCCATTTACTATACAATCTAATGCATATCAAGTGCTTGAAATTATGTGGAAAAATTCAGGACAAACTTTCAGTTGTTACACTGTATTAAAATAACTAAAGCCCTCTAGGTAATGACATTTGTCCTCTTAGATGAAGGAACTAGAAATATCTTTGACCTACTTTCAGAAGTCAGGCACCTTTTTTGCTACCCCTCGCTTTGAGCCAGCCGACTATTTCTGCTGCTGACCAACTACTGATTGAAGCTTGCATGGGTCACATTGACTGCAGGCATAACAGAGTCTATGCACTTCAAACAGAGAACATTTCTATGGTCTGTTTGCAGAACTATGTTTTCCTAAACATTACTGATTCATTGTTCTTGCTATCAGCTTTATTCACAGAAATATCACCTTTAATCCTGTCCCAAGACCACTGGAAAAGGAGCTATCCATGGTCTGCATCCAGGTGAAGAGCTACTAAGTGTGGCTTTGCTCTGGGAGGTGAGAACTTGCTGCATCAAGGCTCAGAAAACTTTGGACTTGATCCAAAGGATCCAAAGGATCCAAAGGATCAAGCCAAGGGAGATTATGTCTTTACTCATGGAAATAAATGTGTCTTTTCACAGGAGAGTCATTTCTTACATCTGAGGTCTCAACTGCATCTCATAAACAGGGAGTTTCCAGTATGTTAGAAGTATGTACACTAAAATAAGTACTTAAGTTTAGTGCAGTGAGTCTAAAACACAGCATATGAAATCAAGATAAAATATTAAGAAGAAAATTATTTTTAAGGCATTTGTTCAAGGCAGTTGAACTTTAAAGAAAAAACATGAGCAGCTCCATTCCTTATTCTGTCTTCTCTGGCACTTTACAAGGGAATAATTCAATAAATGATTTAATATGACTAAAAAGATTACCTACCCCTAGAATTGAGTGCTACAGGGTTTTTAACAAGATTAACTTTAAATTCCTCATTTAGATATGACCTTGGTTTATCAATGGACATGAAGACATGTCCAGATGCCCTATTTCAGTACAAAGAGGTTTAGGAACACAGCCCTCCCTGGCATCCTGGACAAACAGGATGCTGTGCAGTAAGACACAGCCTCAAGTCACACAGTTTTCACTGTGGCATAGGCATCTCTGGGTCCTCTAATCTGAATTCATTTTTAACAGTGAAATTTTGGAATCAACTTCTCAGGCAAACTTCCAAGTATTTTAACAACCACATAGGTTAAGAAAGAGAAAACAACCAGCAGACACCTGAAAACAAGAGCTAAGAGGTCAACAGTCACAGAAATATTCCTGCTAGTAATGTGCCTTGAAACTTTTCCAGTATTAGAATCTAGTGTTGCATTTCTGGAGCCAGAGAAAGCTCTTTGTCTTTCCCACATGTATTAATCTACTTAATGGTTAATCCTGATACGACATATAGTAGTGATTCTGAAAATGAACTCCAGAATTCATCTGGTCCCAAATTCTGCTTGTCCTACATATTTGGGAAGTCTACATTAATGGAATGTTTCTGAAAATTTTCATCTGTCCAGAGATTTGTAGTGTTTAAAAAGACACTGGAGAGATTATGCTGAGATGAAGAGAACTGCAAGACAAACTTAATCTTAGGATGGCATATCACTTCATATATATATGGGCTCTATGGGAGTACTTTACTAAATAATGTATTTTTCCTAAATTAAAATCTAATGTTTAATAATTTTATTACATATTTAACTGTCCTTATTTCACCTTGCTTGCAAAGTTTACTCAGAGTTCAGTTGGGAAAATGGATCATGTCCCTGTGTCCCTTTTCATGTTTGCTTAAATGTATAACCATGAGCTTGTCAAACCGTGACTAAGTGGTGGGTAATGGGAGCAAATTTAAAAAATCCATCCATTTCCCCAACTCAGTGACGTGCAGTTTCCACTGCCGTGACCTATTTAGCTGCAAACATGCACAGGCACCAGAATAAAATCATTTATGCTGCAAACAGACCATGCTGTTTCTCCTCTAGCTCCATTCCTAATGCTCCCCCAGATGAAGACTCAACAGCTCTTACTTCCATAGCAGATCTCATGATATCTAATTTTCTCCTTAAAATCCTGATTACATGTTTATTGATCAGCATCTTCACTTCAATGTTCTGCTTTTTGTGAATGGCTTGAAATCTCAAAGCAGACATGGGGAAAACAACAAGTAATTAAACCAAAAAACCTTCACTTTGCCCATAATTTTTTTCCCTTGTGTCTATGGCAACCCCAGGGTGCTGGTTCTTGGGTCATGATTTTAAGTGCCTGGGGTAGGCAATGGATTGCTCAGTAAATAACTTACTTGATTTCACACTAAGTGACATCAATGTACATTACACTGTCAATACTGTTGGAAGAAGAATCAGATCTGCTTTCCAGATCACCTTCCAGGGCCAACAATCATGTGATTTTAAAAAACGTAAGAGACTTTAGAGATTAAAAGAAAAAAAAAAAAAAACATAAAGAGTGAATCTCACCACGCCTTTATGTTTGAAACAAATCTCAGCTTTCTGCTTTCATTGTCTCAGGTTTCATCCAGGCCACAAACCTGGAGGATAACACCTTCACTCTCAATTCAGTATAAAACCCAAAGGAGGCTTTCACAGTATCACCAAAAAAAAGTGAGAGGCAAAAAAACCCCATATTAAAATACAGTCTTTTCAAAAGCCTTTTAATAATGACATGTATTTAAAAATATTTTAACAGTTTGAATTTGGGTTGGAACTAGATGGTTTTTGAAGTCCCTTCCAATCCAAACCATTCTATGACTCTACGATTATCCTCAGTAACTACACTGCACCAATCAGTGAGTCTTCAGCCATCAGTTTATGACACAGAATATACATGATTTTCCATATCTTCAGTTTCTGAATCACTTCAATAAGTTTTATACAATTTTTCCAAAGCCCAAGAAGACAAGGAAAAAAATCCTACAATTAATGAGATGCTATTTGTTTTTTTGTTTTAGCAATAATACCTGCAAGTCTCAATGAAACCCTCACAACTCTCTCATGTTACTTTCTAATAGCCACAAAAAAATTTAACAATTCCATTCAATGGATCCTTGTTCAGTCTGTAATATTTACAGTGCACACTGAATGTTAAAAATTAAAAAAAAAAAAAAGCCTTTTGTTTTCAAGTGCTATGAAGACACGAAAAAGCCATCAACACACTGCACACCTACAGCAGCTCTTTTTCAGCACGCTCTGGATTACAAAAAGTCATAAAACCTGATGAATAATGGTATTTATCAACAGATACAATCTGTTTATGGACATATAAATGTTAGGCAGCCTGCTTCTACTAGTTCCTTTATGCATGTTTTCTTTATGTAAGCAAACATCTTTTAATTGCAACTCTGTGAACAAACTTCTTCAGTATGCCCTTTACACCCACTAATGACAGAAAAATTGTGAGCACTGCAAGACTGTCATGAGCACTGTGCACTACCTGCACTTAGGCTACCTCAGCTGCCCAGGACACCCTGCTGACAGGGCCAACATCACTCAGAGGAGCTGAGGTCACCTTTGGCATTCTGGGTTTTGCCGTTTTGTTTGCTTGTGTGTTCCTTTATGATCTAATCAATTTTAAGAATTACAGCAGAAACTCTTACATCAAAACAGGTTAGCACAGAAATCTGCACTCCTGCCAATTCATACAGATCTGACTTTGAAGAATTATTCTACAATCAGGTCACCCCAGGAGAAACTTCCTCATTTGCAGGTTTAATTCCAAAGTCACTGGGGTGGTAACTCACACGTATCCTGACAGCAGCCAACAGGCTCAAACCATTAACATACTTTTTCCTAATCCCAAAAAAAACCCACCCTTTCCTCCCCCTTCAAATGTTATTCTCCCATCCCACTGCTATAATGGCCAGTCTTCGCGAGCGAAGATCTGGGGAAGGTCTTTCCACCTTCCAGCCTGCGCATTGGATTTTTTAGGTGAGACGGAGACCCGGGTTCGATTCCCGGTCAGGGCCACTCCCGGGCAGGTGGGGCTCGTTAGCCCTTAAAGGCAACCCACCTACGTCCTAAGGACCTCGCTGCCACCGTCCAAGCTCGCTTGGCCCCGGCAGATGAACCTTAGGATTAAAGGGTGGGCTCAGTTCCGCGCACACTGTGTCTCACCTAAAAAAAAAAATCCAATGCGCAGGCTGGAAGGTGGAAAGACCTTCCCCGGATCTTCGCTCGTGAAGACTGGCCATTATTATTATTATTATCCCACTGCTAAATAATAATAATAAAAAGGAGGCTAAATCAAACAAGGGAGAAAAGCAGTCCTAACTTCTTTCTTCCCAAGAAGACCAACTACAGAAATACTGGAATTCATAAAACTCACAAAAATGGAAATGAAACCTCTAAGGAGGCCTGTCATTCTGCTCTGCACAGACCAAACCAAAAACAACCCACCAAAATAAGCCAAGGTATTACTGATGGGGTCTATTTTTGGATGGCCAAAGTGCTTTTACGTTACACATTGCTAACTCCCAAGACTTCCCTTTGGGCAAAACAGCAGTTTCCCAGGGGAAGCTGCCAGGCTGCGTCAATGGTCATCAGTGCAGAACACATTTGAGGAAGGGACAGGTACCAGGGACCACACCACTGGAAACAGCAAAAGCTTATAATTCAGGTAGGAAACATGGATTTGGATCCACCACTGGCTTCTACACCAAGAGCTGTGGGCCAAAGTGCCTGCAGGAGATGCACTGCAATCCAGGGTGCCAGAAGAGCCAGGCTTGCGCTCGTCCTGTCCTGGTGGCCTGAAGGCACCAAAGCAAGGATGTGCAGCAAGAGGGAGCTGTACTGAGTCCCCCAGTCTGGGTGAGATAAGGATCACACCTAGACATGCACCCACAGGCCAGTTCATGCTTTAGTCAATCTTTTTTTAAATGTAAGAATATATGAAGAAAGAATCACTGCTTGGTGACACAAATCTTAAAGCAACAGGCCGCCTTGGAGGATGAAGGCTTCCCTGTGTCTGTACTTTGTCCTTTATCTTTTTTAACAATTAAAATAATTTCCAGTTAAAACATTTATATCCAGCAGTAAAAAAGCTGGTTGCAAAAAAGTTTTGTCTGGTCAAGATAAAGAACACTGAATACTTTTACCATCACTTCTGACAAACCTATTTCGAAGACTTAATCTGCTGTTGAATCTGCAAGGATGTAATTTTAAAATAAAAATTTTGCTTTGCAGGAGAACAGAAAGCATCTAATAATGAAAACTCATTATCCAGGACATGAGGAATTCACACTATAGATTGACAGATAATTACTAATGGTAAAGACAGTACTTTCAGGTGGCTTTGTTTATGTTAGAAACAGCACTGAGGGACCTGTAGTTCTGCAATGGCACAGATTTTCTTGAAAAAGAGGGAAATATTATATATATTCATACACTTAAATTCTTTGAAGTGGCTTACCTCTTTCTATATTCCATTTTTAACTCTCAAAACATAAGTAATTTCAAAGAATGAGATATGTTAGGAAATACTTATTAGATCTCTGTTTCTCTCTCATAAAGTCTTTTGTCAAAATGTTTTAAATTATGGATTTCAGTTGTGTTTGACCATAACATGGCAATCAAAGTATCCTTCTGTTTAGCATAGAGCAGCATTGAGCTCACTGATCAAGTTGCTTCAGTGTTAAAAAAAGGAGAGTAAAGAATTACCATTGAATTCTTACCAAAGCAGGAATTGACAAAGCCATACCACCTACAAGCATGCTCCCCTCCAATCCACTTGCCACGGATGTTAGATGCAAAACTGAGGGTAGTGCCTGAGATGCACACTAACATGTCACTGATACTGATGTTCAGGAGGAGCATGTTGACGGGGTTACGAAGGGTTTTAAATTTGCAGAAGAGGATGAGGACAATTAAGTTATTCAAGAAACCAAAAACTAAGATAAATCCAAGAAAAACAGCCACTACTGTGTGCCCACTTCTTGTGAGTCCAGCCCTTGGCTCAACAGGATCTGCAGGTGCACCAAAGCTCAAGTTGTATGTCCAAGTGTGGTTCATTTTGGACTTTGGCACAGATCAGTGGGGGCAGAGATGCTGGGTGCCTGTTGCCAAAGTACTCCAGCAGTTTCCCAGAAGAGTTGGTCCATCACAGGTCAAATCATCTCAGAAGTCTTCTGATCTTTTCTTAGATAAGATACTTCTTACATATTTATGCAGGTGTGAAATACTGTATATGCAGCACAAGAGTATTTTCCTGCATTGTGTCTTTCCAGTAGTCTGCTCTGCAGTAACTCCAGGGCAGCAGAACCAAGCAAAAAATCACATCAAATTCATCTCTGTTATTTAAACTTAGGTTCATGTTAGATGATCTTTTCTTCTGCTCAGAATGGAAGATATATTAAAAAGATGCTTCAGCATGGTCTTCTCTTTCACAGTAAACGGACAGCCCTAGCAATGGCAGCTGCCCTTGTTTCCTCTGACAATGGGTGTCTTTCTGAAAATACAGAAGAAAAGAAATAGTAAAAACAAAACAAGTCCAAAAAAGACCAAAACATAGGTACTTCATTAACTAACAGTTTCTTCCTTTTTGAACTGTAACAAATATCTTTCAGTCTTTTCAGTTTTCACTCTGATTTTAGCAGAAAAAACAATTTGTTAATATGTCCTTGGTTGTTCTAAGTTTTTCCCTAGCTCACAGTACAGCATGGAGGTGATTACTTGCAAATTCCTAGCAAAGTTCCTCAGGTAAGAAAATGTATGGTAAGACATATCTTTTGTAGCAGTTTCCCAGAGGAAGAACTCTGTCTTCCTCCACACTAAGTCAATCCACACCAAGTGAAGCTTCAGTCTTGGTAAGACCTTAATTAAAATGATGAAAAATTCAGAAGAAGGAGAAAGTATTTCTTTACCCAGAAAGAATAAATTCAAGTGTAGTCCCTCAAGATCTACTGTCTCATCATCTCCATAAATTACTTGGATGCAAGACTGGAAGGGCTACTAAGCAAGCCTGCAGATGACACAAAACTCAGAGGAGCTGCTGACTCCCCCAAAGGCAAGGAAGCCCTGCAGAGAGACCTGGACAAATTAGAGGACTGGGCAATCACCAACCATATGAAGTTCAGCAAGGGAATGTGCTGGATTCTGCACCTGGGATGGGGCATGCACAGACTAGGGAATGAGATACTAGAAAGCAGTGCCGCAGAAAAGGACCCGGGGGCTCTGGTCGATGGCAAATTGTCTATGAGTGAGCAGTGCCCTGGCAGCCAGAAGGGCCAAGCATGTCCGGGGGGTCATCAGGCACAGCATCACCAACCAGTCAAGGGAGGGGACTGTCCTGCTCTGCACTGCACTGGTGAGGCTTCACCTTGAATATTGTGGCAGTTTTAGGTGCCATAATATAAGAAAGATATTAAGGTATGAGTGTCCAAAGGAGGGCAGCAAAGATGGTGAAGGGCCTTGAGGGGAAGCCGCATGAGGAGCAGCTGAGGGCACTTGGTCTGTTCAGCCTGGAGAAGAGGAGATTGAGGGAAGGCCTCAATGCAGTCTACAGTTTCCTTGTGAGGGAAGAGGAGGGGCAGGCACTGATCTCTTCTCTGTTGTAACCAGTGACAGGACCCAAGGCAATAGCCTGAAGTTCTGCCAGGGGAGGTTTAGGTTGGGTATTACAAAAAGGTTCTTCCCCCAGAGGGTGGTTGGGCACAGGAACAGGCTCCCCAGGGAAGTGGTCACAGCACCAAGCCTGACAGAGTTCAAGAAGTGTTTGGATGATACTCTCAGGCACATGGTGTGACTCTTGGGCGATGGTCCTGTACAGGGCCAGGAACTGGACTTAATGATCATTGTGAATCTCTTCCAACTTGACATATCCTGTAATTCTGTGATTTGTGTGCTTACAAAGGGTGGCAGATTTGTGATATCAATTTCTCTCTTCCCATATTTACCAGTGGACAGATGTCTTCCTTCATTATTCATAAAGCAGCCAGACACCCAAAGCCTCATGTGTTTCTCCCACCACATGAATTTGTTTACCTGCACACATTGTGTGGTTTTTTGTGAAGCAATAGTGCTTAATGTGGACATACAACTGCTTTGCCTGCCTTCTATGTGTTTGCAGACAAATTCTGCACAGAATTGTCCATAAAAATGGAGATGGATGCATATATATGCATATATACATATATGTAGGAATTTCACACTCCTCGGTGCAAAATGCACAATACCCATAGCTTGCTGAACTAAAAAATATGAAAGCTTCTCTTTCAGCTGTCATGTACTCCTAGAATGATTACATGCATTTTAAAATGGGGCATCTTCTATACTACTCCTAACCATTGCTTTCTGGAAATTGTCTTGTAGAAAAATAAGTGTTTAACAACTGGAAAAAGGTAAGTTCAGAGTTTATTGAAGATGTAGAGATTGTTTGCTTTTTCCTTTCATCATATCTGTGTCATGATGAACTTTTAGAACAAGTATTTCATCTATTTCCCTACCTTCCAAACTCACTGTGGTAAATACATCTCATTATTGCAGTGATTTTGACCTCTAACATATACAGTCTGTCTTTACATTCTTTTCTGGTGAGTAAATTATGTACACTTCACAGACCTTCTACTGTTAGGTCATTGAGAATCTGAAACACTGATGCTTTCTGCTTTTTTCTTCCCTTTCAGGAGGTACATAATGATGTAGGTTGGTAAGGGTCTCAGGTAGCATATCTAGGGGAAACAACTTTTGAAATCCTCTTTCTACCAACTTGAAAAAAAATTATCTCCTATCCAATGGTGGTTGAAGGTTATAGAACTTATATATATAACTTTATTAAATACAAGTGATTATTATACAACCGGGTCTAACAATCAATATGCTTAAAATTTACTCATAATTGTGTTAAAAAGAAGAGTTAAAATTTAGTGGAAGAAAACCCAAATGTAGTAACAACTGATTAAAAACTACAATACCGGGCATTTCTCAGTCACTAAATGTACTTAGTGAACTTTTTTTTTGTAGCGAAAAAAGCGCGGTGTCACTGTGCCAAAGGAGAGCTTCAGAAAGAATTCGCAGGCACTCAAGATGTACAGTGAAATTAACTCAATCATAGAATAATCTTTTTTTTCATGATTCTGATTACACTTTAGCTTTTATAAACTAACCTATTTTTTTGCCATCAGTTCAACGACAGTTTTATCTCATCTGTTTGCACGACTGTTTATTGCAGAATACAACTAAGGTCATTCTTATCTGCTCCTCCCTTCTGCAAAGCATATTGCAGAATTTGGCTTCAAAATCTGAAGACACTGAAAATTATTTACATACAGGCTATTTCAGTTACTGATGCCATTTTCCACCCCCCCCCGGAAGATGAACTTGTTACACTTAGAAATATTTATGATGGCATTCTAAAATTTTTGCTACAGATTATCTATGTGGAAATTTATTTTACAAGAATAACCACAGGCAAAGCTTCTAAATAATATCATCAGTATTGTTAAAGCATCACAGCTTTTGTGTTAGACAAAGTCAAAGTTTATAATCCCCCTAGGAAATATGACTAACTTTCTATATGTATCTCTGTCCTACAAGAAAGACATGAACCTCTTGGATCAAGTCCAGAGGAGGGCCACAAAAATTGTCAGCGGCCTGGTGCACCTCTCCTGTGAGGACAGGCTGAGAGGGTTGGAGTTGTTCAGCCTGGAGAACAGAAGGCTCCAGAGAAACCTTGTTGTAGCCTTTCAGTACTTAATGGGGACTTTAAAGAAAGATAGGGAAAAACTTCTAAGCAGGACCTGTAGCAATAGGACAGGGGTAACAGTTTTAAACTAAAGGAGGGTGAGTTTAGATATAACGAAGTTTTTTACAACAAGGGTGGTGAAACTCTGGAACAGGTTGCCCACATATGTGATGGATGCCCTATCCCTGAAAATGTTCAAGGTGGGATTGGACAAGGCTCTGAACAACCTCACTAAGTTGAAGATGTCCCTGCTAATTGCAGGGGGCTTGGACTAGATAACCTTTACATGTCTGTTCCAACACAAACTCATGATTCTATTAAGCTCAAAATATAAATAATAAAATGTAGGTCTATTATATACAGTCACATACATCCTGCATTCCTAAAGACATCAAGAGTTCATATTTATAGTGCTTATAAAAGGACATTTACTCCCTGGATGGGACTTAGCTGACTCAAAAATTTAGCAGTCTGACACCAGGTGTGAAGGCACAGACCAGTGCCCAAGTCATTTCTCCACGGACCACAACTCATTCAGCTTTAGCAGGATGAGTTCTACCCTGGTGTGTTGGGGAAAGACACCTTAATGTCCAGAAAAATGAGTGGAAGATATATTTTAAAATGTTATTATGCACACTGTGAAGGTCAAGCCATGTGGTATTGAAAGATGACAAGCAGGACACACAAAGGTGTACTTCAAGAAGTTTTGGATAAATGTAGGAGACAGAGGCCTTCAGAGGAAGATATCTGAAGAGCTGGGCTATGTGGGAATAAGTATCTTTTCAGTAGCTGATGCATAAAGTGCTAAGTTTCTTATACCTCCAGATGAAGTACAAGCCAAATTCAGATTTCAGAAAAGCTTCTAAACTCCTGTAACAATTCCTTGAAGAATGGGTCCAATTTTTACCTAATATTAGCATTTAACTGAATAATACACATTATTGCTGAAAAACACCTGTAGATGAGCTTTTGTGCTGTAAGGTTCACTTTTTTTTTTTCCCTTCAGACAGATAGCTTGGTTTAATAGGGATTACTTCATAACTGATAGCCCTGTGATCTAGCAGGACAACCTGAACCATCATCCAAATCCTAGCAAACTCAGGACCCTGCAGGATTGAACTCTACCTAATTTTGCCAATTCTGCTTCTCAAAAAATGTTAAAAAAAACCCCAAAACAGTAAAACCTGCAATTGGATCCAAGACAAACAAATGAGCACCCAGTTTGTCCCCCTGGATTTGAGTTGACATGGAATGGAAATCATATCCAAGGTGATACAAAATATATGGCCAGGTGAAATGGGCCAAAAGTTCATTTAACATCACCAGTTATTAAATGCTGCATCTGTTAACTGGTTCTGACAGTAGAAGTCTAAAGATACAGTAAAACAGACACCCATCACTGCTTGTATTTTCTCTGAAGCAGTCTGTTGGAAAAAAATAAGGTTTCAGAAGATGTTAAATCAGCTTCTGGGAGCACAGGCTTTATTACTGAGAGTGTAAGGCTTCTTTTTGCCCTTGACCCCCACACACTAGTTTGAGCAGTATCCTACAACAGTGAGGCTGATTTTTCTTTCTCATTTTGCCCCAAAATAACTTATTGAACATATTATCTTTAAGTGTTTAGAATTGTTTTGGGTTATTTTCTTAAATGAACTCATTCGCTATTTCTAAATGACAGATTCTTTATCATCTTCCCTTGCAAAGTTGTGCAACATACCAAAGATGATGCTTAATTCACTTTCAATGTTTAAAAGCTGAGGAAAATGCATAAATAAATAAAATCAAACTTCAAAATCTTATTACTAAAAAAACTTACATTACTTCTATCTACACTATTCAATTCTGATATAAGGAAGCTATAAAATAAAAATCCGTGTATTGACATATCCACATAGTCTAAATCAACCTGTTTTTCAGTTCATATAAAAGTTAATTTTGAAAACTGATTTTTTCCTTCATTTAAGAACTTAGCTTTCTACCGAAAAGTTAAATTAAAAGAAAAAAACAAAAAACCACAACAAAACAAAATAAAAAAACAACCACCTAACAAAAAACCTCACATAACATATCAAGGACAATCCCAGAAGAAATTTCATGAAGGAAGAATCAATTTTTTGACCTGATGACAGAATTATGGCAGAAATAGTATTGTTGACATTGTTGACAATTTAAGTTGACATACACTTAACCTTATCTTCCAGGTGAGAAACTGAATTATTTTTTAACAGAAAGCCTCCAAAACCAGAGGTATCACCTGAAATAATTGTTTCAAACACAGATGAAAGTTGGAGGACTGCATGGGACTCCACAACACTGAAATCAAAATTTCCATCTATTCTCAACTATTTTTCCATGCCCTAAACCACACTGCAAGGTTTCAAGAGACCCAGCGATAGATCTTTACAACTATGCTAGAAGTCTGAGAGGAGGTTCTGTGGTTCACGTTTAGGTATCTCCAAGCTCCTTCCATAGGAGAACCTTTTGTATGCAGATCAATAGACTTATGTTTAGCAGTTCATAATCACGAAGAAGACAGATATTAAAACAAGAACAATGTAAATGCAGACCACTAAAAAAAAAAAAAATCCAACAATGTGGTAAACCCACTGCTTTTGAAATAAAACCTACTTTTATTTAGTATATTAAAAGTTAAGGCAACCCCTCTTCCATGCAAAGAGGAAGTTTTTGCACAAAATGTCTGTGCTAAGAGTAAATGAGACAGACCCTCTCCTGAGCTGGGCTGAAGCGATGAGAAGCGCCTCTCGGTGCCTCAGCCGGTGCGGCTGCAGCCTCGGGCACTGACAGCACCTCCCCAACACACCGGCTCTCCACAGGCTTCTACACTGCACCAAGCAAAAGCCTCTCCACCCAACCTCACCTCATGATTCTTCCTTCACAAACTTTTTCGCACTTGTTTGGGAGGGGGGTGGCACACAGCACTGGAAGAAAAACCCACCTGTACCTCTCATCCGCAGCAGCCCAAGGGAAAACAGCCCCCCAACTCTCCGGCAAACGCGTCCTGAGAGGCGGCGCAGGAGCCCCTGGGTACCACCCAGGCTGCTCTCCTGGCGACGGTCTCGGCAGCCCGGAGCAGCCCGGAGCAGCCCTGCGGATCCCCCGGGGCCGGCAGGGCGCTCACTCTCCGCGGGATGGATGCGCTGGGCTCGCCCTGCCAGCCCACCTCCTTCTCCCCTCCCCGGCGGGCTGAGAAGACATCCAGCTTCGGGTGGGCGGGGGAGAGTAAACAGCTTTCTTTGTTACTAAATGAAGAAACAGGAGTGCCCAGGGACGGCTCGCCCCGCTCCCCCCGCAGCTCCGCCCGCGCCGGGGCAGCGCCACAGCCCGCACCGCCCCGCACCGGGACAGGGGGGCATCCAGCACCCCGCGTTTTGGGAGCTTGGCCGGCTGCCCCCTCCCTGCTGTAGGGGTGCTCCCGCCAGGGCATCCCTGCTGCTGGGGCATGTCTGCACGGCGAGGTTGGGCTGTGCGCTCTTCACACGCATATTACTGTGAAAGACTTACATTTTGGGCTTTGTAAGCAAGTGGGTAAATAAAGGGGTAAATAAATACCTGTTCAGCAACGGTCAAGAATGCAGTTTAAACACTTCTCAAAATGAAGGAATTTTGACTTTACGAAACCAAATCCAGACGTATCTTGTGTGTAATTTGTTGGTCGTCAGCTTTGTCTGCATTTTCCATTTATCTTCACAATTCAAGCATTTACAGACTGAACAAGCACTATGGTTGCTGTGTGCTGAAATTAGTGCCCTCAGAAATATGCATGCATCACGGAAATAGCATATGGCTTGAAAAACAGTGTAGTAATGTGGTTTTCTACTACTCACTACTACTACTCTCTTAGACTTACACTGCTCTGATCTTTCTACGGGAGAAAAAAAAATGCCCATGGAGAATGAATTGCTGGATAAACACACTAGAGAAAAAATATACCAGAGTATACCTTGCTGTGTTGAACATCTTTCATCTCTGCTTCTTGCTGAGTTTCTAATGAGTTTTTAAAATTCGTTTAAATCACGGTTAAAACCCTGTAAAGTGATCATCATAGTCATATTATTCCATCTAAGCTAGATTTAACCTCTTATCTGATCACAGTTGCAACTTTTCCACCTTCTCAGGCATAGAAACAGACAAACCAATGCAGCTATTGTTATATAAAAAGAGCCCAGCAAAATAAAAATGGAGTCTGTTCATAAAATCTTTTTCCAGTAGAAGCTGAAGCAGACCTCACAGTATTACCTGTTAAATTTGTAAAAATATTTAGTTCCAAAATTCAGCTTAAGTATTTCATTAAATAAGAATTTTCGGAAGAAATAAATCAGGACTACACCTAATACCATCATCTTCAGGAAAAACACTATATCACAATTTTGCTGACTGGACTAAGAACTGTTTCTCACAGAATACAAAAAAAACAAACCCCACAATAATGTGCTAATGTCACATTCAGAGGGACAGCATAAATGTACCTCCTTTAAAGAGGTACTAACTAAAAATGAAAATGAAAAGGTTCATTTTTTTCAATGTTACTTGTATAAGTGTACCTCTGAAATTCTCCAGTATGGCATCCAATTACAAAAACAACCACAGTTACCAGATACTCATAATAATTTTTCAACCTCATGAAAATGTGCTTCTATAAGTGTTAAACTGAACTTTATTACCCATATAAAGCCAGATGAAACCACTTACTAAAAATAGCTGGGTTAAAAAGTGATTTAAATTCACCTCTTATGAACTTGGAAGAATGGAAAAAGTGGGTTGTACCAGCAAAAAAACCCCTTATTAACACCAACAAATCATTAGGCTGTCTACATACCTGATTCATTGAATCTCCTTCTGTTTCACAGATTATGGCAGCATTACTAATTGCCAGGGTGGGTCAGTGAAGAACAGGCAGGCTGTCATGCTCTGGTTGGGGGGTTTACATTGCAACCCTCCGGGGTTGTAATTCCAAAGTCCTGCTGGTGCTTCAGAAATTAAGCTGGGGCATTGTATTTGAGTTCCTTGGGTTTTTTTTAAATAAAAAAAATAGAAGTTTATAGAGAATTCCAGCATCTCCCATGAATTTCCTGCTTTCCTCTTGCTTCCAAACAAATGTTGTGGGTTTTAGTAAAGTCCTGAGTATCATACAGAAGAAGGGACAGGAAGTTAATCAAATGGGGAAATTAATCAACTGGGAACACCTGCTGCTGTGCTCCCCCAGTGCACCAGTCAATGGCTGCATCTGTACAGTTCTTCACAGCAGTGCCCAAGAGCTCACCACCCCTGTTCCTTGGCTCTGGCAACTGGAGATGTACAGCAAGAAGAACCAATGTGTGTACACTAACATGTAAGCCAGGTGGACAGATGAGGGATGAGGATTCATGTGGGAAGTTGAGATTGTCTCGCTATACTGGTTATTTTCTACTTTCGGAGTGGATGCTGAGCTCAGTGACATATCCCAAGATATACTAAAGAGTGATGGTGCATCACATGGTTGCACCAAGTGGTTGCTGCAATAACACTGGAATCATTTTGGTTTGCATGACAGTAACAAAATAAGGAGAAATTGTAGGGAAAGAGAGCAAAACTCTTCCCTTCTGCCTGTCCACAGCTGCAAACACTAATCATTCTTAAAATCCTTACTGCAATGGTATTTAACAATGAATATTGGAAGCAAACCCAAAGTATCCTCAGATTTTTCACAATATCTTATAGCCTAGACCTTGAAATCCAACTCTTTGATTGCTTATAGAGAATGGCAGGAGATAACAAGTGCATTGGCCTGGATACCATGCTTAGATATTTTGGATGGCACAGATTCCAGTTTGTGAATCTGGTGAGAGAACAGTTGATGTGAGTCCAAGATTGAAATTGTTGATAATCTCCTTATTCTGCACAAAGCATATGAAGACAAGACTGAAAGCAGCTACTAAAATTTAGGGTAGTGTAGTCATTCCTGTTTTGGAATTGAGAGATAAGAGCATGTTACATCATAATAAAACCACTGTCGAAAGATTTTGAAAAACCTTCAGAACAGTGTGGAGCGAGATAATTTCATGCAAACTAAGAGAGAATTTTCTTTACCTAAAAACAATCTTTAGGTTCAGTTACCTACACAGAGGTACCTGTGTTTTGAGACATCCTTGAAAATCCCATCCAACCCTTTTCTGCTAAGCCAGAGGAGTGTGGGTCTCCAAACTGTGGTCTATAAAAAGACATTCTCTGTATTAGAGGCCAGAAGTTGTGTGCATAAGGCTTAACTAATATTTCAAGTATACTATCAAGCCTAATAAAAGGTCTGACCTCTGTCTAGAAACCTTGTCTTACCTGCCTTTTGACCAGAACAACAAGAGCAAAATCATTCAGTGAGCCACTTCTTTCAGCTGGTGCCTTATTTCTAGGTGATGATTTTGCTCAGGTTCTGAAGTGCCTTCATGAACTTCTTTCTCATTTTTGGACTTTATCTGGATTTCTAAATCACATTCGAGTTGTATTTAATTTATTTACAGATTCTAAAGATTCATCTAAGTTATGAGACAAAAAGTCCTTTCCCAGGGTCTGGACCTAGGCAGCAGATCCTAGCTGCTCCCTGACTCCATAGTATGTGAACAATAGTTGTGGTCATGTCTCTTCTTTCTCTAACCAGTTCCAGCGCTCTCCCTCTTCTGTGGCGGAAGGTTACTCCAACATCAGGGGTACCACACAGCAAATCTAGACAGGACTAGAATTTTTCTATTTAGAGTAGCTTTCTTCATGTAGCTTTGCCCTTTGTTGACTTCCTGGATGACAGTCAGCTGAATAGAAGCCAGAGGTGTGCTCAGGTGGCCAAGAAGGCCAGTGGCATCCTGACTTGTGTCAGAAACAATGTGACCAGCAGGACTAGGACAGTGAATGATCCCATTATACTCAGCACTGGGGAGGCCTGTGCTCAGTTCTGAGCCCCTCACTACAAGAAATACACAGGAGTGTGTCCAGACAAGGGCAGTAGTGCTGGTGAAGGGTCTGGAGCACAAGGAACAGCTGAGGGGGCTGGGGTTGTTTAGCCTGGTAATGAGATTCTAGTTAGACATTATTGCTTGCTACAACTACCTGAAAGGAGGTTGTAACCAGATGGAGTTGGTCTCTTCTCCCAGTTAAAAAGTGACAAGACAAGAGAAAATGGCCTCAAGTTAAGCAGTGGATGATTAGATTGGATATTAGGAAATCGTGTGTCTCTCTGATCTACCATCACCCATGAAGAGCAGGGCTGACCAGAGCCAGACCAGGGATGGGAAAGCTTCACAGACTTTGCCCTGGTGTACGGCGCAAGTTTTATCCTCCAAACCATTAGGGGCATCTCTCACTCTTTCCCTTGGGCAGCCAAGGGAGAGCACATCATATATTGCTGACTCTGGTCCTGGGAAGACAGAGGTTCAGTGCAACTGCTAATAGAAGATAAAAGACAGCAGAGAAAAAAGATCAAAGGACTACAGAAAACAGGTCAGGCACTCTACTTATTTACATTGGACTGGGGCAGCCTTTCCTCAACAGAAGTCCCCCAGAGATGTTCTGCACCCTGCCTCATTGCCAGTGTGTACCCTAGAAAAAATAGATTACAGGCATTTCTCTCTCCTTCCACACCCTGTCAGCTCCATCACTCCCAGTGCTCCCACTAGAAATCAGGTGGGTCACAGCCTTACCCAGAGGCATCTTCTGTTTCCCTTGTTGCCTGACCACAATAAAGGTGGCTTGGAAACCAAGCAGGCTTTTGGAATGTTATTTTGCAGTATGATAAATAATAAAGGCTAAAAAAATCTCATCATACCCTAAATAAATGGGCTTTTTAAACAAATGCCTGGTTATTTTAGCCCTCAGCTTGCATTGCCCTTCTTGGACACCACACCTTCAGGTATGTGTCTGAGTAAACATGAAAGTGACAGAAAGAGAGAGGAATATTTGTGATGCTCATTGTTCCATATTTAACTCTTGCAGGAACATCTGTTCACTGTGTACCAGGAATTAATGCTATCCCTAAGCAGCCTCCCTAACAGCCTCCACATTGACTCCTCTACAGTGATCCTACAATCCAACTGTTCTTTTCATCAACCATGATTGTTTCCCAGATTCTCAGGACACTCCTTCTTGCACCTCAAGGCGTTTTGCATCCACCTTATTAGAACCCAAAGGGCTGCAGGAGGCTGACGCAAACCCAGAGCTTTTCACCCTTGCACCATTTTCTGATCTGATTTTTCTTTGAGGAAACATTTTCTCCTGGGCAATAGAAAGGGAAAAATACTTGTGAGTTCCCTGATTCTTATTCAGAAACCATTGCTTGAGATGGGGAAGGCAAAGCATTGTTTTTCTCTAGCTTTATTCTGTCTGGCCATCCTGCCCTCTGCCAGCTGAGTAACAGTCAGAGCTTGTCAGTAATTTGGTAGGTGGCTGTGGCAGTTTGTTTCTAACATTATCTCTAGCTCAGCTGAAGTCTGATATCTCCCTACTTATAAGGCCTGACAGCGGGAATGTTAATAGAAAATTCTCAGTAATTTGTCAGTCCAAGCTAGCAATGCACACAAATGTCAGATCTGCCATATGGACAAGGTAGGCTACTGAGCTTTTTGTATTTCTGAACATGCCCTTGCCAGAGTGTTACATCTTATTTTTCTTAGCAACCTCTTAGCCTTTCCTTCTAATCAAAGATGACTTTTTTTAGAGCAGATACATTTCATGCTGGATGTGAGACTTTTTCTTCCTTCAACCTACATACTGTTATCAGCCAGAGGGAGGCATGTGTACAGCACACCAAGATCAGAATTGGATTTGTGGGAGAATAGACTAGGGTGAAGAAAAGGATGGGAGGTTATCACAAAGGAAGATGAAATTACATGTATTGAAAGACTGGCAAGAATCATCAATTTGTTTTGCAGCATGGAGATTATCTGGTACCTAGAAGGTTATCTCTGTGTTAGAGTGGAAAATTCAGTTGTACCCTGTGGATACTTGCTTTTGTTCCTGGCCATTCTGGATAACAACTTTTTGTAAGAGACTGATTTAGGCACCAACCATCGGGGCCTGGCTGGTTCAGTACAAGCCATGAAATATTTGATGCCATGTTTTCACTGCTGAAGGCACATGTGCTAATGCATTTAAATCCAGGTCCATTATTTCTCAACATTGATCAGGTGCATTTTACAGCAGATGGCTGCCTACTTCAATTTCTGTAGGTTTTCTCACATGTATAGGATACTTTGTGTTTGTCTGAGCTACAGAGCCACAGAGACCTTCCCAGGTCCCAGAGGGTAAACTTGCTTAAGTCCTGGATCCTCTCAAGATCTCAGACCATAACTGACTTCTCCTGTACCTTGGTTTAAGAGGAGAACTGAACATATGAATCAGCAGCTTGTCCTGAATTACACCATCCACATCCCTGAGGTGGACAAGCAGGAGTGACAAGGCAAGCAATGATGAGCTGACATGTGGGCTTATGCATGTCAACAAGATGACTGAGTAGTAATAGAGATGGTGGGATCAAGGGCATAAAGGGTTTGGGATCTGCCCCTAAGAATTTATCAGCTGCTATTATTGCTTATTATCTGAGTGATATAAATTGTCATGTCCATGATCAGGACTTAAATTGGAGTAGAAGTACAACTTTTTTTCTCATATTCCTTATGTTCTTGATGATGAGTACTATATTTTTTTATTGTGATTTCTGTAGTAAGATGAGAGCCTTACTGTTGGGCTTTTTTTCCTTCCTTTTTTGGTTTTTTTCTTACCTAAATCTCTAGTATCTAGATTAATTTGGTTCTGTGACAATCAAAAATTTCATTTATAAAAGCTTTCACTTATTTTAAAATGTTTCAAACATGACCTAGTTAAAAGTGACCTATGAAAAATTCAGAAAAAGAACTTCAAAGTTACTGGCTGTATATACTGTGCTTTTTTTTTTTTTTTTTTTTAAGATAATTGAAGAAAAAGTAAACTAATGTAAGTAAATCTGTAAGACTCAGAAGTTAAATGTGTTTGAAGTATCTATTGGTTTTAAAATGGAATAATGTGCAAGAAACACAACAGTGTTTATACTCATTTGATTTATACACAAAAAGGCACATTTTGTGTCATTTTGAGAATTTCATTAATATTCAAAGAATCTCTCTAGGGACTCAAAATTACTAGCTAGTAAATTTTCCTGTATAAGCCAGGAGCAGAATCTATATTTCTGAAGTGCTGTGCTATTTTTGCCTCTTTCTTAGCAATTGGTCCTGGAGGAGCAGTTTTTCCATCAACACATTCTGTTTTCTGGAGGATGAAAATTATTTCCATTCATTTTAAAGCAAAGTACAGTGTGCCAAAACACAGTAACAAGATTTCCCATGCAACACAAACTGAACTTCTTATGAGCTGGTATCTGAGAGAATTTAAAAAGAATATTTTCAACTCCACAATTGTCCTTATTTTAATCACTTCTATATACTTAGCACTCCAGTCTATCCTTATGGAAAAATGGAATCCTATGGAAGTATTCCATTCTTGACAAAAATATAAGTGAAAGATGGAAATGCATCTCTCATATCTCTCATATGTCTTTCAGTTTCTTTAGCTCTGCTTTTTTTTCCCCCTAGTGTCTCTCCCAAACTTCCATTTTTTTAGTCTTCTTGTGTAACCCATCTTCAGGTAAAATCTCAAATCTTTGAAGCCTGTCATAATGGAGTGGGGCTAAATCTTGACTTTCAATTTAGCTTAATTAAAAGAAATTTTTTTAAGGTAAGGAAATTTTTTTCTCTGAAAGTTTAGTGGTTAAAAACTAAAGTCAGTGGAAATGGAGGAGGAAGATGGTTTCATTTTCAGAATGTTTCTCTGAAAAAAATAGATGCTGTCCCACAAAATTTACAGCTCCATGACAATTTCCACCACTCAGGAAAAGCAATGTTTGGCATACTTCTGAATCTCTTGTTTGTGAAGCTGTAGTAGATGATAGCTCTGCAACTGGACTGTGGAGACTTGCTGAGCAGTGAAACTGATGGTCCCTTTATTTTAATTAAATTAAAAGTAATTGCTAAGTGTGCATTTTATTTTATGAGAAACTGAGAGAGCTATCATTTCCTTGATTCCAAAATTAGGCATCTATAGTGTCCCACAATTTCATTAAATGCCTACAAAACTAACACTAGTTTTCATTCTTCACAAAAAATATATCTATGCATTAGGTTCATCTTTTGGCATAAATTGCCCATTAACATTTGCCCACACAGTTCACATCTGCCTCTCAGATGTACCCAAGGCATAATTTGTGCTTGTAATTATAGAAAAAAATTTTAATAACCATGTTACAGTGATTTCAAAGTGTTACACATTCAGAAACATGTTTTAGCAGGGATCATTTGTAAAATATTTGCTATCTATTTCCCATTCTAGATCTGGTGATAGGTTTTGCAGGAGATGTATTACACGCTGCTAACAGAAGCAACCATATTATATAAGACCAAGGTTTCTTACAAAATTCAGTAGATTTTTTTTTAGCAAGACAACAGCTGTTTTTTCTTGGCTTTAGTGATTACAAATCCCTGAGAGAACACTTTGAAAGCTTTACGACAATCCTAGCCAAAAACATAATTGAATGAGGAGTTCAGCATTCAAATTCTGCAAAAACCAGTTTGCTGAATACTTGTCATGTTCCATACTTAGCATTGCCACCTTCTGAAAACAAGAACAGGCAACTCAGTCAAACGGCTACCGCACCTGTGTCATAACTTTAACAACAACCAACAAATGCACAGTAGAATTGCTCTCTGATAGGAAACCAGCCACATGAACACCTGTGTGGTAAGCGCCACGTGAAAAGCCCAGCATTTCCTTCCTTCTCTCCTCAGTGACTCACCGGGAGGACACAACATGCATCCGTCGCTCTGGGATCTGTTGCAAGATGGGATGGCAGGATCACTCAGACACAAGTTCCCCTCCTAATCCAGAGCAGTGATCCAGATTGCAAGGGCAAGTGGGTATTTAAGCCCCTGGGTTTGGGACTCTGAGGCTTCTGAGAGTCGGCTCTGTTATTTTGCTTTCTTGTGTTCTGCTTGTGATGAAAATCAGCTCTTGTGAGTTGATGGGCTGTAGAGACTGAGAGAACAGGACTATGCAAGAAGTATACTACGCCAACCACCACAGCTTCTATAATTTCATTTCCATTACATGACTTGATTTCGGCAGAGCATTAAAATGTTGGTGTCTTTGGACTTTGAGAATCACAGAGAAAGGCTTCCTTTGGAGTTTGATTTAGATTCATTCTCCCAAAACTGAGTTTATCTTCTCTTTGCTGTTACCTAGAAACTGAGTTGTACTAGGGGAAGGACAGGGGATCAGGCTCTGGGGCTTGAATGAAGAATAGCTCCTCTTAGCCAGGTTTCTGCCAGGATATATGGGAGCACAGCACAGTATCTATTTCCTCCTAGAACAGGTTGTTCCTTGGATGTCACTACTTCTATGGGCTGAGAGGGAACATCTGTCTCTGAATTACAGATTCAGTGGTGGGAAAGGTAAGCTTTAGCCTTTATGACTAAGATTAGGCTGAGTTTGGTAAAAATATGAACAGGACAAATATATACCTGTGGAATAATGCCTGTATTAATCTGAGCTATGCACATTTAATATGAGCATTTTCTAGGTGGATATTGTTTTGAGTTTGTCCCAAGAAGTATCAGCCTACCTTAAAGGATCCCTGCACGCTAGGAGACAAATCAGTGATAATTTTCCAATGCCTTATGCGTACAACCCAACCACTAGCAAGCTAAATTCTACAAAAGCCTTGAATATAGGTGTATACATGCAGGAATAATCCTCAACCTGATAAGCAATAACTCCTTGCAAAGCATAGGTGTTAGGTTTTCTGACAGAGTGAGTCCCTTGACAGTATTAGAATGTGAAAGGAAAGTTGAGAAATATTTAGGGACTGGACAGACGTTAACTGCTGCTGGCTGTAAAACTGGCAATTACATTTTAACAAAAGAATAGATAATTGCAATTTTTTCTGTTCATTACTGTGCAAAAGGATAACAAATATTTGAATGGTAGTGCTTAATCATCAGCTGGATTTAAGGATTATTGTGTTCTGAAACAGTATTTTTGCTATAGCATGCTGCAGATCTCTGAAAGAGAGTTGTTACTTGAGTACAATATGAAAGCCTAACTTAAAGTAAAAGGCAAAAATGTTGAATTCCAGAATGTAAGGAGAGGAGAAACAGCCTTGCATGTTTGCTTGTATCCTAGGGTTTTCTATCATTAGATGGATTCTCCAGGTATTAGTGTGTCATTTAAATTAAGGTAGCAGAATCACAGTAGCAGTAGTTTCTGCTTACAGAGTAGCAGAAATAGGTAATTTCCTAAAGAAGGAAAGGTGTTAAACTGTAAATTACTTATTTCACAAGGGAAAGTGCACATAGGTGACTTCACCTGCAGAAACAGCCCAGGAGGGCCCACATCTCAGTCTTCCTGATGTCTTCAGGAGGGGAAAAAATATCACTTTTAGGAGATGTCAAGGCAAAGCCCATGTCTATGCTGGTCTTGCTTTACCTGTAAAGCAACAAGTAAGAAGCTGGGGGTGAGGGATTGATTTAACCGTGGTGGTATTTAGAATTTCAGTTTGTACTTTTCTTGAAAAACACCTTCCACTATTCATTTAATTTTGGCATTTTCTAGGGCCACGAGAAAGAAAGCTCCATGAAGCTTAGTTTTAGAGCTAAAAGAACACATTTAGAAAACTTCCCTCAACCTTGGAGGTATACTGAAACCACTGCCTGTTATCCCTAGGTGTTTGCTTCACAGGTTTGCTCTCCTTCCACATCTGTTTGTACCTCTCTCTCATACTCTTTGGTTTTGTTGATGGGGGTTTTGGTTTAGTTTGTTTTTGTTTTGTTTTGGTTTTTTTTCATTATCTGGGCACAGGACCACTTTTTGTTCAGCACTTATGGAGTTACAGTCCACAATGGAAGAAAAGGATAACGGCGTTATAAACAACACCACCACCTTAGGAGCAAATACTGCGGAAGAAGCAACTGTTGCTTGTCTTCCTGAAGATAAAATCTTGGTAGTTCTTTTTAACCTGTTCCTGTCGAGTGCAGCCAAAAGATGGCAGCATTTTACTCATCATTGGAGTGTGAGCCTTGGGTCTATTCACAGGCTGCAATTCAACCCTCCCTGAGAGGAAGCAAAAAAACCTGCAACTTCTAATGGAGTAGCCAGAATTCCAGGCTTTCATTATAATTCTTGCTGAATATAAACCATACCAAAATGTGTTTATACTGTAACTAAGAATAATTGAGATAATAGTTTTTCAGTAGTTTTACCTAAAACTGTTTAACCATTGTTTTGGGAGATTGGAATCTGATTTATTTTCTGCATACCTTTGTGTTACAGCTCACAGCTGTAGTAAGTCTTGAGATTCAGTCTTGTTGATTTTGGACAACGGAAAAAGGAGATGTGGAAAATTTTGACACCACCATAAGGCTTTTCTCTGCTGGGAAATGTACATAGGGTTTTTGTTGTTGTTTAATAATCATTTCCAGCAAGCTTATCATTCATGTGAGATGCAGATCAGCATTATTTCAGTCACAGATATGTAGAAAGCAAGGCCAATACAGTTATTTGCCTTCTTAACAGGTGCCCTCTTGGCACCCTTCTTCTTGGATATCTGTAGACATTTTTACAAATGCCACAAAACACCCCTGCAGGTGTGAAACGCATTTGAAACCCCAGCCTGAAGTGACTCATGATGTGCCAATAGTTTGTGCACATAATTGCCTTTGATTCTGGACCACATTATAAAGGAAGCTCAAAACCTTGAAAGTAGCTTTACAAAATAGGTAGCTTAGCTGACACTATTAAAAATATCAGGTTGTTTATATCTTAAGTTGTCAAAAAATAATGAACTGTTTTATTTTCCTTTTCTTTTAGCTTCCCCCACCCCTCCCAAGTTTGTCAACACTAAAGGTTTTGCTAAAGTGCTTGCAGTTAATTTCCAGATGATATCTTGCAATCCCATATGGGTAAACCAGCTAATCAATGCCTGGAATACACGCACTTCATTAAGTGTACCTGGATTTAAGGGTATTAGTGTGCAATAGCTGTAACACTGCTGACACTTAGTCTCAAAACCTTTCCCAGTCAGTTGGCTAATTCAGATGAAGGGACAGAAAACATTCTTCTTAAGTCTGTTGTCTCTGTGCCTTTAGGCTCAAAAAGCCTTCTGGCTTGACATTTTGAAGTCTGTCAGCCTAATTAGAAGGCTGAAATTTCGATTTTTAAATGCATCCCTGGTGCTGTGTGCTGAATACTTCATCTCTGATGCTTGGTATATGTCTGCATTTGCTGCTGTTGGATCAATGCACCAGTGCCCGCTCTCTGCACAGGTGAGCATGTGTCTGCACTCACAGCAACAGCACTTGGATGAAAACTGTTCAAGGAACTTAAAAACTATAGATTATCCATCACTATCACTAAAGAGTCTCCACAGGAACTGTGAGCAAAAAGCCGTGAATAGGTCCTTTTGTTTGCTGATTTTCACAATCTTTTAACACTGTAGCTGGGAAAAAATGTTTTCAGCTTTAAACAAAAATGGTAAGCTGTTTTGCATCAGAGAACAAAGTTATTCCATGGAAGTTTAAAGGTTGTTAACTAATCCAGCCTGAGCATGAGAGACCAGCTAAAGCTGTTTCCACTAAACAGCAACGGGTTTCAAGCTTTTCAGGAAATCATTTTACAAAATGCTACAAAGGTAGGTCACACTATTTATCTTGGTCTTTTTAGCCTGGAGAAGAGGAGGCTGAAGGGCGACCTCATAGCAGTACACAACATCATCATGAAGGGAAGCAGAGGAGGAGGCAATGATCTCTTGTCTCTGATGAATTAACCCAAGGGAATAGCATGAACCTGTTTCTGGAGACTTTAGGTTGGATATTAGGAAAAGGTTCTTCACATAGAGCACTGGAACAGGCACTGGCACCAAACCTGACAGAGTTCAAGAAGTGTTTGAACAATGCTCTCAGGCATGTGGTATGTCTGGTGTGTCATGTGCTCTCAGGAACATTGGTGCTGTCCTGTGCAGGGCCAGTAGCTGGACTTTGATGATTTTTGTGGTCTCTTCCAGCTCAGGATATTCTGTAATACCAGAAAGGTTCTTCATACTTTACTGATGCCTGAGCTTCAATAAAAATGAGCACTGTGTGGAAGAGGCTGTTCAACCCCTATAATCTGTAAAACTTGCTCAAATTTACATGATTGTTACCTCTTCATTATAGGGAAAGTGAAAAGAATTGAGGCAGTTGGGACCAGTGGTGTGGCCAATTGATGCCCTGAGAAGCAGAAGAAATGAAAGGGACCTAGAAGTCCTTATCCCTGTGACCTAGGCAAGATGAGATAATCATCTGCCTTTTACTCCTTGGGGGGACCTGACCACACCCTTACTTGTCTTTGAGGCAAAAACCAATAAAGTCAGTGGTGCACAGATTTTTGGTCATGTGACATTCAGTACTCCTCTGACTGTGGGCTGCTGAGGGGGTACCAGGAAAAATAAGAAGGATTATGAGTTCCAAAAGGGTTAATAAATCAAGCTGAAACAAAGATATGTTAGGCATTTTTCTAAGCCATCCATTGCTTTTAATTTGGCTACTTTTAACTGTCAAAGTAAATCTGAGAGTAGCTGTGTCAGTGACACTGAAATAACAGTCTCAGTGAAAATAAGGTCTTGGCACACAGAATGAGTTAATCCATTTGAACATAATTCTCAACACAGAAAATACTGTCTAGAGATTAGACTGTGGGCAGCGAGCATAACGAGTCTGTCCATTTGGCCAGCAAGAGCCTCCAGTAGGAATGGAATTGAAGCTGAACATTAAGATCATCCAATCTCCAGCCACAAATGGTGGGCAAAAAAGCAAAGCTGTGGATCCAGCACTTTCTGCAAAGCTGCACAAACACATTATTCTTTCTGAAGACTGTGGAACTGTTCTTTTCCAATTTGGTTTTCCTTCTGTTTGTAACCTAATTCCATCCTTTCCTGAATATGTATCACACCAGAGTCTATAGAGAACACTTGATGCAATTTGGTTCAATGTTTGTACACCCACAGTTATTGTGAGTCTTTCCCTAGGACCCATTGGCCTGGTAGCAATCTGAGGATTCTGAAGGATTTTTCTATGTCACAGTTTTGTGCCCCATGTGTGTGGTGCGTTTGTGTGTGAACAAAAATATATATATATAGTGTTATGTTATTTTGATTTGGACTCGAAGTCCTAAAAAAAATGCCATTTATCCAAAAACCTTGGTATTTTTAAGTACAATTCCAATTTCAACGCAAAGCAACTCAAAAATTAATAAACTAATTTCTCCTTTCTCAGTTCGTGTGTCACTGAGGTGTTTATTTAAGAACGTGATCTTCTTTTATCTGGAAAAAGAAACTAGTTGGATGCAGTTTTTCTCATTCCTGAAGTTTTATAGTATATGTTTAAATGGGTCATTTTATCACATGTGCTTCTATTTTACAAATACTTACGCATACAGTCTCAGAACTACTGGAGAAAACTGACCAACAGTTCTAAAAAATCAGGAAAGTTAGTAGATTTAATCCAAGATTTTTGATGCTCACACAGTTTGTTCCTCATTTGCAGCCTATTGCAGCTAGAGTGTTTTCCTCACTACAGCAGAAACCAAGCCATCTTTTATTTCTGTGAAAATCAGAGTACAGGGTGCCCTGGGTATTACAAAATTTCACTGTTTGCGTTCGTTTCTCTATTACTTCATCCCTAATTATATTGGGCTACCAAAAATTCCACCTGAAAATTCTGCTGACTTCAATTAGCAGCCTGAATATCCCTCAAGGACAAGATTTCCAAGATTTCCATTTATCATGAAGAAGAGTAGCTGCTTTCTCTTCGTCTTCTCAAACCAACTGTCAGAAAAATGTCTGCAGTTCCTAATAAAAAGTGAAGGAATGCTACTGTAGTTAAGTGGTTGAGAAATAAAAGCTAGTAAAAATGTACCATAGGTTGCTAAACCCCATCTGATTAGCAGGACATTACATTTTCTTTTGCTGTCTCTCTGCATTTAGCTTTCCTCACAGTACTTGCATTAGCAGTGCAGCTAAAATGGGCACTAAACCTAATTACATGGCTTCAGTCATACATTTCTATTAAGACAAATTTTCTATAAATTAGTCAGATGTACTCCTGATGATTTTTTGTGACTCCAGCTGCTAATTAAAAGTGGTGGTGGCCAGCAGAGCTGGGTGAGCTCACGTCTCCTGTAACAATCAGTATTCTCCTCCAGAAGAACTTTGTTTCTCTGAGCCTCTGTTGGAGTCAGTGCTACAACCTCCACTGAACTGGATGGGGGAAATTGATTATGTTTTTTAAAAAATTAAGGTTTGCATCCAAAGAAAGACCTGGCAGGACTTTGGCTGCAACAGCAAAATGCATGAACCATTACTCCATATCGACCAAAATTAGAAGGTTTCCAAACTTGTGTTGATGGGAAGTTTCTCAAGCCATCTCTATCTCTGTTTTTGCATACATCCAGAATGGTGCCAGTCAAACAGTGAGCGGCTCACACCAGCTGGTGTCTCAGAGGGTAGCAGTCTCTGTACAGAGTGCAATGAAGAGTAGGACTGAGATACCCAAGGTATCACACCAGCTGTACTACCATTACCACGTTAGCATTGCTGAGTTTGTCAGCCCTGTTCACTCCTCACTGCAATGAAGGCATTCACATAGAAGCCAAATCCCATTTGCCTCAGTACAAGATAGTCATTCTCACCTGAATAAACTCACCTGGAAGAGTCTTCATCCAAGCTGGAATCATCCTTCAATTCCTGAATTCATCCTTAAGGGCATCTTTGCCATTTACATTGAATGGAGCATTGTTTAAAACAAAAGCAGAATTCAAGCTCCTCCTTCATGAAATGTGTACCCTTCAAGCCCATGCTCTTCACATGCCATGCTCCCTTGTATTCCCTCAGCACAGAGTTTCTGTGGGAAGGTGGAGATGCATGACATGGTAGTTGTTTATCACCTTCCTTGGTGGTGGAGGGCTCAACTCCAAGTGTTGTGTTAAACTGGAGCTTCTTGTACCTCCCCTGTGATTCATCTTTGGTAAGTATGATTGAAAGAGGTCATGCCAAAAGCAAGTGAAAAAGTTTCCTAGGTCCATAATACCACCTTTTTCTTGCATGAGCTGTAGCTGCTGCTTCTGCCAGAGGCAAATTGGCATGCTTTCATGTCACTTCATGCCCTGCTGGCAATGACACCTATTTGGCAGCATCCTGCCACTGTAAGAAAACAGCCTCTGCCAGGTGCTCTACTATATGCTTGATGCTGACTCCGAGGCATAGCACAGAAACATGTACTGCTGCTTGCAAACCTCCACACCTCTGGCATCATATGGAAATTTAGAATATGGGTAACTCATGGAATACAAGGCAAAGAGAAAAGGAATACCAACACTTTCTCTTTTCAGAATTTGAAAATAAAATTTTAGATTACTCAGTTCCTGCAAATGACAGCAGTAGGTGCCAGCCTGCGGGAGGTCTGTGTTTGTGTGCCATTTCACATCAGGTGTGTGCTTTTGGAGGAATTATCTCAATTGTCACTATTTAGCTGTACTACAGTTCACATTGCAGGAATCTCTCAAAACAAACTCTCATAGATGACATGAAGCCAAAAGACACAGAGCCAGAGCACACCTAGCATGCCTAGTCCACCGTAGCCCCCCAAAATGCAAATGGTGTGAAAATAAGACGCTCAAATCCAGCTGTTTCATTCTGCAGGACTCTTCTCATTGTCCTCACTAACACAAAGCCAAACCTGCCTGCTCCCAGCCCTGACCTGGGCACCTGAAAAGCTCAGCCTCTCTCACCACCCAGCTCTGCCCCGTTGTAGCAGGTTTAACCCTGGCTGGACACCAGGTACCCACTACAGCCACTCTCTCACTCTCCCTCTGCAACAGGACAGAGGAGAGAAAAAAAAACAACCTCTCTCATAATCTGGTATAACTCTATCTTCAAACTGTTTTGACCTTTTTAAAAGGCTGAATAGACTTTATGACGACTAGGTGTCTGTGCACTTGATCTTATGCCAGGTTTCCTCTTTTACATAAATATTTTAGCTTTTCATAATATCTACCCCACTAAAGTAGTTTAACGGAACAATTGTATCCCTCCTCAGCCTTTTCTTTACTAGACTATATAAACTACAGATATCTGTTCCTTCAGTGGAGTTTTTCATGGATGACTTGTAGAGCCAATTGCTGTAAATAAATGTGCAAACTCTTTAGGACAAAGATTGAACTACTGGAACCTAAGAGAAGTATAGATGCATTCATGGTTTGCTGTGCCTGACCTAATATGTCTTTCTGCTGGCACTATTGCTCTTTTCAGATTAATTTTTGCCATGTTCTTTTGACATAACATCTTTTCAAGAGTTTTTAAGTTTTCATCATAAACAACTTACAGTATTGACATGATAGCTTTAGTATCTCATTAACATTCACCTTCCTGGCACCACACGGAGGTGGAATATGGCTGTAGATATGGGTGGGAATCAGGATGGAATTTCAGAAAACTGATATCTGAAATGAGACCAGAAGAGCACCCAAAGCTTCTGAAGTTGTATGAACTCTCATGTCCTATGAGAAATGTGTGAACACACATATTCTGTTCAAAAGGGCTGAACAGAAGGCTTTTTTACCATTTATCTTCATCAATATGAACTTAATGCTTCAAGAACGCAATAAAAATGTGTCTGCACTGTAAAACACATAAAAATTTACCAGGATCATGTAAATAAGAGCAGTGATAACAGATGCATAAATAAGCATGGTATCATGGCATTCAATTTTCATTTGGCAGCTATCTCAAAAGCTGTTTCTGTGGGAAAGTTATCACACATAACAAGTCTTTACTAACCCATATAATAAATTTGTCTGGTTCCAATTTGCCTTGTTACTGATGGAAGTTGGAAAACTGCCATCTCAGAGAGCACACTTGGGCTCTCAGTGCTATTACAAAGTTTCTGGCTTTGCTCTGAGGTGTGTGGTGGCCCTTGAGAGCAGGGTCCATATATAAGCAGACCGACAAAAGGGGTTTGTTGTCTGAGATTCTCAGCACATCCCCTTTCAATTGTCAGATGTTTTCACCAAAAATCCCCATCTTCTGTCTCAAGACCATGTCTTGTCTCTTTCTCTCAGGTGAATATATAGACATGATAATAGTGTGTGTATACATACCCATTGAAAACTCCTAAGCACCTGTAAATGAAACAATCCACAGTCAGCCATCATCCACGTTAGAAACAGTGTCTGACAGGGTAGGGACTTCAAAGTGCTGATGTGTCTGCTTATTTTTTGGTTTTTTATTCAGTAGCTATTTATTTAACGTTCCAAGATTTTTGTGAGAGTTCTTGTTTAATATTTATTATTCCACTATCTGATACATCCAGAACTGGAATTTCTTCCATGTTACTATCTTTTCCTGCTTTCCAGCACTGGTCTGGGATATTCATGTATTTTGGTTTTGAAGCAAAATCAGGTGTTACTAAGGAAATAACAAGTTTACACAGTTCATATGCTGCAATCCCAAGTTTCTGCACTACATTCTGTTTTTTAGACTGCTCTGGTTCAAAGAGGCAAACATAACTTCCTCTATCAGTGCTTTGCATTTCCCAGGATCTTTAATTTGTCCCCTAATCTTATCCCCATGTGAAACAGATTATGTCCGATTAAAAGCCCAGTTCCAAAAATATGCTATTTCTATTACACCTGTGCAGCAAGAAACCTTCTTGTAGGAATGCACTTGAGGTCTTTTTTGCCCAAGTAATTCTATACGAAATTCACATATATATCTAGGAGATATTATTAAGAAAGAGCTAATTTTCTATTTTTCTGCTGGTGGCTCTTGTGCAAACTATTGGGAAGAAACCTGGGGTTTCGTTTTTGATTTGTTTATGTTCGTTAACCCCCATGGCTCCCTCCTCAGAATGGCTGTAATGCATCTCACTTTGTGTGAGCTATTAAGCAAAGCAGGATGTTGTTTGATAAATGCCTGCAATGAAGATGCAGTGGCCCTCAGGGGCAGAAATTCTGTTGAATACTGTAATAAATGCTTAATGATGCTATGGAATACAGGAATCATCATATTGTTGAGTTTGCTCTTAGATTTGTCTGTGGACTCAATAAGGAAGCTATTTCTCAGAATAAGGACAGGTATTATACCCCTAAAGAGTTGCAGCTTTTAATTTGAAGTAATAATAAAACATATTCTGAGGTAGATGTTACTTTGTTCCTTTTCTTCATGCTTGTGTGCTTATTTTATTTAGACCTTGGTCTCAGGCTTCTTGTGATTAAGGTTGTGCATTCACACAATGTGTTTAAACACAATATTATTCGTCAATACTATTTCAGTGCTTGTCTCAAGATCAACATATGCTGCATCTTCAACACATGAACTATCATGATGGCTGGCTTCTGGGAGAGCAACTCTGCCCCACCCCTCCCAAAGTGACAACTTACCCTGCCCGCCAGCAGCAGCCTCAGCAGCTGTACTGGTAAGGTCAGCACTGCCATGGTATGAACTGGGGCAGTCCTGCTAGCCCCTAATCCTGTGGTGCAGGTGCTGCCTGCATTTGGCCCAGGCTGGGCAGCTCTCCCCTAGCTGTGTGCCCTGTCCTGTGCAGAGCAGTGGGCTGATTCCAGCAAGCAGCCTGCTCTTTGTTAGTGCAGTACCCCAGGAAAAGAAAATTCACACTTGTCACTCCCAGCTGTCAGAATAGATGAGAGAAAGACTAGAGAGGCACCAAGAAGGATGATCATCCCAGAAGAGTGGAAGCAAGGGTTTGGTAAGATGAGACTACACCCCAGTGGTACCCCCAGGACCAGCGGAATCCATACTTACACCAGTGACTACTCCACAGCCAAGAGTACTGAGACTGTTGTGGTGTGGCTGAAGATGTCCCTGGACCCTGGTGTCTGTTAAAAACAAATATATGAGAGAGCAGATAACACTGTGAAACTGCCTCCTCCAGCTCTCTTTTCCCCTCTCCCAGGAGGTCAGAGGGGTTTTCCCAACACCTCAAGCCTTGAGTCACCTACACAGAAGCAGAGAAAAACAAGGACATGGCTCTGGATGTGTGCTGTAAATGGTTGGTTGTTACTAGGCTGCCTTACTGGCCAGGCCAGGCCAAAAGGCATTGCTGTCAGCTGCAGTGCAAACTGGTTGGTACACAGGAGCATTGCCCAGCTGGCTAAGGAGAACTGCACCATGTCAGTGGAGCTGGCTGAAATTTAGTTACTGCCTAATTACGCTTTGTAATTTGTAATTTTTTGAGTGAGTCACATGAAGGATAGTTGCTGCATCCTAAGCTGTGGCAGCTGTTGGAAGCAAAGCCTTGGATGGATTTCTCTAGGTCTGTCACCCACCATGATAAATTTAGGCAGCTGAACCTGCACACATTTACTTACAAGTGACAGCTGACATTTCCTAACACTATTAAATGGAAAAACTATGCCAGATGGACAGTCTTGTCAGGAGCAGCATTTGCTCATTTGCCTTCTCTGCTACTGTGCTGAAATTCAAGATGACTTGAAAAAAAAAGAGCTGTGTTAGAAATGTGCAAGTTGTGAAGCTGAGCGCTTCAGAAATTTCCAAAGTGTCCTTATGGTCCCTTCTACATATGAACCAGTGTAAGTCTTTAATTACGTGCTCACACACTGTTTTGCACTGAACCTTGTGTTCAGTAGCTGGATATTCAGCATCTCTCTGTCATTCAGAGGGGCCTACTTTAGCACATTTCACCCAAACTGAACACAGAAGATTGTACTTGATGAACCTGAGATGTTCCCACCATAGTCACTGAGAGAGACTATGAGAATGACATGAGTCTTAACTTTGTTTTAATGATCTTTTTCCTTATTTAAATTTTTCTTATTTAAAATGGGAAAAATGAGTTATAGGCAGAGAGTGGCCAAATAGCCCATCTTGAGAATAGTGATTTTTTGTGTTATTTTCTTATCAAACAAAACCCACCCTTTCACCTCTCACTGGTGGAAGGTACTGCTGATACTGCTGATATATCCTAGTTCCTGTGCTGTGGTTCCCATGACATTTAAATTATGCTCTGGATTAACGGACTAACTGATTAATGTGTTGTCTTGTACCAACTAACATCAGTAGTTTGTGAATAGCAGTTAGAAACTGTCCACTTCCATAATTTACTTAAGAGTCTTCCTAATAGTTCTTTGTACAGGGTCTGCATCAACCTCCCTCTCAGAAGCTGATGTCTTAATGGCAGCTTCTGTGAAGGGCTAAGAAATAAGAATAGGCTGCCTTTTCACGGCTGTCACCCTCCAGAATGACAGCAAAGAAAAGCAAGCATAGTGTGCTTCATTGCCACTACCCGTGCCAGATCTGCTATGGACATGTTTAATCTGACAATGTCAGAGTCTTGTTTTGACAGTACAAAATGTTTTCACAGGGTGCTTTGCCATACATTCCTGATTAGTCTTGACTGAAACTTAGAATTTTGATTTTGGAAGTTCTGACAGTGAAAATTAAATACAATCCAAATATTAACAAACTAATTTTAAATTTAAAACGTTAAAAATTTTCTCTAACCCCCACGTGGTAGGAGAATCTCTTGAAAGAAAACATAGTGAGCATTATGAAAGCCAGGCTTCTACATGGAATTCTTCATTTTACGTTCCTACAGAGCATGCTGCCTGAATTACCAGCATTTCCATTCTGTACTATCAGAGAGGAGAGAGCTTGATACAAAGTCGAGAACTAAGCCTGCCCAGAAGCCAGCTTTCTAAGCACTATTTCCCAGAGGTGCTGTGGTTCCTGTTCGCAAAACTAGTGAACTCAGACACTTTGAGGTGGAGTTCACTTATCCAAACACAGTATTGTATTTCAATTTTGCTGCTAAAACCTGAAATATTCCACAAGGAAACCCTAGCCCTACCATAATATTTTCAACTTAGCTTTTTCTACCAATTAATTTCACAGACAGTAACTCTCTCATTACTAACATTTATTATCTTTCAGTTGTATGTTTCTCTTATGTTTTTTTCTTCTAAAAAGCCCTACTATGGTATCATTTTCCAGTTTCCCTCAAAACTCCAGTACTTTCTGGGTACCTTTGTTTTCCATTCCTTTCCTCCCCTGTTTTTGCATGCCAAAGTCTGCAAGCCTTTGAATGAGTCAAATGACATACGTAAAGGTTTTGCTCTTCCATTGTGGTCTCTGGTATAAAGAGTACTATATACTTCCATTTAAAAAGAACTTGTATTCTTTATTTCCAGGTAGTTTTGTGGGTACTTGACTGCTGTTTGAGGAAGAAAGTTAGACTGGTGAATGAAAATCTGAAGTCAGGAGCAACTTGATGTTGGCTGACAGTGGTTGAAAATGAGCCAGCAGTGTGCCCCTTCATTTTAACTGTTAAATTTATACTGCACAATTCTGTGTCTAATTCAAGGAGATTTTCACAGTATTTAATTTGACAAGTCATTGGAGACCTAGTACTCTTTAAAGAGAAAGCCCTCACTAGGAAATAATTGTCAAAACCTTCTCTTATCTAGAAGGCAGCACTCTGGAGCCCTCTTTCCCAGTATTTTTACAACTTTACAACTACTGACAAAGGACTACATGGATAAAATCCCGTAGGAGTGTTCCCCTAAAACTATGACTTAGAACGGGTTATGCTTAAAATAACTAGGTTGAAGATGTCTGTAACATTTAAAAAGCTGAAGGACGCTAGGAGGGTCAGTAGGATCACAATGTCCATCTGCCCTTCACAAAATGGGACTTCTCCTTAAGAGTGAACAGTATTAGCAGTTTTGCTTTTTTTTTTTTTTTCTTTTTTTTTTTTTTTCCCCAAGTGAAAACAAGAGATTCAGACAAATTTCTGAAGTCTGTGGGGCATGGCTTGGACCTAGTTGGCTGGAAGTCAAGCAACAGCAAATGGCCATTTGAATGTATTTCAAAGTCCGCAATTTAAATGCAGCCTCTGTAAGTTCAAACGGTCAATGTCCCTGTTGTCAATCTGAAGGCTCAAAACTGTGTTGCTGCCACAAGTGAGTAGAAAAACTTAGAAAGACGTGAAACGTACTGATTATTTCTTGAGAACACAATTGTTATGGCAGCCAAATATCTTCATGTAATGTTACAACAAAATGAATATCACTCATGCAGACAAACTTTGAGTCCCTTGCATTGTGAAGAAAATGTTAAAAATTTATCATGATAAATGTTCATAACATAATCATGGAAAGTATGTAGTGCATTCATAGTGATGAGGCTTCACAGTGCTCAGCTCAGACAGATATAAAGAAAGGCTGACATAAGTGCTACATTTTTGAAGAAAAATATACTTCTCATTTAGTTTGCTTTTAAACACAGAATTCAGTTATGCCTCAGTGCATCAGCTTGAAAGCACAAAGGTGTGCATTCACAGCATCCAAATTGCATTCTTACACTGCTGGTCTCTGCTGCTGTCTGGCTACCTTGTTTAAAACTGAAAGTGGAGCACAGTTTAAAAGGGTCTGTAGGTTCAGTGAACAATTTGAAAATTGGTGTGATAAGAAGCTCTAAAAAGAACACATTATTTGAGCCACTTGGCTTACAGTCAACCACACTCCTGAGTGCTCCTCAGAGCATTACGCCAGAGTACACAAAGCCACTCAGGTGCATCTGTTTTAGTTACTTCCTGGTTTCTGAGGAGGGCAATTTTTTAACAGTGAACGATTTTGGTTTAGACAAGAGCTCAGTACCCACTGTCTCAATTTAGTCATTAAGTGGTGCCTTAGGCACTGAATGAGGCATAAGCAGGCCATAGCCACAGTTTCTGTTAGTGTCTAAAATGCATCCTTGTGTGATAAAGGCTGCGGAGACAAAAAGAAATGAGTTCAGCAACAGCAGTACCTGTAATCAAATGCAGGGTTTGAACTCTGGAACAGTGGTTCCCCAAGAAAAATCTGAGCCTGAAGCACTTTTCAAAAATAAATTCATCACTTGATTAAAAACTGGATAACCTGAAGCAACCACTCATAAGCAGCCACTCTTCTCTTTTTCTGTCCAGCGTTTTCTCAACAGTAGATCAATCAGGGCAGACTAAGTGAGGCAGAAATTATTATTTTTAACAGAATCCAGCTGGACAGGCTTTGCAACCACTTTCTTACACTGAATCACTTGCAAAAGTAAGCAGAGACAGTTCCTATCATGCCCTGCCCCTGCTAACACAGAAAAACTACACTACTCTGCTGACACAGGTGACACAACCACTCACAACCACTGCACACAAATGTGTCCATCACCTTCCACACATTTCGTCTGCATCCTGGTTGCCACAGAACTCCAGCCCAAAACTTCTTCCTTTTAGTAGAACAAAACTTCTTCCTTTTATTAGAACGTGTTTTTTAAGATTTATGAAAGATGATCTTACCTCTGCTTGTATGAATAATCCGAGGGATGAACACATTCTTCCATGCCTTGTGTTCCTATGGAAATGGAAATGGAAATAAAGCACTTTGAATGTGCTTCTGTACACTCTTGTATGAGCTTCTCATATATGGCCACCATTATTTTCCAAGTCCCTTGTACTGAGGCTATTAAAAATAATTGCAAGATAATTTATATTGGCTATTTGAGATGTGCTCATAAAAGTTTTTTCCCCAAATTGACTGTTACCTTTATTCTGTAAAACCTTCTGAGGGTTTTTTTTCTGCTTTTATAAAGTGTTTATTAAAAAAAAGCATCAATAGAAACTCTAGACCCGCGTTCCCGTCACTGAGCCAACAAACAAAGTCAGGACTGGATTTCTGCCTGATCCTTTGTCAGGGCTGATGTAGAAAAAAAAAGGGAAGACACTGAACATTTTAAATAGCAGTAAGGGGTCTTGGGCTAGGCCTTGTCAGTAGAAGCAGATCAATTTACTCACTGATTGACCAGAATTGTTCAGGAAAAGGAGTTTAGTATGTATAAGCCTATATCCGTGTAGTGGGTTGATCCTGGCTGGATGCCAGGTACCCAGTAAGGCTGCTCTCTCACTCCCTTCTGCAACTGAACAGAGGAGAGAAAATATAACAAAGGGCTCATGAGCTGAGACAAGAACCAGGGGAGATCACTCACTGATCACTGTCATGGGCAAAACAGACTCAAAGTGGGGATATTAATTAAATTTATTGCTAACAAAATCAGAGCAGGAAAATGAGAAGTAAAATAAATCTTAAAAACATCTTTCCCCACCCCTCATTCCTTCACAAGTTCTCTCTCCTCCCCTGAAGTGGTGCAGGGGGACAGGGAACATGGTTAGTGTCAGTTGTTTTCTGCCTCTGCTCAGAGAGAGAAATTCTTTCCTTTATCCAACGTGGGGTCCGTCTCATGGGAGATATTCCTTCATGAATTTCTCCACTGTGAGTCCATCCCATGGGCAAACTGCTGCAATATGAGTTACTTTTCCACGGGATGCAGTCCTTCAGGCACAGGCTGCTCCAATGTGGGTCTCCCACAGAGCCGCAAGTCCTACCAGGAAAACCTGCTCCAGTGTGGGCTCCTCTCTTCACGGGTCATCAGGTCCATGGCAGGACCCTGCTCCATCATGGGCCTCCCACGGGGTCACAGCCTCCTTCAGGCATTCACCTGCTCCAGCATGGGCTTCTCCATGGGCTGCAGGTGGATCTCTGTATCCCTGTGGTCCTCCATGGGCTGCAGGGGCACAGCTGCTCCACCATGGTTTGCAACACCGGCTGCAGGGGAACCTCAGCTCCGACATCTGGAGCACCTCCTGCCGCCTCCCTCTGCACTGACCTTGGCTGCAGAGTTGTTCACATGTTCTCACTCCACTCTTCTCTGGCTGCAGTTTTCATCTGTCCAACAACTTTTTTTCTCCTAAGATAAATCTGTTATCATAGATGTGTCACTATAATCTCTGATTCGCTCAGCCTTGGCCAGTGGCCTGTCCATCGTGGAGCCCGCTGGCACTGTTTCTGCAGAACATGGGGGAAGTTTCTTGCAGATTCTCACAGAAGTCACCCCTATAGTCCTCCTGGTACCAAAACCTGGCAAAACAAACCCAAAACCGTCAGATACTTTCAAGGACTAATTTTTGCTCTTGACATACTTCTGTCATACTTGTTTCATTGCTATCGTATATTGCAAGAATTGTAAAGATTATGCTTTCTTACAGGGGTAGGCAGCTGTTTAATTTATTTATAGTATATGTATACCATACATACAATGAAGAATTAATACTGCCTTATATTACTATAAAACTACATGGTCCTTGGGAAAGGATTTCAGAAAGATTTAATTGCCTAGTTGAAATCTGCTTTCACTCTGGACCATTTCACCATTAGGTATGTTTTATAAAGCAGTGAGTTTGAACTAGTTCTGGAAAAAATATGTATTATCTAAAGCTAGGACATTGTGAGCTATCTCATGGAAACAAAGACTCTTGTTAAAATATGGTTATCAAATGTCATCATCCTGTGAAAATTGGACAGTATTTAAATGCAGAAGAATATAAGCAATAGAGCTTTTTGTGAGAGAAATGGGAGAAAGATTACTTTCAGGCAGAGGGAGAAATAGATGTGAATTAAAATCTGCAGTTGAGAGTAACAGGCTATTAAACTGTCTGGTCTGCAGATACAAGCTGAAGGCAAGGCCTACAGGTTAAAACAGAGTTCTTTCAAAACCTTGTCTTGCCAACAATGAAAATAGGCTGATCAATATGTCGGGAAGCAACAGTAAGGGCATGGGATGTCCAAAAACAGGGTGATTTTTGTGCTCTACGAGAACAACTTTAGACATCTGAAGATGTTTACCAGTTTCTGTGGAGTCCTAGAATTACATCCAAGAGGGCAAATTAGCAGTTACTATTTGAGAACAGACTCTGGGGAGATAGAAAACCAAGTCGTGTGACATGGAAAAGGTCCCCATTGCACTTGTTAATTTTTATGCTCTCTTAAACATGAATGTAGCTGCAGGTTAGTGGCTGAGGGATCTGCCTAATCAGGGACATTTAAGTTACGGTTATAGAAATGTATAGAGTAAAAGTAATAGAAATGTATCTTGGACAATATATATATTTAAATTCTAAAGAATATTAAAAATGGCAGTTTTCTTGTGAGAGAAATGAGAATAAGATTAATAAATATTCTTGGACTACACGTATTATTTAGCAATAAAAGCATAACTTAGCAACACTTTATTATGTTGGAAAGTTTCTATTACAGATAATAGAATTATCCTATTACTAAGCTTCCCGAGAAGGCATCCATGAGATCAGGTAACTTAGATGTCACTATTGAAAACCTACTTCTTCAGTCAGATTCTGATACTATTATGGCTGTAGACTTGTTGTTCATACAGAGATAATGTGAATCCTATTCTAACATAAGAATAAAATCCTTCAAGTATACTGCAGGACACCTGCCTACATTTAACACACAAGGAATTAATGAATTAGTTCTTGGAGACATGGATTCCTGTCTATTCCCAGAGGACAGTATGGAGGAAACATTTCAATAGATGAATGCTACAAACCATGCTGTATCTTATGTACTAATAAAATCACAACCTTAACATGAACTCTGCCATTTGATTCTACACCTACAGTCTTAAAGCTTAAAATGAGATGTGAATATGGTTGTCAAGTATATTTCAGTGTTTTACTGCTGAACTAAACAACATACTAAGAAATAGTTACCTGTAATGAAATTGTTGTTTCTGTAGCCAGCAACGAACACAGTTAATGTAATGAAATGTAGGCTGCATTTGCATTGATGTTTCAGTGCAGGTTACACTGTGCAGAATAATATAATATGAAGATACAAGGTGTAATAAGCTGCAAGTTGTTATGAGAGATATAATATAAAAGGGGGGAGCTAGAGGGATACCATTTCTTAAAGGTAAGTTCCCAGCAGGGGAACATAAGTATAACCAAAGTATAGCCAAACAAATACCATGTGACCAATGAGGCAAACTGAGCAGGGAGGGGGTTAGTTAAGATGCTGATTCCTGCATAGGCTTGGCAGCTTCTGGGAATGCTCAGCTATGGAAGCCTGACCAGCAAAATACAGGGTTGGCATCCCCAGAGAGTGGACCAGAATGTAGCAGTCTCTTCATACTGCAGGAAATAAACCTGTGGAGATGATATTCTGATCCAGTGCTCTGAGTGATCTGCAGCAGTGGACCATCAAAACCCATGCCCAGAGACGGGCAGAAGTATGGGAAGCCATGAACGTTTAGCAACATGCCACTGTTTCTTTCACTGACATTAAGAAAACAACCAAACTAAAATACCAGGCAAACAAATCATCATATGTCTCCAAAAAATGGTCTTGATTGACCAAATAATGTGAAAATTTCTAACTGAATAACACAACAGAAGAACAGTGAATTCCATGATTGAATAAAATTCAGTGGAGGACTCACACTGGGATTAAAACCAATGAAATTATTGTTTATCATTGACTCACCGTTATCATGGTCAGAGATACCATTTATTAAAGCTGCTGGTGAAACAGATGTCAGTTTGTTTCTTCTATTTAGAAGTCAACATTATCTTCATTCACCATAGATTCCCTTTACACTCGTTGACAGAAGGAGGCCCTTCTGGGACCCAGAACTTCTTATCCTATGGGAAACATTTAAAATAGGTCTGAGTGCCTTTCCTGTGCCCTAATGATGAAGGAAGCCTAGACACAGGAGCTATGATATTTCATACTCTATTTAACAACTACTTTGCAACTATGTTGTGAATGCTTAAAGCTAAACAAGACTAAACCCTCTCCCTCTCTTTTTGAGATACAGGTAATTTTGGTGGGCTCTGGGATATTCATTGGCAGTTTCAGGAGGGAAGAAAAGAGTAAGTAATACTTAAGGAAATACTTACTATTGATATACGGAGAATAACTATTTAAAGAGTTACAGAAGGATCGTGAAAGCAAATCAGGACCAACAGCCACCAATTGTGCAAGCAGTTCCTGCTGCTCTGAAGAGACAATCTGATTGTGTCTGGGCATTTGCACATGACCATTGTCATTCCAGTGTCCAGTCATGGGGCCTTCAGATTCTATTGTAAACACTCTTAATCGTACATCTCTTAAAAATAGGCAAGCCTTGACTTTCCAACCTATTCCGAGAAGATTATTGACATATATTCTGCCATAAAATAGCATACTCCCACACTACGTCCAAAAACCTTTGCATCTTACTGTGAGGGTGCATGTCTCATGTTTGTGAAAATGGACCCATCCTTGGAACCCACCACCAGGCTGACGAAAATCATCTGTCTGAGATTAAAATACCAAAAAAAAAAATTATAAATAACTTCATTCTTATCCCATAAAAGAGACTGGTGACTCAGGTTGTTCTCCTAGATGATTTATGGTCTACTGTAGCTGGAAGCCAGAAAGATTTTTTCTATGCATGCAACAGATACTTAAGGCAAGATCTGAGGTCCTTTTTTAATATCCTCTCCCGCTGTTGAACAGAACATAGTCTGTGCATTTAATTTCTGCTGAATTAATACTAAGATGTGGATTACATCAGACTTCTTTTAAAGAGCTATTTAGTGTCAGAACACTAATTCATTTTAAATGTACAGGAACTGATGCAGAGATAGGACAGATTTTTTCTCTGCTAGAAAAAAAACAAGGTTCATGAGGTGAACTGAACCAAGGAAATGTCATTACAAGGCAGTTAATAAGATGTGCAGGATAAACCAGAGACATAGCAATAAAGGACTAACAGACTGGATAGAGAATCTGTCTGTCACAGATGTCAACCCGGCTAGCAACTGAAGAAAACTATGAAAAGCTGAGACCAAATATCACCAACTTCAGTGCCCTTTTGCTTTACAAAACACAATTAATGTAATTTCAACTCCCCTCACACACTTTCTGGGCTCTATTTTGTCATAGCAGACACAATGTGATGCAACCTGACAATATGCACAATGTCTGAAAAAACACTGCATGTCAATGGCAAGGCATTCCATCAAAGACTAGAGACAAATATCTCCAAGGGGTTGTTTGTGTGCATGTGTTTGTTCCATTTAGGAATGTGCTGCAAGGGATATTCTCATTATGGTGGTGTCAGGAGGCCTATTCCTAAAATGTTGTCAAACACCATGCACCATAGATGGAAGGATATGTATCTGTAAAATACCCAACTGGGAACCAAAGTTACCACTTTGGTCACCTTTGCACTGCCAAACTGTACAGTATTTTGTGCTTCTGTGGGCTGCCTGAAACATCATGGGATGAATAGTATCCGTTTCTTGAAAGTCTGTTCTTGCTTGAGCCGGTTCTTGGTAGAACATCAGTATGGCAGGATGAGAAATAATCCTTAAAATGCACTGAATTTTCTCGGACAAGAAAAGCAGCGACCTGAAGCAAATAAAGTACAGTAGTACTGAAAATTGGGGCACTAACTTAGTCTCCTACATCCTGTATAAAACCTGTCATCTTGATGCTGTAGTCACAGAAAAAGCTTGATTAGGTCCAAGAAACTGAATATAAGGTGGTACTTGAAAAAAAAATTTCTTGCATACTCTCATTGCCAAGTTTCCATAATGCTCATCCCAAAATAGCAATCCTGGAGCTGCGGGGATCATAAAAAACATTCTCTAACTGTGCACAGAGGCAAGTGTGTGCCAGAGCCCTGACTCTGCTCCCAGATCCTGACACAGGGAAATAGATTTGACCACGGAGAGACTGAATAGAAAGCTGATTCCCCAAGGGGTACCAGCTCTGGGCACCATAGAGTGCCCATCTCCATCGCTCTCCTGGTTACTGCAGTTCCACACATCCTCTGCTTAATAATCATGACAGTTAAAATCACACAATGCACCCTTTCATCTTTTTTAAAGGAACTGAGATATCTTTCCTCCAAAGGCAGATTTTCCCTCTTTCCTTGTACTGAGCTGTTCAAATATGGTTTGGTTCATGGGAGCAGAGCACAGCTCGGAGCCAGGTCTTGTCATAGCTGGTTTACAGGAGGTGGGAAGAAAGATACCTGCTCAGCAGGGTTAGCAGCAAGATCTGGGGGCAGAACACTTCTTTGTTGGCTGCTCCACTGCTGTGATAACTGCCTGCTTGTATGAGCTACGCTATATGCATACACATTCCCTGAGGTACAGAAAATTTAATCTGTTGTTACTGCTCATGTGCTCTCATGGCACATTTGGAGTCAATTCTGCTTAAAACTGCTTAGATAAAACCAGCTGCATTTGATGGATATTACATTAAAAAAATCCTCTGTAACACTTTCAAAATAAGGCTGAGATTTTATTGCCCATGCTTGGTTAGTTATAGTGTTTCTTATAACATAATGGAATTAGAAAAAGAAAAGTTTATGCCTTATACTTTCAACTCTCAGACACTTTGAAGTGAATTAAAGATAAAACCATATCCATGAGGATCTTGTCAGGGACGGGGACTGGGAAGAAAAGGAAACAGATGTGCCACGGTTATACATTGGCCCATGTTTCCTAATGATACACAGTTGTATCAGAAAACCACTCAGAGATCATAAATGCTTATTTCATTAGTATGCAGCAGTGAAAGTATGGATACATTCTAATGAGCCACTAGGGAGTGCTGGAGGAAAAATATCCAAGAATCAATGTCCAAGAATATAATACAATTTTCCCTGTCACAACTGTGCCACATTTTGCTGTTTAGTTTGGGGTTTGGTGGGTTTTTTCTTTTCCTAGTGCCTGGATTAATTAGCTAGACAATAATTACCTGAGCAATTTCCTGCACAGCCATAAATGGGTAATGTATTGCTCCCTTAGAACAATGCTACTGTAATACATCTGTCATCTACAATGACTGCAACTGCTAAAAGCATTTTATTTGAGATATTATTGTTATTACACCCCAGTTTATAATCAATTGTTTGTCCGGTTTTATACATTTGAAAGCCTATCAGGTAAAGGACATCTCTGTGGAAAAAGATTTATTTACTTAAGTACTAATTGTTTTGATGCAAATATCAGTAACAGATCAACAGCCTGGCATGATCTTATGGTTCATTTGTTTCAGAGGTTATTCATCGGCCATACATCTTCATATGCATACCTTTCATCTGCTGAAGCCACCACTGGCTTTTATTCTGGAAACTAAATGTATGTTTTGACTGGTTATCCAGATGAAACAGCAGTATTTTAAGCTTTTTATTGCCTCTCCTTATCTTTTGAGCTTTACAGAGCATTGGTAGTTTTTGGGACAAAGAAAGAGAAAGCAGTTTTCGTCAAGTTGAACACAATTAATAAAACAGAGCACATTGGTTCCTAAATTATCTACTACCACCAGCTGTGGGAGAGCAGTGCTTCTGTTTCCTCACATACTGACATACAAGGCTCATGCCACCTTGAGTTCACATTCAGAGTCCACCCATAGTGTCTACTATGTTGCTCATCCTTATGGGGTACAGTTGCTGCAACCCGATCTCTCTGCCTCTCTCTAGGCTGCTCCGCTGTGGGTATTTGTATGCACCATAAGCACTCTCAACATAAAATGCCTTTTTCCTATGAAGGTTCTTGTGTGTTGCTTCAGTTATCGAGTTGGGAAAGCAGAAGCAGTGTAGGGCCATCAGCTGTTGACATGCAATTTTTTCTGAGAGAAAAAAAAGCTCTAGAAACCTTTAGAGCCATTTTGTTTTCAGTATTTTCAGCTGTACCTTCTGTACATATACTCTCTAATTTTCTAGTTTTTAGCTAAGTGATTCAAATCAACTTTCAATATCGCTACGCAAACATAAGAACACTCATTTGGAACTATTAGCACAGTGTATGAACAAGACTATTGAAATCCATTAAGATTGACCTGTTTTTAACTGCTGTAAATGTTATTTCATCTCATTTAGAAATAAAGCTTCTCAAATGAATGTATTTATTGACTTAACATTAATTAAGTTCAGGTGAGAAGTCCTGTGTTTTTCTTAGTAACAAAACTGAAAGTTTTGCAGGGACATTTACTGAGACCACAATTTTACAATTGGTACCAAGTAGATAGAGATACAAAGAACAGCATGGCAGAGAACTTAGATGGTTTAATTACAGCCCCCAAACAAAGCAATAACACACCATAATAACTCTACTTCATTGGCAGTGGTGTACATACTGGTTTTTTAATCCTTTAATCTACAATATAAGCCTGGGAAAACTCATGGACTGAAAAAAAATGGATGTTTAAAATATTGTTTAATATTTTTACTGGACAAGTTTTGCCTTGCAGAGGACTAACAATAGATTGTCAGCATATTGTCATTGACCTCCAAATACACAATAACATCTTGATTTTGTTTAATGCATGTGGTTTCAGTTTTCAGAGATTTTATGCATGATGTTTCTGCAAGAGATGTATGTGGGCAAAGGACTGTGTCCTCAGACATTTCACACAAAACACATTTCTCTGCATTTTACTGCCATGAGATTGTTCTGGGTTTGTTACAGATGCCAAGTATGTTCCTTCATGTGTGGAAACATTTTTCCAGGCAGTGGCTGCTGGCACTCAAGGATAAGTCTTCTCCTTAGATGTATTAAAACACTTGGGCATAGCAGCTTGAGTACTCCCTAGCCTCTCCTTTTTTTTTTTTTCTTTCTCTTCACCCCCTACTAAGCCTAGGAAACAAACTCTCATGGTGGCTGGCGGCTGTGCTGTGGAAGGCAACATTTGGACCCACTGAATGGAAAGATGAGGAGGAAAAATAAAGCAAAAGTTAGATCAGTCCGTGAACGTGAGGTTTCCTTAGGCAAAACCTGCATCATACAACCTGTTCCTCCCTTGTAAGTGGCAGGTGGAGTAGCCACTGTGCAGCTCACAGTAGTTCACTTTATTTGTACATTTTTCTTGCCACTCCTTCTGTCAGGTTTGTGATCAGTTTTCCTTCCCAATCTGGTTCTCCACCAGCCTGTCCTGCAGCCTGGCTTGTGCTAGCTCTGCCCACAAACTGTAACCTCCCAGCCATTACTATCTGCAGTCTGTAGTTTATGGGAACAGGAGGGAAGCAGAGGTTCATGACACAGAGCCCAAGAGAAAGTCCTGGGCATGCAGTGCCCATCACAAAATGTGCACCGCTTGAACACAGGTATTGTTGGAAGGGTAAGAATTAATCAAGGTTTAAACTTAACCCAGGACTATACAAGTGGTGTCTATGGCATACTAGGGGATTGGTTTGGTTGCTTTTGATGGCTTCTATGGCTATTTCATGCCATAGCTGCAAATCTAGTAGAGCACAGACTTTCTCTATGTCCCATGTCAGACCCTAAGGCATCTTGGACAACAAACTAAGACCCTAATAAATAGAGTCAATGGAGAAGACATCAGATGACTAAACATGAGATGTCTACTTCAGGATGAATCAAGTTGTGCTCCAGGCTACATGGGCTGGATTGACCAGACCTCCGTTACCTGTAAAGAGAGATCCAAAACAACAAGCTTGCAGGTGCCCTGCATAGAGATTATTACAGACAAATGTATTAATCTCAAACCAGCCCTACTGAAAGGGTCTCTGTAATATTTTGATACTTACAGTTATAGTTTGACCTGGAACAGCACAGTCCCATAACTGGACAAGTCACATCCATCCTGTGATGTCCCTGGCTGTCCCAGCGGTGGCACAGGTAGAGAGGTGGTGCAGTTCTTTGGAAGTCACACTAGTGCGGAAGTTATGTCGTTTAACAACTGTTTTCAACCTTTGATAAAGGTTGAAATCTACTTCAGACTTCTTACCTTTATACCTTGAGATAAACTATTCAGTTGTGAGGCACAAGGTAATTTACTTGACTTTGCTAGGTCTGCTGATACTAGAAATGCAATCAACTGCATACAGCTGGGTCATGATGAGATATGTGATTCTAAGCTCTTGAAGTACATTTTTAGTGTGTGCATTCTCATATAGCTTTCCATTTCATTTGCCGTGCATGACACAAGTATTGACTAGGAAAAGGGAAAACACTGCAGAAGTGCAGTGATGGAACGTGGATGCTATTTGATACAGTGCAGACCAATAGCGTGGTTTTATATATAATCATAGTGGTACTTAGTGAAATAAAACATTAAATATTAGATTAGGTTTCAGGTGTTTCAATATGACGAGCTGCCACAACCAACACCTGGCATTATGAATTTTATAAAAATATTGAAAATAAATTTTTATGATTTTATGGTATATTAATGATGAATTAAATCAATAGAAAGTCAGCCCTTGACATGGAGTTTCCTATTCTGCTCAGTATTTCCATGCAATCACGACCACAAAAAAAAGTCCTCCACAAAACCTGTAAGAAACATGAACAACTTTGGTGATGATGTTCTTTGACCTATCAGTACAGGTGCTGTAAAGCATATTTTAATTGCAAATCACAAGTCTGTAAAGTTAAGAAAAAAAAACACAATGAAACAGTGCTGCACACTTTAACAGTCAAAGGATTTATTTCCTCTCTGTCTAAGAGCATTTCTAAAAACATTGTCTATAATCCTCCTGCTTTGGGGACCTATATTTGATGGCATAAGCCCATAATGCATTTGTCCAGCCCTGTGATGTCAATACTCTAAGGCTTAATTTATGTAAGACTTTTTGATCCAGATACTGTAAAAATGTGTGAACCACAAGATTATGTGTGTGTATATATATATACACATATATATACATATATATACACACACACACACATATAAAATGTATTTCAGTCATGCTAGAAGTATGCTGAATTTAGGAGTGCTGAGTTTAGGAGCATTTGTTTGTGTTTCTGACTTCTCATTCTAATTGCAAATGGATGTTAGTCTAAGAAAGGAGTGGTGCCTCCATGAGAAGAGCTTTTTGAAATTAATATCCAAATGCAATATTCCTATATTTCACTTTTCATAAAATTATCAAATACTTTGCATTTGGTTTTCCATGGGAACAATCACTATCAGCATTTTAAGGCTGATAAGGATTACAGCATGCAGGCAGTATTTTGGGAATTTACTGACAAACAAGACAAGCCCACGTAGTTTATAATGTTTACATTCAATGCCCCATGCTGTATCATCTCAGAGATTAAAAGCCCTGGGCTCATCTCCTGTATAGTTACCTGTGCAAACAACAATCTCCTGGACAGTTGATCGAGCCCTAAGGATCGATCCTTCATACGTGTACCATCAGTCCTGCCTTGTGCACACAGGCAGCAGTTTCTGTGTGTGGCCCATGAAGGGAGAACATAACTTTGTAATGGTGAGAATAGAGAACAGGATGCAATGGGACAGTAGAAGTCAGTTAAGATCAATACCAAATACAGTGTCCCATACAAGAAGCAAAAATACATGAGACAGCAATCCAAATTATCAAATCTGGTAGAAGGACTCCCCTGTGCTAACACCTTGTTTTCTCTGAGTGCCTAATTCCCCACCAATTTTCATTCTTATTCTTGGTCTATGTGTGTAAGACACCAAATAATGAGGTGACTGTCTTGATTGGAGTGCCTGGGTGCTATGGAAACAAAGCTCAGTCTAAATCCAAAATGCAGCAAATTTCTTGCTGTTGATAGAAGAGCTGTGGTCTTCATTTGTAAGAGTATTCAAAAAATACAGAACTTATTATCTTACTGAGAAAATATTATCTTGCCAACTGATGGAACCCTCTGGCTCAGAGATCTTCATACAGGCTTTGCTGTATGAATAGCCACTCTTACACAGTCCCTACTGTAATTGCTTTGATTCTTTCATTTGCTCTGAAGTAAATCCATCTTCCAAAAGCCAAAACAAACCTCCCTGATGCTCTCCCAGGTTAATGTACTTCCAAGAAATTCATTATCTTAACTAGCAGAAATATAGTCTCTGCCACAAAATTCTTGTCAAAGGACTTAGCTTGGTTTCTGTCTCTTCCTCATTCCAGTGTACAGTGACAGTTTATTGTGGTTTGTTGGTATATTAATTCTTAGAAATATTTTCCTTATGTGGAAAAAAATTTGGAAAATAGACATGATTATTCATTTCATAAAAGAACACATAAAACCATTTTAATAGAAATAAGCTATTTTTCACATATCAGTGAGAAAACATGAACAATATTAACACAGTACAATGAATAGAAACAGTGTTGTTTTATTCAAGTTCTTATCATTACCTAAGGTCTAATAAAACTTCTGCCTGAATAAATAAACTGCTTATTTTTCTCATCCTATAAACACTATATTTTCTGCTCTACAGGCTACTTTCAGAAGCAGTTCCAGTGTGTTCTCAACCAGCTCCATCTTCCTTGCCTACGTTTCAGACATCATCAAGCTCAACAGCACAGTGAGGCATAAGATTAAAGATGACATGTTCCTTCATAGCCTGTGTTCTCAGTGCTTACCTCTCCATCACAGTCAAGGACCATTAAGGTTTTCCTGCTTCTTGGAAATGATGCCAGCAGCAACACTGCCATCTCTGAGAGTTCCCAAAGGGCTGGGTGGTGATGAGGTACTCCCACCCCCCAGGAGCAAGGAAGCATCAGCTGGTCCTTCCTCAGGGAGGTCCTGGTAGAGAGAGGGCCAGCTGACTCTTGTCCCAAAGGATGTGGTCAGGAGAAACACAGCGCAGGAATGGGGCAGGCAGGCATCAGGAGGTGACCTGTGGGGCATCAACCCCATTCCCACCAAGGGTGATGCACAGCAAAGCGGTGCTACCCTCTTTTTTAAGGAGCTACCCAACAGAGTCAGAGGCACCCACTTTGCTGGCCCAGATCTAATAATATTGTCAGAGGACAGAGGCATGAAATACCTCAAATTTCTTGTCAAAAAAAATTTTTTTCTAGAAGAATATACCATTTCCTGTTTATTCTGCTCCACTAAGCAAACTTGATGAAGTCTGGGGAAGATGCAGGGTCTTCTTTCTTCTCAAGTAGCCGTCCTCCAGTCTTGACGTGCACAGGATCAGAGAACCGATGGCACAAAGTGGGGAGTGGAAAGGGGGAACTGCTGAATGTATGAGATATTGTTCACGTTGATACTATTGCAAGAGCTATACTAATGGTTTTCAGAGAAGGCAGTAGGATGGCTTTTATCCAGGAGAATATAAGACACCATAATTTCATCTGAGTTGCTTCCCTGCTGCAGAGAGAAAATTAAACATCTTCATCTTGTGCAGTTTGCACTACAAAGCTCCAAGTGGAAAGCAGTGCAGCTCTAAAATAAGGCCTATGAAAATCCGCAGATGTGCCAGTCATTGCATTGCTCATCCTGACGTGTTAGAGTTGGATGTCTTTTGATCTGGTACTTTAACACACTGAGATTGTGTGGGTTCTGTGGTTATGGGAAAAGACATAAAACCACAGAGCATAAAAGAATTGATTCAGTAGGAAGTTGAGTTTCAGTGTCCTGCCTACACTTTTGAATCTGGACAGTTTTGCACTTAAAGGAAGGCTTTTATCACAGTTGTCTTCAACCATCTGACTTATATGCTCAGCTCCATTTAACAACCCACCTACCCTCATAGTAGTTGCAAAGACACCACTTCCAGCTTCATCTGCTCATCTTAGGATGGGATGAATTATTCTGCAAAGTAACCTTTCTCTAAATGACCATCTTGTAAGAACAGCCTGCTTTTCAAGTAAGTGGATGAATCCCATATAAAATGTCAACATCTAAGTCTGTTGTAGCCAACAAAGGACCTTCTGTAGATTCCACTGAGGGCTTCTTCACCATCCAAATATCTGAAAATTTTCTTTCTGTATCTGGCTTAAACGTACCAATGTAGAGTAAAAGTATTCTTACAAATTTAAAAGTTGATATTAAAGTCATGGCTTGGCAAGAAAAGTCTGTACAGCAAGCAGAAGAACTGTAAACAAAATGAATCAGATATGAAATGAAAAAATCCATCTGAAGGGTCAAATCTGCAACTTATGCTAAAAAGAAAGCCTGTTCCTGGAGAGGCTTCATAAACTGATAAAATTTTGTTCCTGAAAGGGCTATTTATTCACTGCACAAGATAAAATACACACTGAGTCTGTTTTTTCCTTCATTAAGCATCCATGGTGTTCTGTCCCCAGTGCAGGCATCCTCTGTGGTCATGCAGTTGCTGGGGTGAGCGGTGGCATTCCCATAAATCATTTCAACACCTGGAAAAGACAGCTCTGTTGCCTGCAAATAAAGCACTGAGATGTCTCCAAGAAGAGGGAAAGAGAGAAGCAACATGAAGAGACAGCCTTACAGATTGCATGCATTTTTTTTCCTCCTCTGACTGCAAAGAACCAAAATAGCACTTTGCCAACTGAAATGAGAACTGCATCCACTTCTCCCAGCATAAGTTCATTCCACTTTCTGAGGTCCTGTAGGACAGCAGTTGTCTAAGGACACAAGAGAACACAGCAACTGTGATACATACCAGTGACAGGAGGGATGCACAAGCTGTCCTTCATCAAACAATTCCCATTCCTAATTCTCGCTCTTCTGCATCCCTCAGCCCCCCATGTTGAGTAATGCTCACACTTGGGATAAACCTTTTCTTAGCTTCAGGTTTCTCTTTTCAGCTTGATAACCTAGTGGTGGTCATTCAGGAACAATTCTCCTGCCTCTAGCCTCCTTGCTGCCATACCTGAGCTTGAACCTGAGCCAGGACATCAGCGTGCAGCAGCTCCCTCCACCCTGGTTGACAACAGCAAAGCAGCAGGACTCCCTTGACAAATGGACCCATCGTGCTTTCGGAGCAAAATAGTTTCCTACAAAAGTACCCTCAGTGTTGTTTTCCTCTGTCTGCCTCCTTCCCATCTTTCCTGTATCTCCTCAATTTGACTAGGAGTTTAATTTATCCAACTGTGCTTTCAAGTTCAAAAAATACATTTATAATTTGTGTAGTATTTAAAACCACAGTATGAATTATATATGTGCACATTATTTAACATGGTATGATGTGACTTGGTTTTTTTCCCCATTCAAGTGCAAATACATTTTATTAGGTCTTCAATCTTTCATTCACGCTACAAATGTGTTCATTGGGTGCTTTACCCAAACTATAAGAGTGTTATAAGATATCCATGATCGTATAATTTGCAGTCTCCAGTTTTATAAGAGATGTCAGGAGCTTTTTAAGATAATCAGAAAAATACAGATCTCGAATATTGTTGACTTTTAAAACCCATTTGGAGGTCATATCTTTAGCAGCTCCTAATTTGAAGGTGGGTAAGTAAACTGACAGATAAACACTCTAGGGGCCTGCAGGAAGCGTTTTAATTAGTCATGAACTGTCACGCTTCTACACAGAAATTATTTTGTATTTGAAAAGACATAAAAAGCTTCTAGGATAACTGCAGTCTCTGCACATTGATTTCTGTTCTCATGCCTGCTTACAGCTCTATATTATCCCTGATCCACAGAGATTTTAGTGTCTTGGACATAAACACAGTAAGAAAAGTAAAAACAATGGTAATTCAGCAACTGTTCTCAAAGTAAGGAGGAAATTCTAAGCAAGGAGTGAGAGTAATATTGCTGTTACACACACACACACATACAAAATAAAAATATAACAAACATGTAATTAGAGAAAATCTGAACTCCTTTACCAACTTCAGAAAATCATGATGACTACTTTTTTTCAAGAATGACTTCATTTTTTGTTGTTTCATAATGAAATATGCAATAGTTGTCTCAGATCAAATAATGAACAGTTAAGCTTTCTTTTGAATGGGCTGCATCTTCTGGTAAAGGGTGCAATAGAGTATCTAAGAAACTTCATTGTCATCTGGGGTATTTGGCCAATATTTCTTGATTAAAAATTATTTAGAAGATTATTTTGATTGCAGATACAGAATGTACCTATTTAGGAATCTTATTAATCTTCTTTAATAAGATTCTCCATCCTCTGCTCTATGCAGACTTCTGTATGACATGAAATCCTATATATAATTTTAACTTATAATAAAACGTGTAGTTTTACCAGCATTTTTATTTGATGCTTCTGGCAGTAGGAAAAGGAAGAGGGAATGTGGTGAGGGGGTAGAGTCAAATTCATATTTTTATTAATATTAAAAAATACACGTTACCTATCAGTTGGGTCATTTGTGTTCAATACTTCATCTGTACTGTACCTAGACAAATAATTTTCTTCATTTCATTATGCTACATTTGTCAGCAGGTACAAATAGAGTACATTTTCAAGTGACAATATGTAATTCTCAAATTTTTTGAAAACTAAATTTTTCCTAGCTGTGTCTCTGGAATCAGCTGCACTGTGAGCAGAAGCCCTGTGTTTCTCCTCAGGGACAACATGGTCAGGATTCAGAAGGACTCACCATAATTTAGTCCGAGAAGAAATAACTTAGAGTTGATTTTATTAGTTTGAGTTTCTCTGCAGGAGTGTGTTTTAGCCTGAGATGGCAGCTACCAAAGTCAAAGCTAAGTGCTCCTTGTACTTGTTAATTAATTATTATAATTACATTCCAGTTATGTGTCTCCCCCCCTCCCCGTTTTTTTAAACAGTATTTACCTTTTTTTTTTGGCTGTTAAAAAGGTCATTTTTCAAATTTATAAACTGTAGCATTTACTCTATGTGAAGATGAAATGTGGGGCCAAAATAATTTGGGTGGGGCCAAAAAAGATGTCTACTGGTATGGAGACATACCACATGGAGTTAGCTTAATTTTATGGAAAGATCATAATAAGAAGAGTTGGATAAAAATAAGATTCTAGCCAGAATCTACAGTGAAAGCAGTCAGCCCTGTTGAGAGACAGACAAATAGCACAATACCCACCCAAATCTTCTGTCTTCACTGCACAGGTTGCATCTTGTAAGGACCGTGGGAAGTATCCCTGCTATCCATTTGTGTCTGCCTTCCTGTGTTGCTCCCCAAGCCATACCAGCCCCTCTGTGCCCTTCACCCATCACAAATCCCTCCAGGACTGTGTGGTTGTGTGATTGGGCACGAAGAGGACGTGTGCCCTCCTTTCTCTGATGCTGACATCACACCCTGGCTGGAAATGAAATATCTTTTCTTCTCTGGAGAAAGCGCCAGATGAGAAGGATGCCTGTTCTCCAAGTCCTTTCAGGCACAGTTAAACACATAGTTTAGCTCAGTGATGAAGGCTGATGGTGGGACTTCCTCTGAAGTAACACCATTAACAACAGATCACTGTTTTCCATTAGGTGCATGGAAGGGAAGACACATCTCTTATTTAAAAGAAGCATGAACAACAGTTTGACTTAACTTTCACTGTTTCACATCATAATCTGTAACCAATTTATGTATGTTGCACTATGTTTTGCTTTCTTGTACTATTTCAAAACTGCACAGACATACAGATTGTTGGGAGTTCTAATCTCTATGCCCAAGCATGTTTTTTAACTATTAAAGAGTTGCAATGTCTGTGTATATGTCTGGAAAGTCTTATGACTAAGAAAACTAAGTTTTGAGAAATGGATAATGTATGATGAGGCTAGTGGGTTGTTGTTTCAACAAAATCAGTATAAAACTATATTCATTTCCTTGATAATTCTCCTTTTTATTATTTCTCTCAGAATAGGTTGCAAAAAAAAAAAAAACCAACCAAACAAAGATCTTTCATTAGTAAATGTAACCTTTTGTCCAATTAGAATAGGATTAGATTACTGTTTGGTTTAGCTATGATCAAAATGGAAAATTTGCCTGGCAAAGACCAAGCTAGTTGATATGATTGTTCAGAAAATCAATTTGGAATACCGATCTCTGACAACAGTCTGTCTTTTGTGATTATGTTCCTTCTGTCACCAAACCGCCTCTATTCTTTTATTGCTGAAGGTCCCCTAGGAGATATATAACCTAAAGTAATTAACTTTAAACAGATTCCTAAAAATCTTACCTTTCAGTTCATGCTATGAACATTTATGCAGGTTGTAAGCTTTGAATGGGTTTGACATAGCTAGGTCCCAAGGCTATAATACATGCAAGAAAGATGTTCTGTATTCAGAAACCACTTTTCCAGCTTTTAAGCCAAAATGACATTGGCTTTTATGTTGGCAACTACCCAAGCTTCCCAGATGCTGCTATATTATTCATAATAAGGACTACATACTTTTTCAGTGATTTTGTTATAGTACTGTAATTCACACACACAGAAACAGAAACATGAAGGTAAGTGAATTCCTGAATAACACTTCATTTATCAATATACATTTGTAAATGGATTTTGCATACGCATTTACAACTGTGGTCTAAAAAATATCGAGAAAGCTGGATGTTTCTTGATTTTCTTTTTCTCCTAACAGAAGAGTGTATCAACAAATTCCGCTCAGAAACAGCAGCACAAAGGTTGTATGTGTGCCATACAGTTATCTAATCATTGACCATGTTATTTATCAAAGCTATATGGTGCTCAACATAATGACTGAATAAGCTTACTAACTGTTTTTCCTCTCAAGAACAATTAAAAGATTAACAGGGGCCTACTTTATGAAAGAATTATAAATTATAAATTCATAATGGGATGAAGACAAAGATGGAGAAAAGAGCCAACCATGACCATTGCTCACACAGATAATATAGTTTGTTCCATATATTTAGCCTGTTGGGTTGGAGAAAACTTTCTGACACCCAGATATGGCTCAGCAAACCATATAAGCTGTAAAACTGGTAATAATTTCTTATAAGAGCTGTGTAAGTGGAGACTAAAAGGCTTATGAGGATATAAAAGTAAAATAGAAGTTCTTCTGTGTCTAGATCTTTGATGAATCAATCTCAAGCTTCCTGCAGAAAACCTTAGCCAGATAGAGACATGAAAGCTTAAAGGCATTCCTGGGAAAGATTTCTTTAAGTCAAAATGTAAGGTAAAAAATACACAGGTATCTTCCCCAAGAGTGCCAAAGCAGTGGAAAGGGTTCAAAAAGGGTTTATTTTGGAGGCAAAGACTTAACACTTACAAACTTCTCAGCACTCCAGGCAGTACCAGGCCTCAGAGAGCAAAAGACAAACCTCCTATTCACTCCCGGGCTTTCTCATCGCTGTCCCCACCCCGACTCTCCCTGGACCACAATGGCCTTGTAATATTTCTGCAAACATTATCTCTCTCCTCTCACGTATCAGAGAGAGAGGCTAAGAACTTCTCTTGCTATGTGGAGGTGGGGAGAAAGCACTGAAACTGCCTTCCAGAAAGAGTTATCTTCTAGGCAGAAAGTCTTCCTAAGTGAAAAGAGTTTCTAGCTTTACTGTTACAAATTCTTCCAAACAAAATAAGTTGCACCGAGGCTGAATTTATCCAATGATCGTGAGAGCTAAAAATGTGTTAATAAGCCAAAATGTGTGCTAATAAGCCAGAAACACATAGAAGTCCTGCAGTGTATTTCAATGTAACTTTAAAGCTAGACATTTTAAAGATTTTTTTTTTACATTTTTTTACATTCAGAAAGCTGTCTGTATAGTGTAGTATTCCTCAAGAAGTAATTAGGCTGACTAGTTACAAATATCAACCAAAAACCAAGCTGGGAACTGAAACTCATAAGGTAATGACCAACAATAGACTCACTCTTTAAGTAGATCATCTGTAACAATCGTCTGATACAAAGGAAGTTTCCTGATCATAGGTAAGCTGACAGTTAGCCAGAAACTGGGGAGCAGAAAGGCATTTGCCTCCTGCCAGTATGCTTCTGCCACCCAGCTGTCAACAGCCTGAAATAAGCCCATGAGGCACTTATGTACCCTGATACTCTATGGGTCAGACGCCACTGTAACCATCATGCATTCATTTGCTCAAAAGCCAGCTTTTTGGGAAAAGGCGAGTTAGGGGCATTCACATTCCCGTCCTAGTCTATAGTCTACCCTCATACGTAAACATGCTTCCAAAGCATTGCTACTGCTGAACTGTAATTTCTGCCCATCTACCTCGGCGTTCCCCTAGCTCTCTCATCTGAAGTGTCTGATTTTTAAAGCGAAAAAAATGATCTCTGAGTCATACAGAAGCTGGAGCATGAACTTTTTAGATGGATTTACCCTGAAGAATTTATGACTTACAGTATCTCCTGTCACTGAAAACAGGTCTAGTTGACCTACTGCTTTAGAAATCCTTTTCATAACATTTCAGGGCCTTTCTTCTCTCTTCTCTCTTTTAACCTTAGTTGAACAAACCTCTTCCAGATAACTGTATTCTTAAAAGAATTCTTTCACTCTCCTTTTTGTTTTGGTGTTTTGTTTTTTTCCATGCATTTTTTAACAGAATTCTCAGGGAGTCATTGATCTTCTCTCAGTGTAGTTTCAATGTCACACATCTGATTTCCCTCTGGCAGGCTTTTGCTCTCTCTACTTTTTTGAGACTATTCATTACATATCTTCCCTTTTAAAATTCATAAAACATTGAGAAGAAAGGAAAACCATATCACAAGGAAACTGGGGTGATGGATAAAAATGGCATAAACAGACTTCTTTTCCCAGATTTTCCCTTGCCTTTTCTTATTCACCTGAACAATCATTGTTTCACTTTAATTAGGTGTAGTAGTTTAGAATACACTTATTTGAGTATGGTTATTTTTCTGTATCTAGTGAAATGCACTAGACAAGGGGCTTTTTGGTTTGTCTATAGTTGGTACACACAAACAATATCATATATGTAATATATATATGAAACTATATATAAATAGTTTACTGTGAACTGCAAACATCCAAGAGCATGCTTTCTTTTGCTTGAGAAGTGCTTTGCTAAGCACTTTCCTTTCCTTTGGGTGCCAACAAAACAGCAAAATAATACCGAACTCCTGCCTTTCTCTCCAGTGGTTTAGTCTAACATATTTTCTTCTCCTGATACACCATTAAGTGTAACTAAGCTTATGAAAATAATTATGTTTTGCTTGTCATATATTTGCTATTGGAAAATGTAAGTTTCTTTGTGACCAACTGATGTTTTTCCACAGAAAATTGGATTGAGAAAGAAAGGAAACAAGAAGCAAAAAAGAAAATGTCTTCAGAATCACTTGCATTCCAGGCCATGAGACAACTACACATGGATTTTTTTCTTCAAAAGACTTCTGTCTGAGTTTATGACATCCCATAATTCATACCAAATTATACCAAGGACTGAGTTTCCTCTCTGATGACTTTAACCGCTTTAAAATTACATATGTGAATTTAACTACCTTCCTAGAGTCAATAGGAACAGATAAATACTTCTAAGGACTGTTCATCTCACTTTAAGGTGTCTAAACTAGAAAGGTTCACTCACCCTCTCAAGACATTCTAACTGTCAGCATTGAATGAAAACCTAAAAAACCTCAAAAGACTCGAAAGAATATGATATCTTTAAATGACCTATGAAGAAGTTTTGTTTCACACAGAACATTAAGGAATAGCTATCTTCCGTTCAGGAAGAGAGAAAGATTTACAAATAATGGACTCCCTTAGAAATGGAAAATATTGTTCCCAGAAAATCACATTTGTTTTATGTCACTTCCAAATTGAAAGACTGCAAAATTGTTTTCTGTTATTGTATTAATAAGGATGGATAAAGACCCCCACCAATCTACCACTGCTGTTACTCTTATCATAAGAAACCATCCTCTCAGCTACTGTGCAGAAAATAAGCTGCCCATGGATGGATAGAAGGAGTAGGAATCGAGATGGTGGTGCTCATATCAAAGCCACCACACAATTAAACCACGACCTGCATCTTCCTTAAAGCTTCACTGTCTGGAGTTTAATAAACTGTGAGATAAAACCAAACACTGGACTCAACGTGGGGGAACAAAAGAACTATTTGGTTAGTCAATCCAGTTAATTCTTTTCCTTCTCTGTTAATTCTCAGTACAAGAGATTTCGTGACGCTACAAGATAGTTTGTTTTATTCTTGTGCTGCTAGTCTGTGAACTATCATTCATCTAATTTACTAGTAGTGTCATATAATGTGTTCCCATCTGCTGTTTTGTCTTCATCAGATGCACTTAATGTTTCCTTTTTTCCAGAGCATGTATATCTATGAAAATTGATATTTCAAACCTGAGTAGCAGGGTTGTTTAATTTTAGGTTGTTTGGTTTTTTTCCTGGAACATAACAAACTTTTCAGAAATTAATAGAGATCTTGATAGTAGTTATCAATTGCTCTTTTATCTCAACAGAATGAGAACTTGTGTGATTAGGTTTCTTAAAAACATGCTGTTCATACCTATAAACAAGCACAAAAGGCCCCTCTGTACCTGCTGTAATGTCCTGATTTTTCCTTGTGGCTTGTAAAACATGGAGTAGAATGAGCAGCACTAGAGAGTATACTCTGTATTCTGAAATCTTATATCTCTGCAATGTTTTCACAATCCTGTTTTTCTCAAGGAAATTGCAATGATTATAAAAATGTGTATTTGATATGCAAAAAAAAATGCTTTGCATTTAACTGAATTATTGTCATAGTGATATAGACATTATAATTCTACTCTGCTGTATACTGTAAAATTAGTCAAGATGCTTGATTGTGGACCTAGGTTATGAAGAAATTATTAGTATATATTTCCATTACCTTCTTTAGGCTATAGCCTTGCAGATGCACGGTGCATTTCAGTAGTCAAAACAGGCTCAACCCTTTTCCCATTGGCAGCCAATAAATCTTACCAAGAGATGTTGCTGTTGTGGAAGACTTGCAAAGTGTTTGTCTGTCAGATGTTTAAAAGATTGGGTTCTATATCTGACTATTTTTACAACAGCAAAAGAAAAAACAATCAATTTTTGAACTTTGTAATGAGCATTGTCAGTCTGGGTAAGCATTTATGACAATTAAGAAGCTCTATTCAACACAAAGTGTTGGGGCTAATTTCCTTCTCAGAATAGAAAAAGGAAAAATAACCCCAAAACAACAGAGGTCTGAAGACCTCCTCTTGCAATATATGACATGATCAACAAAGACATTATTGTGCCTAGTGGAATTAACATCATTGTGCCAAAATACAATTCCCCAGGCAACTTCATCCACGTTTGAAAAGAATTTGCCTAGAAGTACTATCATCTCAGCATCTTCTGGGTAGTGATGTTTACAGACACATAAAGCATTCCCTCAAGTGGTGGCTAAACACTAATAATCCATTAGGAACATGCACTGACAAAATCTTTATAGATCATTACCACCACCCACTTAGCCTCTAAATGACCTTTGAGTTCACCACATGTAAAACAAATGTTCCAAAGCAAGAAAAGAGGAAAACTCATTCAAAATTTCTGGGGCATAGAATGTTTTTTACCCTCTGCTTTCATGGCTTTTCATCAAGAATTTGAACATTTCATAGGGACAAAGCTTCCACAAAGCTTTGCAAGAGGCTGGGTGGTCTCAGAGATCATGGGTCTCAGACATTGACAGACACCAGCTATCTGAGGATGTCTGTTACATAGTTAACTTTATATCAGCCTCTCTAGAGGCCTTAGTAGAAGGTGAAAAGAGTGCAAGAGAGTGGGAGCGGATCTGTGGTGTGTAATGCAGTAGATACGGAGTCCCAAGAGGCAGCTTGAGATCATAGAATCGTAGAATCATAGAATCAACCGTGTTGGAAAAGACCTCCAACCCTTGATCCAACAACACCACGGTTACTAGACCATGGCACTCAGTACCACATCGAGTCTCATCTTAAAAACCTCCAGGGGTGGTGAATACACCACCTCCCTGGGTAGCCCATTCCAATGTCTGATTACTCTCTCTGTAAAGAATTTCTTCCTAATATTCAACCTAAACCTCCTCTGACACAGCTTAAGCCTGTGCCCTCTTGTCCTACTGCTGGTTGCCTGGGAGAAGAGATCAACCTCCAGCTGGCTACAACCTCCTTTCAGGGAGTTGTAGAGAGTGATGAAGTCTCCCCTGAGCCTTCTCTTCTCCAGACTAAACAGCCCAGCTCCCTCAGTCTCTCCTCATAGGACTTGTGCTTGAGTCCCTTCACCACCTCATTGCTCTTCTCTGGACTTGCTCCAGCACCTCAATGTCCTTCCTGAACTGAGGGGCCCAGAACTGGACACAGATCTAGAATCTGAGAAGCTGTTTTATGAACTGAGGAATGATACTGATTGATGTTATATTATAAACTCATGGTGCTGCACAGTGCTGAACATGGCCACGTTACTAGTTTGAGCTCATCTCCAGAAACGTAACTTCTTTCAGAGCACTTAAAGAACCCAGCCACTCTGATTCCTTTTTTTACATTTACATTTTTTGTTGGAAAAGGCCTTTTAAGGGTCCTGCAATATGAACAGTGGTGAAGAGATGACATAATTTGTCCTTCTTGCTCACTCTGTGTTGCTCAACATCTCTGAGATGTCGCCACATTGAGGCTTTCTGTAAGAGGAGTAGTTTTATCTCCATCTGAATCTGAGTAAGGGCACAACTGGTAGAAAACATTTCTCTGAGACTTGCCACCCAGCATCATTTGCATCCCTTGCATCTCTTTTTCCTAATATCTTCTGAGGTGCTACACTTCTGGTGTTTATGAGGTTTTTCCTTGCTATCTCATCTGGATAGACCTCCTACCTGAGACTTCTCATCAGGTAGAAAAGGATTCACAGCACTAACTGGAACCTCCTTTGGGAGGGTGTTTGACTACTCTTTTTTTTTAGGCTATGCACTGTATAATCCTTCTGGGTGAATGGATAATTTTTTCAACACAGGTATCCTGCAGCTTGTGACAGAATTAGAACACATCTCACATGATTTGTAGTGTAATTTTGTGCCATGAAAAGGCCATCATTTTTCATAAAAAGAAGAAGCATTTGCAGAGGGAAATGTTTAATTATTTCTTCTTGGAATGACTCGGTCATTGAGCATCTCACATTATCTTTGCCTATTTGAGAGAATGAAATTAATAACATGAGTAAGATCTTAGGAAGCTAGATAATGAGCTCTCTAGGTATCAGTTCTCTAGTTACACTCATCTTACAATTTCTGATCTAATGTTTAAAGCACACCAGTTGGTCTTATTTCAGCGTCTCAGTATTTGCAATAGATAATATATGGAATTTCAGAGGCTTAAAATGAGAACCGTTGAATGCATCCCTATTTCTGTTTTAATAGCTCTGAGGCCATTTGCATGGGAATAATTCAAGGTTATGGAAACTTTCATAGACATGAAGAAACTAATTTTAATATCTGATTTAAAACTCTTGGTCTAATATGGTAGTGTTTTACTTATTTGAAATTCTTCTGAAGAAGTAGGGCCATATGCAGATAAAGTAAGGCAGGTTTTACTCTTACCTTCATTTAGTGAGCCCATTCTGTCTGTTACAGACAGGTTGTTGCATCTCTACTTAGTACTGTCATCATAGTAATTACTGAGCATTTCTATCTGACTCCTCTTCTGTTATTTCTTTTCAGGTCTGCAGACTCATTCTCTCATTTCTTATCCTTTTTTCAAGTTGGCTGAAAGACTCTGGCCCTTTAATAATTCTGATATTTCTTCTCCTGGCAGTTTTTTAAGTTAATCAGTTCATTACAAAAAGCAAGATCAAGGGCAATGAAGTAATAGAAATTACACTTTAGACTATGAGTGTTACAGTCACAGACTGGAATTTTTTTTGCCTTTCCCTTTTCCATTGTAAGACATTTCCATTATTTTAATTTAAAACTAAATCCAAGTGAGTAAGTTCTTATGCAGCTAAGGGCTGGAAATTGGCTTCAGACACATCCAGCAACCTGCAGAAATGTGGTGACAGAGCAAAGGCCATTCCTAATGCCACCAAGCCACCTGTAGCTCAGATCTGCATGTGAGCCCAGATTCCCTGACCGAAGTTGGAGAACAAAGACATGGAGCTCTCCTAATGTGGCAGCATAATGCTCTCCCTGCAAGCCCTACCTTTCTCTGCAGTATTCCCACAGCCACAGCTTGCATAATTTCTCCCTGAAAATTTAACCCCAAACTTCAGCACCGTTGTCGAGTGTGTTGTTCTCACAGATTTCATGATACAAGACACAGAGGGAGGTCAGAGCAGCACTTTGTGTCCTCTGGAGCCTGCGCATTGCTGGTCAGCCTGCAGGTGACATACAGGGGTATCAACATCTTTGTAAGAGAGAAAGCTATGAATCTCTTAAGCCTCTAACAGTGGTAAGAAAAATATTTTTTGCCACTGTTTCTATTCTGGTTGTCTTGGAAAAAAACTATCCCTCTGGTATTTTTGTGCAAAGGGAGCCCTGGTCTCTAAGTAGAATCCTTAATTTTTTTGCAGTTGAAATACCAATACTATGCACACATGAACTAAAAGCTTCACACTACATCTCACTAATGATTTTTTCAAATGCTATAGCAGTCTTTTGTTTTTCTCTCTTCTTTGATGACTTTTTCTTCCTTGAAGCAAAATTCACCAAGGAGACAATTCTAACATGTATATCAGATATGAAAGCATAAAAGATTAATGTTTTTATTTCAAATCCTGACGCTCAATTTGCTTTTCCTAGTGGGGTTCCAACAGTCAAATGTTTCATTTTTTTCCTTTCCTAGAGGAAGTTTTATACTCATTTGTAGCAGAGATTTGTAAGTCAAGTTTAACAGTGGGAGAGTAGTAACAGCCTGCAAACACAATGAAGTGCCTAATGGGCACATATATATGAACTATTACAACACTTAAGAGTAATAATATGACCATTACAAAAAAAAAAAAACTGAGCTTTCAAAAAAAAACCCACTAGAGATAAGACTATCCTTCCCAGAAAAAGTTATATATATTATTATAATATCCCAGAAAATATATAACAATATGGTAATTCCCAGCTATATTTTCAGGATCTCTGAGAGGCGTTTCCAAGTGTGTCTTAGCCAGAAGTGGTGTTCTGGCTTTAGTGACTGGGGCAGCAGCGGCGGTGACTAGAAGCTGCGGTCACTGTGTGACCCCTGCTGGCAGAAAATAAGTGATAATAAAATGTCAGAGGAAACGAGACTTTTGTTTGCAATGAATGACACGCTGTGACTGAGCCAGTAAACTACATAAATTGTTGTGGAACCAACAGAAGAAATAAACAAAAGATCCTGTCCTTCTGAAATAGAAGACAAATGAGCAAAAAATTTTCATTTAAAATGTCAATTAATTGATAATGGCATTTTACCAAGAGAGGACAAAAGCCTCTGCCAGACCACCTCTTCACTGGACTTATCCTGATGCAAGTGTGCCTCATCTACATTCCCAAGAGCCGAACCCTTCTGTGATAAACAATGTGCTGACAAACTTCCTCCTTCTGCAACTGAGGCAGGGCCCAGAGAGCTCACCTTCTATCCTGGTGGCTGTGGCCAACAGGGGCCTGCATCCAAGCTGCTGCACAGGAATATCTGAAGCAACATGTGAAGGTAACATGTAAGTCCCAATCTTTGACATAGTTACTGGAGTTTCCTAATGATTTTGGCACTACTACTGGCCATAAATTCAGGCTTCGGTCACACAAAGTCAAGTATGGTCCAGAACTGACCTCTACTTCCCAGATGGATAACACTGCAGTCAATAGTGTCCTATGGCATACCTCATGCTGCACATTTCCTTGAAATCAAGTAAATCTTCGAAGACGCAGGAAGGAAAATGCTTCAACAGACTGTCTGTGCTTTTGTTATTCATTCCTGTTAGTATATAATAACTACCTTAATTGGGATTACATATCATTCCCCTTTCAAAACACAGCAGATTTCTAACACTCTTAGACTAGTTCCATGTTGATAAGTTGTCATGCATTTTGCTAGTAACTTCTGTTACTAAAGCTGGAATTGACTCATGACCCATGAGTCCAGTGCTCTTCTTTGGTGTTCAAGTCTCTCCCTCTTGTCTGGGCACAATCACTGAGGCACAGCCCAAAGCTGAGGGCTTTTCCCATTGAGAGGTCAGGTGAAATCTCTGCTGTGACTCACAGAGCTATTTTCTTCTCTGAAACCTCTACAGGATAATGAAGTTCATTTAAAAAAGATAGATGTAGTTGAAGTAGAAAAGAATACATACAAAGGAGTTACTGTAACTAGGTCACATCCACATCTACCTGGGGAGGAACAACCCCAGGCACCATTACATCATGGGGGCCACCCAGTGCTGAAAAGCAGATATGCTAAAAAGGACCTGGAGGTCCTGGTGGTCACTAAGTCGAGCATGAGCCAGCCATGTACCTTTACCACGAAAGCCCTTTGCCACAAAAACCACAAAAGCTGACTTGTGGTAGCTCCCCAAAAGTGAATGCTTACAGCGTGTAGCAAATGCTTATAATTCCTGTAATGCTCATTTAGCTAATTGAAATTACTATGTTTTTGCCAGACTAAACGTATATAAACAGCCCCCTCATCTCCACTCAAGAGAGGGAGTCTGCTTATTTACAGACCATGAAGACCAGTTTTTCCCAACTGTCTCCTTGATTCATTGATCATTCCAAAACTCCACACGCCAACTTCATTTTACATACCAGTATCCAAACAGTTTTACACATCTTGCAATCCTGACTCATAAGATGGGTTTCCTCACAAGGTACATTTCCCATCTGCAACAGGGACATGTTTCCTGAAGAAGATGTCCACAGTCACAAGCTGAAACCAACTATGTAGGAGTCAACAAGGAAACTGCAGGTTTTCCATTTAGGAAAGGTACCCAACTTTGGCTTCCAGTGGGTACATGAGCAAAACTCTTTAGCTCATTATCCAAGGGCTGAGCTTGGAGGATGAGTTCTGAACATGGGTGAGTATTTTGCTCTATTAATGTTACTTTTGTGTTAGTTTTCCTAAGTTTAGAGAAATTCTGATATGACAAAGGAATTAAGTGCTGCCTGCTAGAAATTTGTGACTTAAAGCACTACAAGGCAGAACACACTGCGAGTAAGGCTGGTGAACGTCTCATTAAAGACATCACTGCTCAGCTGAGTCCCAACAGCTGAAGAGGCAATTTTGACGCAGTAATGACATTCAAAATAGAGCTAGCCCTCCACTCAGGGAACCAGGCAGGATGTTTTCATTTATCTTTCATGTGTTTGTTTCTCAGCATCTACATCTGCATTTTAGAGCTACAGACACTGAATATGTGCTTTCTATAAACAAACAGTGGACTCTTCAGAAAAATGGCAGTGAAGAATGACTTTTATAATTGATGCTAATGTATGCATGGAAATTGCACAGCATGCTAAGGGTTTTGGAAGCATTATAGCATTTCTGTTTGACTGCGTGTTTAACAAGCTGTTGAATGCTATTCTGACACAGTATTTGCAGGGTAAATATTTCTTTGTCTTAAACACAGAGGCAAATATTCTGCAGATTTGTGGGCTTTCAGGCTATGATTATTAATTACTATGTTTGGTGTAACTTTTTGCACTGAAGTTCTTAATTGTTTTAGTAAAAAAAAAATAACAAACAGAATTTGTTTATTTTTGACAAAACTAACATGAAAGTTACATTTATCTAGCACTCACAGGACAGATGTGGCTTGGCCACGTATATCAGATAGTAGAGTAGATTCATTTTAAAGAGCAAGTTTATTAAGGAAATATTAATTTCCTTATTTTAACAAATTTTTACTAAAAAAAAATTACTGTTCCCATTGTTGAATATCCCAGAATAATAATAATTAAAAATAAAGTAAAATTTGCCTTCCCCACCAGAAGGAATGTTCGAGTTCACACACATTATAGTGTGGTGGGGTCACAACCAGCCTATAACACGGACATTGGTGACCGTAAAAGCACCGTGACAAGAACCAGCCAGACACAGTTTCTTTTGTCTCTTTTCACACTTTGCACATTGTGCTTTTACAAATGCCTCTACCCTTTTAGCTGGTTTTGCTGGTTTTAGCACTTCTCCTATCACAACATTTCATGTTACCATTCCAAATCAATTTCACTCCTCTATGCTGTATTTTGTCCTTTCTGACCTTTTCTTTTCAGAATGAATGGAGATAAACACAAACAGGCATATGACTCTGGAACAGTATGTTCCCATGTACAGATAATCAGCAATAGCTGCAGTACATTCAATTCACATTTATAAAGAAAAGGTAATTTAGATTGATTTTCAAGGAAAGCTGTGCTTGGAAAACATTATAGTTCAATTTTCAAGAATATAATAGAGTAAGAACTCATTATCACAGCTCTCTTATTATCCTTTCTCTCTAAAAAAAATAAAAATTAAAAGTGCATTGAAACAACCATCAGAGGGTGCATATACACCATGAGTTTGACTTGATCCCTATTTCAGTCTTAGTATGGGCAGCTAGAGTACCAGGATCTGTATCCATACTAGCTCTTGGACACCAAGCTCCAATTGCTCTCCCTTGAGAACTCAGCCCCAGCCTAAAGGACAAGGGCCAGATCTCATTATTTAGTCTGACTGAAGGATCTCATAAAAATTGTATGTCTGTATTCAAAGCATTCTTTTGCTAAAAGAGGAGGACTTACCCTCAAAATTTATAGAATCATCAGAGCGTAAAGGATGTTTCCATCTCTGTTCATAGATGCTTTGACAAAAGCTTTGAGATAAGAAGGTATATTTTTTTACCTCCTATTATGTAACTCATGAAAAAAGAATCAAAGAAGAAGGATTTAAAATATAAAATAAAAATGGGATAGTTGCAAATAAGTTATACACCGATTTGTCTATGCAATGGTACAGATACCTCCCAGTCACATGTTTCCAGCTACAAGTGCCAAAAGCTGCTATATTGAAATTGAACAGAAATGTTAAGCTATAGCAAGAAGCAGTCAGTCAGGAGAAAACCAAAAGCTCATGCAAAAGTTACAGTGACAGATTTATGATTTTTTGGTTGCAGTAGTTCTCATGATTATTGATCTAGTCATGACTGTATTTCTATCACTGTTAAAGAAAGAAACTTGAACTTGTTTTGTACACCAAGTTTCATCTTCAAAATTTGGCTGTATTTCAATTATGGCTGCCAAAAGACAGCTAAAACAATATTGTTATGCTAGAGGGGGAAATTAAATTTTCCACTCTCCTCTTAATTAAAAAAAATAAGTTGACATTAGTCATGCTTTTTTAAAGTAATCTTATGTTGGACTGGAACCAAGACAGAATGCCATAAACTGAAAAGTAGCTTTATCTTGTTTTGCACATCCATAGATCCATATAGTTTAGCACACATAGGTGTGCTAAACATCCATAGATAGAGCAGTGTATAGAGTGTAGTTCAATCACAGCAACTGCCTCTTTTATAACAAATATGAAATGTAGAAAATCAAAATAATGGGTTAGGTTAAAGAACCTGAATACACAATCACAGAATTGTTAAGGCTGGAAGACAGCACTGGAGACCCTCTAGTCCAATCCTCTACTCAAAGCAGGGTCAACAAAAGCAATGCTGAACACTGATCAGGAAGGGTTTAGATATCTCCAAGGATGGAGACTCTAGAACCTCTCAGAACAACGTGTGACAGTGTTTGATAACCTCCACTGAAAACAAACCCCAAAATTATACTTAATTGTAATTTCCTGTATTTACTTTTTATGCCTCTTGCCCTGTCACTGGCCATCACTTAGCAGACTCTGGCTCAGACTGCTTTACTCCCTCCCTCAAATATTAAAACACTTGAATAAGATCTCCTTGAGCCTTCTCTTCTCCAGGATGAATAATCCCAGCTCTCTCAGCCTCTCCTCATACAAGACATGCTCCAGTACCTTAATCATCTTAGTGGTCCACACTAGACGCACTCTAGTCCATGTATTTCTTTTACTAGGGAGCCCAGGACTAAACCCAGAATTCCTCATGTGTTGCACCTGTGTCAAGTAGAGGGGAAGAATCAGCTTTCTAAGTCTGCTGACAGTGCCCTTCCCAGTTCAGCCCAGGATGCTGGAACCATTGTACAACTTTCTAATATTTACACTATTAATATCCTAGAGAATCTATTCATGAATCTGGTGTCTTCACATTAATTTAATTTTTTTTATACAGAAACCCCAACTGTTTACACACACAACAGTTATATAACATAATACACTGCTCAAGAATGTAATAATAATAATAATAATAATAATAATAATAATAATATAATGGCCAGTCTTCGCGAGCGAAGATCCGGGGAAGGTCTTTACACCTTCCAGCCTGCGCATTGGATTTTTTAGGTGAGACACAGTGTGCGCGGAACTGAGCCCACCCTTTAATCCTAAGGTTCATCTGCCGGGGCCAAGCGAGCTTGGACGGTGGCAGCGAGGTCCTCAGGACGTAGGTGGGTTGCCTTTAAGGGCTAACGAGCCCCACCTGCCCGGGAGTGGCCCCTGGTGGTCTAGTGGTAAAGGCGCCGCGCTATCACCGCGGAGACCCAGGTTCGATTCAAGAATGTACAGCTTAAAGAAAACCCAGTCTCCTTGTTAATGAAAATACTTTGTCTTGGAGAAACTGGGAAAACACACTCTTTAGACAAAAGTATCTCATACAAACAAAACCTGAAAGTTGAAGCTATTTATAGTGCCTGAAATTATACATCTTGAGAAAAAAGTCCATCATCAAGAAGACTCTGCCTAATTTCCCCACTGTATTTCTGAGGTTGTTTGATCTAGATAAGCAAAGACATTTAATTATTTGAAATAAAGTAATAAAACTGTAAATGTGATCAGAATCATCTTTCTTTCACCAGGGGATGAAAACTAGATGCAGGTAGGATGCAACATGCATGAAACAAATGGGAATAATCACTTCCTGTGCTATATGACAAAGCTTTCTTGGATATTTCTACTGAAATTTTCAATGGAGAAATAGCCTCAAGTGTGGCAGGGACTGTAAAGTCTCTGTCCTTAGAGGTTTTCAAGACCTGACAACCAAGTCCTAACAAATCCGGTCTTATCAGATAGTGAGACTGCTTTGAGAAAGTTGTTGGACTAACAAATCCCCAAGCTTTCTTGCAACCTGGATAATTCCATGATTTGATGGTCCAGATGATTAGATGTCTTCTCTTGAGATACATATAGTGTTTGGAGATCTATAAAGCTATGCATTTCCATATGGAAAAAAAGTTCTTTGCAGATTTGTTGGACATTTCTTACTGTATCTGTAACATTACTGCATACAAAGCAGGAAGAAATATTCTAATCTGGAAGTGGAAATGCCTTCAGAAAACTCATTTATGTTACTTTTATTACAAGTAAGTTTCTTCTTTTCCTCAGGAGTGTCCACAAAAGATGAATAAGCTCTAATAAAACCATCTGAGGACATTTGCAATCAACTAAAACAGGGGATGGAAAAATATGCCAGAGTCTTATCACATCTGATCCTATCAGAAGATCTGAATGTCCTCTATGTGTTAGAGAATTAGGGCAGTTCCTACTGATTTTCTGTAGCCTCTGGTACTCAGTGAATTAGGTTTATCTTCTCCTGCACCCCAAAGTAAGCAAAACATGGAATAGCTCCAGTAAGAGGTACCTCTTTAGCTTAAAACATTTGTGCTTCCTTGAATATGCTTGCTTTTTAGATAATAATTTAGCAAAGATGGAATGCAGAATTTCACATTATACTCAAGATTTTATGAAGCAAACACAACTGAAAAGCTTTTATCAATTGAGAGGAATAGAAAGCTATTCTCTACGGAGAAGAAGCTTTTACAGGATAAGAAAAGCTTTTACAATGCAATCCAAAGCCAAACAACATCCATTTCAGTTCAAACTTCAAGTCTTTCCTCCCAAGTGTTTTGCAGAGCTTTACAAACAAAAAAGTAAGCTTAGTTTAGTACAGAGTAACCTTGGGATAAAAACACCAGAACTTGAGTTTAGAATCAAAATTCCACCAGTGTTTTAATCAATGTTTTAACTAAATCTGTCAAAAGTGAAATTTGAAAAGAACTTTCCTCTAAAATTCTCCATCAGGAAAAAAAATGTTTTCCAATTTAAATAATTTAGATAAAAACCAAAAAAATTCAAGAAATTGTAGTCAACTGAAACTGCTAAAATTTTACGCAGCTTTGTCTGTGAAGGCCTACTGAAGGCCTGGTATCCCTAGAGCATCATGCCATTTTCTGTAAGATTTGCTAAGTATCTGATCTGCAAAATAAACAAAATAGTGAACCACACCAATATTGTTTAAAGAGTGAATTTAGATGTAGTAGGACTAATTCAAATGGAAGTATAAAACTTAATTTGATGACTACAAAAATTTCAATGAAATGGGGAAAGTTGAAGGATTTTTTTCCCCCTTTGCTGTGCCTTTACACACACATAGTACTGACCTTCTGCTGTAACATCCAGCTTCACAACTCTCTTTGTTTTCCTCTCTCATTTCTTCCTACTGCAGACAAGAACCTGAATCTTGTAACTCCTATTTGTCTCACTACCCAACCATTCCCTCCCAACCTATACCAACTGAAGTTACCATCTGCTTTCTCATCAAAATAAGGCTGTGTCCAATAGGGTCCTTTTTCAGCAACTTAAGTATATCTATTATAAAAGCCACCCAATCCTATATCAGTGCTTGTTGTTGTTTTGTTGTTGTTGTATACTCAAGCCTTCACAATCAGTTGTGAAAACTGAAGGTAGGACTAGGCAGGTGAAGTCACACTGACCTTTTATCCCAGTTTAAATGAGACACAGGTGTTTTGCTGAGGATGAGTTATGAGAAAAGATCCAAACTCCTCCTTCTAAGCAATTCTAAATTCGAAATTAAGAGGCTCTGATTGAAGGAAAATAAATTACGGAAAAGGAAAAAATAACAGCCTTTTATTAAAAGGTATGTGTGTATTGGTAGAAACAATGAAAAGAAACAAGTAAAACAACTGAACAATACTTCTATACCCACAGATAATCCCCTTCAAAACAAACCAATAAACAAGCAAAGAAAAAAAAAGGTAAACAGTTCAGTTGGCACCCTTTGGTGCAATTCTAACCACAGTTAACAGGGGGCGCCGTTGGGTCACTGGAGATGCAGAGCTTGTAGTGTCCTGTGAGAGTCACCAGGGGGTGCTGTTGGATCACTGGAGATGCAGAGCCTGCAATTCTCCACATCAGCCAGCAGGGGGCGCTGTGGTATCACTGGTCATTACCATGTGGGTAGATAACACCCTCCGAGGGGTGTTGGAGAAAACCCAAAAAAAAAAAAACTGTTTCCCTCCCTTTCCCACACACTGGGAAAGGGGAGAAGGAGGAGAGAAACAACAAAAAGAAAGTTCTCCTCAATGGAGAAAAAAACCAGACTCACTCTGTTTGGCTGGTCAAATTCTGCGGCACAGTCCTCTCTCTCCCCCTGATGTGCACAAGGACCACCGCCAGAAAAAAACAAAACAAACAAACAAACAAACAAACAAACCACAAAAAAACAGGAACGGGGAAAGGGAAGAAAAAAAAAAAACTTCCAGAAAACACAGTTCCTCTCTGATGAAAAAAATCCAAACAGGGTCCACCAGCTGACAAGCAGGTAAAGGGCAGAGAGAACCACCGAGCTTCCACTCCAACCTGTGTTCCAGCCACAGCCAGCACAAAAACTCCTTCCCCGTTTCCCAGGAGATGAGAGAAAAAAGTAAAGAGGAGCCCCTCATCTCCCCCGTTTCCTAGGTGACTAAATTCTGAGCAATTAACCAGAGAGCCAGTTCTTTTGCATCTCTTAAGTGCTCACTTAATAGCTATGCATGCAGTGGGCACGGGAAAGAGAAAAATTCCTACTTAGTTTCTAGGAACCAGTAAAACCATGACACCTTTGTAGAGATTCCTACTGTTCAAGCCAATAACCTGCATTAGCATATATGATCTTCACTGCAACGGAGTAGTTCTTCTCCTCTTAGTTTGAAGCAATGCAAAGGACACTGAGAACCAGTGCTCACTAGATGCAGTAGGTAGATACAAGAATTTTCATATATGCCACTTTTCCTTTTGACAGGTTTATCCCTGGACAGACAGCTTATGACATTTACCTCCAGACAGATCATTGTCATGACTCTAAACCAACTGGTTTAGAGTCTAATTACTGGTTAGAGTATAAGTGAAACGGCTTCTGTTGCATTCGCTGCTCGTTGAGCAAGGAGAGATTCCAGCCTTGCATGCCTCCTCAGATCTATTGTCCTTACTTCTGAGCATGGGGGTGGTTGTCCTATCCCGTGGAACCCCCAGTTCGTTTGGTAACTGTGTGTGTGTATGAGAGTTTGTGCCACAGGCAGTGTCTGTATGTACATGACGTAGCCTGGGCAGCCTGAGAAAGATGTCTGTCCCAAGAAGATGGCAAAAGAGGACAAACATTTACAGAACAATATCTTTCTCCTTAGTCTGTTTTTGCACAATGGGCTCCACAGCCTTTCTTTCAAATAAAATTATGAGGCAGAGCCATCATCTTTGCATCCTGCCCTAGGCACTACGATGCCTCCTTGGTACAACAGTCCATGTACATGCCAGGGTGTATCAGCAAGGCCATGGACCTAAGGACTTTCCTGCATGGAAGCTGGAGAAGCTGGCTCAGGACTCCAGCCCCTGGCTTTCCTGAGCCAGAGACCAGGAAGGTGAACAGCTTCAAATACTTAACAAACCGAAGCAAAGAGGTCCCACAGGGGAAGTGTAAAGAAACAGGTTTTTTAAAGGGTTTGCAAAGTCTCTCCTTATTTATTTATATCCTGAATGGCACAGGCCAAAGATTGAAAGAGGGAAGTGTCATCAGGGAGTGACTGGAGACCAATAAATATTCTGCATTAGAAAGCAAACAAACCAAAACAAGGTGCTTTTTGCTCTGTGAATACTCCCTGTAGGTCTCATTAACTGTCAGAAATTAGGCAAAGTTCTAAACATTTTCCACAGTGGCTCTTGCTGCTGGGAGCATTGACATTGATGTCACCATTTCAGAAGTGATCCAGGCATCAGTCAGACGAACTTTACACTGACAGTAATATTGCCTGCTGTCATTTTGCATTTTAATTATGTTCCCTATGCTGCAGCAAGTGCTCAGCTTGTGTGACCTCCCTGGTACCATAGTCTCAGGCAGAAAAGCCCAGGCATGGCTTTCATGTTTGTTTTTGATGAGTTTTCACAGTGACCTTGCTAACCATGGGGAAAAATGGACCAAAAGTTGCCCTTTGTTGTTACCGTTCTTTAAACTCCATCTTTGCTAACACCTTTGGGAACCCTTAGGTAGACAGTGTTTTTAGAACTGTGTCATGATCTTTTTCAGCTCAGCTCTTCTGGCACTGGGATAAGAGGGAAGTTATCCTGGAGCACCTCTTTTCCTTCATATTCCATGCCTCTGTGGCACAGATACTCAAAAGCATACCAGCAGCTAATGTAGCCCCAATAGACACCCTCCAGTTCCAGGAGGTACCCAAACATTTTTTTAAATCCAAATGAACTACAGAGGGGAAACACACATGAATCAAGACGAAAACCGCTCAACAATTATGTTCTTCATGGCATTCAGCTCTTCTCCTCACTGTACTTGGTATTACTGCTCCATATGGAAGCTGATCATGAATAGTTTTCATCAGTGAAAACAGAATAGCAGGATGAGGAACAAGAATCTAGGGCACAGAGTCACTATGGATAAGATGAAGCCAAACAAGTTAGTTGCCGATTCATCATTTCACAATTTGTTTCAAAAAGCATGAGTATTAATGATTTACACATTTTTAAAAGGAAATAAAATGTATACACTAAATTACATGACTGTGGCAGTACCTCAATTAATATGCCATTTCTGCTACTTCAATCCATCTGTTATAAACAATACAAAATTTTTATGTCTCTAATAAATATATTGAAGGCTATAAATGAATTTTTATCACAGGACTCAAAGAACCTATTAAACAGGACAAAAGCCTGAATTTAGAAAGGTCTGCTATACTCTTGATGTGAGCATCATGAGCTGACCAGTCCTTAGGAGAATGGTGTCCTGCTGAGAGTTTGGCTTCATTTAGGATTTAGTGCTACACGTCATATTGTCAAGATCAGTAATCCTTCTGTGAAATAACAATTTAATAAAATTTGGGGAATTGGTTTTTACCTTGAAAGAGGGTACCTGAGTATAGCTGAAATGGGAAGTTTAGAGCAAACGACAAAGGAAACCAACAACTACGATCTCCATTAGCTGCCAAGACATTGGTCTTGGCTTTGTCTGTTTGCAGAAGAAGTGAGTAGCAAGAATTTCTGAACACTTTCATAGCTAAAAGAAATTTGCAGTCAAGTTTTGATTTCAGAATCTAACCCAGAGCTTTATAAAGTCCCAGTCTAGTATGGTTTTATAAATCAGAGAGTTTTAAAAGTCCTATAAGCTGCATTCTAAAATAGCTTGGTGTGAAACCTAATTGGATATGTCAGATATTCTCTCAGTATTTTCATCAGCATAATTTAAGCAGGTATGCTTGTGCCAGCAGCTCAAAGCAAAATGAATTACTGCAAATTAAAACATTAAGTTTAACCTGGTCACTCTTTCTGTTGCACCAGCTATTAAGCAGAAAAAGACCTTGGGATCAAACAGGAAATCCCAAGTTGTGGTTGGAAGAAAGCCATACACGTGGAGTTTACCTACACATAATTTGTGTAAAATAGAATTAAATTCATTCCTACCGACATGCCTTGTAAACACCAAACAGATGGGTTTTAAGATATCATTACCTTGTGGGAGGCACTTATTTATCACCTCTCCCAATATGGCTACATACTACTCCTTCATTCTCACTTCATGTAGATTCATGAAAAAAATTGTTCATATACCCTTTCTAATCCATTAAGTAATAACGAGGGAACATATAACTTAAAATATAACTGAGAACATAAAACTTAAAATAACAAAGATGCAGGGCTTTGAGGTTTTCTTGGGGCTGGTGGTGGAAATGGTGATAATGAAATATAGAGGTAGGAAAGTGGAAATGCATATTATATTGCTTCCCCTCAGTGACAGGGTGTTGGAAGGAAAAGTCAAGACTGCCACATGCAATTTATTATTTATACACTGATAGATTAGCATGTAGTTTTAGCAGAGAAAAAGCACTCTGGGTATAAATAGAAAGCAGTAGTATACAGGCACATGACTGTGAAGATGGTGTCTAGAAACAACCCTAATTTAGAAGTGATAGAGCAATTTAGTATATTTTTTAAGGTATGTGCAGGGCTACAACCTACACCACCAAGTAGCGCAGCACAGGAGGCACTGATGAGTATGTGACAGCACTTGTGCCTGGCTCCTTGTATGGGATGTCACCAGGGTGCTGTGGTGGTGGGCTTAGGGGCCTGTGGGAGAGGGCTGTGGGTCACACAGCATGGGCTTGACTGCCAAATACATTTTTAAACCAGTAAGAGTTTGTATCCTCCTTATGCAAACAGACAGAAGTTACACAAAAAATCTGCAATGCAACCAGCTGCTACCCAGAGCATAATGACTGTGACGCCTTCTTTGCTTGAATCCTTAGATAAATGTTTTGCAGTCTTAAGGCAAACTTGACTGGCAAATTGTCAGGTACCTCTGAAGGACTTCCTTCAGGCAGTATGTTCTCTGTCACACATTAAACCTGAGTACAGGAAAATGTATAACCATGAGGCATGTGGCATGTGCTCTCACCTCCGCCTAGAAAGGCCCAGCACAGCACATTGGTCTGGAATGGCTCTACAGTATTTCCTACCCTTTTGTGTTTTTTCTTCAGTATTCACTTATCACACAGCTCTCTGTGTCATCTATTTGCACGTGCCAGTAGGCTGTCAGAACAGTCTATAATTGGATATGCTGGCTCCAGAGAAAGAAAGTAGTAGAAATAAAGATTTCAACATCAAATTTTTTTTTATTTGGAAAACTGAAATCAAAGCAAGTTGGTAGAGTGAAAGCAGACATAGCAGAAGGAATGACCCACTATATAAGACTTGCCTCTCCCTCAATAGATAGCCACACAGTCTTCTCAATTCGTTCATCCCCATTTCTGTTCTTGCTGGGAGTTGGAGAAAAGGAAGGAAGCTGCTCTTAAAACACTTGTGCAGGTAGAGGTAATATCAATGGTAGAGTCTAGTAATCAACACCTAATATCTATTTAGTGACTATAGATGGAATGACTTTAATAGAAGTACAGCATGACCTATATGAGCAAGACCTGAGGTTACCAAACACTAAATAATGGTGAGGCTTGTTATTAAGCTTCTCTCTGCATTAAGTGGAGAGAGATGAAAAGGGATGTTTCCACAGGACAATATGCATGGTTTTGGATGGGAAGCTAGGGATAATCTCCTAGAGAAGATCTCTCTCCCCAAACTCCGTACAGTGTGCATAAGCAATAAGACAGACTTCAGGGCTAGGTCTTGCATCTGGGACTGAACAACTCCATGCATCATTGCAGGCTGGGAACTGGCTGTCTGGAGAGCAGCTCTGAACAAAGGGATCCTATTGGACAGCAAGCTAAACATGAGCCAGACTGGCTCCCGGTTACTCTTCAATAATTGCATAGCACATTAGCCAGAGATGCTAGAAGTGGAGAAGACAAAATAACAGTCTTTTCAAATGAAAAATGATTCAAATGAAAACAGTGGAAGGCTGAAGCACTGAAAAAGTTTGCAAAAGCAATAAAAACAAAAACAAAAAAATATGTGTTTTTTGCTTAGTCTGTTGTTAATATTTTCCACCCCACCATCATTAGTCCACTCTGGCTTATATAATCTTTTTATATTTTGCAGTCATGGCAGACTAGTGTAACTGCAAGTGAAGATAGAAAACTCAGAAAAGAAACCTTCCCAGAGAGGTATCATTGTAGTTTGAATCAATACTGTTTCCATTTAATCTCTGCACAAAAAAAAAAAAAAAAGGTACTGTCTTTTTAGGGAGCTCTGCTGCATTAAATACTTGGTTGGAAGTGTTTTGTTAGTGGGATTACATTATAAGCTTTCCAGCTGGTTCTGCAGAACCAAGCTTCTACATCTTTAAGCAGCTCTTGCTTATGTAAATGCCTCTTTGTTCTATGATTTGTTGGAGTAGTATTATTAAAATTTTTAATATTTCTTCCTCCCTAAAATGTCTGGGTACAGCCTGAAGGTTGTGGCACAGCTAGCAAAATGGATTAACTGAAAAAATTCTGTGTTTTGGCCATTCTGAAGAACATAACTTGCAACAGGCAAAACTGGCTGCAACAGCAAGAAAATCACAATCTGATTAAAACATCACCACCTTCTTTAGGCCCATAATATCCCAATGTTTTTTGCCTGCAGTGTGGGGACTTTCTCCTATGAGAATGCTAGTGTTTTTAACATACCCTATTGATGCGGTTGACAGTATGTTGTTTTTGTTACTGATATTTTGCTGTTGAAATGCCTCATCATGGAAAGCAGCTCTTTCTGTCACATATAGAAAGACCATGCCGGGGTGTGAAAAATGAACTAAGTTGCATTTGACTGTAAATATAAGCCCAGCAAGATGTTGCTCTAGCACCTAAGGACAAAGACAACAAGGGAAACAAGGGGAATTAATCTGATATTGAACATGTGCTTTTGTATTTCCAGATTTACTCTGGGAATTTGAGGAACTATAAATGAACAAACACAATTATTATAAACTCCAGGACTATTTTTCCCTAACCATAAGATAGAGACTTACAAAACCACCAAAAAAATACATTCAGTTTTCTAGTAAGACAAGAAAAAGGCAAAAAAAGCCCAAACTCTGAAAATGTTTGATTCACTTGTTAAAAACAGTCGTACTTTTCAGAAAAACTTAATTGCTACTTTATTGATACTTATCAGGAGTACTAATGTGATGGGTCATATGCTGAGCTGAGATCAGTGGGGTACAGTTCCACTGACTTGAGCAGCACCATTTATGCTCAAATACTTGAACCACTTTCCTTTTGATATTTATGGAAATATCAAACACTGGGACTCTTGCTATAGCAAATCTTTCTGTAACTAGTATTTATGCCAGCTGAGGAGCATTAAATAGCAGCCTGTGCTACCTTAATTATGCAAAATGCAGTGCTGGGTACTGCAAGCTGTAAGTAAGAATCATGATTACATAGGTCTTCATATGGGATGATGGCACTATACCATGGGAAACAAGCTTTTTTATAAATCTTGCTCCTCACAAAGCATTCTGTTTAGACTGTGAAAGCTTAACTGTTCTCATTATTTGTGCTAGACAGTTCATTACTTTATGTAATTACCCTAACAGCCATTCAAGGCAGAAATGGCACAGGTGCTTTACTCTGTATTATAATAATCTTACCATTTCAGATGTCAAAATCAATCATTCATGTGTACTCTGAGTGATTGCAACTTATTGACTCAGGTAAGGGTTTTGAAAATGCACTCAAGAGCTCAGGCAAAAATAGATTTTGATGATACGTTGCTGAGTTACAAATTACTTTTCACAGCTTCTAGGATGCTGTGCAAACTCCTTAGAATAATACATATTCAAATCAAGCATAAATACTCAAGCAAGATTTAAGTTTCGCCCTACAGGTCTTAAACTAGTTCATTTGGAAAAGTCAATAAATTAAAAATTAATTATAGGAGAAAACCAAAATTTTTAGCCAGAATTCACTCTAGCACTTCTTATGCAACAGGTTTTCGTAAGATATATTTAAAGAACTTAAGCACAGTGTGAATTACTATATGTATCAGGCAGATTTTGGTGGCTGATGCTGAAGGCTAAACAGTATATTGGGGAAAGAATCATAGAATTAATATGGTGACTGAAAAGTAGTTCTCCTCATTGCTCTACAAGCACTCTGCCTCCCTTGGAAATAGGGAGTTGTTAATAAAACAAATTCATTGTAGTCTGCTTAGAAACACAGCTGGGCAGCCTTCCTGGCAGTGCCAGGAACACTTGCCCCTTCCAATTGCATAGCTGATCTTACAAATCCCAGTCAATCCCCACTCAAAACTGCCGGAATTACTTAGTCCTCCTTTGGGGTACCATTCCCAGGCAGTAATTCCCTATCTGCAAGTACCAAATCTGTACAGAAGACACGGAAAGGCAAATGTGACAGCATCGATATGGAGAAAGTCATACACTATTTATAAAGAAGTGAGACATGACCTCTCATCTTTATGGTAACTGACTCAGTCCCTTGCCCCTTGAAATGAAAGGAAACATCCTTTCATTAACATCACCACTCTGCCTTGTTTCCCCTATCACTTGTCTGCCCTTTTGACTCAGGTGCCATTAGTTTTGGTAGGTGAAGGCACTCAAATTAAGCCATTTCCACCTCCTCTGTCCCTCCTTGTCCCTACCCCTCCACGGCCTGAGAGAGAGAAGGAATTAAATTGGAGTGACTTCTCTCTAAGTTTGCTGTTATCCTAGTTCTGTTAAATGAAATGTGGGTTCTGATATTTGCTACTGAACACATGTTCCAAAATTATTTTTGCTAATATTGGCCAAAGATTATACATTCAAAAAATATCCTACAGCCACTGTTAATTTATGGCTACCAGATAAAGCATTCATTTGCTCATGATGTAGATTACAGGGCATGGAGGTAGGAGTGGAGGTGTATAAATAGGTATGCATGTGATTTTCACATGTGTATAAATACAAACAATATGTAAATGAACCATATTGTTAAATTTAGTCATTGAATTGAATTTGCCTCATCAAAAATAAACAAAAAAGATAATTGATAAGATTAGAATATAGCAAACAATTAACAATGGTAACAATTCAGAATAATAGCTAAGCCTTCTGCATATCTTGAAAATACTGCCCCCAAAGTGAGCATTCCATTACTTTTAATTAAAACTAACTCCAACCCAGCAATCACTTGTACTCTAAGGAGAGCGCCAGTAATATGCAAACAAAAATCTTCTTTTGGAAAAAAAATAGATTAAGACCTGGGTCTAGTTCAATGATCAAAGGTGTATAAATAGCAAAAGCCAGAGGTGACGTAAAATAAAATACAAAATGTGTCAACATTCTGCTCTTCATAAAATAATACAGAAATAATGTGCTAGTGAACTAATTACCATTTCATTTTTTCCCAAAGTGTTTTTGCACTCAGACTGTCCATTTGTTATTTTTAAGCTGCTACTTCAAACCCTTTCAATTATATGGTTGCATCTGTAACAGATGTAGTAATACAATTGGCATTAAAGGGAAAATCATATTCAGAACAAAAGCTTTAATTAGATCTAAATGTACAATTATAATGCCACTAGTTATTTCAAAAGGCTTTTGAATCATCTAAGGTTAATTGCCAAGATAATACTGATATGATTGAGGGGAATAAATACGTCACATTGATTTGGCTCAGCATTAACCCACTAAGTAAATCTTAAATTACTACACTCCCTCTAAATCAGCCTAGTTATTAAAAGTAGATTCTTAAAACACTATGAAATTATTTACTTCTGTCCCAGAGATTCTGGTAATATTGTTCCAGTTAATTGAAATGAAATTTTTCTGAACAAGCTGTCAATATATGAAGGTGTTGCACTGATTTAGCAAAGAACTGCTAGGTTAGGAAATCCCATGGGTTTTGAGCTCTTTCTGAGACATTTTGTTTACATGAGGACAAATTACTCAACTTGCAGCTGAGCTGAGCCACAAAACTCTTGACAGTGTTTAGTTTGAATGTGGATGTTGTAACACTGAACTCAACTATTTTTTCAAAGAAATCCTGGAATTATGCTGGGTACTTCTGAGATTACGGAAATGGCTGTTTTCAGATATGTACAGATATGTACATTAGCAGCTGATTCTCGTCACAGAGAAGAATGGACTGGCAGTGCCAGACAACACGGATGAGATGGCTCTCAGGTTCTTGAACTGGTATCATACTAGCTGGCATGTCTAAAGTGAGCACCCAAACTGAGGGCATGTGACTGCAGGTACACAGCTGCCACCACAGTAATAACAGGATTGTCCTAAACACATCTAGAATGAGGGGCTGACTAAAGTATTGCCCTCTCAGCTAAATGAGGGTGAGCATTTCTCCCATCACTGGCACTGGTGGGAATTTCTTTAGCATGGAAGGCAGTCCTTCTCATCCCTTCTGTGCAAGCAGAGGGAAAGAGGCACTTTCGGGTGGAATGTATTCCCAGCTGGAAGTGCTGATTCCCTGGCCTGCAAGGGGAACTTGGACAAAAGCATTAGACATTTCACTTGTGGACTGGTAAAGCTAGCTGAGAAGATTACTGGTTTGTGGGTCTCGTCTTCTAACTCATACTATGAGCAGACTGGTGTCAGATCAGTGTACTCAGTAGAGGCAGGCAATGCCCTCAGAAACTCCTGTTTCTTGCTGATGATCAGGAGGACAAGCACTTAGTGAAGCAACTGACTGGCTACCACAGTCATCCCAACATCTGTACTCAGGGCTCTGGGTTCTCATTTCTCCCCAAGGACTAAACAATGGAAAAGGCACAAGCTCTTCTTTAAAAAATCCTGCATGTACTCTGTATGGATTTGTAGCCAGCATTTTTAGTTTGGTCCTGCACTAAAATTAGTGAAAGCTTTAGAGGTTTTTTAGGCTTGTTTACTGTTGGTTTGCTTTTTTTTTTACTTTTCAATACAGCAGGAGGGAAGAGTTTTCTTCTAACTTCAGCACGTTTCTAAATCCCTAGAGCAAGAAGGCCCCAGTATATCTCAAAATACTCTCTTTTCTTTACAGCAGTTGCTGCAAGACCAACCTAAAACTTGCAAAGCAACTTCAGCAGTTCAGGTGCAACCTGTCCATCACTGGGCTCAATCAGCACCAGAATCTGCTATGGCAGCAGCATATAATTAAAAAATCAGTAATCCACTACTAAATTTATGCCACCTCCTCCTGTCCAAGGAATATCTCTTCCATAAAGGGATTTTGTTTATCTGCTTCTAAAGATTTGGGTCAAGGACAGAAAGGTTTCCCAGAGATATTCTGAAGGATGGAAAGGGAGTAAAAAAGTTACTGGCTCACTTTGTGAGGAAGCTTATAAACCTGAAAACAGTGGAAGAAGGAGATTGAAGTAAAACCAGTGCAAAAGGTCTAACAACATTGTTACACAAACCATAGCAACCCTAGGAGTGACTTGTAAACAAAATCCAGTCAAGGGCAGAAATGAAGGCTTGTTGCAGTTCTGTTTCAAACATATTAACATTTAATAACATTTCCTGAATTATGCCTTTGTTATGCTTTTGCTACACTTCAATACACAATGTGTTAAGCTCCATGAGTAATCTCCCTTTGTAATAATGTTCTCAAAAAAATATAGCTATACAAGATGGTACAAAACTTTTATTTGTATTCATCCTTCTGGCTGTCGATTAAAGTTGTCCAAAGGTCCATGATTGATTTAGACTCTTAGGTCTCTTAGGGGCTGGGGTGCACTCAATTCACAGCAGGAACACTGATTCTGGTTTAAAATTCATCAAAGGAATATTGGGTTCGCATACATCCATCTACTCTACAAGCCAAAGCAGCCAATGCACAGCTAGAGACAATTAGAGGAGTTCCCTACATGGCTTCAATAGTGTATCAAAGCAAAGCCTAACACAGATGCAGCTATAGATCCCCATAATATACTCCAGCAAACAGCAAATCATGTCTTACATGACCTGCTTGTCTTTATATCAGAAGAATTAGTATGGAACCATTGGAAAATTGGAGATGGAAGAAACATGACTCCTAGATGTGAACATTTGTCTTTTTTTCCTATTTGGTAGGCATGCAAAATATTCATAAAAATAAAGAGCTTTTGGGAGAAGGAGGGGACTGTGGAGATGAATCCCACTACTTCAATTAAAAATCACAATACCACTAATACAACTTCATGATTTCCCACTGATTTTTGGACAGACATAAAATCATATGTAAGTCATACTGGATAAAACCTCAGCTTACCAGAATTCTTTTTTAAAGCAGAATAAAAAGAATCTGTGATAAATTGCATAATTCTTCAGTCATTGTTCTCCACGTTGAAAAGCTTCAGAGGTTATTTGTTGTGCCTGTCATCAGTTTTGTCTGTCACATTAAAAAAGAAATAAATCATTTTCCACCATATGAGAACTTTTTATAGGCTGAACTTTCTGTCTCCACAATATGTTCTCAGCTTGGAAACAAAATCCAAACTGTGATCCACTCTCTCTGTTATTGATTCTACAAAGTATGTTCATGTTTAACTTCTCCTGGGTCACTTCAGGAGAGCTGTTGGGCATTATTAAGATAATAAATTCATAAAATAAAATTTTCATCTTCTAAGTAGAGCTTTCAGAATTTCAGTTTCCTTGTTGGAGACAGGATTTCAAAGTCCAAACCTGTGTCCTCCTTGTTCTTTTTTGTATGAATTTGGGATCAGAATGTATTATTGGAGTTGTAGAGTCATGTTGCCTTTTGTATTCATCATACGACTTTTTGGCCTTTTTAGGTTGTATAGAAAATCCATTAATTTTGGTCTTAACAGTACTGGATTTAAACTGTAGTGAGTTGACCCTGGCCAGATACCAGGCACCCACTAAAGCCGCTCTCTCACTCTCCCTCTGCAACTGGACAGAGGAGAGAGGGGAAAAAAAAAAACAAACACAAAAACAAAAAAACCCAAACCAAACAAAAAACCAACCAAACAAAAACCAAACAAAAACCCCAAAACAAACAAAACCAAACAAACAAAAACCAAAAACCAAAACAAAGATAAAAACCAAACAAAAAAAAAACCAGCTAAGGATTCATGAGCTGAGATAAGAGCTGGAGAGGTCACTTACTGATTACCTTCACGGGCTAAACAAACTCAAAGTAGGGATAGTACTTACATTTATTACTAACAGGATAAGAGCAAAAGAGTGAGAATTTAAAACAGTCTTAAAAACACCTTTCCCCCACCCCTCCTTCCTTCCATGTTCTCCCTCCTCCCCCCCAGCAGTGCAGGGGGACGGGGAATGGGAGTTGTGCTCAGTTGTTTCTGCTGCTGCTCAGGAGAGGAGTCCTTCCCTGCTCCCATGAGGTTCCTCCCACCGGACACAGTCCTTGATGGACCTCTCCAGCGTGAGTCAATCCCTCGGGCAGCAGTTCTTCCCAAACTGCTGTCCCATGGGTCACCTCTCCGTGGGGTGCAGTCCTTCAGCAATGAGCTGTACCAGCATGGGGCCTCCACAGGCCCACAAGTTTTACCAGGGAAAAACCTGCTCCAGCGTGGGCTTCCCTTTCCATGGGCCACAGGTCTCCGACAGGACCCTGCTCCATCTTAGGCCTCCCACGGGGTCACAGCCTCCCTAATGCATCCGTCTGCTCCATCATGGGCTCCTCCATGGGCTGCAGGGGGGTCTCTGCACCCCAATGGTCCTCCATGGGCTGCAGGGGCCTCAGCTCCGGCACCTGGAGCACCTCCTGACCCTCCTTCTGCACTGACCTTGGTGTCTACCTTGTTGTTCCCCTGTTCTCACTCCGCTCTTCCCTGGCTGGAATCTCTTTCTGCGGAACACTCTTCTGTTCTTAAATATGTTATCCCAGAGGTGCTACTATGACTCACAATTGGCTCAGCCTTGGCCAGTGGCAGGAAGCCCCTCCTGGAGCTGGCTGTGGAGACAGGGGAAGCTTGTAGCAGCTTCTAACAGAAGCCATCCCTGTAGCCCCCCTGCTACCAAAACCCAGTCACAGAAACCCACTACAAACATGTGGTTTCATAATTTCTGGTTCAATTTGAATAATGAGTCACACAAAACTACAGCTTAAAATATGTATTTAAACTTACTTCATCATTATCTGCAAAGCACCAGAATAAAATTGTTTTGTAAGCAGTGGATTGAACACTGCCTGGAAAACTGAAGAGAATGAGAATTTATTGTTTTCTGATTCATCATGGTAAAATATGCTGAGCAACTAAAGGCAAATCAAATGTCAAGGTGGAAAGGTAGAAAGTGGAAAATAATGACTGAACAGTAAGTCTTCGCTTCAGTATATAATTTTTTTTCTTATCACCATTTGAAAAATCAGGTATTATGATTTTTTCAAGCTTTTTCTTTGTCAACATGTTCTCCAACTATCTATCTATGAATGCAAGATAACCTTTCAGTTTAACTAATGGACTACATGAAGAGTCAGCATTGCTTATCATCATAGTTTTATAAGAGCATAGAAGCAGGGAACATGATATTCTAGGAAACATTAAAAATCAGTGCTCTAATCATCACACATACTTTCCACCAGCCAAAAGAACTGCATGAAAATTTTTAACAAAACCAGTTTTTAAAATTTTCTATTCAGTTTTCAAAATCATGAAGAGCAGTAAATCTCATCTTTTTTTCCCTAAAAAAAAAAAAACAACAAACCTGAAAAGTAAAAAAGAATTTATTTTTTGAGAAACAAAGTATTTCAGAAATCAAAAAGACCTTATTTAAGAAGTCCTAGTGTAAAACCTCATGAGAATTCTTTGTGTTAAGTGTCCTTGTTTTCCTTAGGTTATAATCCCAAGCATGATTCAATTTGCCAACATGGATTTTATGTTGGTACTCTAGGTGTAACCTCAGATGATTTATCAAGATGGGAAACCAGAAAGCACAGCTGGGGCTTTATTTGAATCAAGGAACCTCACCTATACAGAAAATCATGCCATGAGAAACCCAAACAACACTTCCTGTGGGTACCTCTGAAGTAATTTTAGATATTTTTTTAAAGAATTTTTGAATTTCTGAATTTTTGTCTAATTCCTCCATAAGTAAAAAAAAAAAAAAAAAGTGCTGTAAAATAATAAAAACACAAAGTTAAAGGTTCTTAAGAAGCCATTTAGTTCACAGTATCAAGTAGCCACTCATCATTTCTGGAGAAGTCAATTGACCATGTTTTTAGCTTTCAGTGGTATAGTTTCACAATGGAGTTTAAAGAAACTAAACAGCAAATGAACAGTGTGCATGTTCTGCAGCACAAGAACCATTTTCCTTGACAAATATTCCCTTCTCTGCTGTTGTGAAGGCAGTATCCTAAATTCTGGTAAATTCCAGAGCCCACCACAAGATTTGTTGACACATACAGTACATTTTCTACCAGTTACGACTGGAAAGGAGAAGGCATCTACTGGGGGAAGTGCCTCATGGTGGAGAAGAGACAGTGGACAATCTGTAAAAGGATGTAGCTGCTGAATATTTTAATGTTATCTTCTCCATCATTTTTCACTACCTTGTCCACTTCACTCATGCTAAAGTTTAAAAAGTTTTGAGAAATACAGAGCTGCAACCCGTGAGTCAGATATGTGCTTCCATGTGGTGGTAAAATTTGTTAAAAAATAACCTTTATTCACTTTTTAAAGAAACAGTAAATGCCTCTTTGTAGATAATTTGTAATATTGAAATAATTGCTGTAAGACAACCAATTCTCAAAATGACAAGGTTTCGTCAAGTGCCACCCAACACTGAGTCATTCTCAAGACTGTAATGACTGGTCAAAGTCAGTGATTAAGAAATAATTGCCAAGTTGCAATATATGTAGCGGCTGCCTGTGTTCTAGATGTCTATGGGAGAGGGCTCAGGAGAAGGCAGAGGGCAGAGAAGAGTCATGGTGCACTAAGTAATTTTTGCCATGGTCCTCGAGATCTCTGTGTTTAACTGGCTGTGCCTTTTGGCAATTGAGTACTTCCTAGCAATTGGATATTCATAAGTTGCCCATAAAACAGAGTATGGAGAGAGGACCCAGCTTCAATTCTTTATCTGCAGCAAAACCCATAAAGGTTTGAAAGAGAACAATTCCTCCTCCCCAAAATTCTTGCAACTAGAAACTTGCAGGGTTTGTTATTTTTTCTTCTTCGTTCCAAAAGCGTAGTACCACCAGATATCGTGAACTCAGCTGTGCTGTCCTAGTGCAACTTATTGAAATTTAGTTAGAAGAGTAGAAGTGTTGAGGGATGGAATCACTGTCATTCCCGAAGCTTCTGAATCAATCTTTCCTCCCCAAAAAGCAATCTTTATGGAAAGCAGCTAGTTCAAGGGAAACATAGTTCTTCCTGATGTAATTTAGTGTAGAAATAAAAAGTACTTTGGAGAATCAAATGCCCTGGAGATACAGTTTTCCCCTTCCATTGAAGGAACGGGACTAGTGCAGTAATTCAATAAACTACCTTAGAGCTCAAAAAGTCCCCATTAGCTGCTGAGCAAATAAGTCCCAGAAATGCAAGGTAGAGCAAGTGGGCAGGTGAATCCTGAAGGCTCCTTCCAACTCACTTAGAGACACTACTCTGACAGCAATCCAGCATCCTCCATAGCGGAGCAGACCTGGGGATTTTGGTAATCTCTAGCAGACTGTTCTTTCCTGTTTGATTGTCTCTAGAACTGTCAGTTCTGCCATTAACACTGCTTCAGAAATTGCTGCTATTCTGAAATTTTCATCTGCCCCTATGCCAGAACTTTGGAAAGCTTCAGAAACTCTCAGCAGAGGTGTCATTATCCAACCAGCAACATCAGTCGCACGCAACAGGAACCAGCATGCTCAATTAGTCTTAATGTACTGTATTTCTGTTCCTAATTTAATAGCCTTGCAACCTTATCTGCAGCATCTGTTAGCTGCAGCAAGGTCATCAACTTTTTCATTAGTGCTGAATTGCAGAGAGAACTGGCAACATGTGGAGTCTACTCAGAACACTCGATTTTCCTGAGTGTCACTAATGCTTATTAGTATAGATAGCACTGCTTTCCTACAGAGTCACTCTGCCCTTCGGTTGTATTGAAACTGGCTTAGTAATTGAAAGTTTTTGAAACTACACTAATTTCAAAGATGGGAAATTAACTGAAGGAAGGACTAGAGACAAACAAACAAACAAAGGGAGTTTAATAATAAGAACCTTACTTTTTCAGCAATAGGAAAAAAAAACCCTCAGAGAATATGTGTAAAGTGTCAAAGGTACTCATAGCGGTTACTTCCAATTCACATGCTAGAATTCAGTTGCCTATAAGGAGTCTTTGAAAGTTAGCTCAGTTAAAGCATCTAAAGCAGCAGCATAGGCAGGATAATCTGGAAGAAAATATGCATCTTCTCTCAACTAATTGGTCCTTGATCATCTAAACTGTAATAAATTACTGATTATTAATCTAACTGTTCAACATGCAGACACAAAAACACATATAGAACTAAAATCATGGAACCATGGAAGTTCACAATTCTGATGCACCCATAGGTTTTAAATAAGAGTTTTTATGAATATAGACTGTTTGCTGAAGTGTTATATTGAAGAATAAGAACAGAAAGCAAATGAATCAGCACATCTGATATTGCTCTGGTTGTGCCTATCCCTAGAAGATGTCATAGTATCCTGAAACTGAGGACAGAAGGCTACATAAGGCAGCCCCTCCATCAGAATAATCACCCCAGCTGTCTGTCAATGCCCAGACTTTATAATGCAATAAAAAAGTGTGATTTCAACCTGACCAGTTCCCACTGTGGTTCACTGCAGCTGCATGAAAAACGGGATTGCTTTTTTCAGCGCATGTATGGTGCTTTAGAGTATACAACAAAAATAAAGGAGCTCAGTTCTTCAAAGCTAGCTAGGTATGTGCTTTACATACTTGCAGATATGCTTTGCCTCCCTTACTAGAGCAGAGTGTCTGGTGAGTGGTCAGGGAGAGCCATCATGGAAGAAAATACTTGGTATCCTACACAGGGAAGTAGACTATTGCTTCAGTCTGCTACTCATAAAATAGGAATAAAAGCAGTTTTCTTTACTGTGGAGTTTGCTGTAGGTTGCCAGTGTCTGTGGGGGCTCAGCATCTGAGGTAGCTTGTAAAATCATTGGCACCAGTGCAAAATAAGTCCAGCCAAGCTGGATGACTTGATAAAGGGAAACACGCAGGACAAACCTGAATATACATCTGGATATTGTTTTAAGAGGAACTCTGCTACATCACAATCAACTCAAAAGAGGTTCCTTCTAAAACTGACCCTGTGCATTCTTGATCTAGCTAGAGATCTTTGCAGATAGTATCTGCCTGAAAAAAACTCAGATTTTGAGCTCATTTTAGAAATTCTTTAGCCAGGACAGGTCACATTCTAAAACATATATCCTGTGGTATAAGGATGGTGAGTAGAGTTGAATTCTTCATCTAGTAAAATGCAGAGACACGCACATCACCACCACCAAACCTCAAATTCTTTCAGGGTCAAAGTAATATGAGTTTTATTTCTTTAACTATAAAAAAAAAAACCCTCAGTCTCATCAGAATACAAAATATAAGAGAAGTAGTTACCTATTCAGCTTTTAAGAATACTTTCAGAGACATTCAAGATCTGCACCCCCTAGTTGTTCTGTGCATTTCATCTCCTTTACCTTAATTGCATATATGTTGACCAGAAAGTGTGATTGTAAAGAAAGCTAACAATTCCTGGCCTTGTGAGTTATCGTTTTGTATTTCAAATAGAGGTAGCTGGCAATGATCTTATGAATACAAGTTGATGTAATTTCTCAAGGGGAGGATTAAATTATGAAAAGGTTGGTGTTCTGAAAGACTTCCTCTGGGGAAAAAAAAAAAAGGATTTTAGTTTTGAATGTTGGTGTTGTAAAAAAATAAACACTTTTAGGGTTTGTTTTGCCCTAGAGTCTCAGTGGAGAGCTAGAGAAATGGTAGGGCTCTGACACATACCAAGGAATTCAGACTCATCAAGTAAAGCAAATGAGATCATTATTCAGACTGTTTGAAACATCTCAGTTGTGAAATTTGTTGTGGTTTTATTAGAGATAGTTTACATTAATTTAATTAAACTATTCGCAAGAAATACTATCTGTGTGAATCACTCAACACTTCTGTTAACTAACTTCTTAATAAATCTTTCAGTAAAGGTATAAGGGACAAGATTTCTGTTCCTGATATTTCTAACATTAGAAAATGAAGCAGGAAGAATGTCTGGAAAGTGTTGCTTATTCTCCAAACATGAGGCCTTTTGTGGTTCTGCACTGCACTTTGTTTTTTGGGGGATTTATTTTTTTTTAAGAGAACTGATGAACTTCTTTGCAGATCCCCTATAGTGAAATAGTAGATAGATGCTCATTTGTTGATCCAAAGACAACTGAATCTGGACCAAGAACAGAGCACTACATTATATTTTCTCTCTGCAAAGCCACATAGGAGGGTTTTTGGCATGCCACATGCCTATTTTGTTGATTAACCTTTCCAAAGCAACTAATGCATCAGTTTGTTCCAGCCACTTGATAAAAATGTTTTACTTTGTCTAGGTCAAGTTAGAGCCATGGGGTTTTAAGAATTACTTAGTTCATTTAATCTTAATCATAATTTATTTCTGTGACACTGAATAAGCATAAGTAAAGCAAATATCAATTGTTTTCCTCTAGAATCATTTTTATCAGCTATTCGTTTCCACCTGTTAATATTCTGCAAAGTACCTACACAAATAATGGTCTGTGTTTGCAAATACATTTCAATGTGTTTGCAAATGCACATTCAATGAATATGTAGATAAACTAAATGTTGACACTGCTAGTTCTGCAGTTCCAACCACTGTATTACCAGGTTTGTACTGCTTTGCTCTATTTCTCCCTTGTTCTGCATTTTTCATTTCTGTTCCATCTCTGAGAGACTGACATAGAATACAGATTGCCAGGAATTGACATCAATCTTCTGGTAAACTGTGGTATGGTAACAGTAAAACACATCAAGAGGGAAAATATACTTACAATGACATTTTTATGTTTAGCAGCCAAAAAAAGAGGCAGAGGTAGGGAAATCAGCTCACTGTACTAGAAAGCACTTGCTGGTTGGCAGACTGAATTCCTTAATGACATTCTTATTAAGCCCTTGCTGCCAAATGCTGTTTGCTTTTGCTGTCAGAACTGTCTGCATTAATAATGAATAACTGCTTAGAAGCTCCTTACATAAAGCATTGTTTTCATGTCACTGCCATAGACGGCATCTCTAGGCAGATGAGAAAGTACCTTGTGAACGAGTTCATTGAACAGTCCTTTTTAATGCACTTGAGCTGGGACAGTGTTTCCATGGACACAGTCACAGTGGTCTGGACTACAACATCCCGAGGATGAAGACCTCCAGACTTATACTGTTAACCTGAGTGGTCTAATATCATCTTTTCACTACATTTACAGTTGAGTTAACTCGGCTGTGAAGACACATTATTAGCAGTAGTTATGAGAGTAGTGAGCTGGGAAACCCTCCGGGTAAATGTAAACACACTTAAGTATGTCAAAGCCCTAGTGTAATATAGTCCCAGAGGTAGAAGCCTCTTGGCAGATGGGAAAGGGTTGCAATATATAAGTGAGCTTACTGGGTTGTCTTGTGAAATCTTGCAAAAATTACACTGTTTGCAGAACAAATACAGTGAAGGCAGATATCTCTTTCCTTCCACATAGTGCAGTTTCTATATTTCTTTTTTTGCCTCAAATGTATTAATGCTTTTATTTTCCCCTGGTTGAGACCAGCTCTGTATGCAGAACATATAAACAGTGCATAATTTAGAGTGGATGTCTGACAGCAAAAGTTCTGCTGTGGAGCTGCTTTGCTTGCAGTACTTTGTTAATGTGAATTCTGGATACTGCTGTGAAGTTGCTGCAGCAAAACTCTTTCTTTGTGAATAATTTTGTGTAGAAATATAATCCAATACTGTAACTCTAATCCAATCCAGTAACTGTTGATGGATCACTATCATGACTTTTCCAGACAAGGTCTGACAAGATTTAGCCCTAGGCAGTTACATTGTTTTTGAAAACAGCCTAGTCCTCTGGGAATAAGGAGTGTATAGCATGTGCTAGAATCTTTCTTGGCTTTAAGAAGGTATTACTAAGAACAAGTTTTTTAAAGTGGAAAAAACATGGAGTAGTAAAAAGAATTTAAAGGGGAGAAAGCTATAGGAGAAGCCTACAAACCTCTAAAAAGCAAAAATGTCGATCCCACATGTGGTAGTCAAGGTCATATAGAAGTTGTGCAAAAAGGTAGAACCCTGAAGGTGGATGTAAAACCACAGCTATTTACTTACATTCAGATATGTAGCCCACACTTACCCCTCCCAACACAATGGCTCCAGTGTCACCTGCATGTTCAGTAGTTGTATTCATGCAGTGTAAAGACAAAACTGACTGAAAAAAAAATGCTTAGAGAGAGAGATAAAAAGAAGAGGCCCTGTATGTACCTCCAAGCATCTTTGCATAGCGTGTATAGGACAAACTTTCTTACCTCCCTGTATTTGGCTTTACTGATAAGCAGCACAGTTACACTGCTTGGGTAACTCTTATGCCAGCAAAACCACATCAAAAGTAAAAATTGGAGTCTAACGCACATTTAAAGTTTTGCCTTTTTTAAGTACAGTGGTGTGAGGATGTATGATTTTTTTTTTGCCAGGTTAGATAATTATAGATGCCATGTACTTCGTGCAGTCCAGAGCACAATCCTCAGCCTTGCAAAACAAGCCCAGTAGTAACATTACTATACTGCTATCTCAGTGGATGGGTGATGGGGGAAGACAGAACTTTATTTCTGTCACAATTAAAAAAGGAAAAATTGTCAGGTATAGACAAGGTCTCAGCATGACTATTCCTTGTCCTACAAGAGAACCCTCTTCATCTCTCAACTGCCTTTTCTTTCTTCAAGCAGGCACTGCACAGTATGATACCCAGGCTTTTGCTAACAAACTGTGCCTACTGCCATGAATCTCCCTGTCAGGGAGCAGCAAGGTCCAACTGTGCCATAAGGAAAAGGCAGTGGGAAACAAAGCATGATGAAGCAGCTGGCAGACAGAGGTCTGCCATATCAGTAAGGGTTGAGTCCCACAGTACCTGAGTGAGGTAACCAGAGAAGGTCTGGTGACTACTCAGCTTAGGCTGAGAGTTCAGATGACCAGACAAGATCATAAAGACAAGCAGACTGATTAAGCAATGGAGTCAAACTCCAAGTCAAGATCAGGGTCTGGATAACAGTGTCCAAGGCTGGGGATGGGTATGACTGTGGCATAACTGCAAGGTAGGTCAGGTGGGGACAAGGGCAAGAGTCTCAGCCTAAAACAGCTCTGAAGGGATCCTTAGACAAGACATCCTCCAGCTTTTTCTTCACAAGAGATCTTCTCAATGAGCAAGCCTTGAATACAGACAGATAAGCCCTTGGCACCAAGCCCAGGCAGGCAAACTCCCAGGAGGGGAGGGGAATGTGCTGATACCCTCTGGACATCCAACATCAGCACTCAGTATGGGTTCTCCTTCTAAATGGTGATGATCTCTTGGAAGAAATGAGAACAGAGCTCAAGTGGAATTAGATATTTTTAGAAAGACTGTAATATATTTTAAGAGCAAATCTGAGTGTTTGCTCTATGGTTAATAGAGATGTGTGACTGTAAGAAGACTTGTAACTCACATAGGATACTCAGTGTAAGAAAAATGGAAAAATAAACTGCCATCTGGCTGTGTTTAAAAATGGACAGAGGTTGCTGTATTTTAGGTGACATCCATCCTATTTCTCTGTGACAGATGGAAAAAGAATATATATTCACACAATCAAACCCAGACAAGCCTTTATTCTTGGTGTTGAAACCAAGCAGACTCCTTGTCAATGAAAAGCATTGAATCAGAATATGAGATTATAGTTAGATAGATAGCTAGCTGAGTATGCTTAGTGGAAATACAGGATAACAGTGAACTACTGAATTAATTTAGATGGAAAGGCTGTGAAAGGCTGAGACAAGAGACTTGTAATGAAGTTCTTTATAAAATTCCCATTAATTGATAAAGTATGCATTCCTCCAAGCTTAAAGAGACCACCTTTGTTATTAAAATCATGTAATAACTGATTTTGCTAGCTCTTGTGCAAGCACTCCTACCTGCATTCCCAGGGTATTTTAGGTTGCTCCACTGTTTTCCTTTTTTTCAGTTTTGATCTAATCCCATGATCATAACCAAGGGAGGGACAGTCAGAATGAAGGATGTTCAAAAGAGAACTAGTTCCTGTGGGAACCTGGTAGGCATTTTGATCTAGAGCTCATAAAGAACTTAATCACCTAAAAACTGAACCCCATAACTGTCTAATGCTTAGACATCTGACCCCAAAACTGAAGCTACACCCTTGTGCCTTGAGTTCTTTGCAGAATGTATGAGGAGAATCAGCTAGCACAAGGTAAAAACCATTCAAACAATGAACTATAAAGTATCTTCTGTGGTCCTGGCATCAGGTAAGTTGTGTTCCTAGTAGCTCAGGGCCATCAAAGAGTTCCCCTGTATTATGCAGATGATTTTGCTATAATGGTGTTGGGTGGATGAAGATTCCACTCATATTTTTCAACTTAGTAGGTGCCATTAGCTCCTGCAACACAGTTAATGTACAGTTACAGCTAAAGTGGATTCACAAAGAATTTAACACAGTTGCAAGACATGCTTACATATGAATTTCAGATGCAGCATTTAGGAAACAGGATACAACTATCATTCAGCAAATGTATTTTTTCAGTGGAAAGTACAGAAGACCAGAGGTTTCTGGGATTAATTTTTGGTAGTGGGATTGGTGGTTTAATGTTTATTTTGAACAACAGGAAAAGGTCTGCACAAAAGCGATGTAGTTTTCCTTAGAACAGTCTGACAAGATTCTGCTTCGGCATTCACGAATGAATTATGAATCTCTCAGTCCAGATTTTAGTTTGGGATCTACACTGCATCCAAAGAAGAGCAACAAAGCTGGTGAAGGGTCTAGAACACAAGTCCTGTGATAAGCAGCCGAAAGAACTGTGGTTATTTGTCCTGGAGAAAAGGAGGCTAACAGGAGACTGTAACGCTGGCTAAACTATCTGAAAGGAGACTGTAGCAAGGTGGAGGTTGGTCTCTTTTCTCAAGTAAAAAGTGGTAGGACAAGATGAAATGGCCTCAAGTTGAGCTACGGGAGGTTTAGTTTGGATATTAGGAAAAATTTCTTCACCAAAAGGGTTGTCAAGCATTGGACACTCTGATCAGGAAAGTGGTGGAATTACTCCCTTGGAAGTGTTCAAAAAATATGTGGATGAGGCACTCAGGGACATGGTTTAGTGATGGACTTGGCAGTGTTAGGTTTATGATTGGACTTGGTATCTTAAGGGTCTTTTCCAACCTAAGTGATTCTATAATTCTATGTTATTGCCTAGCACAGTGTGTATAACAAATCACTTAGTGATTCACCCTTTTGAAATTTACTTTCCTTGCTTTTAACTTGTACCTCAAGGAATTCACCTGGTTTCACGTATAAGGTTCTTTACGGATTTGTCAGTGAGGAACATTCATGAAGGTATGTTTTGTATGTGGTGCTCCCATTAAATTCACAGAGAGTTCAAGGACTGTTAAAAAATGTGTATTGGAAAAAGGGCAACATTAACATATATTGAATATTGAAGTCTCTGACTGAGTAGCAGCCCCTTAGCTCCTGTCTTCCCTCTCCCTGAGCTAACTTGCTCCTGCAGGATTGGACTGACATGATGTTACATAAATAAAAAATTATTCTTCTTTCCAGACCAATCAGTGAGTAGGTAGATCATAAATAGACTTTTCTTAATTTTATCACATTGAAGTAGAATTATATAAACTATATGATCCCTTCTGCTGATGGAAGAGGTTTTAAATAACATTTCTCTAGGCTTTATTTGGAAAACTAGATGGTCAGATGATAATTACCCTATTTCCATTTCTAAATTACTGCCGGAGGAGGCTTAGCTATTGCAATCTAGCAGAGACCAACACCTCATCAGGCTCAAGAGGCAATTAAACTACTGAAGTTTAAAAAAATTGCAGGCATGTACATTTCTTCAGTGTCTTGCATTAATTGTTCTAAAGACTTTACTTACCTTCTTGAAATTTTCTCAGCTGTAAACTGGGATGATCATTTGCATGATGCTAATGAAAATACTATATATACCAAAAAGATGAAAAAATCCCTTAACTGCCTCCCTTTTAGTGATTGATTTCCAATAATAAACATGAAGAGGTTCAAGGCAAAGTATATCAATGAGTAAATCAAAGATATGTGCTATAGAGTGAATGCTTCCTCTGGCCTTATTGCAAGGATGCATAAATTCTGCGTGGGTTACTCCACTATATTCACAGTTCTACCTTTCCATATTCTTCAGGAGTACAAAAAAAAAAAAAAAGGTGTTTGAGGAAGGAAGTGTCTGTGTGTTGGGAGAAAATTAATGTATGAAAAACTGAAGAGTAAAAAATCAACTTAATCAGAAGCAACACTGAGGGACAGGCTTGGTGCTAAATATAGTATTTTGCGGACAAAGTCATTGAAAATAAAAATTTGAAAGTATAAAAAGCTATTGCAATAAAACACTTCTTAGTATCCTCTCCCTCTTCTTTCAGCTTGCATTTTTCCTATTCATTTAGTGAATATCAATGACCTTCTGAGTTTCCAGGCCAAGTGAACCAACAGGCAGATGCTGTAGCCATGTCTGCAATACGTGTCTGTGTACAAACCCCAGATGGAAAGCCACACTCAAGACCACAGAGCATGCTTTTGCAGCCCCTTTCTCTTGGTGGTCTAGTCACATCTACACACAGAATGGAATGTGCTGGGCCACGATGCCTACGCTACAAACCCAGTCAATATTCCACACCTTTCCACAGACCTTCCTCACTCATTTATTTGCACATGTGTACTGGTTTGGGCTGGCACGGACTTAATTTTCCTTATAGCAGTTCATATGATGCTGTGTTTTGGATTTATGACCAAAAGAGTGTTGGTAACTCAGAGATGTTTTGGCTATCCCTGAGCAAGGTTTGTAGAGTGTCAGGGCCTTTTCTGCCTCTCACCTCACTGTATGGGTGAAGGGGTTGGGGCTGCACAGGGAGTTGGGAGGCGACACAGCTGGGACAGCTGACCCCAACTGACCCAAGGGATATCCCATATCATACAACATTGTGCTCAGCAATAAAAGCTGGGGGAAGAAGAGGGAAGAAAAAATATTTGGAGTCATGGTATTTATCTTCCCAAGTAACCATTGCTGTGATGGAACCCAGCTTTTCTGGAGCTGGCTGAACACCTGCCTGACCATGGGAAATGTTGAATGAATTCCTTATTCTGTTTTGCTTATGCAGCTTTTGGTTTACCTATTGAAGTGTCTTTATCTCAACCTCTGAGTTTTCCCACTTTTATCTTTCTGATTCTCCCTACTTTCCACAGGTGGGGGGTGAGGGGTGCAGTGAATGAGCAGCTGCGTGGGGCTGAGGTACCTTTGGTGGTTAACCCACAACACCACATCAGCTTTGCATCTCTCTCTTACATAAGGAGTCTTTCTTTTTACTCACTTTGTCCAATATTTTAGCTTAGCTTTATGCAGAGAAGATGAAAATTTACATCAGGTGTCCATGTCTCTGGACTATTGTCATTCCCTACTCTTTGACTATGGTGTCCCCAAGACTAGCACTTGGCAGCTCTCTGTGTGGAGCTATGAGCGTTTGAACCCACAGGAGTCATCAAGACTAGCAGTGAGATGCACTCGACAGCATATGAAAGCTGGGAAACACAAAGATTTTTGTGCTGTTGTAAGGGCTGTTGCACTCTAATGATGCTTTTATGGGTGGTCTGAGACGAAAACACTGAGCAACATCAGGAATTTGGTACTAGGTTGTCCTTCAGCTCCTAGTGAAGGACAATAGTCCTAGAGATAGCATATTAATTAATTGCAGGATGCAATATAGACAGAAATTACTGCTAAAAAGAGAGGGATTTTTGCCCCTGGTAATAAAGGGTAAACTATTTCCCAAAGTGCATGACCATACTGAAAGGCATCAGAGGTCCTTAATAGCTGGTGTTTCAATACAGTTTTTGTTCAGGCATAGTTATTTCATTCAGCAACCACATAGAGTAGCTTAGCCCATAAATGTACGAGCACAGCCTTTACTAAAGCTAGGCAAATGTGAAGGGTGGCACCTCTAAGAGTATTCCAGATTTTATAGTCTAACAAGATTAATTTAGATGCTATAAACCATAAGTCTACCTGGCTGTAAATACTGAAGTAAATTATGAAGCTAGTCAGAGATATCTTGTTGGAACTCCTCTGGAAGAGCACATTAATTTCTAGACAAAACTTCCTGATATGGTATTTCAGTATAGTAATTTTCTTTAAAAAACAAAAATGGAAAATAATGCCTTCCAGATGGATTTTGTCTTGAAATGTCCATTGACATGTGACAAAACCATACAGAAGACAAATGAATGGCCTGATAGATGGAATACAAAACTGGTTTTACTTGTGCTTGCTCTCCAGTTGGCTGGATTTAGCAAATGAAGGCTGCATGAGATGCATGAGTAATTGGAGTTTCTACAGCCAAGTTCATTTTGGGTGAGAGTGGGTGGGCTGAGCCAAGGCATGGTACACAAGTGCCATTCATGTGGATGACACCCTTCATTCTTCTCTCCTCATACAAACAAACTCTTCTTTTTGTAAATGCCATGGAGTACTGGGTGTGGGGAATAAAAAGGATCAGAAATCTAGTTTAGATTGTTATTGTCTGGCATTGTTCTCAAAATTCTTGAGAGAAATGTGGATAATTAAAACTTTTATTTCAAGATATTTGAGCACAGGTTCTTAGTTTCAACAGATTACTTTCTTTTCTTTTCCCCCTTTCCATAATACTTTCCATTTTGTCCTGTAGATTTCTCTTCTCCTGGGGCCCCATTGCTTTCTCCCAGGAAGCTGTCACTGCAGACTTTGCTCTTAAGTTTTGCTAAAAGAATTATTATTATTTCATATCCAACAAATTGCGAGCTCTGATTGAAACTCTCATAGTCAAAGTGTTCATATGTCTTGGACTCCTTGCTGCTTAATAAGACTTAAGCATAACCTATATATTTTCCACCTGCCTACCACCAATAAATGTATAAGGAAATTAACATCTCTAAGACCTACGCTATTTAAGATGTAACCAGCTGGTAATTAAAAAATTACTGAGGGACCAGAAAGACAGGAGAGCAGGGAGAGAGACATAAAGAGACACAGGAATGTGTACACACATTTACACAGTATGTACCCAGGCTAAACAAATCACAGCCATCACCAGCACAGACATTAGAGTAAAATGTACACTAACTGCTCATCTTACTGATAACTGCTTGATTCTTTTCAGGATACAAGTTTAAGTTATCCTGGCAAGAGAGCAATTTTTCCAGTATATTTTATGCAGGTACATTTGAACTATCTGGAAGTGAATCTGGTACAACTATGTTGGGAAATGCTTTTGTATGTACAGTAGACAAGCTCCTGAGCCATATTTGTTGAAATTGCCAATAACTTGAATCAGTGTAATGATTTTCCTTTTAACATGCACCAGAGTTTGAGATTTTTGCCTATTTAGTCAGCCTATCACATGTACATAGAAGAAAGGTTTCCAAACCTTTTTGATCTACAGCCTCCCCCTGACTTCAGACGTAATCTTCTGACAGTAGGACTATTTTTTTCTAGAACCTTTTGCAGAATGCTTCAAAGTAGTCCATATGTTGAAAATTCAGGATCTAGGAATACTTCCCAGATGTAGTTCAGGTGTATGTTCTAACTTTGTCTTCATTGCATTTGTTCATCGATTCATGATTCACCTCCCAGTATGGTTTCCATAGCTAAAAGCAGAGGGTTGTATGAGCCAGTAAGGTCATATGCTTAGTCAAGCCCTGGCCTAATCAACTTGGCTTAATGTCTAGTGTGAAGCCCATGATAAATGCAAACTTGCTTATTTATAAAACCTTCCCATGGAAGCATTTGCATAACACGAAAAGATAAATTTCTGATAATTATGTTTGATCTAATAATGAAAATACTGAATGTACTAGACCTTCGCTCTCTTTTGCTAGTTGCTTTTAATAAGCACTGCAGTAATAAATCTTCTGCACAATGAGAGGCACAAGGTAAGTATGCACATAAGAATTATCATACTTTTTTCTATGAATAAGTTTCATACTCACAAGTTCATATTGCTTTTAGATGAATTGGAAATCTATGGGATATTCTTTTCACCAGCAGTGAATTTATACTCTGTATTATGAGAAAATTCAAGGGTTCTTTTGCTACGTTTGGCTGTTTGGTTGTTGGTCTGCAAAGCAATTTCCAAATTAATTTAACTGGTATTCACTGAGGTAATTTACCTTTTAGGTAAGACCACAATTTAACTTTGGAAGGCAACGATGAAAGTTTATTTGGTTAAATCTCATTAACTACTTGAAAATGTATCTGAAAATTCCTAATCCTCCTAATTTCAAAACAGCAATTTGATACTGTAAAATACCTTGACCATAGGCTATAATTCTAAAGCCTGTAATTGCAAACAAGAGTAAGTTTACACACAAGGCTGTTCATTAGTGTCTTTACTCACATGAATATTTCTACTGAGATAACTAAAGCAAATTTATACAAAGGTAGACACACTTGCCTGGTTTTGTACCTATTCAGCTGTATCCTGGAAAAGAACAAAAGTTCAAGTGAAAAATATGGATCTATGCTTTTGTTGTTTTGTAAACACCAAATCACAAAATGGTTGAGGTTGTCAGACACTTGTGGCAGTCATTTGGTCTAATCCTTCTGCTCAGCCAGTGCTACCTATAGCCAGTTGCCTAAGTCCACATCCAGAAGGCTTTTGAGTATCTCCAGGGCAACCTGTGCTATTGCTCAGTCACCCTCACAGTACAAAAGTGTTTATTGATGTTCAAGAGGGAACTTACTGTTTTCCAGTTTGTGCCTGCTGTCTCCTGGTCCTGTCACTGGGCACCACTGAAAAGAGACTGGCTCCACCTTCTTACTACCCTCTCTTCAGGTGGATGAGATCTCTCCTGAGCCTTCTCTTCTCCAGGCTGCAAAGTGCCAGCTCTTTCAGTTTTTCCTCATATGAGAGATGCTCCAATAATCATCTTATTAGCCATCCACTGTGCTCTCTCCAGTATATTCATGTGTCTCTTGTACTGGGGAGCCCACAGCTGGACCCAACACTCCAGGTGTGGCCTCACTAGTGCTTAGTAGAGGGAAAAGCTCACTTCCCTTGATCTGCTGGCAGCATTCCTCCTAATGCAGCCCAAGGTACCATTAGCTACTTTCTCCATATGGGCACATGGCTGGCTCATGATCAAATTGGTGTCTACCAGGACCTCCAGCTCTCTGGTCCCCAGACTGTACTGGTGCCTGGGGCTATTCCTTCCCAGGTGCGGGGCTTTGTGCTTTTCCTTGTTGAACTTTGTGATGTTCCTGCCAGTCCATTTCTCCAGCCTGTCAAGGTTTGTCTGGATGGCAGCACAGCCCTATGACATATCAGCCTCTTCTTCCTGTTTGGTGTCATCTGCAAAGATGCTAAGGGTACACTTTGCCCCATCACTCAGATGAGCCTAGTATACAAGGTACACACTCTTTGCAGCTGTCCTAGATCCCTCTCCATAAGACCATGGACTGTCATAACTATGGACTACATAAAGTTAAGAATGCTCTGTGTTACATTTCCAGAAATGCGTGAGTGTACATGCTCTCTCTCTCATCCATCTAACTTCTCTGACACTACACCTAGGGAAATTTGTGGAGGAGTAACAATATTACACATCAGTAAGAATTTTTGCACTCCAAATACAATTCAACAGGGCTGTGATACACATACTTCTCAGTAATGTCTTTCTCTAAATTCAACTGTATAAATTCTCTAACACCTTTAATGACCCTGTTTACTTTCTGCTTTATTGACAGCATGAGAGTAGTTGAACAGCACTAAGACTTTCCCTGCCTCAAGGGAAAACACCAATAGAGATATCTAGACTGCAGAGTAGATGTGCTCTCCAGCATGTTGCAGTCCTGCTCGTTCAGGTACTTAGCATGAGTTCCTTATTCCCAATTAACATGATAACCCTCACATTGCTGAAACACTGAGACGGTTTGTAAACGGTATGCCTGAGGTTTCCATGAGCAAAGTAGAGGAGGCAGACCTTTTATGTAGCATACCACTAAAATGGCTAAAGTCACATCCAGCTAGCACTACTGCAAGTAAAGATGTAGAAGGAAAATGTTTTCCCTGTTCCTGGCAGTGGCCAGCACAGACTTTCAGGATAAGCCCCAAGTTGCTTTTCTTAATTAAGAGCAACCATCAGCCACTACATCACATATATATGACATATATATACATCCCTAGCCCACTCCAAGGTAGGTTTATTCTTGTTCACTTTCTGGGCCAGTGATATAAAAGGAAACCGGCATACAGTTTTGAATGCTCTATACCATCATACAAAGGAGTCACAGGCTTCTTTGTTACTAATTCCAGCATGATCTGGACTTAATCCAACCCAAAACGGATGCATTCAAAGTCATTACTTCCCAAGTGCTCTAGGGTAAGGCCAATTAAAAAGTTCCAAAGGGCTTGGGAAATCATGAAATGTAAAACAGTAGTGAATGAGTAACCTGCCTAATAAACTTACTTCATCTATGTATGATAAGAGAACCTTGAGGAACAGTGTTTTTATCTCCTTACAAGTTTTTATAGTCACTAATTTAGTCACTATCTCTTCTATTTCATTCTGACCCAATTATGAGAGGATCTTGCATGTGGCCTTCTGCACTTTCAGAATAGATGGCACACCTTAAAATCTTTTTCCAGCTTTGAAAATGTACAGGGCTGCCTTCAGTTAACTCAGGGGAAAAATGCATCATGAAGAACAAGTAGCCTAGTAGGTAATGCTACCAGTCAATTTAACAATGTTGTTTGACTTTTTTTTAATCTAGTCAGTATATCAGTTTCAAGCCTGGAGATTGAAGCAACTTTTCTGAGTAGTGTTGTGTCTTGGGTTTGTGTGTGCTTCATATGAAAAAGGGCCTCAACTTTTACAGAATGAAATCTTGGGACTACGACATAATGAAACTGGTTAACAAAATAGTTAGACTGCGCTGTAGTTTGAAATACAATTATTCTCTCATGTTATAAATTATTCTTTGCAAGTAACTGTCTAAATCATTAAATGAGTCACCTAATTCCTACAAATCTGTATTTAACAAGTAATTTTCATATTATGCTTTGACAGTTGCTTGTTTGTCTGCTTGCATTCACTGGATGATCTGTCTCTTAATTTGTATGTTTTCAGTGGTTGGGACTGTCTCAATTCTGTGTTCATGTAATACTTAGGATTGTTGTGATCCAGTTGTATTTGAAACTGTTTATTGCCATCACCATCCAAATAATAAATAATGACTGTCTGAAGCACTTAACAGCTTTCTTTTCCTTTTAAGATGTTAATATTAAAAGAATTGACTCTATTCCCTGCTCTGCATGTTCTCTTTTCATTAGCCTTCATAAAAACCACACAAACCCTCAAACTTCTAACTTTCCCTGAAAAGAAACACTGCTAGTTTTAATGCGTTTTTGTCTGAGTTCCCTTCCCCACTATGATCTGTGGTTAAAAGTAGAAACAAAAAAAGAGTCACATTCCAATCTTTTTCTAAAAAAAAACAAAACACATTTTTACAATCTTTGTATATATGAAGCCATTAGTTTTTCAAGATTATCTAGGGCTTTGTATGACTGAGTCGGTGTGCCTGTGCAGTACAACAGTGGAACTCCACAGAATCTCTAGATTTTTTAGAGGAGGATAAGGGTACCAGAACAATTCCTCCCAGGATAGCATCAGTAGCTGTAGGATGCAACTGAATGGTGAGGAAGGGTATGAGTAACTCTATGCAACCCTGTGCTACTTTCTTGGCTACATTTAGCCTGAACTAACTTAGAGACCAAAGTTACAAGAGATTACAGTAGTGTGGCAGTGTGTTTTGGTTTTATTTTTGAATTTTTTCAGTGCTTTGTAACTCCTTTTGTTACCTCTTACACTGCAGTTCTCTCTGCTCAGGTCTCACTGCCCAGGGCTCATTTCTATCTCCCAGATCATCTGGGGGAATGTCATCTTTTGCAGAAACATAACTGGGACAGAAAGCCAAGATTTTCCCTGTATTTCCACATGGCACAAGAGTCTCTCTCACGTGGCATCACAAGGAAATTCTGTAAATTGTAGCAGTTGGTTTGGTAGGGGATTTTAACCTGATTCTGGAACAACAGCTGCGTAATTGAATAGTTTTGATCTGGTATCAAGGAAAAGTACATTGCAGGGCTGCTGTGAATTCTAAGTTCATACTGGTCATTCAGGTAGATACACCTGCACATTCCCATTTTTAGTTATTATTAAAAAGTTATTTAAAAATTCCATCTTTTAAAAAACCCCATCATTTTACAGGCTGTGATTTAGCTAACAAAAAAATATCAAAATGCTCTCATAAAACATTTTGAGAACTAAAGTTGAAAACTGCAGTATGGGAGACAGTGTATATTGCCTGCAAACCATCCCAGTGAGGATTGCCATTAGCCATTAGATGATGTTATGTGATCAGTCTAAGGTAATGACCTGAAGGCAGATGGATGCCTGATAACTGATTCATAGAGCACTAAAAGTCAGCACTCAAAACTGCATCATCCCTCTGCCTTTCTCCTGGCACGTTTAGCAGCCACTACATACCAGAACCTCTGCTACTGATGCCAGTCCTTGGCACAAGGTTGTGAACATGACCAGCTGTGTCCTGAAATGTGTCCCTGCTGTTGACCATCATGGGTCTGAAGAACTTTATAGTACTTTTAAGGTACATGTCTATAGTTATAGTTGAGATATGACAGACTTACACTCACCCCCCTTAAGTTAGACATGTTCTGTCTCACTTGCAGAGTGACGTGGACACAGCTGGCCCTGGTGTCATGCATGACAAACAGCTGGCCCCATAGAGAGCATGTCAGGCTGCCTCCCACAGAGCTCAAGTCTTCTTCACCATGATATTCCATAACACCTCTTGCTCCTTTGCTCTCCTTTTCCCATCTTCATGGATTGCAGCCTGTCTCAACATGTCTCTGCAGCAAAGTTGGCCTGAACACTGAGTGAGGTGCCAAGCAAGGTGCCTTACGCTGGCAGCTTGATTGAGTCACAGACTGTGCAGCCTGGCTTAGGGCAGGGCAACCGTTAAACATGTTACCTTCCCCTAAAGGCTTGTGGATTTGGTATTGTACATATGGATACCATTATGGAAAATTCTGACTGAAAACAGTGGGGGTTTGTGGTGCAGGGAGGGAATGCTACTCCAGTAATATTCTCTAACTTTCATGTAGCACTGTTCAGCTGAAGAGTTTTGATGGGCAAATTTACTGCTGGTATAAAACTCTGTTACTTTTTCAGTGATTACTATGAAGATGAATTTGGTGCTAGATTATGTTCTAAATGTTGGTATGGTATTCCCTTTATTTCACATAGCTATAAGCACTGTAATCAACAGGAAAATTAAGTATAGCAAGCACAAATCAAAGGAAACTTAAGCCAAGAGGAAAGGAGTGGCCTTATAATCAAAGCCCAGGGTTAGGAGTTAGGAAATTTCAATTTTCAAAGGTTCCTGAATAAAGTCCCTTCTGTGGGCCATGATGGATGGATATTCTTAATCACTGCACAGCATCTTAATGCACTTACCTTTCTGAGACTCGCACATTTATTTCTGTGACTTTACTCCTTGTAATAAGAAAGGGTTAACTCATGTTAACTGCATGGGCCTCTGTTTGACTGAGGTCATAGTTTCTTTGGTGTAAACAAGCTGCATTTCTATACTGAAATTAAATAATTGAATCTAGTAATTTAATTCAAGAGCACTTGTTCTCATAGTCTTCTCCTGTGGGAGATGAGTGTGAGAAAGAATATTCCTTAGAAACTGTGTGGAAGTCATACTATTCAGGGGCAAGGTCAGGTTGTGAAAAAAGATTTCCCTTCAGATTAAGTGGGTGTATTTACTGGCAGGAGAACGTGATTTGACACATGAAGAAGGTGCCTACCATTTCAGGCAAATACCAATCTGCAGTTTGCAACGGGCCACAAGGACTTTGGATGGAAGCTGCAGGAAAAATGTAAGCCATTTTAAAATAACTGTAATCTTGTTATCCTAAACAGAGACAAATTCATAAATAATAATTTATTTATTTAGGAGGGCAAAAAATCCTCACGTTTTCATTTACAGAATCACAGAATGGGCAAGGTTGGAAGGGACTACAGTGGGTCATCTTGTCCAAGTTTCCTGCTCAAGCAGGGTCATCCTAGAGCACATTGAGGGGAGATCACATCACAGTCTACGACTTCCTTGTGAGGGGAAGAGGAGTGACTTCTCTGTAGTGACCAGTGACAGGCCCTGAAGGAATGGCCTGAAGTTGTGTCAGGGGAGGTTTAGGTTGGGTATTAGAAAGTTTTTCACCCAGAGGGTGGTTGGGCACTGGAACAGGTACCCCGGGAATGGTTGCAGCACCAAGCCTGAGAGAGTTCAAGAAGTGTTTGGACAGTGCTCTCAAGGCACACGGTATGACTCTTGGGGATGGTCCTGTGCAGGGGTAAGAGTTGGACGTGATGATCCTTGCGCATCCCTTGATATTTGGAATATTCTGTGATTCTATGATTGCGCAGAATTGTGTCCAGATGGTTCTTCTTACCACAGCAAAACGTGCAGATATGAAGAGCACATTTGGGACGAGGTAAATGGTGCTTTTAAAACACCAGGCACTGAAGGACGCAGGCAAGTCACCACCCGAGGGCCACCACAGCGGGAGGCCACAGGTGACCAAGCCCGCCGACACTGAAGCACCCTGGAAGCGCAGGGCCGCAGGGAGGCTGCGGGCGCGCCGCTTTCCCGCAAGGACGCTCCGAGGAAGGCGGACACGCTCCAACCTCCCGGGCCAGCAGCGTGAGGGAGGCAGGAAGGACGGGCAGCGCCGCGCCTGCGCCGGCAGCGCCCGGGCCGCATCCCCGGCGGGGAAGGAAGGGGCGGGCGGGAGAGCGGGCGGGCAGCGCTGCCGCCGCTGCGCCTGCGCCTGCGGTTGGCGGGCAGCGGGGCGGGGCAGCGGAGCAGGGCTGGCGGCGGCCGAGCGGGCGGCCGGCGCTGCTGCGTGCTGCTGCCGCGGGGCATGGTGAGCAAGGGGCCGCTGCTGCGCCTGCTGACCGCCATCAACCGCAGGAGGATGAAGCTGCTCATGGGGCTCGCCTTCGTCGCCTACGTCGCCTGTGAGTGAGCGGGGGTGGGGGCGGGTCTGGCACGGCCATTCATTGCCCACTGGCAGGGCACCCCCCGTGCCCCCCACCCGCCGCGGGGCAGGAGAGGAGGTGGCGGCGGCTTCTCCCGCGCCCCGCTGCGCTACCCGCTTATGGGGGCGCCGCAGCGCGGCCGGGGCCGGGGCTCCCCGGGGCTCTGCGCGGCGGGGCTGAGGGTTCCCCCTTTTCCCTGCCCTGCTGAAACTTCCCCGAGTGCGGCCGGGCCGTGCCGGCGTGCCCGCCAGCCGTGCCTTCCGCGTCCCGTCCCGAGGGCAGCGCTGCGAGCGGGACGTGGCTCGGGGGTGTTTTCCTCAGACCGCGTTTGGTGCGCCTCGATCGCGACCTGGTAGCGGTGCGAGGTGAGCAGCCCGCAGGGAAGTTTTTCCAGGGCAGGCCTCCTGTCCTTATTTTGTAAAATCCTCCCAAGTCCTTTGCGGGGCTAAATAAATGTTTGTTTATTACCTCAGCGCGTAGCTGGAGTCTTAAGAGCCTGGAGAGAGGCACAAAGGTATTTGAGAAAATCTTAGAATAGCCAATGACGGGGATGTTTATGACTTCAGTTACCAGGTGTGAGTCAAATGGTCTGATTTAAAACGTTGTCCTACCAGCTCTCTTCCCTTTCTTTTTCTTTTTTTTTAAATTTTTTTTCTGTTGCATTTTTAATTTATTTTAGCCTGTTTTATTTTCAGGCTTAGGTAGTAGGTTTTATGTAGACGGCACGATACCTTGTCAGATTAGCTAGGGAACAAGTGATTCTCTTGATACTTCAGAGCACATGTAAGTGTGGGTACGGGTGTGTGCATCAGATTTTGGATCCTCCCTTTGCATTTGGGAGGGTGGAGAGGTACAACACAAGTAATTTTGTCAGAAGGGGTGGTGTTTCCTAACACGGAAACACAACACAGCAATTCCCTTTATTACCATATGTTACTGTGCTTCCAGGGCTGTTTAGATACTGCTGTAATCATTGAAGCTGTGTGCCAGATGTAATTTAGGACAGTTTGTTTGTCCGAGTGACTGCAGGTGCCATGCCTACTGACAACTGAATGTCTGTTCTTATTTTGAAAGGGTTACGTGTTTTGCCAAAAATGATAATTGTCAAAACAGAAGTTAATAGGCTGCTGTACAAATACTGGATGTGAGTGGCAGTTGACACGGTCACTGGGACCTGGCTGTTGATTAGATTCTGTGGACAGTAGTTGGTGCTTGCTTTCTAGCTTTGTGAGTAAAAGTTACCCTTAAGGAGAAGTCTTCTGACTCCTTGTTCTTTGGGATTCAGAAAAAAGTGGAGGAGGAGAGGGACTGCAGGTCAGTGTGGCAAAAAGTAGCTTGAAAAGGGTGTTGTCTGATGGGAGTGTGCTTTTTGCAAATTTAACATGTCAGATTGCTGTGCTTTTCCATCTTTGGAATATGGATCAAAAGTAGTGGAATTCTGAGGTATGACTCTGGTGTCATCAACGTAGTATGGTATGCTGGCAGATACCTCTGGTCTAATAGATTTTAGAGAGACTATTTTTTGTTTGCTTTTTCTGTGGTGGTGATTATGATCCCATCCTCCTATCCTAAAAGGGTACTCCTTGCAATATTACTGAATCATCACTGTGCTCTGGTTGCAGTCAGATAATGCCAGACTAAAATAGCATAGAATCTGAGAAAACTGAGCTGCTGGTGTAGGTGTATGTGCTGGCACTTCTTACATTCCTTCCTTCTCAAGTACTCTCTAAATGACTAAGTGGTTTTAGGCTGTGCAGCTCCTTTCAGTGAATTTCCATTCAGTGTTAGTACATGGGCAATCAGATTTGGAGCACATGTTACAGGGAATTGTGAACTGGAGGATAGGACTTCTTTTGATAGTGCCATTTTGTCAGTCTGTGTGTGAAACTGAGCAAATGCGTAGGAGGTGTCTTTGAACAGTGTCTTACTTCATAAAAAAGCTTCTGCCTTTGAATGCAAATTTGTTACAATGAAGAACTCAAGAACTTCTCTGTGAGAGTTTGCAAACTAGAGGACGAGCTTTTTGCAGGCCGTGGAAAGGCTCTCAGCTATTTCAGTCTCAAAAGTCATTGAGTGGCTCCCTTGGTAGTTTCACAGCACGAGGTGTTGGGTGGCTTAGGCGGTCTCTGGTATCTCGGCTCCACATCTGTTTCCCACCAGCATACACCACATACAATGACTTACATTTCTGTGCTGTGCAGCAGATGAAGGAACTGTGTCATACCCATTTGGCAGTGTGGGTAATCAACAGCTGGTTTGGCCCAGCTTCAGGAGGTTGTGCACAGTGGTAAAAAGGGTAGCTGTGAGTGCTGTTGGCAGTGTTGCCATTGCATGCTTTGCAGTGTCTCACCTAAGGAGTCTTGTTTACTTTGGTTGAAAAACCACTGTGGCACGAGGCGCACAGTCAGGGTCACGTTAAAGATCCCTAGAACTCTTTTTATGGACTCTGCTGGTTTCTCTAGTAGTACTTAAGAGTCAGAAAAACCCTTACTTTACATCTGGATTTGAATTAAAGTAATATTTGATGCTTCATTTCTGTAAATCTAATCTATATTAATTTTTAAAAATCGTTCACTTGAAAGAGTGTGCTGTGCATACTTTGTGTGTATAAAAATAAAAGTCAAGAGGAGCATTTCTGTTTAGCAGGCAGTTAAAAGACTGTTGTAACATGAGCAACTCTTTCTGGGAAAACTGGAGTGAGCAGAGTTTAACATTTACATTTCTTGTAGCCCTTGGGTGAAAGGGGTTCCCCACTGCCCAGATGGTGAATCTGGAGGTACTGTGGCTAGCAAGCTGTCTGACTCACTCTGTAATCTGTTAGAATGCTGCTCAGTTTGGGTTTATATACTCTTCAGAATTAGCTTAGTTGGCTCGCTTGCAGGGCTGTCTTCTTCTGTGAACATTGCGTGGCTATACTGTGCTACATATGGTGGGAAATTTTGCCCGGAGGTTGCATTCGTGTTGCCCTTTTAAAGGGACAAAGTCTTCCACTACGGTTTTCCAGGAGTGCAGTGCTAACCAAAGCGAGGCGGAGGGGCGTGTGGAGGTGGACTGAAACAAATCCTTTCAGTCATGGAGGGAACTTACATCATATTGAGGCTGTTCTGAAACCACAGCTTCAGAACATGAGGTGATTGTAAACACAAGTGAAGTGGATTAGTTGATTTTTGTTGTCTGCAATGAGAAATGTAGACGCACCATAAAAGAACCATAATATGAATAACTTATATGCAGGCTGAGAGTTCTGCTTTTAAAAATCCCACCTGTTTGTGCGTTGGTATGTCAATACATAAACATCTTAAACTCATTCCCTTGGACATTTTAAATGTTTATTCAGCTTTATGTGGACATTCTGACATGCTTTAGTGTGGTTGTCTTTGTAGAATCAGGACCTTATTTAAGTTGTTGGAAATAACAGTGTAAAAACTTGTAGCCAGGATTTAAAGACCAGAGCTCGTCAATCTCCATGGTTTGCTTTAGTCTTTATGCTACTGTAAGTGATCTGCTGATGTCTTGGTATGACAAGGGAGTTGCATGTTCTTAATAAAAAAGTTATGAGATCTGTCTCTGGTAAAGTAGATCATTTGTAGATCAGTTAGTCATTTGTAGATCAAATAGTTCTCAGGAAGTGTATCAGGAGCCTTGTTCCTTTTCCCAGGGGAAAACGTCATGGTAGGGTGCTGTCATGAGATCCAAGCTTAAGACCTTGTCTCCTTTATATGATAAATTATAGCACAGCTACTGAAACAACTTGAAAATGAAACATCAAAATAACATGAGGGAAGTACATCCTGCAGTACAGTGGCTTGACTTCTCCCAGCATTGTTAGTTTCCATGGTTGTTGTCCTTTGTTTTACAAGATTAGCCATTTGTTTTTGTCAGATTTCCATCAACTAGGAAGAATGTAGTATTCTCTTCTCAGAATATCAAGGTGTGAGTAAGCTTTTCAGTTTGATTCTTACCAGCCCCTCTCACGTTACTTGTCTTGCATATGTTCAAAACTAAGGTTAAATACTACTTAATGTTTTGATAAGCTTCTGCTTTTCATAGTAGAAGAATAGCTGTCAGTTTGGTCCTGTACTATTGCTTCAGGCTGACTGTCTCAGATGTTATTCAGCACTGATGTGGAGAATACAAGAAATCTTGATTCCTCAGCTGTTTTACAGCCAGACATTGGGATTGACTAGTTATGGAAGAGTTAGAAATTACTGTATGTGACATCAGGCTCACCTGCTTTTTGTGTCAGCGTGCCATGTATTCTCCACCAAAAATAATCAAACACAAAACATTTGCTTACTGGCTTCATGTCTTCCAGAGCTGCCTTTCATTTGTGGGTTTATGCAAGTGAGTTCACTGTCTTCAACAGCTTCCAGTTCCCTGCTCATCAGGGTTCCAACTAGCTGAAGCCATGTAGCTTAGGAAAATTTGTTTGTGCTTCAGTTGACTTGGTCAAGAATAGATATACTCTGGCTATCCTTTGCTAGCCGGGATGTTTTAAACCAATTTTTTTGCTTCCTGGAGAAATTAATGCTTACTGTTCCAATCTTATCTTGATTTAATGTTTGTCTTTAATATTTTATTTCCACTTAGTATTTGGTTTTTTCTGTGACATGTTCAGGAGGTGGTGCTGCCATCATTCTACTCAAGGACAAACACTCTGAGAATTTTCATCTTCTTTATCCTCTGTTTTTGCAAAGGGGAAACATTTCCCTGTCATTTATATTGCTGGTTTATTTTCTGTAAGGTTGGTTGACCAAAGCAGAGTTTTGTTCAAACTGGTAGTTTTCAGCATCTCATTTATGGACCGTAGGGAGGGAGAGATGGGGGTTACTGCATCAATTTACCTGAAGAGGTTTGTGAAAGGTAGGTGGGAAAAGGGAGTTTGTTTCAGTTACAGTGCTGACCATTGGAGCATTTTGTGTGTCCACTGAAAACAGTCTTAGCCCGTCAGTGGATGAGTAGCTGATGGATGAGTAAAGAATAATATGTTAAAGGTATGAGACAAGAAGGAGTAGGAACACTGAACAGAGGACTGGAAAAAAGACTTAACAGAAAATTTGGAAAGAGTTTGCCATCTGGGAAACTAAGAACAGAATTCAATCATGAAGTGATGATGCTAATTGAAATGTAACAAAAGTATCCTTGGTCAGCTTCCCATCCAGTGTGAAGCTCCATTAACTCTTGTGAAGAAAGAAAATTTGCATAATGTTACATCTCACAGCTGTAGGAAAATATCAGTTTTTGAGAGAGGGTACAAAATGTTCTGGTGACTATGTTGCCTTTGTTTTGCTAATTGATGACTAGCTGAGGGATTGACATAGAGTGGTGGTCCAAATTGAAGAGAGAGCACCTTTTCTGTGAAAACCCGGTGGGAAAAGCTACGGTTCCTATCTGCTGTCTTTGATTTGGGGCAGGAACTTTACTGTTGAGCAAGGCAGCAGTTCAGAGAATATTATAGGAAGAACTACTTGCTGTACAGAAATCTGTGTAGACTTATAAGCCTCTTTGAAGTACTGAAAGGCCACAATAAGTACATGTTGTTCCAGACAGAACAACTGCAAACTCTCTCAGAGTGTCTTCACAGGAGAGGTGTTTCCTCGCTCTGACTTTTTTTTGTGATGGTCCTTTGGACCCTCTCTAACAGGTCAATGTCTTTTTGTTCTGGGGGCCCTGGAATTGGATGCAGGTGGTGTCTCGTGAGAGAGGAATAGAGGGGGAGAATCACCTCACTTGACCTGGTGACCACACTTATTTTGATGTCTTGAAAATGCAAACAAAACAATTGGGAAAGAAATGGTTTTAAAAGGGATTTCATCTGGTTTTGGTGCAGTTGGATCTCTAGGGACATCAAGGTTTCACTTTTTAAAATATCTGGTTTAAAATGTATGTTATGCTCAAACTGATGTTGTCACTAATACTTTCAGTTTATGGGTGAGTATTACTGTTGATGCCCTTTAGTAGTCTATGACTTGATTTTAATGTCATTTAAAGAGATCCAGAGAAGCGGGATCATCCTGTGATAAAGGTACAGGCGTCTTTTGAGACTGGGGCTTTCCCCCACTCCCTTCGGTTGTGGTAGTGTTATTTTTTTGGTTCCCCAAATAATTTGGATTTAATTAAGGCATGCAAGGTTCTCTTAGCATAGTAATCTGTGTTTTATAGAAACCCATACATAGGTAGTATTGCAGATAACAGACTCAAAGTACATTGAGATGAAAACATTCATCATGCTCCTATGTTCTGAGGATCCAGAAGGATAACTTGCCTGCCATGAAGTCAGAGTTAGACTTCTGCAGCTGGTCAAAGTTAAAGGTCTGACTATGACAGAGAAGTGTCCATTTAATAGTAGATGCTCAGCAAAACCCCAGGAAGGTGCTTGCAGTTTCTGTTGTACTTTTTCAAGTGTAATTTAACAGATTTTGTAGTTTGTTTTGTTTTGTTTGTTTTCGCTTAATGCAGGCAGGGTTGGCTTGTATCCCAAGGATAGTTCTTGGAATATTCCTTTGCTGACAGTATTCCAGTCATTGCACTGCCCTGCATCCAGCATAATTTCAGAAAGGGGCTTCTCTAGAAAAACTAAACAAACTTAAATTTCCAGTAATATAAATTGTATTTAGTAGAAAAAACCCCCACATTCTTTACTCATATCTGATTGGCTTTTGTTTAAGGTAGTTTTGAGTAGTCTTGTAAAACTGGAAGTGCTTGCCAAATAGTTAGGGTTTAATCTCTCGGAGGCCGGGGAAAAAAACAGAAACAGGCAACAAACCAAACAAAAAAGAGAATTGGGATTTTCTGAAACCCCTGGGTGATTAATGGTTAGTCAGCAAAATGTAAATACCTCTTCACTAACAATACTGTGATTTAGACTTTAAGAAACAAATCTCCTCTTTTCTAAAAATACCAGGTATTTATCACCAGACCAAGGCATGTTGTTCTCTGGATGCTGTCACTTCAAAGTGTAATGTCTGTGGGAGGGATTAATGACTGATGTATTTTTAATCTTCATGGTAATTGCAATTAATCCTTGTAAAAATATTACAATAAAAAATTTTTCTAATTATTTTATGTAAAGGGATGCAGAGGGGAAAAAATATCTCAGAAACAGAGAGAAAATAGGACTACAGACCTTTCTCCTATGGACCATTAAACCAGGCTTTCCTGTGTCTTAGAACATTCCAGATATTCTGATCACTTCTCTATCGGCAACTTACTATCACCTTAATGGCAACTTATGATTACCTTAATCAGTCATTGGGTGAGGTTTACAATTAGTCTTTGAGAGAATAAGCAGAACCTCTGTCTCTTTCTGTCTTGTAGGTGAGTGTCTCAATTGTTTGGTTACAAGTCCTGCTTCTGTCTAGTCCAATTAATGATGAATTCTTCCCCTGCACATTTTCGGTAGACAGCAGGAAGCCTCTGTCTTTGAGTGCTCTCTAGTTGGATGAGTAGTAAGTTCTTCACAGAGTACCTACTGTGTGTGGCTGTGCAGGGTGAGGGTGTTAAATCTTCAAGGTCTGAGAATTGGCACAAGACTGTTATTCTGGATGAGTACTTTTTGGCTTAAAATATTTGGCTTTATATTTGAATTTTTAAGACTGGCTTTTACAGTGAGGTGCTTGGTTATGTTGGTGTTTGGTCAAATTTGGTCCATTAGGAGTCTCATGCTTTTGAAAACTGGGTTTATGTGTAGTGCCTGATTCATGACCTTGCTGGTGTGGAAGACTTTTTTAACCATCCCTGTTTGCAGGTTTTGGTGCCTGAACTTGATGGGCCAGTTAAGCATTTTTATGGAGGATTATGTGAGGATTTTCATCTTGAATTTAGGCTTGTAATTCTGATCGTTCTGCTCGTGCATTTAGACCCACTTGCCTTAATATGTTTCCATCATTCTTACCTGAATGTCAGACTGACCTTGGCATAACCTTTAGGACAAGGAAATCCTCTGTGAGCCATAGTCCTTGTCGTGGTTTAACCCCAGCCAACCACCAAGCCCAGTCATATTGCTGGTTCTGCAGCAAGGTAAGCCTGTTATATAAACAACTGTACATTTAGAAGAAAAACAACCAAAACTCATTTCCACTGTAGTGCAAAATCTTATATCTGATCCTTTAAACCTTGATGTAAGCTATATGTGAGCACCAATAGCTAAAGAGATCCTTCTTGGAATCGTGCATTCAGACTCTTTTGTGAGGGCAGTATGAAGGAGTTTCTGCAATGCCTCTTTGCATGTGAGAGAGAGTTCAGGGCTCTTCAGATCCCTCAATATGGTAGTTCCTGTGTGGTTCATTTTTCAATTTCTTTTTCTTCCCCTTTCCCCTCTTTCTTTCTTCCTTATTTTTTCCCCCGGAATGGTACAGAAATATACTTCTTAGAAGTGTATTGTAAGGTTGTGTACCCCTACAGGACTGGGAAATCAGACAATCAGACATAATGATTCTGGAAGGATGCAAATGCCTTTTTGAGCTCCCCTTCCCTGCTGTGGATACTGAGAACAGACAATTAACATGTTTTCTTTAGGAAACCAGTTTCTTGTGTGCAATGTAGCCACAGTGTCTTTTCAGCGTGGTATTTGTGTTGCAGCTGGCAACTCATTTTTTCATCAATTCCTGCTTCACCAACTAAGCCCAGATGCTTCCTGCCACTGCATAAACAACGCTTACATTATTTGTATACATTTCTGTAGCCCAGGAAAGTAATTCATTGTAAGTATAACTGAGAAGTATCTAACTTGAGAATTCTGTACCTGTAGTTGTCAGATAGTCATCATTCACTGAAAAAAAAGTTTTTCCATTAATGTTATCATAAATAATGCTGAAATCCTAGTCAGAGGGTGAATAACTGGAATTGAACTTGCTGCCCAACACTATATCCCTTTTTCCCCATAGTAAACTTGCTTTATGTAGTTAACAGAAAATTCGAGGTTTTTTTAAATTCAGTTGGATTTTGTTGATCATTCATTCTAATATAAAACTTCCCTATCTTTTCCTCAGAAGATGACAGGAGGCTTTATGACACCACCAGAGATATCACAGTGCCCTCCTACAGTTTGTTTGATAGTCTGTCCTGGATTTGCTTGAGTTACCCTTTGAATTAATAAGCAGCACTCAGCAGTTACAAACACTTCAGTAGCTTTGCCATCCCCTAAAGGTTAGAATAGCAACTGCATTACTGCATTCTCACTTGTGTCCTCCCATTCCTTATTCCTGGGTACCTTTCATTTGTCCTCCTGCCTGGAAGGTGCCTGTGACTGTAGCAGCATTTTTTTGTTTTCTTGTTTCTATAACACCTCATCCTCTGCTTGAACTCAGAAAGTAATAATGATGAAAACAAATACCGAAAGCCTAACTGTAGGTAAAATACTTCACTAGCTGCTACTCGAGACCTGTAACATAACTTATAAAAAGTGAGGACATCTCAGAAGCTTTCTATATGTATGTAAATACTGCATATAGGCAACTCCTCCTTCTTAAGACCCAGTGTAATTTGAATCCTTAGGTTGAACCTTGTCTCTTAAAGAGCAATCGCAGAATGATTTTCTGGAGATATATGGGGTATATTTGCTGTGTTTCTTGTCGTGCAGGGTCCCTTACATAACTGTTCCATGTTAACCTTGTTTATCTCGATGATCTGAAGTTGTCAAGTCTTCCTTGTCAGTGTAGCCTGGTTTATGACTTCTCATTTTTTGACTTTAAACTACATTCTGTGTCCTAGTTGAAAGGAGTATCAGTGTTCTGATAGTCTTCCTATAATTACTTAAACCTTGAACAGTTTCAACAGATTTTTCTTTTCCTAGTAGAAAATAATTTGGGCAGGTACCTTTTTTGTGAACCCAGATGTATCTTTGCAGTGCTATTTTAGAATGTGATTTATCATTCTATAAAACTTTTTCCATACAAACAGCGTAATAAATGGGTTTTGTTTGCTTACTGAGGCATTTGGTTATATTACTTAGCATCACAAGATATATGTGTTTGGAGAAAGAACACATGTGTGTACAAGTACTTGCTACCTTTAATTGCAGGACTCTGGTGACATCTCTTTGCACTGGTTCAGCTCTCATCTGTAGTGGCCAGTCTTTTTATTCTTGTTATTCTGCAGTTTCCAATTTGTGTGGTTCAGGTCTACAGGGTTACTTTCTTTTTCAGTGTCCCTAATAAACAAGTCGAGTGTTCTGGTTTATTTAATCTGTGTACAGTGACAAATTATAGTTTAAATAATTTCTGTGCATTTCCTTATTGTCTCCTGTAATCTTATCAGAATTCCTCCCACACTTTGAAACTGTGTTGTAGATACTTGGGGGGGGGAGAGGGGTGTGTATGCAATTTATTTAGATAATTTATGGTTAAGATTAACATACTTAAGATTGTCCTAAATTCCTTCTGATGATAATAGGAAAAATGACCTCGTGTACTGTTATATGACACTGTAATGTTTTCTGTCTTCTTATTTTGCAGCTGTATGGGGAAACTTAGTCAATATGAGGTAATGTATATCATTTTTTTATGGAATATTATGTGAAATAAAATTAACTTACCTTTCCCATCAGCATGTATCAATATATATAAAGTAGGGAGAAAACAGAACAGCAGTTCACACTGTTGTTTGGATGGTTGCTAAGCAGCTGATAACCATTTTTCTAAATCCAAGGTGTTCGATTACAAAAAGGGTTGTGTGTCTGCTGCAAATCTCACCCAGGATCTTAATCACACTTCAACATCTACCTTTCTTTACACAAATTTGTCTTCCAGTTTTGGCAAATTGGTTGGCATACCTGGTTTCATAGGCTTGGATTCTGCTTTCCTCAGCACAGATTTGACTGTATCTCACTGATAATATGGGCTTGAATATTGAAGAGCAGCAGAGTCTCCGCTGCTTGCCATAATTGTGTTTCTGTACCTAGAATCAGAAATGTACTTTGGGGAAATTTTTCCTCCCCCTGAGTTAACTGGGAGATAATCTGATGGTTTAACTGCTGAAAAGCAAAAAATCCTGCATTGTTCCCTGGAATTTTCTCCTTTAGAAATAGAAGGGTACTGCATATGCATGAAATACATGCAGATTTTCACGTCATTTCTGCTTGCATATGAGTTTGTCCTCCAGGAAAATTCACCAGGAAAACACAGCTGCAAAAGAAATTGAAGAGAATATGGGTACAGCCCTTTCCTTATAACAAAGTCATTGTGTACAGAGGACAAAATATTTTGCCATGTTATTTTGCTACTAAAGGGTTTTGGTACTCTGCCATGCCACTCTTAGCAGCACAGAGTAAGGAAAGTTTGAGGAAAACCTAAGAAAAATAATGAATTTTCTATGGGCTCTGATTCACCCAGGACAGCTTTCTCTGGGATCTGTTCCTGTCCCAAGCAGTCCACTCTACTCCTGTTGGAGTTTCCCACTCTTGATGCACAGAGTGCTCAGCTGTTGGGCAAACAGCTGCTGAGATGCTTTGTCTTGCAGATGGAGATATCATTTAGATTACCATGTTATCATGACCAGCGAGCTGTGGCAGCTTAGCAGCTGTTACTGCTGAGCAGCTGAGCATTTCTTAAGTAAGGACAAGAACCTCAGAGAGGGGTTGGCAGAGGACAGGTGGATGTGGTATCCAGTGTGTTTATTCCCTGATAAGCTGTTGTTACAAATTCTGCCACTACCTGCATATGATTTCTTTATTTGAGATGTCCTTTTGGTTCAGGGTCTGTGTGTCTTTGTGTAGGAATTTACTGTACTTTTTACAGATACCGCAAAATGAATCTGGTCAGTAATGTTTTTGCCTCAGTAATAGACTGAGCTGACTTTTAAAAGGTAAGACTTTTACAGAACGTTATGAAAGGGAATCGTTGCTCTAACTTCTAACAGTATGGTGTGTATATATATATATCTGCTTAACAAAGGATCTTCTGTTTCCCTAGGTGTAATGAGTTCAGGTCCCAAGTAAAGGAGCTCTGTTTTTTATTTATGAAAGAACTCCATTTTATGTTGGATACCCGTGAATCCTCTAGTATGCAAAAACTTACTACTGGAAGATAAATAATTCCCCTTTCAGAAGGTTTAATTGAAAAAATATAATTATGCAAATGTAAGGAAAATTACATAGAAACAGGAGGTACACTTGCTTACTCTACTTACACTTGTAGAAGTTTACTCAAGAATGAACACAGCTCATTGAGATATTTTACACAATTAGATGCTAAGTAAGACCACACAGATTTGTGCAAGACATCAGCTTCTTAGACAGTACTCTGTTTTCACCAGCTACCACAACATGCTTCATCCTTGACTTCATTTCAAATGAATAGCATTTGTGTGAGAGGTCAGTATTGCCCATGAGGTGGTTACTTAAGAGATGTTTTAGTAGAGGGCTTTTTTTCTCTTGTGTTTGAAAAAGTTCAAAGTGAGATATATTTGTCCTTTTCTCTCTTTGATTGATACTGTTGTGGCATTAAGGGAAAATGTTTTGTCAGCATACAGTAAGAAGAGACCCTCAAAGAGAGTTTTGGGCATTTGCACAGTAAAGTTACTCAAAAACAGTGATTAGATGCTTTTCTAAAATAAAGTTAATTTTCGATGTAAAATGAATGTAATTTTTATAGTTACTATTCTTTCCTGTGGGCTGGTTTCAGTTTCTGCCAAACTTGGTGAAAAGGTTAACTGATTTCAATGGGAATTGGACCACCCACTTTAGTTTGTTCTGAGTATGTCTTTGAAATAACACTAACTCGAGATGCTTTGAAGGTGCTGTTTTAACAGCATGATGAAGGTGCAGTGAAGCAGCTATTGCTTAGGTGTGGATTATGTTTTCTTTCTTTTCTTGCCAACAGGACTCTTCAAGAAAATGGGGATCAGAAGGTGGAAAGTAAAATAGAGGAGGTTAGTTTGCTAATACCTGCAATTTGTTTTGTTTTGAGGACTCCATTTCATTCATTTCATGTTGAGGGGTATATTTAGTTTTATCTTATTATTCTCCATTCTGCTAAAACCACTTCAAGCACTGAATTTGGGTCTGTACATAAGTTTTCAAACTGTTCTTGGCTATAGTTGAGTTTCTGACATGGATGTGTAGCTCTGCGTTGTTTTCCTCAAAACCTTTCTTGAAAGTAATAAATCTGTTGATGCATTTGCTGCAGAAGCTGTGGTAGAATCCTTTTTTTCCAAGAAATGTTTAATTTGTTACTGAAAGGATGTACACAAACTCTTTCCTCTGTCACCCTTACAAAATGCATAGTATATATGTCTGATTAGAAACTTGAAGCTGCCCAAAAATGCTTTGCTTTGTTCTTAACTAATGAACAAAGATAGCTATGTTTGTGGTTGGGGATGGTGTGCAGTACCAATGCTTTAAGCATGAGCCTAGTAGTTTCTGGAGTAGGCATGGGCAATGAACACACTGGTGGTTCTGAACTTCTGTACCAATACCTCTGAATTTCCATTTCAACCTCAGTTCATTGTGAAATATTAAGAATGTGTGCAACAATTCTTTCTCCAAACGTTCTAGACTTCCAGTAACAATAAAGCAAAGTATCTAGTAGATACAGAAGTCCTGGAGATCAATACCCCTTACCCTTGTGTAGGTATGAGTGACTGTATTAGTGTAGTCTGGTCTGTCTAATGTCTTGTATTCCAGCAGGTTTATATAACAATTGTTCCTCTGAATTCAGTGAGGAACCCACTGAAATCACTTAAAATCAGTGGAAAGATTGTGTTCTTAGTTTGTCTTCTCTTCTGGTTTGTGGGTTTTTGTTTGTTTGTTTGTTTGTTTTAATTCTGGGAAGTGTAACAACAAGCACTGTGAAAATTCCAGCTGTTAAAGAATGGTGAAATGCTTGAAAATCAATGTGTAGAGCAGAGTTACTGTAAGGTCTGAGAAGTTGAGCTTTTCTGGGTCTTTTTAAAGCTTTTTTAAAGCTTGAACCATCAGAATAACTGGTTCAAGAACTATTTGCTGCTCCACAGAGCTAAATATTAAATGAATATAAATGACAATACCATATTATTTCCTCTTAACGTGAATGTGCAGCATATTTCAGTTTATGAAGTTCCTGAATTGTCTAGTTCTGATTAGAAGTATTTGTACAAAACAAATTAATGTTGGTTGTTGATGTGTTGCTACATAGTACCACTTCAAGTGATAACCTTCTGATAGCTTTCAACTTATGTATAGCCCTAGAGAGTAAGTTTTCTGACATGATTTTAATAAACTTAAAAGCAAGACTTCAAGGACTTGCTGAAATTTTGCAGGACTGTTAGAAATTTGGGTCCTGAGATAAAGAACCTGAAACTGATGCCACCTTAAGTGATTCTCTCTTTTAGAGTAGTGAAAATGCAAACAGAAGGCTTGGTATGTGAACTATTACTTTTGAACAAATTTCCATTTAATATTTTCTTAAAAGCCTAGATATACCCTCAAATCATAATGTAGAACATATCTTATGTATTTAAACATGTTTCTTTAAATTTGCATGCCATGTTCTGAGATAATAACAGCCTTTTCACTAAAGCTAGTCTCTTTTTCCATGTCTGTGTCCTCTTGTGTGCTTATCTGCTGTCCATTTAAATAGTTGAGGTTTTACTTACTGTCCTATTGTGCTGTTGCTGGATATAGATTGCCTTTAACAGCCTCAGAGTAGTCACTTTTGACTTCATTTTGCCTAATAGAAAGCATAACATTGGTTGTCCTTATCAAGGATATGACACTCATAGCCTTGAGGTGTTTTGTTTTCATTGGTAAGCTAAGGGATTTCATTTCACACTATACTAGGTGATTGGATTTTTGGTGGAAAAAAATTAAAGGCTTTTTTGTTTAAAGGATGCTTTAAGATGCAAGTTTCTTGGAGTGTCTTTAGTAAAGCTCTTCACAAGAGACCACCATGGTTTTTACTCAAAAGTAATTCCCTATATGTGTGTTTTGTGATGTGAGTCATGTTCTATTCAAAGATTAAATGTTTTTCCTTTATTTTAGGCTGTTGCACCTCTAAGGGAGAAAATCAAAGATCTAGAAAAAAGGTATGTCTTCTGCTAAATTTGGGAAGCAGTTCAAAGGCGCAGTTTCTGTTCTGTAGCTGTCAACTCTGTAGTTGCAGGCTTGAGAGAAATGTTTTGTATATACCCGTAACACGTTTGAGTTGCTATTATGTGTGAGGATGGGGCCTTGAGTGCTGAAAGACACTCATACTTAAGGTATTCAGGCTGATTAATCCTACTAAAGCAAACTGGGAGCGCTGGATTCTTGTAAAGTTCAAATCATGTGGAGGAATTAACTGTTTGGAGTCCGGCTGATGAACGGATTACCATGGTTTAGAAAGTCCAGCCCAGGTGTGTGCTTACACATACTGGTTTCAACTTCAAGAGACTGAAAATATGTTTAACCCCACTTTTCCTACACTTGTGATCAGTTGCCATGGTTCAGCTAATTACAGTGATTTGCTTGTGAATTGTAGTTTGTGTGTGAGCTTTGAATGAGCCTGACTGACTTGCTTCTCTCGGGATTTGTAAGGGAATGTGTTATCTTGGATTAAACTAGATGATGCAATTGAGGAAAAGCACACAAGCTTTTTGATGAACTGCAGATATCAAACATGTGCTGTAGATCCACAAGCACATATAATAGACATAGTTGCTAAAAATAAAAATCCAAGCCTCATGCATTTCTCCCTGGCTGCTTGTGTTCACCCTGCAAGATCATTTTCTTACTTTTATGCTATCAGAACCATTCAGGTAGGCTGGATGGGGAAACTAGGGATTTCGGTGTGTATTTGCAAATAAGTCCCTCTCTTCACAGCCTGGTTGCCTTTCTGTCAGATCAGATTTGAGTGTCCTCATGGGCAGATTCTTTTCACCACAAAACAAGGTCTCGAATAGGTGTGGGAATTGTCAACTCTGACAAGAACATGCTGCCTTGACAGTGATACTGTTTTGCAGGTGACACTGCTGGTGTCCCAAGCAAACAGCCAACCAAGAGTGCTGCATTACTGAGGGCCAGTTCTTGACTTGTCCAAGCAGTGCCAGTAAACCCACAAGGTTACTTATAGCATATGGGTGGCTGTGTGCTTTCCCCTTGAAAGGGGGGCAGAAATACCATTGCTCTTGGCCAAAACACCAGTGTTTTGGTGTTAGAGTTTTGTCATTCTGGTGAGCAGTTGCCCCTCCTCCTCCCACCCCTCCTAGGCTGTAAGAAAAAAAAAAAAAAGGGAGAAAAATTTTCAGTTCTGTTTTCTACAGTTGATTTGAAAGGTTCAGTGACCTGCCACATGGAATTTATTTCAGTGAGAATATTGATCTGGTTGCTTATCTCTTAATGTGCGTGTGAACATCATGGATTGAACTAGGCACATATTGGCAAAATTAAACACATTGCAGACTGTGTCACCTGTAGTGGTTGCAAGTGATACTACCATACCAATTATAACAGTTCAATTGATTTATTTAATCTATATTGATAGCCCAGTCAATCTTCAGCTTCAGTTGCTGTCAGTTTAGGTAAATTCTTCTGCTGTCCACAGAGGACCTTTGTGGAAGCCCATCCCATTTGGCTCTTTTTTTTGGTTTTGTTTGTTTGTTTGTTTCTGTTTTGTTGTGGTTTTTTGTTTTGTTTTTTAATAATTGCTATATTTTTCCAAATGAGCAATGAGTTGTTGAGTGGAACCATGAAGTTAAAACTTCTTCCAGGAGCCATCTAAATTCTCCTTTTTTTTTTTTTTTTTGTATGTATTGATGACTCTTCTTTCAGATCTCTAGCAAAGTGGAGAAAGAATCAAAATATTTTTTTACCTCTCTGTGAGGCAGTCTGGGAATTATACTTTCACAAAATATGGGCTATTATTATTGTTGAATTTTTCAAATAATGCATTCATTCATCTCTGCTGGTTAGCTGCATGTGGGTTGTTTCAATTAATAATATTTTAATTTTGTGTCTATGTAAAGTGACAGTAAATAACTACTCACTGTCAGTTGTCTGAAGGCTGGTCCTGCTTGCAAAGCCAACTTTAGTGTCAATGTTTTCTTACCTCATAAGCTTATAAAATGTGAAAGCAAGCCATTGTCATGTTTTTGAGAAGCAGGAAAAACAAGAATTCCTTAATGCTAGTCTCATGACAAGAGATTGTTTAACTGAAGCTAAAGCTGGAAAGTTTTTATTAATAGCTTGCACAGCAAAAGCATTGCCATGAAGTCACCAAGGCAAGCATTAGGTCAGGATAAACTCGGTGTTGTTGCCAAAAGATCATCATTTGGCTGCTAGACTCTATCCCACTGCTTCTGAACTAGTATTGGTGTAATAGCAGGAGCAAAAGTGATTGTGAGGTACCTTTGGCAGCAGTATGACTCTGGGCTGGATTAATGTGACCTTAAAATAATGGTCTTGGAAATGGAGGAGACAGACTTGTGCCTTCCACCTAGTTATGTGGTGCTTAAACTTTTTTTGAACTCCATAAATCTCTTCTTATTGGTGAATTTTCCTTTCTGCACAGAAAGGAGGTGCTTTCCATTCTGCATTATGCTTATGCACTGCTGTTTTTCATTGCCTCAGCCTAAAGAAATTGTTAGTGACTTGTGTAGTGATATAAGGCAAGTGTAAGTAGTTTCTTATTTCAGTCTCCCTGTGTGGCTAACACTGGAAGATTCCAGCACCATATTTCTCCTGTCCAAGAAACAAAACTGGAAGCAGCTTTCACAGTGGGATGAAAATTTGACGAAGTACAGAAGCATCTGTGCTTTGCCTCTGAAGAATTCTTTTTGAGCCAATACTGCAAGTTAGAAGCAAAGGAAGTGCTTCAAGATCAGAGATTTAGGGTCAGTTCAGTCAGCATCTATTTGGGAGCAGGAGAAAATGTAACTCTTGGTATATGTGGCTCCTGTGTGATACATCCAGTTGCATCCCTATCATGTGGACTTACTGGAGGAGAAGGTTAACCACAGTTTGATTTCTGTGCAGTGTCACACTGATAATTAATTAAGAAACACCTGAGCTATTAAAATGCTGCCAAGACTATGATGCTAATTACTGAAATAAATAAATAAAATAAAATTTGCACCTTCTTTCAGAGGACTTTTGCTGTATGCAGAATGCATGCTGGGGAAGGGGAAAAGTGATGTAATTCCAGATCCATGAAATCATCTAAGGTTCCAAGTATCAAGAGTTTAATAGAGCACCTAAGATTTATATGACACATAATTTTATTTTATTATGGTTTTGCTTTGATTAAGTTTGTGTAAAGAAAGTGCAAAAATTAAGTGGCAGTAGCTTGAAGACCATCAAAACCATGGCAGTCTAGATACTTCTGAGAAGCAAATTAGGATTAGTTTTCATACAGAATAAATTCTCTGGTAGAAATCATAAGAGATGTTTCTTCAACATTCTAATTGTAAACTTTAAATTGATTGTTGTGAAACTTTAGGGGAGATTTAAAACTTGATATTTTAAGTTTTGCATTGAAGTTTTAAGGAGAAGTGTTCCAAGTCAGTGCTGTAAATCACAAAACTTGCTTTCTTTTCCAGAACTTTTAAGAAGGTTGTTTATATTTTAGAACTTTTTTTTTTAAAGTGTCCAATTGCTGTTTGTGTTTTACTGTTTTATTTTCTTGTGATATCATACCTGGCATCAGTTCTGCTCTCAAAACATAGAAGTCAAGTGATTCATTCTAGAAAATCAGAAGAAACAGGGCTGAAACTTACTTAGTTTCTCTTCTTTGTTTTGAAATATTCTGTAGTTTTACCCAGAAATATCCACCGGTGAAATTTTTATCAGAAAAGGATCGTAAAAGAATCCTGGTAAGTTGGTGTTTATTTGGGGGTTGTTTTTGGGAAATACCAAAAAATTCTGTGAAATGTAATCTGTCTTGTAGGATTAAGATATGAAAAGGGATAAAGTAAATTATCTTGGATGTCATACATGTTGCACAGAGTTTAAAGTAGTGGTTCACTGACTTTGTGTTATGGTTCGTATGCCGAGTGTGAGAACATGAGACTTGGGCTGTTTTGGAGGTTTGATTTGCAATTAAACTGCTCTTCTCTGTAACATTTTAGAATTGCATTACCAGAGGATCTTTGTGTGTGTTCCCAGATGGCTTAAAGTTGCAAAGCCTGGGAAACTTTTTAGGCACATCTTGACAGAAAGCTTGTGTGACCGAATGGCGCAAAATTTAGTCATAAGGCTGGAAAAACAGCTGCTCTGTGGGGAGTGTTCATCTCTCTGTTATCTTCTCTTGTTTCTGTTATTTTGAAGCATCATAAGCATTTGAGGGTAGAAGAGGGTGGCAGGTTAAGTCAGGACGAGTAGTCATCCAGGGCATTCTTTAACTCAATGAGTTGTGCTGCAACATCAGCTTTCCAGTTCTGTCTATAAACATTTTTGACGTTATATGTGACCTAAATTTGTCCTTGTTTTCCTTGTCAACTGGAAGAATTTTCCCATGTTTTCAAGGCAGAGAAAGTATAGCTACTTGAGATGTGTAAACACAGAGTATGAACTTCTGCCTCCACTGTAAAAAGCAAAGTCTAGGACAAAACTCGGCTAAAGTGCCTAACTGATCTGGTGCTTTCGTTTGCTTTGACTTCAAAATTTTGAAGAAAAACACTGAAGAGATGCGGATTAAAAAATTTTGATTTTACTGCAATAATCTTCATTGCTCTTGCAAAAGTCATAAAAAATAAGTGTTATTAAATTAGTTTAATTCTGCAGTGATGTTCTGTCATTTTTGTGACAGTTTGAAGGAAGGAGACCTGTAGGCTCCCTGTGCCCTTGTGGAGAGAGGCATAAGTCTGAAAATTCCTAAATCGTGTGCCTCATGTGCAAGGGTAATAAAGTAACCTTAATGTCATGTTTTCTCTGTAAGTAAGAAGGTACTTTAAGGAAAAGTGTCAGTGAAAGCTGTTAACAGGCTGTGGAGCTCTTAATGTTCACTTTGACTTTGCCACTGAAAAATACTGGATGTTTTGTTGAAATCTGTTATTTCAACAGAGATGGCAAGTAGTTGTAATAGGAGTGTTTTCTGCTGACCTGGAGGCGAACAGTCCATGTATTTTGTGGAGTTTAAATTCCTAAAGAGAAAATGGACCAAAAGAAATGGCAAGTTGTTCTGTCGTTTCTTCTCTCTGTTGTGGTCAGGGATTAGTTTGGTGCCAACTCGGATGGGCATTCACAAGCCCCACGTGGGCAGTTCCATTCTCTGAGCGTTGCTGTCATAATCCTATGAGAAGTAAGAATCCGTGTTTTGAGGAGCTGAAGTTCTTATATAAAGGTCCACATGTAGACCTTGCATGACACTTCAAAATTTCTCAAGAATTGGCAAGCCAAGTGAACTTCAGTAGATAATTTTCTTTGTATTTTGTTGATACTGCATCTTTTTCTAGAATCCATCCTAAATTCTGATTTACTTTTTTTTTTTTTTTCCGTCTGAATGCAGTCTCCAGCTCCAGCCTGGAGATACCCACAGCACTGACCTGACCAAACAGCAGTTCTAGCAATTATTTTTTATACACTACATCTATTTGGAGATGTTTGCCAGTAATGATGGTATTTCAGCTGGGACTAGATACACTGTCACTTTCATTGAAAAGAGATCTTCATCCTATTGTGCATGATTTATCTATTTCCTGAGCTCTCTGAAGTGACTAAACCACAGGCTTTCGTATGCCAGAGAAGGAGTTCTGTTAATATTATGGAAGATAATGTTGACATTTGTTCAGTCTGTTGGGTGGAGCTTTTTCTGAATTGAATACAGTGCACTGATAAAAGCAGAAAATAAAAAATGAATATGATTTCCATATGGTACATTACATGGTTTGAATCTGACTGCAGGCAAAAGAAATGAACTCATGTAACAAATAGACAAACTTAGAAGTGGCTTTAGTGGAGAAAATTATCAGTAATATTTGTGCCTTTTAGTAGCTGTTGAAGTTACCAAGTATATTTGCAGTAGTAAGTAATTAAATATTTTGATTAATTCCTATTAAGCCCCAAGTGCTGGTACTTCAGTTCTGATATGGAAATGATTCATGTAGAATATATGATGATGAGATTAATATGTCATTGTGATTTGCAGGAAGTCATATTTAGAAAAGATGCTTTTATGAGTGATTACAGGAAGATTATACAAAGAACTTCAGTGATAAATCATCTTTTTTTTTAGTGTAACATCAAATAATGATTAAAAAAACCCATAATTTACACAGTTGTTTACTTTTCCAGGGGAAATTCAGCTCCTTTTTCAATTATTTCTTTATCTAATACCTATGGAAGTGATATGTTAATAAAGCTAACTTAAATTTATCATAAATACTGCTTGCAGGTTTAAAGTAATTGGAAACTTCTTTCCAGACAAAATTGGTTTGTGCTTTTTTCCTTGTTGTTTGCTTGCATGTAGCATAGTGCTGTAAGGAGTGCTTGGTTTTGTTATTTTTTGGTTATATGGGTTTGCCATTTTCTACAGCCTTGGAAATAGAAGTAGCAGTAGGAGATTTCCTTGAGCCTTGATTGAAGGAGTAGGTTCAGGTCATCTACAGAAAAGTTTTGTCCTCATCACCACAAAAAAGCCCAAACCCTTGGAACGTTCAGGAAGGCTGCAGATTGCTTCCAGGATGGGATAAGCTTATGGCAGTAGGTTTTCCATGCATGACTTTTTCCCTGGTATGTGGTGGCACATGGCAGAGGGCTGTTCTCCCTCAGTTACTATTCTTCTTCTTTCCTTGTTCACAGCATTCTGCCAGAAACTTGTTCTTCCTCCGCTCTGTTGCAGCGTGGTAGGAATCATGAGGTTCTTCTTTTTCTTTCAAAGAGGGCTTTTCCTAAATACTATTTCTCCTTCAGGTTTGTCAAGGAACTGAATCACATGTTGAATCTGCTACAAGGAAACCCTGACAAACTCAGAAGAATACTAAATAGACCAACTAAATGATTCTTTTATTAACTGGTACTTACAGTTACTTTGAAACACTGGTGGCCCTGAATTTTTAATAAGAGAAACAAGTGTGAGAATGCAAGAAGTGGGCATTCAAGTTTTTACAAAAGAAAACAGATATAGTTTTTAGGGGTGTTTTTTTGGTTGTGTTATTTTTTTTTCCCTTTTCAGTCTTTGGTAGTTTTCCTTTCTATTTTTTCTAGTTTACAAAAAAAAATGCTGATCTGGCTTTTTAAAATAGTGGATGGCAGGGTAAGGGACAGGATAAATGTTTAACCTTTGACTAACCCAAAGTGAAAGAACTTCAGGCATCTCATCCTTCTCCACAAAGTATTTTGTTGTTTTAGCACACCATCCATTTATTAGATTCCTGCTTAACAATTACACCATGTCCTTTCATTGTTTAGTTAGTTGTCACTGCAGCTGAAGAATGGACATCAACAGCTGAATCACTTTCAAAATGTGAATTTGATCAGGCAGTCATATAATATAGCTGATGCCACACAAGGCTTTACAAGTCCATTTGTTGAGAGTGGTGATCTGTCATGTCTTTGTTCCTGAAAACAGATTATGAAATGCAGAGAAAATAATTGCTTCTGTAGATAGATCTGTCTGGATGTGTCACACAACTTGCTGTTCTACTTACTTGCACTGACTGCTTCAATACTGAGGGTTTTTTGTGTGGTTTTGTTTTTGGTTTGGTTTTGTTGGTTTTTTTTTTTTTGTTTTTGTTTGTTTTACTTGTTTGTTTTGGTTTTTTATTGTTTACTGTTGAAGTCTGAGGTGCAAAAGGGGAAAAAATAATGAACTTTCTTGCTTCTTGTGCATCTGCAATGGAACACGAGTACGAGGTTTAAAATATTTTTTCGTGCTTGTTTCTTTACAATAAAACATCAGAAATTTCCAAGACAGGCAAATGCTGCGTGTTAGAGGTAATGATATAGAACCTTTTCAGTTGTAAGGGACCTGCAGAGATCATCTAGACCAACTGCCTGCCCTCTTCAGTCCAGAATGATGTAAGCTATGGATGCATTAAAACACAAAAGGAACAATTTTGTATTTAGCAGATATTTCAGATGAGAGGTCTTCAGAGAACTTCCTTCCTCCTTTCTGGGTGCAAACTTGCAGTACTTACTTAGAACACCCAACATGTCTTCCATTTATACAAGACAAAAGCTAGATTTGACATATCAGATATTATAGATCTAACACGAATATAACCTGGCATTCTGTCATATCCTTTTTTCTGGGAAATGGGATTTGCAGAAATTCTCACCTTTTTGTGTCTTTAGGCTTTGCTGTTGCATAAAAGGGCACAATCCAATTTGAAGGAAAAAAAGGAAAATAATGTAATCTGAAAAAGAGATTTTGTTGATGTGAATAGGTAGCTGAACTTCTAGCCTGACAGTAACGAAACATGTCAAATATGTCTCTTGAAATTTTAAATGCTGTACATTTTGAAACAAAAAGTGGTGCGGAAATGGAGTTGGCTTCCCTGGAGTAAGCAACGATCTGAAAGCTACTGTTCTGTCTTCATGTTTGTAGACTTTGTCTAGTGTTTCTGTAAAAAGAAAAAGAAATTTATACCAACTGTCCTAACGCAGATAACTGGAGGAGCAGGGTTTGTGGGTTCTCATCTTACTGACAAACTAATGATGGATGGCCATGAGGTTACAGTTGTGGACAACTTCTTTACGGGCAGGAAAAGAAATGTGGAGCACTGGATTGGTCATGAGAACTTCGAACTGATAAATCACGATGTCGTTGAGCCCCTGTACATTGAAGGTAAGTTGTCTCTGCTTTGGTGTTTGTACTTTGTTGTGCTTTACCCTTCTAAGTACGTGCACCTGTAAAGAATTGAAATTTATGCACTTAGTTCTGGATTGATCTATTTAATAGCTCTGTACTTTGTTTATTATTAGTCTGTTTTCTATGACCACTATGGAGTGAGAGGTTCAGAGGACTTTCGTCTTTGAAATCAGTTCTTCATGAGTGGATGGGAGGAAGGAGATCTTAAAAATTTCCTGATGTGACTGATTTTTGTGAGAAGGCAGTGCATCAGTCTATCTGTTCCAACCATTGTCCCATTTCTCTGTGTGCCTGCACAGGCTTACACACAAACAGTCTGCAGTCCAGATATTTCATGAACTGCACGATTTAATTCAGGGCTTCAGTTACACTAGACTTGCATCCTGCAACTGTATATGGTCAGTTGAGAGGAAACTAACTTTCCTTAGTTCCCTGAAGTGTCTTCTGTAGAAAACATTGCTCCTACTTAAGGTACAGGCATTCTACAACCTGTAGAATAGGAAAAGAGCAGGGAAAGAAAGAGAAAAACATTCTGCTTCAAAGTAGTAGCTCAACATCTAAGCTATCGTAAACCTCAAACTACTATACCATATTGTAAGATAACATTAAGGTAGTTGTATTTGTAAGATACATGGATTTATAGACTTCTATGGGAGTGTATAATGAATCAATGAAAGCCTTACTCAAATTACAGTGGAGTTCTGGTGAGTTTGCTCCATCCCTTTATAACCCTGTATGCAATAGAGTTGTTCATTTTTTAAAACAAAAAATGAATCTCAGTTGTATTTTTTTATTTCTGCTAAATTCTAATGGATGGGATTTCACAGGAAAAAATCTCTGGCAATTGCATCTCTTGTATAATCACTTGTGATGAATTCCTGACAACACTACTGGAACAGTCCTGCAATAACACATGCTCCTGCTCTGGCAATGCACTGATTTAGTTACTCCTGTTATTTTACTTCAAACTTACTTCTACAGACAGGATAATGGGACAAGGATCTTATTAATTGACTCCAGGTGCTGGTAGCTTATGCTTCAGCCACTTTTTTTGCCAGCTTTCCTAATCTTTCCCCTGCATTACCTTCTTTATGACTGATTGCACCTGAGACCTTCTCAGAGAATTATCATCACTGCTAATACTGTTGCCCAGCTAAGTAGGCACTAATGAATGGGAATTCTGAAATCCTTCAGATACCTTTCCATGTTCTGTGTAATTAAGATACCAATTCCCCAGTTTGTACTGACAACAAATTATAGCATATTATTCAGTGGGTAGTTTAGTGAATGGCTTCTCATCCTCCAGCATGTAAATTGAAGCTGACATGGCTATATGTTAAAATAAAATTAACTTTCATACATTAATATGAGAACATGATAAAATTTGATTTCATTGCAGAGTTTAGAGTCCAGTGAGGTAGTGGAGGATAGTTCTTGCAAAAGATTAACAAGTTTACATATAGATCAGATACTTCTTTTCTTAGTTCCATTTTCTCCTTTTTACTTGTCAATAGAAGTTGGAATGACTGAACTCATGATAAAAAGTAGGTTTGTGTCTAGAGAATTTCTGCGTATTTACTGTCCTGTTTAAGCCAGGTTGTATCAGGTTGTTTGACAGTTCAATTCCAGAGAGAGTAATCAACGCTTTATTTCTGTAGAGACCTCATTTCTGGTCTAGAAAGAGCAGTGATTTCACTTTTGATTTGGAAAAGTGAATTTAGTCTCAAGATGCATAGCTTTGAGCTTCACAGTGATACCTGCGCACAGTCTACCTTGGCTGCGTCACTGTCTTTGATCCATGGCATGAAGTGGCACTCAGCATTCTTGAATCCTGATCAGGGTTGGGCAGAGGCAAAATGTGTGTTTAAGTGATTTATTGTTATTTCTTAGCCCTGTGATCACTCTGGTTAACTGTAATGCTGAATGTCTTTCTCCTCCTCTACTAGGATTTCCTTTGCTTTAGCATTTGGAAATGTCAGTGGAAAATGCATAAGAATGAATTCTTTAATGGAATGAAAGTAGTTTAGGAATCTTGAAAGATGGAAAATAGTAAAAAAAAGAAATTCTGAAATAGTTATATTAACTCTTTTTTTCCTATTTTAGTTGAATTCTATATTTTTAAAATGCTTAAGGGTTTTAAAGATATTTTCATTTCAGCCTTATCCTTATACACAGGTTTAATACACTAATAGACGGGCTTTTTTGATGCAGACAGACAGTTTTTTTCTGAAGAGTGGTCTATGAAGAAAATAATCTTGTGTTACTCTTTTTTGTATTATCAGAAAATAAATAAAGAAATCCATCTTTACTTATATTCCATCTCATTCTCTACATTCTTGCAGATTACAATCTCCCTAAGATAGCTACTTGTGAGCACTGTGGCACATAGTCCTACTAACCATAGTGTAAAGACATACAGATATTATTTGGAGAACAAATGAGATTAGATGCTTGATCTGGTGTTACTGTCATCCACTCCACTTCAGGGTAATAAATTGCATTAAAAAGTGCCAAAGGGAATTTTAGATTAAATAAATGTGGGTCGTAAGTAATGTACTTGGTTCGCATAGTGGCTTGAGAATCTAGCTCTGTTTTACTTATACCCACCTTTGCATCGGAGTTGACTGTGTGTTTGTAGAAAAAATTAATTTTTAGTTTTTGTATAATTTTAAGCCCCTGAAATCTGTATTTCTACTGTGAAGTAGTTATACGTGGGTACATGTATAAACAATAAACACAAACCAAAACAAAAAAACAAACAAAACAGAAAAAAACCCCACGCAATCTCCCAAAAAACCAAAGAGCAATCCCAACCCCAAAATCACATACTTACCTCCACCCTGGAAAAAAACTCAACCTACCAACCAAAAAACCCTAAAAAACCCCCACAACCTACACCCCCCAAAACACACACACAAAAATATAAGCCACTTACAAGATGATGTAATAAGATGGTAGTCATTCTACAAATTGGATTCCTAAAAAGCAAGTAATACTTTCAGTCTTGAGGCCTGGTTATCAAATGCTGCTAGGCACACACACCTTCTTTTCTGTGAAAGAAAACCTCAAACAGGTATGCATAACCTTTATCCTTCTCCTGCTGGTGTTTCTTTTTCCTACTTCTTCAGCAACCTTTGGAAGCCTTAAAACAATCTTCTGTAAGGTGATAGATGCATATTCCCTTCATCTGAGAGATGTCCTCAGCTGAACTGTTTCATAGTTAACAGAAACACACTAAGGCCTTGGGTTTCTTTCTGGTTGCTTGTGCGGTTTTTTGTTGGTTGGTTTGGCTTTGCCACACTTTCACAAATTTGAAACAAACATGGGCCTAAAAATGCCACAGCTTTCCAGTCAACAGTGAAAACCCATAGAATCTTAGAATCATCAAAGTTGGAAGAGAACTTTAAGATCATCCAGTCCAACTGTCAACCCAGCACTACAACTGTAACCCCATAGCCACTAAATCGTATCACCCAGCACCAGATCAGATGTCCCTTAAACACCTCCAGGGATGGTGACTCAGCCACCTCCCCAGGCAACCTATTCCAATACCTGACCACATTAACAATGAAAAATTTTCTAGTATCTGCTCTGAATCTCCCTTGTCTCAGCTTAAGGCCTTTTCCTTTGGTCCTCTCACTGCAGGCATGGTGGGACAGACTGACCCCCACCTCACTACAACCTCCTTTCAGGTAGCTGTGGAGAGTGATGGGGTCACCCCTGAGCTTCCTCTTCTTGAGACTAAAAAAAACCCATCTCCCTCAGCCGTTCCTCATAAGACATGTTTTCTAGACACGTTGCTTGTTGCTTTTCTCTTGTTGCTTTTCTGTGGACATGCTCCAGCACCTCAGTGTCCTTTTTAAAGTGAGGGATCCATAACAGAAAGCAGTACTTGAGGTGTAGCCTCACCAGTGCCAAGTACAGGGGACCATTCGCTTCCCTCACTCCTGCTGGCCACTCTGTTCTTGACAGAGGCCAGGATGCTGTTAGTCCTCCTTGGTGCACTGTTGGCTCATATTGAGCCAGCTGTCCAACAGCACCCCAAAGTCCCTTTCTGCTGAACAGCTCTTGAGCCACTCCTCCCAGGTCTGTAGCACTGCATGGGGTTGCTGTGACCCAAGTGCAGGACCCAGCACTTTGTCTTATTGAGCCTTATGCAGTTGTCCTTAGCGCATTGATAAGTCTGCCCAGGTCTCTGCAGAGCCTTCCTACCCTTGAGCCAATCAACACTCCTGCCCAGCTAAGTGTCATCTGCATTTTTACTGAGGGTGCACTTAATCCTTACATCACTTAACTGATTTCATTTCACTAATCACAGATGCACAAATCACAGATGTTTTGAAAAATATTAGTACAATACTTCTAAAATTGCAGTCTGTGCCAGCTGAAAGCAAAACAGGTTATTTTTTGGGGCAGAGTAGTGAAGGGTAGTTCTATTCTGATGTTCAAAGACTTGTTAAAACAAATGCACATGCACTGCCTAACCAATATAATATGAATGACAGAGAAGAAAACTGTGTGTAAGTGGTGAATAAGGATGCACTGTTTTATTGCTTGTGTCCTGAAATTAACTAATCTTCAATTATTTCCGTTAAATAAAACTGTCTAGTTTTGGTCTTAGTTTGTTGTTTTGTTTTAATTCTTCATGTCAGTTTCTGGAAAAACAGTTCTTAAATGTTGGCTCCAATTTCAGTGACTGTTGTGAATGCAAAGGTAGTTTTGGCTTTTCTGACTTTCACTGAAAAGCTTTCAAAGTGATAGAACAAAAACACATTTTGTAAGTTGAGAGAAGTGCTGTAAGTATGTGGCATATATAGTTACGAGGAGATGGGCTTTCAGAGTTTTCAGGAGGTGTTGCAGCTGTTAGTTACAGACATAGGTAAATAAAATAACTATTTATAGAACTTTATTAGGTCATTTACTTGACTTTGCTGACTTTTACGTCTGAGTTGATTTTAAGGCTAAAACCAACAGTCTCACAAAATTAGTCAAAAGAATAGGCTGTAGCTTCCTGAAGTCAGGCTGATAATGTTTTACTGAACAGTGTTCTACAGTATCTTCAAGTCATCTCATAGGTAACTTAAAGCATGTACAAATAGAGGCACAGGGAGTGTCTTCAGTACATTCATTTTTCTTTTTTCTTCTGTACTTCCAGATTTTTCCCTTCCTAGTCTTTATTCCCTGTGACAGATACTTAATACATTTAACCTGGTGGTTTTAGATTGTACAGTTAGGGAAAGTTATGGCAAGGCAGAGGACATATGCTGCTTAATTTTGTTTGTCCAGAGCTGAGTGCAGTGGTGTCTCAGTCTCTGGAGTGAAACTCTCCAAAACTCCTCCAGTATGAGCAATATGGTAAACCTTTATGAAGTTATTCTAGTTTGTCTGAAGTTACAGAGAACATTTTTAACATCAGGGAAATTATTTTTACTTGTAGTCCTTTTTAGTTCAGGGCAATAGAAATGTCTCCCTTCACTGTGTCAGCTTCTTTGACCTGACCTACAGTAATGGAATTGGCATAGCTGGTTTTATGTTCAAGCTGTAGAAACTTGTTTTTACATTTCCGATCAAAGCTTTTCTCCTTAGTACTTCCTGACTAGCAAATATAGTGATGGATGCAGGTGCTTAGTGGACTTAGTGACCCGTTGGACTTAGCGGACTTAGTGACCTTTCTGGTACTGGGACATGTGTTGAAGGCAGAAATTAAAGATCGTCATTTCCTGTCATAGGAAAGGTGGTAGATTCCTCCCTTACTAATCACTTAGGAAACGCAGAGAACACATGCATTATAATGGCTAGAAAATAAAGAAAGATAATATGAAGGAAGGTAGTTTTATTGCAGTATTTTGTAGAAGTGAGTGCTTATATTGATCGTTCTTGTTTAGCATTAAGGAAAACACAAGACTGAACCTTTGTGTCCAGATTTAGGTATTGCAGATTCCATGTATGCTAAATTTTAGAGATTTTTTTTTTTTTTTTTTAGCTTTTCACCTAGAAAAGGGCATAATTGACAAGTGTTAGTTGCTGTTTATTTTCTAATATGCTACTTAAACTTTATGTTGAGCATAGATTTCTATATTTGCCACTCTATACCGGCTTGAGTGTTTATGCCAGCTTCTGTGTCTGTGCTGTTTTGAAATGAATTTAATGTTTACCTTTTTTTCAGCAAAATTATAATAAATTTGTTTAATCAATCTTTATTACTATTAGTCTACCATCCTGTGCTTGGTAAACTACTCGCTGCTGTGTTCCAGTGGTTTAGAGAGTTGTAATCCCCAATATGAGTTACATACAAAACTTTCAGAATTTTAATATTATCATTTGTTCTTCTTTCATGGTGCTTACTTACCTTTGTAAAGCTTTACACAACCATTCACATGATTATTTTCAAATAATGCACTATGATTTATTTGCAAAGCTAGCTGAAGGCTTCTTGGTAGGCAGAAATAAAAGCTGTAAAACTTTTTTTCTTTACCTCATGTAATCAAGAAGAGGTGTGAAGGTCAATTACTAGATGCATTTCTTTCTGTCCTCCAGGTGCTACTGTCCCAGGCACACAAACAGTTAATCCTGTGAAAAGCTGTAACTAGGATAGCTTTCCACAGTTACGACTGGAACAGAGTTAAGTTTCCTGCTATGTTAAATAACTGTCAGCTTCATGCTAGAGCACACAAGGTTGTCAGCCAAGCTAGGTGGATGGCTTTGTCTGGCTGGCCTAATGAAATTCTAAGACAAAAAAATAGTAGGCATTTTTTAGACCTGACAGTTCATAGAGAGAAGGTGGAAGGAGAAATAATTATTCTTGTCTCAACATCGTCAGTTTGATGGATCAAATGTGACAAGTTTGCAGGAGAATCTTGTCTTTTCACCCTCCTGAAATGTCCTGCATTCTCTGAATGTTTTGGAAAAACAGTGATGTTTTCCATTGGTATATTAAAGATTCTTTAATGGGAAAGAGGGAAAGTCTTGGAGCTGCTTGTCTGCCTGTCCCTTTGATCTAGAAGATGGCCTGTTGTCTTTGTTTCATTTAAAGCTATTGTTAACTGAGAAACAAAAGGAGAAATGAAGAATTAAAAAGAGGAGAGGAAGGTTTAAAAGGAGAAGAGTGTTTTTGCCTTTTTTTTTTCCACCATTGTTCATTACACTTAATTTTATGTTTAAAAATAAAGATATAATCTTGAAGATAGTAAGAAACTTTTAGGGCTTTGTATTTATATGCGTTCGTATCTAGCTGACAGTTATATGACCACTTATATGATCACAGGCCTAGCTGTATCCTTGTGTGGCAAAAGGGAAGGTAGTTTTTGACTCTGTTTATCCGAATTGTCACATGCCATTAAAGGAACCTCTCTTATAGGAGCTGCTGTGTGTCAAACATTCAGCAGGTATTTGAAAAAAACCACAAAAATTAAGTGGATAGAGAGGGAGACAGGAATGAGTTCACTACTGCTTCAACAGACTAGGATTGGGCAGGAAATTACTGACAGACCACAATGCTTTTGAAGTGACATTTTCACTTTGCAAAAGTTTCACCACAGCTTGCTGAAAACTGGATTTAGAAGGGGTTGTGATGGAATAGGTAGAAACAGCATAAAACTCAGGTCAGAGTTCAACCTTGAGCTGGCTGCAGGTGACTTCAGCTATTGCTTGGTTCATTTTTCTGATCCACAGTTCTTGAAATACCTGCTGTCTGCAAACAGCATCCAGTGGCTTAGCTAAGTATTCCTTTTGCCAGCTTCCAGTCTACCCTTTCCTTTGGTTTCATTACAGTACCATGCTGTGGGAAGGGGATACTTATATTCAGAGGCATAACTTAAGTCGGTCAAGTTATTCATATTCAGGGCTCATCTGTAGGAGGCATGTCAAACTTCACCAGACCAACTAAGCTTTACCCCATGCTACATTTTTGCTTTGTATCCCCATCACAGAAGCTGATTTTATTCACTGCTTAAGCTTACAGTGTCAACAGTGACCAAAGCAAGGAGTAATTATTCCACGTCACGCTTCATCACGCAGAGCAATTAACTAGCTTCAAGTTGCAGACAGAATCCTAAAAGTTTCAGTTGCATTAGCAGTGCAGGCAGGGCTTGGAATCAAGCCTGAGCTGGGAACTTGCTTCCTTCAAGTCGTGCATGCTGCATCAGGCAGTCTTTGGATGCTATTTTTGTTGTTATTATAGGTGCTGTGTGGCAAGTTTTCTCTTGATGCTGTACCAAAGTTGATAGTGGTTGGAAATACTGTTTCCCGTTGATTCAAGAACAAATAGCAGAAGACCTACTGCATGAAATTGTACTTCTCTGCACCTTTTTGTGTGAGAATAAATCCTCACCAGTGTTACACAGCTGCCAGAACTGTCTCTGTCTACCTTTCTGGGCTGTTTTGACATCTTTTAGGCACCTGTTCATCTCTGCTCTAGAGATAAACACCTGTAGACCAAAGACAGCACAGCATTGTGTAAGAAATAGATATATTTTGTGGCATCTGCTTGAGCATACTGACAAATAACATTACTCTGTCATGACAGTAAAAGTTGCAGTGATAGTCATGCAGACTGCCTTCGAAACTCATCCCATATTTATGCTGATAGTTAATTGTTCTCTGGAGTGAGGTTTCACTTGAAATAATATCTCCTTATTTTGGTCACTATTGATACTGTAGGCTTAAGCAGTGAATAAAATTTAATCATAATTTATTTTGCCAGATTTCTCGTGTGGCAGCATTAATGCAGGGCTGCAGCATTGAGTAAACTTTGACATGCTTGCTACAGATAAGCTGGTATGCACTTATCTGAGCTGTGTTACATACAAGGCAGGAGCTGAGCTTGCCCAGTGGACTTAAACACAGCAGTTAATCTAGAAAAACTTGACGTTATGTGCAAACACACTTCATTAAGGGTTCAGAAAGAAAGTAGGTTAAATATTTTACCATGCCAATTTGACCAGTATTTTTAAAGCACTATTACCAGAACATGTGCTTATCTTACGAAGGTTGTTATGTTTTAATATGAAGCAGGTTTGTGAAGGCTTTTATCTAATTTTAATTCTTTTATTGCTTAATAGACTATCTAAAAGTGTGCCTTTCACATGGATAGCTCAAGCCACTTATATACACTGTTGCTCTAATTCTGTGCTTTTTTTATGTTAGAGGTCAGAAAGCAAAGGATTGTGTGTTTACTTTGTCAAATGAAATTTGAAAATCAGGAAGGAAGGGAAGTCTTCAACAGGAAGCACATTTGTCTAACATTTCAGTGTTCTTCAGATGGTTCAGGTTTAGCTTAGAAATAGGGAAGAAGTTCTTTACTGTTAGGGTGGTGAGACACTGGAACAGGTTACCAAGAGAAGTTGTGGAGATCCCATCCCTGGAAGAGTTCAAGGCCAGGCTGGATGGAACTCTGAGCAACCTGGTCTAGTGCAAGGTGTCCCTGCCCATGGCAGGGGAGTTGGAACTAGGTGGTCTTTAAGGTCTCTTCCAACCCAAACCATTCTGTGGTTTTTTTTCCCTACTAGATGTAACTCATATACAGCTTGCGCTGTGTAAACAAGTATAGTTATATTTAGATGAAGAAAAAGAAAAAGAAATGTTCATTTGAAAGTCAAGGATGCTTCTACCTTGTTTTTAGTAGTAAAGTTAATTTAAAACTGGAGAAAAACGTTTATTATGTCACAGATACTGTGAAAGTTAAACCCAACGGAGGGATGAGAGAAATCAATATGTGGTCAAAATACAGCTTTATTTTTTAATGTTGTGATTTGCTACTACTTGTTAATAATAAAACACACAAGGAAATAGTTAAAAGGAAAAAACATTTGTTTAACCAATGGTGTTCTGTTTTAGGGCAGGACAGCCTTATGCCATGCAGTATTTTCTTCTATCAGAATAGCACCTAGCCTTGACTTTTCCAGGTTCTTTCAGGTTTCAGTGCTGAGTCTTCTAAAAAAAAAACCACTACTTTTCTTTTGAAATACAAAGAAGGATTCATTTTCCCTCTCTTTTGTTCTGCTATTCTAATTCTTACCTCGCCTTTTGATTGCTTTTCTTGGATGACCTTGGTGTAGGGAATTTGTTCTTTCTGAAACATCACTATCTCTCATTTGATCTTATGTTTAATTTTTTTTTTTTTGCATTCACTTATCCATTGGTATTTTTTCACGTAGTTCTGACTGACTGTGATTCATGTTACATAGAGGACTGAAAGACATTTACATATTTACAACAGTCATGTTATGAATGGCTTGCAGGTGGAGCTTTCGAATATCAGATACTACCTGTGAAAACGAGTACAATTTTCATTGCTTTGTTTTCATTATAATAGAACAAAAAAAATCCTTGTTTCCCTGTCGGGTCTTCAACCTTTGCATTCCTATCTCAGGCGATGAATTTTGACTAGTGCGTAGGTTAATTATAATTCATAACAGGGAGTGGAGGGGCACTGAAATCTCTGTGTTGGATGTCTGCTTTGTGTGTTGGTTTTCTTAATTAAAGCTAAAATGCTATATTTTCCAAAGCATAGCATATAACAAAGGTAACATAGGGAAAAAAGGGCAAAAGTTGCATGCCCATTTCTTGCCATCTATATTTAATATATAAATATGATACAAAACCCATTAATGTTTCATTGACAAATGGTTTAAAAACAAAAATACAGTATTTATTTTTCCAAATGGTTCCTCCTGGTATTAAAAAAAATGTTTTTACCATTTTTGCATCAAATTCCATTTCAGAAAGTATCCTGAAGCTTGTAGTCACTTAAAACGTGAGGATAACTGATTGTTGCAAATACTTTTGCAACTTCTAAACATTTCTGACATACTCAGAAGTAAAGTTTTTACAAATGGAAAGTGTGAACACCAACACAGGCATCTGTATCTTGTCAGCAGTGTTGAGATATGTTTTGTTCTACTAAAAATTAAATCTTTCTTATGGTTACAACAGGTTTGCATACATATTATCTGTAGGTAGCAATACAGGAAGTGATGAGTTGCAGTGCTAGGAAGTGCATAGAGAAGTACTTGTTTCTTGACTCTAATACTATCTCATTTAATATGTTAATGGGAAAATAATAATGCTCCCCCCCCTCTATTTTTCTCTAGTGGACCAGATCTATCATCTAGCATCTCCTGCTTCTCCTCCAAATTACATGTATAATCCTATAAAAACATTAAAGACCAACACTATTGGGACATTAAACATGCTGGGTAAGTGGAATTTTTTTCTTACTTAACTTGATTAAAATAATATAATCTGGACAGAGTTACTGGGGAGAGGGGAGGCTAGAATGGATGAGTTTACATTTTAAAAAGTTGTTTCTTTAAGAAAAATAAGGTTGGAGATATTTTTACTGTCTTTGTACTTTTCTTTTATATGTATTTGCAAATGAACGCTGGCAATGTGGCTGTCAAAGCACTAGAACTTCATGCCTGTAACTTGGCTATGGAGTGTGCAGTAATTATAAAAGTCACAGGGACAATTAAGGGCATGGGATTTTGTAGCAGGGTTTTGTTCACGAGTACACTTTTCACGTTGGTGACTGTGGAATGTTCCCATCATCACCGTGAGTGACGGTTCCTTTCCACTACAGCAAACGCTGAACTAGGTGGAACTGCACTCTCTTGTGCATGCCTTGGCTAGTAAATTCTGACAGGATGTTTAGTGTCTGACTTCATGCTAAATAATTACAAGGCAATGTTCTCAGCTTTGTCCGTTAGGTTTTATGCTGGGAATGGGTCTATGAAAAGAAGACCTCAAGCATTTGCTACTTTTTCCTTCCATCTTTGATCCATTTAGTATATACTGCAGGTTGATCTGAGTGTCAGTGATCTTAAGAGTTGTGATGAATCAAAAAAACTCCTGGGCATTAACTCAGGTGAGTTTCTCATCTGAGTGATACTCCAAATTGTACAACTCAGAGAGTTAAGTGATTTAGAAACTACTGAGGTACCAGTTATTCTCTATCAGTTTCTCTATGTAGCTTGTCTTTAAGATATGTAAAGAAGGATATGGTAATCATAATGTAGTGTGTTATTTCAAGATCCTAATTTCCTAAGTGGTTTATACTTCCTTGGCCTTTATTTAGGTTGTAATACATTAAGTTCTTGGATCTTGATTCATTGCAACTTTGAGTCCCAGAAGCAAGCACCTCAAATGTAGGTGCTACTCTGCTGTTTCTTAAGTTTTCTAGTTTGGGAATGCGAGCTGTGGATGTGATTTACAGCTAGATCTGCCTAGTGAAATCAAATTCTCTTTAAAAACATGTAAAACAGGATCACACTGAAGCAGCTAATGTGACTGAAAGATTCTTACACTTGCTCTTAATTGTGTTCTTCTTTCCCAATTGCCCAAAATGTAGGGTTAGCTAAACGTGTTGGAGCACGGCTGCTGCTGGCCTCTACATCAGAGGTGTATGGAGGTAAGAAGGATAAAACAACATTTAGAGCTTTTTAGATATGGCTGTATATAAGGATATTTACAAATATTTTGTCAGATGTCAGAATGATAGATTTTCATCGCTGTCTTAGCTTGCCTTTTTATCAGATGTACTTCTCACACTTTAAAATGTGAGAAGGGTATTTACAATGCTGGCTTTACATCTCTAGTCACAAATGGTGTCAGGAGATTTGGAGTGTTGTTTATACCTTTCCTGTGTCCTGGTTTACATCTCTTTTTCCAAAAGGCTTGTGGCATTGAACTGTAATTAAAATCCAGATGCCATAATGAAAACCTGAAAGATCATTTGAGTAGTATATATGCATATCTTTTCCCAGACACAAATTCTATTGTTAAGATTTAGCAGTCACTCTGGTGTGTAAGAGACAAGGATGTAACCTCCAAGCTAAGAAAATAGTGGGTGACTGTGCAGGTTCTTGTGATGTCTCTTAAAATGTAGTGTTCAGCAACAGTGCTATATCTCTCCATCTTCCTTGTAGTGGTAGAAGTGGTGAGAGAATGACAGACAGAATGCTGGCTGGATGCAACAAGAAGCTTTAGTACTTCCTTGGGGGTAGGACAGACCGTGCGCCTGTTGGGGAAACTTCCTGCTGTTGTGAACTGTTGCCTAATTGGTAATAGCAGTGTTACAGCATTAGTGGAGATATGCAGGCACAGTCACCTGCTCAACCTGAGTAGATTTGAGAGTCTAGACTATAAAAAACAAACAAACAAACAAAAAATGGTCATCTATCTGACAAGACACAAAGCTTTGTGAGCAAGAAGTGAGGGAGGACAAAGAACGCGCCTCCAGGTTTACACTTTGGTGGAGCAACTTCAGTCGAGAAGGTTCAAAGCAAATATTCAAGCAAGAGATCACTAAGATGACTGGCCAGCCAGATAAGTGGCTTGAGCATGTGCAGCATTCCTCCTGACTACCATTCCTTTGATTATCTATGGTCAGGCTCTGCAGAGAAAAATGATAGCCTCAAGGACTCTTTAATTCAGCAAACTCCCTTCTGGAGCTAGGGACCAACAGGCAAAAAAAAAAGCTACTACGTTTTGGACCCTCATTACTCTGCTGTAATCTGCCTGCTGAAGTGGAAAATGAAACTCCCAGTATCAGGCTTTGTTGTGTCAGTAAATCCAATGTATCAGGGAGAGTCTACTCAGATTATGGTCTGACTAAACAGGTAAAGTAATTGTGCTGGAAAATAAAGGACAGAAAATAAAGTCAGAAGACATCTATTAACAGTTTCCAAACAGGAGTTCTCAAAGGAGTGTTACATAGAGAATTTCCAAGTGCTTTGTAGGACTGCCTCTGCCAGAAAGGACATAGAAAACTGGAGCAACCTTCCACATCACAGCATCTTTTGATGCCCTTTTAAGATTGTTACAGGCTTTTATAATCTTGTAAAACCTCTATGCATTTACCATTGCTCTGTCGGCTTTCGTATGGCAGGAATTCATCCGTAATCACATCTGAGCAGCATTAAAAAAGGAAAGTTTAATCAGAACTGACTGTCAAGGTTATTTCAAAAATTAACCTGTAACACTTGAAAATTTTGTAGTAATGTATGCAAACTTCAAATCCAGTAAAAACAATACAGCCACACAGGCAGCAAAGGGGACAAGTTTAACAAAGTGTTTGTATTTTTTTCAAGCATATAAAGCACATACCATCAATGTTTCTAGGTGATTGTTGTTTGTTTTTTATAATCAAGAACTTCTGTACTGGATCAAACCAAGGGATTGTCTAATCTGATTGTGCCCAGTGATGGCTAGTAAAAATACTTAGGATAAAATAGAAAAAGCATAACAAGTACGTTGTAGTACTCTCTTTAAAAAAGGCAGTTTTTGTCCATATTTCTTTCCTTGTTTCTTATTTTATGAAACTTGAATATACTTTAATTTCTTTTTTTCTAAATACAGTAAAAAATGTTACCTACATAACCTATAATGTTTCCTCTGAAGTACATTAGGTAACAGTTGTATTGGCACCCTTGAGGTAGTCTGTCTCTGCAGAGAATAATTGAATTTAACTCTCTGTTTGCTCACTCTTTTGGGGAAAGTGTTTGGCTGTTGTTTGCTTGTACTCAGTTATCTTACTAGGCTTGCATCTTCCATTATTGTCATTTTTGTTGTTCCATTGAATGCACTTTTAAGGAATTCTGTTGAAATGTAAGATTCTTTTAAATGCATGGTTCAGAGAAAAGGTGTTGAATTGTATAACTGATCTACTGAAAGTCACCTTTTGATAGATCTTCATTTAATTTGGTTTTCTTTCCCCATAGATCCTGAAGTTCACCCTCAAAATGAGGATTACTGGGGCCATGTGAATCCAATAGGTCCAAGAGCCTGCTATGATGAAGGAAAGCGTGTTGCAGAGACCATGTGCTATGCATACATGAAGCAGGTATTAAACTTGTATTAGATTCAGTGTTTTTTCTGTAATTAATGAAGACCAGCATATGGCAAGACTGTAATGTGTATATTTAGGAGTAGGCGGGCAATAGAGAATGTCTTGAGTAGGAACACTTACACTATAGCTGAAAAATATGTTTTCTTTAATGGGAAGGTTTTATTGCTCCCATATGTTGTGTGCTTTCAAATGAGCAGTGCTCTTGAAGAAAACGTACTTTAGTCTTCTTAGTAGGTGTAATATGTCTTTCAGTATCGTAAATAGTTTTTAGACAGATTAAACTGAGGTGACCTTACTGTGCTGAGAAGTGAATAGGGCTGAATAGGACCATTACTGATAAATGTGGAATGTTTAATGAACATAATCAACATCAGAATATACAGGTAAAAATAAGGAAATTCTTTAAAAATTACTTTTAACATTTTTAAACACTATAGTCATAAAAACATGTGGGTACAAACACAGACCTTAATGGAAGATATGAATACTTAGCCATGTGATGCTTTTTTGGACAAATATGGATAAAATGAGGATAAAAATGCAGTTTAAAATTTGTGAAATGGTACGTACCAGTGTCCCTGGGTTTCATAATCAACAGGTAGAAACTCATCGTAAACTAACACAGCATTGACTCTTTACTGGTATATGAATCTTGCTTAGTTGTGGTTCAGCAAATCTCTGGGGGATAGTCAAGTAGAAAATGTGGCATACTAAAGAAAGTTGTATCAGTATTTCTTGTTGATTTTCAGCCTTAATATACAAAGATATAAATAAAAAATAGTATATTCTGTAGAATTTTAAACGTTTAAGTTATAGAATACTAAGTGCTTTTAAAAACCTTGAAAAGAGAATCAAGCTGAAGTGATAAGACTTTAGAGATGGTATTTTAGCACAGAGGTTGTAGTAATTTTGTCCAATCTCTTCTGCTAGACAGAGAAGGCAGAGGTTCCTGTCTCCTCTGTTCTTTTTTAAATCATTTAAGGTCCAACATGGTGGTAACTGCTCTTGTTCAGGATGACGTCTTTGATATTTCACTGTAACAGAAAATTCCTTGTCAGTCTGGAAATCCATTTGCAGTTGAAGAAGATTGCAGTTTTTATGAGAAATTCTTGTGCTATAGGATATTGAATTTTTTGCAGGTTTTGGTACATACTGCAGTATTCTTTTAGAAGGGCAGGACTATAAGTAATTTTGAAAATCGTGGGCTGTGTCTTAAAACCACAGGAAGAGTCATGATAGCATTTCATAAATTTTATGCAGGATTTACAATGGATAATAAAGGTTTGTAAGGTGGAACTGCAGTGCCCACATACATTAAGTAAAAACTCATGATGCAGATGAACTCTCTGTCCTAGGGGCAGCTCTGTCAGATATTTCTTGTACTTTATTATGAGTTAGTGAAGTCTGCCCAAGCTTGTCACATGTTCAGATTTTTTCTGAAACACTATTGAGCTGGTGGGGGTTGTTAATGTTTAGATGATAGGCTATTACTAGTGGAGGAATATTACTTTTTGCTAGTGGGAAGATCTGATTTCCTCTGTGAAAGTAGGTATTGTGCTTTTAAGAGGATTTTCAGTAGGAGTGACATAGCCCTAACCAGTAGAATTTGCAGGATTTCAGGCTAAAATATTTCCAGAATCTTCTCAGCTTCAATAAAAAGAAGAGATGAGCACACTTAATTTGCATTTTTTTGCCATGTCTTCCGAAGATTTACATCATTAATGCACATTGCTGTGCACCTTAAATACCTAATAGTGTTTCCAAAAAAATATGAAGTAAAACTAAACTTCATTATACTTCCAGACAGCCTTTTTGAATCAGAGCAGTTCTTGAATCTACCCAAAGATGACTATTCACTGTTATCAGAGTTCCTCAGTAGCCTGTCCTGACCAAGACCTTTTTGGTGCACTCTTTTCTGCTGGCAGTGTTCTCTTGTTCACTTATTTTGACTCTATGAATTAAGCATTTTTTTGACTTTATCTCCTGTTTACAACTGCTGGCTTTAAACAAACCCAAAAGTATGTAGTTATCAAAGAGTCAGAGGGTAGTAGTAGCATTCAGTAATATATAAGCATCTGCTTGCAAGGAGGGGTGAGGAGTGAAATATTTGCTGCAGAAATGCAGCACTCACAAATTCAAAGCACATACACAAGTCCATCTCATCCACTACGAGGCACTTGAGCATGTGCTTTAAGAGGATATTTGCTGTAGGCTTCTGGGAACAGCTTTTCCTTCATAAATTCACATGGAAGCTTAGGTTAGCCTTGCTCCTTAGTGTGAGTGAAAGTGCTTGCTTGTGGAACTTTTCTCAAGCCACAGGAAGTTTTAGTTCCTTGCCCTGTTCTTCTGAGAACTGAGTTGCAACCTCTGATTCAGACGTCTTCAGAATTCCCTTCTCTTCATCTTTTTCAGTGCTTGCTAGCACTCCCTCCTGGAAAGCCTTGTTGAGTTCACTCAGCTGCCTTAACCAGATGGAAGGCATAGTATTGAAACTCTCTTAAAAAAACAGGTTGTCAATCTATTTGCTTCCTCCATTATGCACTCTTAGCTTTGTTACTATCCCGCCAATCCGTCACTGTTCTTCTGAAGTGCTTTTTTGCATAAACTTTGTATGCAGGTGTGTGACTTGGTATGGAAGTGATATCATTGCACAGCTAGTAATTTTTATCCTTCACAGAATTTCTATTTTACTAGATAAGGTAATACCACCATTTGTCAAAATATCCAGCGTTTTCCAAATGCAACTAAGGTCTTGCTGGATATATATTTATATATATATTGCCCCTCTACTCTGCTATGGGGAGACTCCACCTGGAGTGCTGCATCCAGTTCTGGAGTCCTCGGCACAAGAAAGACATGGACCTGTTGGAGTGAGTCCAGGGAAGGGTCACCAAGATGACTGGAGGGATGGAACATGTTTTGTACGAGGAAAGGCTGAGAGAATTGAGTTTGTTCAGCCTGGAGAGGCTTTGGGGTGACCTAATTGTGGCCTTCCAGTTCCTGAAAGGAACCTACAAGTTGCGAAAACATGTAGTGACAGCACAAGGAGGAATGGATTCAAACTGAAAGTAAGTAGATTTAAATTAGATATGAGAAAGTTCTTTGGTGTGAGGGTGGTGAGTCACTGGAAGAGGTTGCCCAGAGAAGTTGTGGATACCCCATCCCTGGAAGTGTTCAAGGCAAGGTTGGATGGAGCTCTGAGCAACCTGGTCTAGCTGAAGGTGTCCCTGCCCATGGCAGGGGAGTTGAAACTAGATTGTCTTTAAGGTCACTTCAGCCCAAACCATTCTGTGATTCTGTATAGGCAGAGAAAACATACTGCTGCAGGGGAGAGAGAAAGTGATGGGAGAGATTTTGTGCTTTGCTCAGGACTTGCCATTCAGTATACTTGTAACTTTAAAATAAATTGTGTTTGGAATTATGGAACTACTTGGAAATCTAGGTATTAATGTACTGATTTTAAATACTGATCAGAATCTGACACTACCTTCATGGCAGGGATTTGTGACATCTGCATAGGCATGTTGTAAATACAAATACACAGCATTTTAAATGCTTAGCAAATTAAGTGTGTTTTGTTAACTAGATTTTTTTCTTCACTTATACCAGTGACCTGTAAGGAAATTCTCCAGAGCTGAAGCAACACTTCAGGTCTCTACAGATTGTTACAAGGAGATTTTTTCTTCTCCTTGTATTTTCTTCATCTTTTTTTTTTTACCAACTAGGTGACTTTGAAAGTTTCAGTGGTAGCTAATGGGCTTGATTGTACAGTAAATGTTCTAGTAATTCTGCTGTGATTACAATTCAGGGGTTTGGGAGCAATTTTGAGAGTTAATGATCTCTGAAACACATGGTAAAGAATATGAATCAGTAAGAAAGTGACTAATAAAACAAGGAATGCAGGCAACAGTCTTAATAATTTTAACTGAAACATTGATAAAGATTTGTATCAGGTCACAGTGATAGCAGTGCAACTGTCTGGACTTTTCCTGGCAGATTTTTTTAACTCTAGTTGTCTAGCTTTTCCTCTCCTGATTTTGAAGCAGGGAGGTCTAACTCATAATTACTGTTCAGATAGATCCACAGACTTTGCAAAGAAGGAGACATTGTTAGTTAGTAGAAGTTTGTCTGATGTCCTTATGAATTACAGCCACAACATACATGTTCAAACTATTTTGGTTAAAAGAAACTTTTACCATTTGAGTTGTATTCTGTATTGCTGTTTTTTAAGACAGTCAACACAAGGCAATACCTTTTCTTACAAAATTAAAATGTGTCTTTTAAAAGTAAGATGTTATCATAGCATCCCTGATAACCTTGCTACTTTCTGGAGCTGGGATCTCTAGAACTAAGTGGCAAAGACTCATGCTGAAAACCATGGACAGCTTTGTTTTGCATGGGAGACTGGATGATTAATGCTGCATTTTGACTGACAACTATAGGATAGTCTTGAGTATTTATTCAGAGAAGATATGTCCTTAAGCCATAACAATTCTTTTCTGCATCTTTGCTGTCTTCCCTCTCCATCTATACAGGCATGGTCTCTATGAACAACTTCGTACTGTTAAATAATGGAGTGAGCTGACATGTTTTGCTAGCCCACAATGCTGTGTTTTATTAGCTTGTTCCCAACCTCTTTTTTTTTTTGATTGCTCAAGGAACTTTCTGATCAATCTGCTGTAGGAAGGCATTGTCTTAAACTGAGGACAGAAGTCAGTTGGTCACGTTTGATCTCAGCATAAGGGATAGATCTCAAGCTCTCTTTTGTTTAGCAGTATAAATGTGAACCAAAAAAGTTTTCTCGAGGATGAAATAAAATATCATACATGACTCACTACCACAAATCTCACAAATCTGGGGATGTAATTGACTTTGCTAGTGGGACTATGATGGAGGTAGTCATTATTACATGTTGTTGTTAATACTCGGAGTGACTGGACATAGGTAAGAGTGTAGTATAAGTATTCACAGGCAATTAATACCAGAAGGAGTAGAGTTATTCAACATAATAAAAGGGGCACTGCAAAGGAGATGGTCATCAAACGTCTAAAGGAAACATAGGACAATTTTTAGGTAACTGGCTCCAAAATCTCTTTGTCTGTGCAAGTTTCTTTTAAGAAGAGAGATCCCAGTTTTAAAGGCACAAATGAGAATTCAGCTGCATAGAAAATAGATTTTTCAAAGCAGTAGGGTGCAGAGAAAAGCTTTGCCAGGTGACACTATAAATAAAAAGATACTGATTTTAAAAGACAATGTTGCTGAGGAGTGAGGAGAATAAATAGAAGGGAGAAGAAATAATGGATTAATTGTGACTATGAGTGCCTATAGAGAATGTATTGTTTTTGTTTTCTACATTCTCTGCTAGTTTCCAACCAATACTGGAAAACAAGGCTGCTGCTGTAGCTTGTGCAGTACAAGAGAGCCTTTTTGATCAACATTGTTTAATGAGTTATTTTTATCTTGAATACTAGCTTCTAAGTGCTTATTTTCTGTGCCTGTTATTAGTGGCAATATCTGGAAAGCCCACATGAAATACAATCCCTCCCTGAAGGAGTCAGTGTCCTATTTAAGATAGAGTGGTGGGCAAAACATAAGAAGGAGCAACTCTATCACAGTATGTCTTTCCAGATGCAGTGAAGTTTTTGGGAATGGCTCTGTAATATGCTGCTGGAAGTATATGTTGGAAGTGTTACACTGATGTACTTTTTTTGCTAACAGGAAATAAAGAGTATTTATTCCAACCAGTTCCCATGTGGTGCATTTTGCATGGAGAAGGACTCCTGCTCTTTGCACAGTTTCGACAGGGCCTGGTGAATGTTGTGAGGTTGTGTTTTTTCGCTCTGCTGGTGATACAAGCTTGTTGTGTGGCAAAGACTTTAGCTTTTCCTGTGGCACAAGTTACCTCCCTGGTTACTGTTAGCTTACAATTTAGTTGCAAGTGTAAACAACACTCAGTAATGACAAATGAATCTTTACCTGCTGTTAAACAGAACTGAATGTTCTTTGGCCTTCTTGATACTGGGAGGTGTTTGGCTTTAGCTATACTGCTTGGTATTTCCAATTTCTCAACACCAAGTAATAGCTAAAGTATTAAAGCGTGATTTCTGCCTCTCACTCTCTCACCTGTAAAAAGCTAATGCTGTTGCTTTCACAAGGCATCTTTGAGGATTCATTTGTTTTTGAATCACTTGGAGACCCAAGAGAGAAGATCCCATTTTCCTTTAAGTGTCACTTGTACCTGAAGATACATTTATTTCCAAGAAAAATGTGTTTCCAGGTCTCTCCTGAGTGAAGTGTCTGTGAGCTGCAGCCTTCAGCCACAGATGTACCAACAACACACTTCCTCCATACACATTCTTTTCTGAGAAAACAGCAAGCGTTTGTCTAAGCCTTAGTAAAAGGCATTGAAAATACAGGATGTTCTGTGTATCCTCTGAAGGAATAACTGGATGTTTACAACTCCAGAACATTGTGCTTGTGACTTCAGTTGAATCAGCAGCACAAAGTTTGCTTCAAAAATTATTTCCTGTGACTGATACAAGGATATCTTTTCCTTGGAGGTGGGCGGACCAGGTAATATGAGCAGGATACTTAGGCCCATGCTGAAGTTGGCACCTTCCTCCCTACCATGTGACTGTCACTGTTAGATGGTGGCATCTGTCTGCTTACAGCATACCGTGTTGCTCTGAACACAACAGTAGCCAAGTGCATATTGCAGCTCACAAGGACCAAGCATCCTTCTTGAAGGCTTTATTATGAACTGTGGCTTGTCCACATGAATATGTCAGTAAACAGAAAATTCCTAGAGAGAGATTACTTTCAGTGTTAAAATGCTGTGTCCATAAAGTTTCCAATTTCACATATTTGTTGCATTTTGCTTTGAAGATTTGCAAAATATTCTGTAGAAAGGACTTCTGGAAATGATAGAAATGTTTCTTGGAAAAAACTAAGCCATCTAAGAGGCTTAGATTGCAATGCATGAATTTACACAGCCTAATAAGAAGGGTGCTAAGAAACATTGTGGCTGTGGTTACAAACACACTCATTTTACGTCCTTAAAGATGCTTATCTGACATGTTCAACTTTTCTAATCTGTGGAAATGCTACCTTGGTACTATATCTGGTGTTTGTGAGACTTCATACGTGCAAAAAAAGTAGGTAAGGTCCAGGTGAACTTGTTATTGGAAGGGTATTATTGAAAAATCTTCAAGTTCTTGGAAGCAAATGCACATGCTGAATTCACAAGCTGTTCTATCACTGATTTAGATTTGCATTATAGATACTGAGAACTAGTATCAATTACCTTGCTGAATGCACTACATTTTTCAGCAGGATTAGAAGTATTTCATGATTAGAAAACAACACGTGTTAAAGCTGGAAGAGGGATTCTTAAGAAAGTTTTTGGACAGGAGAGAGTTAATTTTCAGTTTTAGGGAGAAAGACACATTTATTAAGGAAGTAACAATTCTTTGTTTCTTTGCCTACAGGAAGGAGTTGAAGTGAGGGTTGCCAGAATTTTCAATACCTTTGGTCCTCGAATGCATATGAATGATGGAAGAGTTGTCAGTAATTTTATCCTGCAGGCTCTCCAGGGAGAACCACTAACAGTAAGTAATGAGCTCTTGCTGATGGGAAGAACCATTCATCTTTATATCCTGTTCTCATGTTCTGTGAATGAGGATAGATTTTAGAAAACACTGATGTTCCCCCCCTCCAAAATTTAGTCTTTCGGTGTACCAAATGTATAGAATTATATATCTGACAATGTGCTCTGTTGATGGTGTTGACTTTCCTTTCCCAGAAAGAAACAAGGCTACCAGATGCAATCTGCACAAGCATTTTAGTCACCCTGAACTTGAATATTTCTCCGTCTCACAAAACTTATATGGGGACATGGCAGGACAAGGCTTACAGAATCCTGTTTTAGTATTCATTCCTGTAGAGAAACTCTTTCTGCAAGCTAGGCATCTAAATGTCTTTCTACAAGCTTGGAGTTCAGCCCAGATTTTCCATGTGTATTGTAATGTTAAAGGCCTTCAGGCTACATCACATATTAGTAAATCAAGCCATCCAAGACTGGTTTTTGTTACTGTTGACAAACTGTTGTGGCATGACCCACTTCTATACAGATCCATTTTCCTGCCAAAACAAGTCACCACATCCAGCTGCAGTTGATTATGCTTAAGCAAAGTCACAACACTGAGAGAGCAAGAGCTGGCACAGGCCAGTACTCTGCCAAAGATGCTGCTGATAACTTAGCAATACAGACAGCGCCTGACCTGAAACAGGGAGAAGTAGTTTGGAATCTGAGATAGGTTATGAGTTTATGGAGACATTTACAGTTTATGTGGCATACAACAGAAATGTCATACAAGTATTGGCTGCTATTGCTTAGGTTAGAAGAGTGAAGTGCCAGGAAATCATAGTCAATGGCTTCTGCCAAATAGCTAAAGATATTGCTAAGTACCTCCACAGGGCAGCTATCGTGAGATTAAGACAGCATCCGTTCTACTGGAGATTATAAAATAGTTCAGTTTGGAATTTCTCTCATAAAGAGCAGACAATCCAAAACGAAAAAGGATGAAAGTTTTGTGGCAACTCCCACTACTGTAATTCTTGTAGAGCAAAATATGAAACTGGACAGAGCATTGAAGAGTATAGACCAGGGAACAAGTCATGCCCAAGCAAGATGAAGCTTGGTGTCCTGTAGTAGATCTCCCTTAGCTTTAATCTTTTTCAAATAAAATGCCAAAGTATGGCTATCCCCTTCAAAACTTGCGTAGTAGATACTATCTTACTGGCAGAGTGAAATCCAGAAGGAGGAAAATAAAGAAGTTCAAATTGTGTATGTTCTGCATCATCTGACTTAAGTACACTGATAATTTCTGAAAGATTGGTCTTGTCTGCAGGTCAGCATTTGTTTATTTGCTCACTGTTTATCAGTGACTGATAACTTAGGCAATTTGATACTATTTTTAATCTTATCAGCGATGAGTCTACTTTGTTGTTCCTAGACATTGCTAAATTTCTGGTTTAGGCTAGTGGTTATTTCAGAGTAGCAAGCATGTAGGAATGCTGTGTTCACCACTTCACCTAAAGATTTGCTTTTTCTGCAGAGGTTTACTGGTTTTGTAGAAAGCACTGTCAGTGCTCAGTGTATGGTGGCAATTGCGTGATGCTGACTGTGACTTAATGGGCAGTGATTACTAGGGCGTATGACATTTAATCTGTCATATAAATCGGAATTAAGACTGCAAATGTCAGGGCTTAGTCTTGGGTAGCTGACTAAACCAGTGAGCCCAGCTTGCCTAGTCCCCAATAGGAGTCTCTTCAGCTCTGCATAGGCTAATTGCACAGCTGTGTGGGTTCAGTGCTTTTTTTTCCTTTCAACACATTAAAAAAAAGGGCACTTAAATTCCTGCAAAAAGAATTTCATTTTCTTACCCAGGCATCTCCCCAAACCTGCAAGACAGTAAACAAATAGAAGCAGACAAGAGAATGGAGCTTCTTGTTTTGACTCTTTTGATCCTTGTAGGGCTCCCATTTTTTAGGTTTGGTCCCCAGTGCATATAGTTGCCATATTTGGAATCTCAAATGTTTTTTTCATTCATGCATAGTTGTTTCTCAACATTTATTGACAGTAGGACTGTAATTTTTATAAGAAGAGCAGAGTAAGAACACTAACTGGAAGTTTTGTGAAGCCTTACTAAATATGAAGCAGTTATCTTGCTTTAAAGTGTACAATCCATGGGATATTTCAGAACATCAATAAGAGAAGTCTGAAGTCAGTGCTTTTCTGTGGCAGGGAATACTTCAAGCTTTATTTTTATTTTATTTTTATAGCTGCTATACTGTGTAAAGTTTAACAAGGCTGTAATTGTAATAGAGGTTAAAATAGAATATTTGCCCAACATCCATGTTCTGTAGGGAATAAATGGCTGATGTTAAAAATTAATATGAGAAAATAACTAAGGAGAGAGTTGTTTAGCTGACCAAATCAGTTGAAATGAGTTATGAGCAATAAGGAGTAGCTGAGACCTAAAAAAAAAGTCACCCTTGTATCATCACAGAATTTGGCTGAAAGGAATACCAAGTGTGTTGACCTCTTTAGAAACTGGTATTTGGTCTCTTAGTTCAAAGTAATTGTTCAAATGGAGTAAATAATCTCTTGAGAGAACAATATGGTTAATTTGTAGAGTTACAGCCTATGCAAACATGACAGTTGTTGCTTTATATTATTGTAAAGGAAGGATCTACTAGAAGAAATTGGAAAGTATCAATGGAGGTATTATTCCACCTTATTGGAAGGTGGAAACTATATTGTATTTTCCAGCCACTGCCTGCAAGTGGGAAAGATGGCTACACAAATCACGCACAAATTACTTAGTTCTTAAATTACTTAGTTCTGTAAAACTTATCCCACGAGCTAAAAGTAAACAAGCAGGAATCTGTACATAAATACATAAAATCTGCTTCCTGTTTGTTTGGGAATCCATCATGCTGTCAATATACTCTCCTGGTGCATTCCCCTCAAAATCATTTATTGGGTAAACTCTTAGATGCCTGATCTTTCCCATTACATACTGGAATGTGAATTCCTTCTGGCTCTGAGTCGGCCTCAGAGAGCATAAGGCTTACCAAGTGACCGATGGTGGCCTGTATACCAATTGTACTGTCCTTTCTGTTCTCTAGGAAAACAAGCATGCTTTCTGTTCTATTCTGTCCTTCCAGAAAGCCTTTCTGTTGTAGCAGGTTGATGGTAGAATGTGCGTGTCACCAGTTGGAACTGAAATGTTTTCACCACTTAAATGTGCCCACTGGCAGCTTCCAGAATTTCAGTACTGCACACAGTTAAACTGTGAAAAAAATAACAGTATCAAATGCTGTTCTGTACACTTTAAGTGTACTTTATTGTCTATTTGAACTTAAACAACTTGTTCCAAAGTACCAACACATAACTTGAGAAACCTTTTTATTTTTTTTCTCTCTTAAGGTTTTGATACAAATCTATGCAGGTGACTTTGGGAATTATATAATCTAGAAATTATTCTGTTTAGAGCCACGTGATTTTTTTTGCCCTGATTGCTTTAAACACAGTGCTGTTTCTCCTGACAGTTTTTTTAGAGACCACTCTGGAGAGTGGTCTCTTTGAAGCTGGCTGTTGTTAACAAGTGAATCTAAAATTGCTCATCTTAACCACATCTTAGTAGTGTGAAGTTTGCTTTAAATATTTGACACTCTTTTTCTGGCTGAGTGTATGGTGAACCCTTTTTCAGTGTTCCAGGAGAGGACAAAGCATCACTCTGTCCTACACCCCTGAGAATGTTTCCTTCATGCAGAGTTCTGGTTAACAAAATACCTAAGGATATGTTTACTGGAGACAGATCCAAGAGGAGGATGACCTTCAAAGAACTGATACTTTGCCAAAGGCTCTGCAAGCACAATTTTTTATATTTCTGGAACACTGAACTTGTGTCTCAGGTGTTTCTTCTTGGGACATTTTTCTAGAATGATAAGGAAAAGATAATTGAGCTAGAAAGGACTTCTGTATTTATGTAACTTTTCTATTTACCATATGGTTTTAGGTCTATGGACCTGGAACTCAGACAAGAGCCTTCCAGTATGTCAGGTAAGCCTTGTTTGTACTGGCTGCTAATTTACTGCACTGAGGTTGGCCGGCTTTGAATGCATGTGCATCTTAGTCAAAAAGATTATGTTCATTCTTAGACCAGCTTTACTTTCAGAAAAGAGACACAGAGATTTATAGAAGTACAAACAAATAAAACATTAGTTGGTTTAGAAATTTTAATTGAGATATTAATACATTCTTCCCTTCGAGACACAGCTAGTAGCAGATAGGCAGGTTTTTAATGCTGAGCTGTTTGTCACTCCTTGCATTTTAATGCAGTGCTGCCACCTTGTGTCTTGGGGACTGCTGTGGTCGGTGTGCAAACTGTGCACACACACAAAAAAACCATAACAACGAAAACTAAAAAGAAAATGAAAAAAAAAAAAACAACAGGCTGGGCTACTGGGTTGTTTTAATCATTCTCTGCTTGGAAATACTCTTTCCCTCTGCTGAAAGTAATAGCAGTGGTAGTAGATGTTACAGAAACCCCATCAGGTCAAAGTAGCCTGAGTGTAAGTCATAGTGGAAGGGATCTGTATTTCTATGTCCAGGGCCAAACTTCTACGTTTGTTGCTGATAATCCAAAATAACTTCAGATTATTTTACTAGAGGAAGGTAACACCAAAATACTGGAGTTTTGCAAACTTGGTTTAAGAATTTCTGAAAATGAAAAGACAATTCAAACAACAGGCTGCAAAGCAGGTGGTGGTGTCATGTGCCTCTGTATTACAACTTGCTCTATTCTATTTGAAGTGTGTTGGAAATCTGCCTCTAAATATGCTTGATTGCTGGAGGAAAGAGGAAATATTATTCATTTTGTAGTAACAAACGCTTGAGTAAATGTGCACCCCTTGAAGGAAATCAGATTACTGGATTCCTCAGCTACCTGATCTGCTTTACTGAAGTTCTGAGGAGGCAGCTCTCTTTTTGGACACTAATATTATTTTTAGAAAAGTGGAAATTCCCTCAATCTGTTCTTCCCTTTTTTACAGTGATCTTGTAAATGGGTTGGTGGCATTGATGAACAGCAATGTCAGCAGTCCTGTCAACTTGGTGAGTATGAGAGCTCCACTCTGCTGTGTTACTGTGCACTGGTCAAGATCACCTCCAGTTTCCTCCTTGTCACTGGTACTGATTTCTAGAAAAAATAAATGGAGCCAAAAAAAGTCTTTCCATTATGAAGAATGTATTTTCCTGTGTATTCTATTTATAAATAAGATTAAGCCCCTAAGTTGTTGGGATCTTACAGTTCCAAGAACAACATAAACCTACTGGAGTTCTTAATTTGTTTTAGTAAAAAGATTTATGTAATTGGAATATGAAGGAAGAAATTACTGGGGGACACATGCAAAATTCAAAGAAATGATCAAAGAATAGTTTTAAAGGGAAAAAAAAGCATTGAAGGAATACTTAGCTCTAGTTATAAACCGTTTCATACTAGTCTTGATTAGAGGAAAATGGAACAGTATTTTATTATATCGTTTTCTAATATTGATTAGAAAATTGCTTGGATTTTTGTTCTGTCCCATCTGTTGTCACCCTGCTCTCAGCAGTGGATATAAGAGTAGAAAAAGGATGCATATGCCAGGTCATTTCTGTGTATGCCAACTTTTTCCCAAATCAGATACTCAGTTCTGCAGGGCAGTTGTTCACTACATTCTCCTTTTCTACTGTGGCTGTGAATTAATTTTTATGTTTCTGTCCAGATGCTGATATATTTAAACTCCATCACATGTTTTGTCTCTAGAAAACTCCATGTTTAAATCTACATGTATCTAAATGTTCAGCTTTAGGTGAAATGAGATGTAGTAAAGAAGAGTTTTGAAACAAGGAGAGCTGGGAATGGTGGGAAATGAGTCTGATGAAGGTCAGCTAGTGCTACAGCAGGAGGTTTTCAGTATTTTGTTCTGAAATGTTGATCAGGAGTTGATGTGCAAGATAGTTAAAAAAATGTTAAGGAATATTGTACGGGAAAACAAGTAGCCCTTGTGTATTGATATGTAAGCTATAGTAAATGCAGAAGCAATTGTTTGCAGCTAAATTAGTTTGGTTCCTTAACTTTGGCTGAAATGAGAATTGAGCATATTTTTTCATTATGTCATCTGTCCTCAACTCAGCTCAGTCCTTGATGCAGATTTCCAGCTGATAATGTGGTTGTGTGGGCTGAGTGACCTTTGCCTTTGCTGCAGTGGAGGTGCATTTGCCCATTCTTTACTGACTGATTTTTTGGGGGCATCTCCACACATACACTGAATTACCAAGGCTAATATAATGGAGAGTAACTTTACTTATGTATATGGAGCTTGAAAAAGTTGTGGGTTTTTTTTCATCAAAGTAGGAATAAAGCTTAACAATTAGCTTTTTCAGAGTTTAACATGCTTCATCTAGAATCATCTCATGTCTAGCATGTTGTAAGGTGTTTAATTGTTACTGTAGTGAATATCTCTTCTGTTTGTAGGGAAACCCAGAAGAGCACACTATCCTGGAGTTTGCCCAGTTAATTAAAAAACTTGTTGGTGAGTATGATAAGTAATTCTTACTAAAGCTTATGAAGTACTTATTGTCTTTAGATGATTATTACTTGATTAGTGTGTGTAATGTGGATAATTTAATTGGTCTTTGGATTTCTTAATAATTTTATCAAAGGCATTTAATTGTATCCTGATCATATAATTAAATATTAATAATATAATCCAGATCCTCTCAATTGCATGTAAAATATTGCATGAAGAGTAGAATTAATACATTTTCTGTGTATCTGCAATCTATACCCATTAATTTGTATAATATTTAGATAATTTTTTAGCTTTGTTTTGCCACAAGGACAATACATAAATGAGATGTAAAGCCCATGAATGAAAAATGTCTTGCATAATGCTTTACCTGCAATAAGGATATTTCAGCAAAATGATTCTTCACAATTGTGCAGGCTTTGCTCCCTCAACTACCATTAAAAATCTCATGCTGGGGCAACAGTCTTTCACTGCTTTTCACTGATTTAACAGTGAAATGCACTGCAAAAAAAACACTGTGGCTTCCTCTTCATTCTTGCTCTGATACCTGTAACAAATGAGACGTCTCAGGAATGGAAGCAAATGGTTGTGCTTCATCTTCTAGTGTGGCTTCCTAATGAGATGAAAAACATACTGCTGCCATTAGCCATGGGTTTTTAGTCCATAGATTCCAGAAGTGCTTCTGACAGATGTGAAAAAGTTGAGTTCAAACATATAGTACAGAAGCTGATGCATGTGGTTTTTCTAAGAGAGGACTGTTCCTCCAGAAAACTTCTGTGAATCCACAGATCAGGGAAGAAAATTGAAAAATCACAGCACCAAACCTATCAAGCATATAGAGTAACTATCACCTCTGTTTGTCTGTTTCTTCACAATCAGCTTGATCTGTTCCTGTCCACCCAGGAACATGGCGTGTAAAATATTTGCTAGATAGGGTTAGAGAAATCATTCTGTTTCCATGTATTGTCATCAGGAAAGGCAAGTGCTATGTTGGTTATTTAAATCAGACTGGAGAATAGGCAAAGAGAAACTGAAGTCCTTTTGCAATGCCAAAGTGCTGACAGAATCACGGAGTGGTTGGGGTTGGAAAGGACCTCTGAAGGCCATTTGGTCCAACCCTTCTGCTCAGGCAGGGCAACCTACAACCACAGTAGCCCAGGACCATGTTTAGGTGGGTGGAGACTCCACATCCTCCCTGGGCAGTCTGTGCCAGTTCTGGGTCACCCTCACAGTAAAATAGCATTTCCTGATGTTCACAGGGAGGCTCCTGTGTTTCAGTTTGTGACCACTGCCTCTGGTCCTGTCACTGGGCACCACTGAAAACAGCCCATCACCCTCTTCTTTACTGCCTCCCATCAGGTATTTATACATAGGGATGAAATTCCTCTGAACCTTCTCTTCTCTGGGCTGAGGGGCCCCAGCTCTTTCAGCCTCTCCTGGTAGAAGAGGTATTCCAGTCCCTTTCATCATCTCTGTGGCCCTTTGTTGGACTCTGTCTATGTGTCTGTGTCTCTCTTGTACTGGGGAGCCCAGAATGGGACACAGCCTTCCATATGGATCTCACCAGTTCTGAATAGTGGGAAAAACCATCTCCCTCCTGCTGACAGCACTTTTCCTCCTGCAGCCCAGGGTACCATTTGCCTTCTTTGTGCCAGGCACACGTGACTGGCTCATACTCAGCTTTGTGTCCACCAGGACCCCCAGGACCTTTCCCACCAAGCTGGTTTCCAGCTGCTTGGCCCCCGTCCTGTAATAGTGCCTGGGGTTGTATCTCCCCAGATTCAAAACTTTGCATTTATTGTTGAACTTCATGAGGTTCCTGTCAGCCTTTTCTCCAATCTCGTTTCTCAAGGTCTCTCTGGATGGCAGCACAGCACTCGGTGTATCAGTGTTGATCCAGTGTTGACCCCTGGGGTGCACCACTGGTTTCCAGTCTCTAACTGGACTTCATGCCACTGATCACCACCCTCTGGGTCTGGCTGTGCAGACAGTTTTCAGTCCAGCTGACTGTCTGCTCATCCAGGCCTCAATGAGGATGTTGTGGCAGACAGTGTCAAAAGCCTCCCTTAAGTCAAGGTAGATGATAGCCACTGCTCTGCCCTTTGCTACTAAAGCAGTCATTTCATCGTAGGAGGTTATTAGACCAGTCAAGCGTAACTTAATTTTTGTGAATCCATGCTGAAGTCTTTATGAAATGCTTTGTGGATCCATGTTGCTGTGGGACAGGTGGTTCACCCAGCTGTTGCATGCAGTGCAGCTGTGTCTGTGCAAAGCATTTCAGGGGTAGAATCATGAAGCAGAAAGCTGCAGAATGACCTGCTGCTGCAATTGGTAGGCAAAATGTAAACGAAAAGCGTAGTGAATTGCAAATGATAATTCACACAGTCTCTTGTTTAATAGGCAGCGGGAGTGAAATCCAGTTTCTCTCAGAAGCACAAGATGACCCCCAGAAACGAAAACCTGACATCAGAAAAGCCAAGTTGCTGCTTGGCTGGGAGCCTGTGGTATGTACAGATGATTTTCTGTTGCTGTGTGCAAAAACACAGAGAGGCCGATGGGGCTGAGGGAGGGCTACGTGGTAATGATACATTTCCCTTTTTAGAATATCTGCTTAACACAGTCTCTTAGACAGTTTTTTAGAAGACTGTCCCTCATCTATTGCCCTAACTCATGAGCTCACAATTCTGGAACTTGTTGGTAAGACTGTTTGGCCTGTGCCATCCAGAAGAGCAGATTAGCATTAGCATTTGTAATAGACTTCAGTAGGAAAAAAAACATCATTGGGATAAACATTTTAACTTTTTCACTTGTGTACTGTGAAATGTTTGCCTTTCTGTAAGCCCAGTGAATCCTTTGAAAGACATGGTACATAGTTACCTATGTTACCAAACCCAGAGCTAGTGGGTTTGCTGTTGTTACTGCAGTTCCCATTCCTGTCGCTGATGGTAAGAGGTGGTTGGTTTGGGGAGGTAAGGGCTGCCTAATCCCCTGAAAAGCATTGACTTTCTTAACCAGCTCTCCATTCTGCCTAGCGTAGTGGTTTGTAGCCTGTCTTAGCTTTGCAAAAAAAAAAAATCATTCCAGGATATGTGAACCTACCTAATAAATGTAAACCTAATAGAAAAAGGTGGATCCAGACTCTTCTGAAAGGATTCAGAGACACACAATATTAATAGACCATGCCTGAAAGCACAAGGGTGATGGCAAGTGTTGCAATCACAAAGATTTAGAACAGTTGACTTTTGTACTTCTAGGCTTCTGTGTTTGGCACAGGCAGTAACAAAACTTACTGTCAAGTAGCAGTACAGTGTTGGTACAGCAAGGCAAGCAGCTTATTGTGCTGCTGTTTTTATCCTTCTGTATTGGGAATGGTATCAGCAAGCATGCCAGCATATGGCTCCAGAGAAAAGTGGAGTATTTGTATTTCTGTTGTTCCTATCTCCATATTCTATGCTCATATTTAAAGATGACGATTTGTGGAATTACAGTTATTTGTATAGGATTTAAGAATATCAAATGAGATACTGGATGCCAGCTTGATACCATTCTGTGAAAGAGGATCTTTAATCCTTAAAAACAGAGGGGTCTTAAATGCTGTGCGTTTGTCTCTTTCGATGTATTAGGAATTAAAAGTAGAATTATGTATGTCTGTTTTGATACTAAACAGACCAATCATAACCACATGTGAGATTTAAAATTGTTGGGTTTTCGACTTAACTATGTCAGAAAATGTATCTGCTGTTTAAAAGCTCAGATGCACCAGCAGTCTGGAGATGTAACCAGTATGTGGTGCTGTTAGTACTTATATTGGATAAGAGACTGCCTGGCTGCCCTGTGATAGCTGTATTAAAAATACACTCTTGAGAAGTGAGCTGATGTGAACTTAGAGATAAGTGATTCTCTCCTCACTTTTGGGAACAGGTCCCATTGGAAGAAGGCTTGAATAAAGCAATTCATTACTTCCGTAAAGAACTTGAGTATCAGGCGAACAATCAGTATATTCCCAAACCAAAACCTGCAAGGATGAAAAAAGGAAGAACAAGACACAACTGAAGGCTATTCGTTGGACAGGAAATTCCCTGCTTGACATTTGACGGATGTAATTTTTTTTGTTTGTTTTTGGTTTTGTTTTTTTTTGGTTTTTTTAAGAGAGAGACTTTCAAACAGGTATCATGAAGAACGAACTGGAATTTCATTCTGAAGCTTGCTTTAAAGAAGTGGATGTGCCTAAAAATAACAAACAAATATTCCCTTTCCCTGCAAATCTTGCCTTGCACTTTTTAAATCTGTCTTTTTATGTAATATAGAGTAGAAGCATCTTTTAGTATCTTCAAGTTTTATATCTTGATGTGAGATCATTTTGTTGTGACTGTCCTTGACAGTTTTATTTACTGGTTTCTTTGTGAAGCTGATGATAAACACAAATGGGATGGAAAATGCCAATTTATTTATAAAATGGGTACTATAAAATACGAGATGTTCTACTATGCATAAGAAAGAAGCTAATGGTATTGTCAGGTGAGAGACACTGACATCTGCATATAGAGGAGTTTAAAAGAATTCTTTATGAGAGCTTTATGTATTCTTTAAAGGAGAGATTTTTTCAAAGGTTTAGTTTTAGTTGTACACTTGAATTTTAGATATTTTCATTGATTACCATGGATAAGGATATTTTGAATCACTACTGTGTTGTGCATACTCTGGGAATAAAGTTAATGTATTATTGGTTACAGTGGTTGAATATGCTATTTTAATAAAATATTGAAACTTCTATTTACTAGTTTCAAGGTTTCACTGTGGGCACTTCTCTGGCCTTGCACATCTCTGGATTTATTGTGTATTAATTATAAAGTAACAGTCTGTAAATAATTCGCTGATAGTGAGTCACTTTGGTCTTTCATTGCTTGTCTCTTATTAGATGTATCATAAGGGCTGCAGGATGTCTGTTGAAATAGATTGGACAAAAACATCATGATTTATTCCACTTCAGGTAGTTGACAGTGATGCAGGAGTATAAGATTTATCTTTAAACCATGGAGTCTAACTTCAGCCTCCCTGAGGAAACACTGAGGAAGTTGTTTCTGTTTTAAGCACTTACTGAATTGCCAGTAAATGCTTTCAACTTTGATAACAATGCCTGTCATCTTAACCAAAAAAAAAAAAAAAAGCCAAGCAAAAAAAATCCAATTCCCCTTATTTTTAATAGTTCTCCTTTATTTTCAGTATGTAATACTGAATATCTAGGGGGGAGATTGGTAGAGAGTTTTTAAAAGGTATCTTGGCTTAGTGCCACTCAAAATTGAAAATCCTAAATCTCATCAAGCAAAGTGACTTGACTTTATCTCATTAAAGCTTGATGGTTTTATTAACTTTTGAGTATTTTTAAGTTGGTGGTCAAAGTGGGCGTTAACCTGTAGTGATGACGTTATGCCCAGCTCCAGGAAGACTCTGAGACCAGTGGGGTGTTTAGGCCCCTTTGTCTGAGCATGCCATCCACCAGAGCCTCATGGTGCTTGCAAGGCTTGGAGTCCCATCCAGGCTATCTGGTAAAGTTCCCAGGGACTCCAAAAGTGATGGGGCTGCTGTGTTCATTGGTGTGCCCTGCCTGGAGTGGGGCTGCAGTGATCCTTTTAAAACAAAATGGGTTTTCCCTTGCTCCCAAGCGCACGTTTTCTTCCATTGGAAATCTGCCATACAACTAAGATGGGGAGCCAGGGTGCATTTTCCTGTCTGGACTGAGAGGTGGCAATTTAGGTATTATGCATTGCCTCCATCTTTTCACAGCTGAGCAGCTTGAGATCTGCTTTTTTGCTTGAAACCTTTTTCAAGGTACTTGATCTGGGCATTTATTCCATATTAAATTGCCTGCAGAGTACACCGTGGTGTGCGTGCTCCAGATGTGTCTAACCTGTCAATACTGATACACTCACAAAGCACGGCCTCTCCTTATACTCAAAGCCACAGCTGGACATATGTGAAAGTAGTGCCCACTTCTTTAATAGTTCTGGGGAGAGAACTGTTAATCAGTTCCCAGCATAGTGGGTTTAACCCTTAAACTCTAGATAATATTTGGGGGAAGATGCTTCGCTCCTCGTACAGATTGTGCCATTTGATGCCAAAGCATCTATGAAGAGGTAAGATACAAGGGTGCAATCCTGGTGCAGCTTTTAGAGCAGTCACGGAGAGTAAATTGGAGCTGTGGGTACCAGCTGTTTCTTACAGGGCTGTTTTTCATTTAATGCAGTGACTTCACTACAAAATATGTAAACTTGTACAGGCACAAGTATGCTTCTGGAGACTAAGTGCATTAAAAAAAAAAAATCCCCTGGGGAGTCTGAACCTTTAGATACAACAGAGAAGGATTTAAAAGCTTTTTAGGTTACTTCACAGCTTCTTTATAAAAGGAGCAAATTGAAGAGAAGGTAAATGGCTGGTACCAGTACAACCCATCTGTGAGTGTGTCACATGCTTCCCCCTGGGCCTGAGCGACCAGACTGGTTTTGCTACTTTCCTTGTAGTGTTTCTGCTTCTTGTTTCAGAGGTTCCTGGTTCAGCTCCTATATTCTTTCGAAATAGTATCCTCCAGAAACAGCAGCTGAGGCAGCTGTTGTCCTTAGGTTTTGAAGCCAGTGACTGGCCTTCTAGCTGATTTAAAAGGCATGAATCATTTTAAAACAGAGTCTGCTGGTGCTTTGGACTGAAAGTCTGGGGTAATTTGAACTTTTGTTGGTGCTCTCTGCCCCCATCTGGGGTTACGTACCTTGCTGTGAGAAAAAGACATCAAATTTGCTGGGAAGCACAGGTAAGAAACAGCTGCTGCCTCTCCAGAAGAACAATTTTGATGGAGTGCAGTAAGAATACAGCACTGAAATTTGGGAGTAAATGAAGCTGAGATGGGGGTTTTTTCCAGAAAATTTGAGAATTGGAATTTTCTGCTGTCATCTGGTCAGGCAGACAAGGTAAAACTAACATGACCAAACTCAAGATGCCTGTTTAGTCACAGAGATCCTTTATGTAGGCTGTGCAGGAGCATTGTCAGCCACATTGCCAGTCTACAGCAAGCTACAGTGGGCCTTGCAGACCTAATTTATTTTAAGTAGTTCCATGAATGTATAATCCAGAGAAGCATCATGCCTATCTTTAAGTTAGATTTTTTTGCTATATGGGGACATAACAATCTGACAGTTTCCTTGTGTATAAGGTGTTTGCAGCTTCTCTTAACCTATATAGATGCCAGTGGGTTTAGTAGCCAATGAGTTTACCACCCTCTGGACATCTAGGAATGTGTCTTAATCATCTGTTTTTACAAGAAATTTTTAGAAATGTAATGTATTTGAAAAAACTTGCACTTCTTGTCAGGGTTTGAATGGAGTTTCAAAGTTGAAAGAGGCATAATTGTCTTAGAGAACAGGCTACAGAGAGCATATTGGGGCTTCGATTAGTTTGATGCATTTAGCTAGTCTGCAGCCTTATTAGTATTGAGTTTAATGCTACCTGAGGCTAAGAGGTCTTTGAAGGTTGTTAGGGGCTGATCAGAGGCCACCTGTCCACAGGAAGAAGATGCTTTGTTAACAGCAATGGAACTGTGTGCTCAACCCTGCTAGCCCTAACCACCATACATCCCTTCCCTGAAATTGCTGGGAACATAGCTGTTCTGTTATGAATGTTTCCCTGTGCTGGGATCTCAAGTGGCAGGAGAAGGGAATGCCTCCTTTGCATCCCTGACTCCCTAGAGCTACCAGGAAGAGCAGCAATAGCTCTGAAGCAAAGCAGGACTCTTTCTGTATGGCAGGAGGTTCCTGAGTGCAATTCCACATCAACAGGGAGGTTTTGCTGAAAAAATAATTCATATTTCGTGCAAAAAAATCAGATTCTGGTTCTCTTTTCCCAGTCCCTTTCCTTGTCTCAATTGCCCTTTTGATAATAGCAAAGTGGCAACTTTTTGTCCACCTTGGTTTGTTGCCATTTACAGCCTGGAACAAGCAACAGCTTGGACATTCTTGCTATATTTTCCCTAGATTCTGACATGCTCTTTGACGAGGATGGGGATCCTCTGAATGCCTTGGTCCGTGCCATGGCTGAAGCAGCTGGAAGGTCCAAAGCATGAAGCCACCGGGAACAGTGGCCTTTAAGTGCTGACAAAGCCAAGCACAGCAGTCTGGGCTCTGTCCACCCCACTGTAGACAATGCTGTTTTGATCAAGGAAAGCTACATCTTTCAGCCAGGAAACGGTCCTGGGACAGAAGTGCCCAATCCCCCATTCTCAACATGTTTATGTTACAAATAGGAACTTAAAGGGAATGGAGGTCTGTGTCCCCCCCACTAAAAAGAAGTATTTAAGGTTACTGCTGAAGCACTGGATTTGGAGAGAAAGGTCTCTGTCTAGACTTCGGGGAGTGTGTGAGAGTGGCTGTGGGGACACAGCAGTAATATTTCCTTGCTTTGGGAGAAGGGTTACCTGGCAGGTATTGCCAGCAAAGAAGGTGGGATTGCCCTGTCAGTCTGACTGATGGATTCTCCTGGCTGACACCCACAAATTGGGGGCATCAGCAGCATTGGGTCTTGAAATATGAAGTGCTGGAGTATGGCCAAGCTGTTCCTCTTCTGTAGGGAGTTACAATGAACAATTGCTGCTCTTCTGTCTTGTTGAAAAGAGGTTACATGATGTCAGTGCTGGGATGGCTGGGTTGGTGATGAGCTGAAGTGCTGTCTGCACAGCAGAATGGAAAGGCTGGGAGGGGGAGCACGGCTTTTGTCTGTTTTGGGATAGTCAAAGAAAATTAACTTTGAAGCACTGTATGCATATCTGATGATTTTTTTTTTTTTCCCCAATAGTCTTCCTCCTTTTGCCCAAACCTGTGATGGCTCATCCTTGCTTGCTTTCTTGTCATTGCAGCTGCTGCATTTCAAACCAGGTGCACCTGTCTGTAGGAAGGAGGGTGCCCTCTCCTCAGAGCTGTTGCCTTGTGGTGGGTAACCCCAGCCAGCAGAGAAGTACCCTTACAGCCATTCCCTCCCCCTACCCCAGTGGGACATGGGAGAGAATTAGAAAATCAGAAATGAGTAAACTTGAGGGTTGAGGTAAGAGCAGTTTAGTGAGTGAAACAAAGAAGGAAAAAATGCAAGTGGTGCAAAGGCTACTCACCATCTCCCCTAAGCAGGACTGTTGCTCACCCTGTCCCTTAGCAGTAGCTACCCTGGAAGGCAAAACCCCTACCCCCTCATTCTTCTTCCCAGCTTCTAGTGTTGAGCAAGTCATTCTATCAGACAGAATTGGCCATTTTGGATCAGCTGTCCCACTCACACCCCCTCCCAACCTCTCACCCACCTCCAGCCTGCCTGCTAGGGGACAGCATGGGAGATGGGCAGTCTAGAGGCTGTGCAAGCACTGTTCAACTGCAGCAAGAACATTGATGTTCTGCCTACACTCATTTAGTCACAAATCTTAAGTCATGGCATCATAGGTGTTGTTATGGAGAAAGTTAACTCTATCCCAGTCCTTAACCATACAACACAACATAATGGAAAATATTTTTATTATTATTATTTTTTTTCTTAGAGAATTCAGAAGATAGAGATCATAGACTTGGTTGTGAGCCTACAAGGCACAGAAAACTGCTAGACTGAGTCAGCCTGCAGCAATGGACACAACTTACAAAGGTCTAGGGAGGGATGAACTTCATTTTCAGCACTTTTTAAATTCTTCCTTATTCAGCAGCTCTGAATTCCCAGTTGTTGTAAATTCTGGGAAATGATGGAAATTATCAACATGCTTCAAATGTTGCCAAATTCAGTGCACTTTTTTGGTAGGATGCAAAATAGAAGTATTCTTCTAGGAATAGGTGTTTTCCAACTGTGCAAAAGAGTCTGTGTTTGACTCAGAATGGGATTATTCCGTATTTGGAATAAAGGGTCTTCTACCAAGGAAACACACCAGTTTAAACCAATTAAGCTGGCAAGGATGCTAAGAGCAAGCCTTGGGAAAGCTGAGGGTTTGGAGCATGTTTTAGGCTAGCACATATTTGTGCATGCAGAGAAGTGACTAATATGTTTGTTCCGTTTGACTCCCTCAGCAAAGAGCTATCTCCCTGGAAGCGTTCCTGGAAGGAGCTGGATAGTGCTGGGCTGCCTATCCTAGACACCAGTCCATCACACAATGAGGGCTTTAAGTGAAAGATTAGGAAATAGAGTTAAGAAAGAAGCGAAGTGTAAAGAATAGTGTTGCCATGGTCCATGCTTTGAAAATTTCTTGTAAGCTTTAGATGACAGCTAAAGCACCCAGGCTTCTCTGACTGCTGTGGTTGGTGGAAACCATTTCATCTCTCTTTATCCTGATTCTTCAATTCCAGAAGTCGTGGAGCCAGCCTGCCTCACCTGTCCCTTCCCAGTCCTCTACATTCGTCAAGCACCAGAAGTGCTTTCCCCTGCCAAGCTCCTCCTGAAGGCCCTGACAGCCGAAATCTCCCTCCTAGGCTTAGATCTCCATGAGTGCTTTTCTACAATAATGGCTGACGTTGCTGTAGTACAAAAGTTGGTTGTATTTTGGGGTTCTTAACATACATGATGCCACCAACAACCCCCCCTTGACAGATACCTAGTGTCTGATGTATTTTGATACTTGGACTAATGCACATACATTCCAGTTTGAATTGGGGGTAGAGGGAACTTCACAGTAGGAAAATATGTCAGGAGATTGTGTTGGATGCTGTCTGATACTAACTTCATTTTAAATAGCTTAGCTTGTTGTTTTGAGCTCAGCTGAAAGCTTGACGCTAAGTGGAATGAACAAAAAGGGGAATATTCACCAAAGATAACCTTCAGGTTATCGTGCCTGGGAGGGGTCGGGGCCACTCAGGTTAGATGCTCTGCCTCTCAGCAATTACTTCTGAAGTCAGGTTCATGCCTTGAACCCATTCCCTGGAGAATGTTTTCACAAGCTTTGTAGGTAGGCGAGTTCCTCTGCACTTAATTTAGCTTTTGTGAATATCTGTCCTTGACCCAACAGGAGCTGTAGAAGTGCCAGGTCATACAGGCTGGGTGCAGTAGGTATGGAAACAACAGAGAAGGCAACAAGGCAACACTTCAATTGAGAGGAATTTTTTTTCTTTTCTCCCAAGAATAATTGGATTTATTTGTTGATAAAAATCTGAATGAGCAGGCACATCATAAGTATACTGGCTTATGTATTCTATATGCCAAAGTAGATGATATAATGTAATTTTGCAATTGATTGTAGGAAAGCAAATGAAAGTGTCCTTTACAAAGAAATCTGTAGTAATACAGTTGGAATTAAACTTACTGCTACAAACTCTACTGAATAATGGCAACCTGCTTATTTTATCAAAAAAAGCTTTATTTCTATAACACTTTATATATAGTGTACTACTAAGGAATGGTAGTTAAAGTCACATTGCTTTCATCAAAGTCTGGCAGTTCCTTTACTCTTGCTGTTTGACACGAATAGAAAGAAAGCGGGGTCATTCTGACCGAGGGAGGACTCACTTTTGCCCAGTGCAGCCCTGCAGGCACCAGCTATAGTAAGGTAAATGACATTAGTAATCGTCGTAGTTGACGCCTGCTCCGTGCCTGAAGCTGTGTGGATTTCGTGGGCCAATTGGAGAATCTTCATCGTAGTGGTGCTGGTAGTACCCACCGTAATATTCATTACGAGCACGCCCTAAGTTTGTCCAGTAGGAGATGTCATCTTCAAATTTCTGCCAAAAATGAAAAGAAAATAAAAAGGGGGGGACATTTGCTTTCCAACCTGAAACTTTACAATGATGAGATGAAACAGAAGTGGTGCAAGAGCCGCTTTCAGAAATTTGGATCCTCGCACGTTTTTCATAAATTAAATCTTTAGATCTAAGAGGTTTCGAGACGTTTTGCCTTCTCTATGGGATTATCAGGATCCCGAGTGCAGGAATTGTCCTGCCCAACCCCACCTGCCACCCACCCCTACACCCTCTGCCCACTCTGAAGTGCTGCCACATGGGCATGCCTTCAACTGAGACGTGCACTAAGCATCTTTAATATCTCTATTACCTTGTCATTGGTGGAGTGTAAAACCATTTTAATGTTTTGCACTTAAAAATCTAAAGGTTTAGTTGTCTGTTGTCCCATGCCTTTAGTTGTTATGTCCATGACTGGGGTGCAACAAGCTTTTGCTTTCTGTCTGTGATCTCTCACGCCCACCCTGCATGGGTAAAAATGAAGGTACAGTGCAGCCTTCTAGCTATGGAAATTCAATAAGCAGTCCAATTCTGCGCAAAACAGCAGAGGAAAAACAGTGTGTGAGGATCTCAAATACTTGCCAAGCCAAAGCCTTTCCATCTGAATGACTCTTTGGAAATATTTTTTGGCTGAGATTTGAAAAATAAAAAAGAAAGTTTTGCAAAATACACAATGGATAAGTATGACTTAAGTCCTTTGCTGGAACAAACAGTTATTTCATTGTTAAAACTGTGTCTTAATACTCAAGAAAACCTACTAAGTGGATTCATTGTATCCCTCAACAGGCCTCATTTCAGTTTTTGAAATACACACAGGAACTCTGAGGAGAATTCACTTTTTCTGCATGGCTTGTCTTTATTACTTTTGGTATTTGCCCCCAGTCTTAAGTTTCTGATGTATAAAACACTTTTCCTAATTTTTTTCTATTCCTATTGATGGAGGGGGATATAGCCATGCTGTTAAAAAGTGACTTCTATCCACATAATGTCCAGGAGAATTAAAAAAAATACCCTTCATTATTTCAGCTCAAGCAAAGGATTATTTTTCTGATTGTTACAGCTTTGCAAATGAGTGCATTCATCTTCTAAGCAATCCACATAGCATGAAGGTCTAAAATGTACTCTAGCTTGCCTGTTCCAATGCAATCTCATGCAGCTGACAGAAGCCAAGAATTCAACATCTATAACTATTTTTATCCCTTATTAAAAGTAGAAATGATGCTACATGTGGGACTGCAACCAAAGGCACTTTTTTTTGCCCTATTTCAGCATCTATTTAGTAGAGCTCTGTGCAGAGCTTGATTACACTCCAGTGTTTTTACAAATTAACTGTTTTTAAAAAATGTATCCTCTTTTGAAGGGAGGTTGGTTGAATATTATCAAATGGTTTTCCTTTCGTAATTAGAGTCAGTGCACAGCTGCTGGTGTAGGTGGTGGTCAGGAGCTGCCCACACCATGGAGGCACATGTGTGCATTCGGTACGTGATGTCAGTGTGATTTCATCGAGGAATGGCAATCGTAAGCAGTGTGGTGTGGATTTCTGAGTGTGTTTAAAAGCAAGCTGATTAGGTTGAGGCTGACAAATTAATTTCCTGAAACACGATTGATTGCTTTGAGTCTGGCCATTTATTTCTCAAAGCAGACTTTGTTCATGCGTCCAATTGCAATTTATTAAGCTTACCTCCGATAGCAGGCAGGAACTCTACACAAAATCTTTTTCTGCTAATAACATTTTGCAGAAATCTTTAACAAGTAAGGAGCTAATATTTCTGTGTGACATTTGGTACTTCAAAAGAAGAAATCTCAGTCTCTGTGTACAGAAGCAGGGCAGCTTCTCCCTGGGTGCCCCTATGGCTGGGCATCCTCACTTGCCTCACTGACCACACAGAAAGGCTTGACTTGGGAGGCACATTAAAGATCACCTAGTTCCAACCCCCGTGCTGTGGACAGGGACACCTTCTACTACACCAGATTGCTCAAAGTTCCATCCAACCTGGCCTTAAACACTTAGAAGGATAGGGCAGCTACCACTTCTCTGGGCAACCTGCTCTCATGCCTCAGCACAAGTAACAAAATAATTGTGAGTAAATAATTTCTTCCAAATATCTAATCTAAATCTCTTCTTTTTTAGTTTAAAACCATTCCTCCTCGTCCTATCACTATCTGTTCTCCCTCTTTTTTATAAGCTCCCTGTAAGTGCTGAAAGAGCGCAATAAGGTTTCCCCAGAGCCTTCTTTTCTCCATGCTGCTCACCATTCCATATACTCACCGCCTCATCGAATCCCAGGTACAGGAACTGCTGGTACCACTGCTGTACATCAGGCTGGCTTCTGTCCCACAGCTGGCGCCTCTGGCGTCTCAGGCTGCTCAGGAACTCCTTGGCTGCCGTTTCCTTCACTGACACCTCAGGCTTTGCAGCAACAGGGGCTGAAATTAATTCCCCCCACAAAAGGCATGCCAGGAAATTTTTTGTCAGCCTGAAGTGTACTGCTTGCAGCAAGTAAGAAAATGCTTCTCACATCATGCCATCACCTTTGTGCTTGCCAGTGCTATGACTGTAGCAGAGTACAGTAATAAACCCAGGAATCACTGATGTAATAGGATTTCTCAGCTACCCTCATTCCCCTGGATTTTCAAAAAGCTGTTTGGAGCTCAAAGACAGCAGCTTAGTGAGGAATTTAAATGTATACACCCAAAGAGAATATACACAATGTGTTTGTGTTTGAGGAGAGAACAGAAGAACTGCTGCAGTTGCAGAAATTGGAAAGGAGATGACAGGTGAAGTTAAAAAACCTGAGGAAGCTGGAGAAACACTGCTAACTTTTCAGGGTGAAGAGAGGCACACATGAAAAGATTTTTAAAATCTGTTGTGTAAGAAAGTAGCTTTGAAATAATGAGTACTACTAAATGCCCTGTGTGCCTGAAAATAAAAGCCCATTAGGCTTTCATAGCACACTGCGTGGTAGGTGCATGGGAATGTCCTCAACTAGGGAGACCCAGATGCGCCTGTCTGGCTTGTTCCATATCTAAGAGTCAGGTGGTTTGCTGTGGCTGCTAGAGGAATTTATGTACCCCCAAAAGGTATGGATGTGAGGACTACAACAGGACAAGAAGAAATGGCCTCAAGTAATGCAGGGTTTATACAGGATGTTAGGAAAAATTCCTCCACTGAAAGGAAGGTCAGGCATTGGACCAAGATGCCCAGGGAAGTGGTGGAATCACCATCCCTGGAAGTGTTCAAAAAACATGTAGATGTAGCACTTGGGGACACGGTTTAGTAGTGAACATGGCTGTGCTGGGTAAATAGTTGGACTCGGTCTTACAGATCTTTTCCAGCCTTTGCAATTCTATGGTTCTATGACAGGCCAGCCCCCAGCCACACACAGAAATGATAAAACCTGGTATTGATCTGCCTGTGAGACAAGACACAGTTGGAGGAGTAGGAGAAATGTCTTGGCTTCAGAGTGTTCATTGGAATGAGGGGGAAATCAGGAACATGGGTGTGGATGGGGATTTTTGGGGATTGCAAGGGAAGAGACTGGGGCAGACAGGGAGGGAAGTCAAGTGGAAATGTGAAAACCTTTGAAGTAGGAGCTGGTCAGACTCTCAGGGAGAAAAAGGACTGCAGTGAGCAGGCGATTCAAGAGATAAAAGTGATAGATGAGTTGTGGCAGGAAGAGTGGGAAACAGTAGGCTGTCCTGCGAGAATGAGCTGGAAACTGATAACCCAGGGTGAGCTGGGTGTTATTACTGGGAGGAGGGACAGCTGAGCAAATGTCCCATGAATAAGCCTCGCACAAGGGACACTGCCAGCAAGGGAAGCAGTACCATGCTCTTGGCCTGTTCACTCCAGAAACCAACCAGAAAAGGGGAGTAAGGCTGAAGTTAGAGGGGATGCATGTTCCCTCCTTCAAGGCTTTGCAGTTCTTCCTGGTCTAAACCGTGTTGTCTGCTTGCTCCAAAAGTTTCCCCTTTGGAGGACCCAGGGGAACCGAGCAAACAAGTGGCCTGCTGCTGGGGTGCAGAGAGGGTGTGGATGGCTCCTGTCTGCACACAAACACTGCAGAATGGTGATGTAGAGAACCCCCACACAAGGAAAAAGATGTGGATGGGATACATATTTTAGGGCAGGTGGTGCCAGAAAAAAACAGTGAGAAATCAGGCAGGCTTGCAGAAAATGAGAGTCCCCTCTGTGGCAGTATAAATATTTTGGTTCAGCAATAGAGAAGGCTGAGGGGAGGTGATCAAAACTTCTGGGATATTTCATCTGCTGCGGTGCTGCTTGTTTCCAGTTGGCATGATTTCCACACCCTTCCCTCAACCAGCAAGCCATTCTGTGCATCTGACTGCTGGGCCCATCATCTCTTCTGTAAGAAAGCAGTCTTCCAAAGAGGAAGCACATGTGGGGCCAAGAAGACTAAAAGAACAAGTCAAGGCATCATAAGCAAGCCAGGTTTGCACATTTTCTTCTCTGTGCCTGAGCCAGCACAATTTCCATGCATTATAATTCCTCAGAAAAGCTTGTGACTTCCCAGAATGAACGAGATAAATGCCACGTCTGCCAAGTGTACACTGGGAAAGGTGGGTGCTGTGCACTGCACAGAGGAAAAGGGAGGCTGGGAACCCCGGTTTTGGGAGTGGGCTGTGGTAAGCAGAGCCTTGCCCATACCAGGTCCCAAACAGGCATGCAGGCACAGGCTCTGTCCAAGTGGGAGGGTTTGGTGTGGTACATAGTGAAAGGGGCTGTGTGCTTGCAGCCTGCTGCTCCATCTGCTCTCCTTGGGCTGGAGGTACCGAGACACCACAGCAGCAGCCTCGACTGACAGCAAATGACTCAAAGGAAAAATAAAGGAAAGCATTTTGCTGCTTCATTACTTACCTTCTCGTTTCTGAAGCATCAATTTAAGCTTATTTCCCCTCAGAACATCTAGACAAATAAAAATAAAGCACACACATTTACTGAGAAGGAAATAACAACATAAAGATTATTTCTCAAAAAATACCAGAATTATTTTTGTCATAGCTCCAGGTCAACAGGCAAAAGAGACAAGTTTCTCCCAGTGCTTCACTTTGCTCCTTTTTCCACATTTGAGTGCAACACACACTACAGGGAAACTTCTGACATTCCAGCATCCCCTCCCCAGATCTTCTTGGCAACATAACCATGATACTGGCCTTCTTCACCAGGTAAATTATATTTTTCATCAGAAAACCACAGCTGGTGCCAGCAGCAGCATCTGAGGCAGCACGAAACCCTGGTCACTGGGTGAGGGCCATGCTAACTGCTCCAAAGTTGTCTGGCAGCCTGGCTGTCTGCCTCGAAGTGCATCGAAGCAGTCACCCTGTTGATCCCCAAGGCATTAACCCACGGTCCGACAGCGCAACAGGAGACCTGCAAGCGCCCGGCTTCTCCGAAATGCTTTAGTTCACTGGCAAACCTTTTAAAAAAGATGCCCAACTTGCACAAGTTTTGGGTCGTCCGAAGGTGCTACCCCACGTGGAATGCCAGGAAAAGGCTTTTTCCCGCTCCCCAGGACGTCCCTCTGTCCCTTATCCCGCACGCCGCGCTCACTCACCAGGGGCCGCGCAGAGCAGCGGGATGAGGAGGAGGAGGAGGAGGAGGAGCAGGGGCGCCCCGGGCAGGGCCCCGCGGGGGCGCGGCGGCATCGCGGCTGGGGCGGCGAGGCGAGGAGACCCACCTGTGCAGGAGGACACGGAGAGGATGGAGATGGAGGCAGGGGCGGAGGAGCCGGAGCGGAGGAAAGGGGCCCGACGCCACGAGGAGGGGCGGGGAGGCGGCCGGGCCGGGGGGAGAGGCGGGTGCAGAGGGAGCGCTCCCGGCCACGGCAGTTCCCTGGCATCTGGTGGGGGATTTCATGGACTTCCGTGGGATTGTGCACCCTGAGCTTAGAGGTGCAGGGAAATTCGTTTGGGCAAGACCGGGCACCCACCCGTGTGCTCGGCCACTTGCCAGCAGCGCCTTTGGTGTTACACGTAATCAATCCAGTGGGAATGGTAAAGAGCCGTCAGCGGTTCACGCTGGCTTTTCTGACAGGGGAGTTAAAAAAAAAAAAAAAATAACTGTAGTCTGTAGTTTCACATTGCTCTCTATATAAACCCAGTTTGTCTGTTCCTTGTAAAAGCAGATGGAAACGGAGCTATTGTTCTGACGGAAAAACTAATCAGAACCAAAGAAAGGTGACTTAGTTCAGGGATTTTTCCCTCTCCATTCCTCCTGTTGCCCAAGCCCTCAGAAAAGTGCAATGCATTTTAACTGATTAGCTTTAAAAAAATAATTTTGGTTTCTTTTTCTGCATATAGAGAGTTTTAGCATATTGTAAAACTCAGGGACCAAAAGCAAAGTCACAAACTGAAAGCCCTTGCTTAGGAGGTTCATAACTGTACTGGTGCCTAAACTTACTCTCTCTTTCCCTAATTCAGACTTAACCTTTCCTCAGTTAATAAATATTTCAGTTCCTTCCCTTGCAGATGCCAGAAACACCCCAGATGAATTCCTAGTGAATTCCTTACCCATCCTTGGACACAAACCTCTCTCTTCCCTCACAGCAGAGACCCACAACACTCAGGAGACTGTTACGAGCATCTCACCTCCTGCTGAACCTGTGCCAGGGTAGAACAAGGTAGAGCTGGGCTCTCTCTGTAAAATACTTGTGAGAAATCTGGCAAGTGCTGAGGCCTTGGCTTTATGATACAAGGATTGGTTACAGATCAGTTGCAGTTGAATACACACACACACGCACGCACACACATTGCATACTGTACATATTGTAATTGTATATAAATATGTATATTGGATATGTATGTGTGTATACATACAGATACAGGAGTGCACACTGAGGGAGCTGTGCAGTGGTGTGGCAACTCCCTGTGATGAGATGTGTAACCTGTCAGTGCTATTCAGACACAGCTAATTGTGGGGGTGGGACCAGATCCCATGGCTGGCTTTATCACTCAGCATAAAATGCAGAAGAATCACCAGCATGGGCTGGTCCTCAACAGTGCCCCAGCCTCAGTCTGAATGCTGCTTCATGCAACTGCTCCTGTTTGCCCCGTGGATCTTTCCCCTTGTGAAAAAATTACTTGGACCTGCACTCAAAGCTTTTCCCTTGCTGCCCTTCATTCCCCAGCACCCTTGAGCTAATGCTGAAATCTCTCTGCTCATCTTTCATATAAGGACTTGTCAGAAGGGCATGTAGTGACAGGACAAGGGGAATGGCTTCAGACCGAGTAGATTTAGATTAGATATTAAGAAGAAATTCTTTACTGTGAGTGTGGTGAGACACTGGAACAGGTTTCTCAGCGAAGTTGTGGATGTCCCATCCCTGGAAGTGTTTAAGGACAGGTTGGATGGGGCTCTGAGCAACCTGGTCTAGGGGAAGGTCTCCCTGCCCATGGCAGGGAGGGGTTGAAACAAGATCCTCTTTAATGTTGCTTCCAATCCAAACCATTCTATGATTGTTGTGATTCTGTGATCCCAGCTGAAGCAGCAGCAGCAACAGCTTAAAAAGCCATGCAGTTGCTTAAGCCAAAGTGCCTCTTGCTCTCTGTAGGAGTCAAATCTTTCCCCAGAGGCAAAGCAGGAGGAAGCAGCACCTTCCAAATCCCTGTGATGGAAGCACTTCCATGGGAAGCTGGGATCCTGGCTCAAATCCGATACAACTGTGAATCAAAATGAGTTTGTCTTTTCTGTCATTGCTTCTAAGTGATTTTTCCCTATAGCCCCATGCTCCAAGTGTCAGCAGACAGCACCGTGTGTTGGAGCAAACGCCCCTTCTTCTGAATCAGTGCACTCTTTCATCAGCTTAACGCTGACAGCCTGCTTGCAAAAACCACCTGAGGTTTTTGGATAGGTATTTTCAGAATATAGCTGGAAGGGACAGAAGTGAAGCACATATGCAAGGCTACATGTAAAAGCTATGATGGAGATAATTCATAAAACAGGGCAATAATTCATGAATATTCATGGTTTACTGCTATACTGGTGATGGCAAAGGATGTTTCATTCAGCTGGGTGGTTTATAACAAACCTTGTGTGGGAGCTGGGGCTGTGCAGAACTTCAGGTGATTTTTGCCTCTGGGTTGATGGAATACAAAGCACAGAACCTCCTCTGGATACCAAATATATGACTTAAGAAACTGCTGGGATAAAATGCAATCTGGTGAAACCGAGAGAATGGATTGACTCAAGTACAAGGTTATCGTAGAAAATCATTGCTCTAGTGATGGAAGAAGTGATTGACAGAAGACTATAATGCTCAGGTTTAAACTGAGTGCAGTGTCTCCCCAGAAGAGGTCACTTTCTCAGTTCAGGGGACAGAAGTTTTTGACATAAAGTAAAGAAGTTGTGTAAAAATATAACACCACTTCTTTTCAAAGGAAGGGGTGAAAGGTGACTGTTGTTTTCCCAGTAGCAATCTTTATTTCTTTCAGGTTGTTTTTAGGACTAAGGCACTGTTTCCCTGGTATTGTAGTAAGACGTATTTTTTTCTGCTGAGCTTGCAACTACTGCATTGTTATTTGAGCTATTTACCCCCAAGTGGATATCCAAGTGTATTGACATGCCTGTGGTACCTACCCCTCTCTGCTATTTGCCATAAAAACAGAGTCGCTCTGTGTGCAACTTGGATAATGCAGTGTTTTCCTGGGATCTCTCAGCAGTAGCATTGCTTTCTTTAAAACATGGGTGAGTTTAAGGCTTGTCTCAGGGCTTGGTTTGCCTCCACTGGCATGCCAGTGCTTAGAGCTCTCTGCTAGGATGGTTGGGCAGCATTCCCAAGGGCACCAGGTGAGCAAGTCTGCAGTAATGATGTCATTCAGTTAAATGTCTTTCATCACCACTGGTGACAATAGTAGACTCTTGGTGCCGAAATTTTATTGAAAGATGTTAATTAATGCTGTCAGCAGGACTGTTCCCCAGACAGCTCTGGAATGAGCAGGGCCCCTTCACACATGGTGTAAACTCCATCAAACCTGATAGCATAATGGGGACCACGAATGGGAGGGATGTCTCTGGCAGGATACCAGGCTGCTGGAGCTGGCAGGTTCATCACATTCCCAGCATGGAGCTAGACTGAGGACTATGGTCTTGCAAGCCTGAGGTAAAAATCTGGGAGCAATCCAACAGAAACCACTCTGAGCCTGACCTTGAGAAACTACAGGCAGGAGCAAGGCAAGGAGATCACTGAAGACAGAGAAATTCTGATAGCTGAGTCTGCTACTGGCCAGCTTGGTCTTTGGAGCCTGCAGAACTTTGTGTATAATTTTCAGGATAAGCACAGAAGACTCCAGCCGGTTTGTTAAATAGCTCTGCAACTTGCTGTGTGTTTGGTGACTGCTTGGGCTATGCCATTTCATCTGTGTGATCTCTGAGTTTCTGTATAGTGGTATTAAGCCCAGCAGCTTCTGCAGGTACCTAAAGTGATGTGGGTATGTGTGGCTGTTCAACTAGGGAGTGGGGAGGGAAAATCTCTGCCTCAAAGCATCCTGAATTTTTAAGTGTTTAATTTTATAATTATTATTATTATTATTGCAAATTTTACCTAAAATTTAGTTAAAAAAGATTCCTCTGGTTTTGCATCTCATCACAGTAGCTGTTGAGAGAACCGTGTTTTATTCATTAAAATGTAAGAGATAGTATCAGTAATGGCTATTCAAGGATATTCAGTAATTCCAAGCACAAAAAAAATGCATTAGGAAGATTGATCTTGGCTTATTTCCTTCTTCCTTTATTAGGCTTCATGTTTTCAAGCATTTCAACACAATAACATTCTTAAATACATTGTAGATTAAATGCTTATATAATCACAGGACTTCAAAAGCTGGGTTTCCAAGAACCACCCCCATAAGTCTCATTATAGGAGACTTATGATAAAATAATCATCATAACTTAGTAGGCAAATAGGTAAATTGGAAGTTGTCCAGGGATTGCAGGAGATGACACTTCATCTTTTGTGGAGAAGCACATGTAGATTTTTACAATCCAATAAAATTATCCATTTGATCAAGAACATGGCAGCATCGAACAGCACTCCCAACACCCAGAAAATTATTACTTTCTGCTAATGGGATTTTTACAAAATCTCCCAGACATATTGGCCTGCTCTGTAGCCTTAGGATAGAGGCACTTGGCACTCCAGATTGTTTTCTGCAGCCTGTTCCAAGAAAATTGCAAGAGTTTTTTTCTTCCAAGCAGAAGGAAGAATATTTAAATCATCAGTAAGTTGACATTTCTGAGTTTCATCCTATTTCTTCCACTGCTCTAGACATGTCCTGACAGTGATAGAACCAGCCCCAAGTGCCAGGGCAAACACTTTTTCTTTAGGCAAAGTTTATTTGAGAGACTCCTTGACCTTGACACAAGGTTTGGGACACATTTCTGCCATTGCATCTCAACTGGTTGCATCATTAGTTTGGCTCATGTTAGCAATAAATATTAGACCTCATATTTTACATAAAAAACAGCTTAAAATAAAGATGTTGGTGTTCTTTTTCTCCCGTGTGCTTGGCTACTGCTGATATTTTTTGCAGCATCTGTCTGAGCCTGTCAAATAAGAAATAGTGTCTGTTGGTCTGTCCTTCCTCCTCTCTTCGTTTAATAACAGTATTTTGCTGTCCTTGCTGCAGAATTAACCCTATTACTCTGGTAACAAGCACAGTGAGAAGCGGATTAGTTTGGCAATGTTGTCTGATCATGGCTGCTTCCTTTCCACAGAGGGATGAAAACATTCTCTCTCTAAGAAATCCTTCTCCTTTTTCTCTTCCACTGCCTCCAGTATCCTTTTAGGATAAACCTGGAAGTATATAGCAAGTCTGTTTGCCAGATTTAACAGGAAAGGAGATGGAGAGAGACTGTAGTACATTAATACCTGTCTTTTTATCATGCCTTGAATTCATTAAAATCATTCTTTCTTTTACTACTGTCTCTTGGGATTCTCATTTTTTATGCTTCAAAACATTTTTTTCTGAACTCTTATTTCTGAGCTATTTTTTACCTGTGTCATTCTCTTATTTTATTATTCACATCCAGAATGTACACACACTCTTAAAACAAAAACAACAACAACAACAAAAACAAACAAACAACAAAACAAACCCCAAAACAAAAACCCAACCAACCAAACAAAAAAAACCAACAAGAAAAAAAGCCTGAAATCCACCCAACAAACAGGCTGCACCTACTCAAAGATTAGGAAATGCAAAGTCTCAAAAATCCTAAATTTAACAATTTGGTTTTAGCATCCCTTTTCCTACACATCATTGCTGTCTTAGTGGTTTGTACATATTTCTGTTCCTTCCCCAAAACTCTGGGCTTTCTGGTGGGGTGGGCGTTATTCATATAAATATCTAAAAACCTTCTCTTGCCACCTGCAGCCCTAAACCTCTTGGCAGATGAGTTTCTTCTTCTGTAAATAGGAGCCAGCCTTTGCAACCCACAGTTCAGTACCCAGTACCAGTTCGAGGTTGGCAGGAAACCAGGTTGTGTTTCCTATACCTGTTGCCTTATACTTAAGAGCTGAAGTCAATGTGGTGCTACCACTAAGATGGGGAGGTCTCTTTGCCTCTTGCTACCTCATCCTCTCTCTACTCTTACCAGCTCCAGTACATTTTGAAGCCAATTCAGTCTGCTGGGTTTGTAACCATCAGGACTAGTGAGCTGTGATAGCTCAGGCAGGTGGTTTCAAAGAGCTAGAGCCAAATAAGAAGACAGTCGGAGAGTATGGCCAGAGTGGGAATGGGGTGAAACTGGTGAAACAGAACTTCTCCTTTTGCTGGAGGGAGGTATTGTGTCCACTGCACCCTGAGGAATAGCCAGGGGTTGGGCTCACTTGATACTTGGCAAGCACTGTCCCCAGAGCAGGTGACTGCAGAGAGAGAGAGAGGCAATCTGACTCCACACCAATCCCATCCCGCCTGATTTCTTCCTTCTCCCGTTTTGTGTTTGAGGCTTGAGCAATGCCTAAAACTGGTCCCTGAAGGACAAATCAATATCTTCATGACCCCTTATCAGTGACTCAGATGCTGGCTGCATTTGGGCATGCTCCAGAATGGATTTCTGCGTGTGCAGGTAAGTTTACCAGCATAAAAATTTGCTTGATGAGGAGCAAAGAGCTTGAGGCAGTGAGAGGTTTAACCTGTGATAGATCTACTCAAGGTTTCTCTCTCTGTGCCTCAGTCCCCTCAGTCCCAGGACCCTGCAGCAATGCACGATAGCCTGGGCAGCAGGGTATGCCCTGCACATCTCCGTTGCAATCTCACCAGCATGGCCATGAGCCTCAGAGACCTTCAGGGACACAGCGTGTGCCTACTGAGCATGTGCTTTAAAGCTACATTTTTTTTATTTGAAAGGGGAGAATGTGGGTGCGTTTTCATGGGGAAGGAAAAGAGGAGCATCCCAGAGAGCTGCTGCCACCCCTGGCTCGGTGTGGAGCCCACATTTCAAAGCACAGGAGCTGGAACATTGCCTGAAGCAATGTTCAGGCACTTTCAGCATAAACACAACAATCTGCTTTCCCCTGCCTGCCTTCTCGGGCAGGTAGGAATCGCATGGGCTACAATTCTCAGCAACATTGCCAGCCTGCCTCAGGCAGGCCCATGGCATGCAAAACGTCTGCCCAAACAGTCGAAATATGGAAGAGTCACCTGCAGCAGAGGGCAGGTGACTGCTCTCTCCTCAGGTCAAACAGAAGCCCTTGGGAGCCTTAATAACAGGCAGAGCATCCCAGCTCAGAGCACGATTCTCAGGTTATCAGAGCAGAAACCTCACTTGTCTTCCTGACATTATCACATGTGACCTTACACCTCTCTTGATCTGCTCCGTGGCTGCTCCTGCTGCCTCCACTTTATATCTGTGCTTCCCAGTTTCACCAATGCCCTGCCTAAGCCCTGTCTGTGAACAAGCCCAGCTTTTGCTCATCTGATGTTGGATTACCTCTCTGATTTACAGTTCGGTTTGTTTCCAGGAGAATGCACTCTCTGTACTCTCTCCGTGCTGCTGCTGCTGAGTAAGAGATCATGACATCTTTAATCTTTCCCCCCGTGAAGCCCCACTGCACTCAGCTGTCCTTGGATGCCAGTGACTTCAAAGTCAGGTGGCTGCAGGGTATGGAAATTTGAGAGGAGATTTTTTTGCCTGTTGTGATCATTTAGGCACACACCCTGCAAGTATTCATGCACACATGTATTTTTAATCACAAGAGCCCTACAGAGTAACATTTATCTCATGCTATGCCTGGATATCACAAAACACTGTTGTACTGAAGTCCCTGTGAGCTCCTCTAGCATTGCCATAATTGCTCTTATGCCCTAGAACTCTTGCCAGGGAGAATGGCTGTGGCACAGAGGAGTTAATATACTGCCATCCATCTCCAGCATGTTGTTTCCTCACTATCAAAAATGCCCTGGTGGGTAAGATAGCCCCATTTTTGGTCAAATCACTCTGTTTTGGACCAGACTAGATATACACTTTAATCTGAAAGTTAATCTGCTTCAGAAAGAGGAGGACCTGAGCACAGTAATTGCACAGTGGTTCTCTGGTGACACCAATCTCTTTCTCTCACATGTGTCCAGGTTAGTATTTATCCATACAGCAGTGAGTAAACACAGAAACATTTGAGGACTTGTTGTACCTTACAGAAATGTCACAAGCACAGTAATGACGATATCATAGATCAGGAGAGGCCACACAGTGGTATTAGATTGTTTATTTTCACTCAAAGTATAACTGGATTAGGAATATCTTCTTAAAGATGATCACTAAAACTTTTAATTTTCATGTTGATTAATGCAGATGCAGGGACAGCATGAAACTTGAAATATAACTGCTGTTGCTAATCATACAGAATCATTTATGTTGGAAAATACCTCCAAGATCACTGAGCCCAACATGTGACTGATCACCATGGCACTAAGTGCCATGTCCAGTCATTTCTTGAACACCTCTAGGGATGGTGAGTCCACCACCTCCCTGGGCAGTCCATTCCAGTGCTTAACAAACCTTTCCATGAAGAAATTCTTCCTGAATTTCACTTGTTAATAATCGCTTGTTAATCAGAGATTGTAACATGATAGAATCTATGAACCATTTAGGTAGGAAAAGACCTTGAAGATCATGGAGTCCAGTGACAAATCTCCCACTGCCAAGTACACCACTAAACCATGTCCCTAAATGCCGAATCCATGCATCCTTTAAAAGCCTCCTTGGATGGTGACTCCACCACTTCCCTGGACAGCAGGAAGTAAATAGGAGCAGATAGGAAATTTTCTGCCTTTTTTTATTCAATGAGGAGAAAATGGGGAGCATAGATCAGTCATACTTAGAAGAAGGAGGGGAGGGGAAGGGAGGAAAGGGAAGAGGAGGGGAGGGGAAGGGAGAGAGAAACAGAAACACAGCAGAAAGAAGAGAGGAATACATAGTGGAGAGAGGAATTTTTATCTGATAAAAAGGAACATATGTTGTAAGGTATGTATTTTAGTAAAGAAGCCAAATCCCTCAAATCTCCACTGCTGTCATCATTCCTATAGAGTTCCTGTCAAACTTACAATCTCAATGTGTGAAACAATCAATCTCTCCTAGCCATGGAGAGATCCCACTGTCCAAGGCACAGATCGATTTCCCTGCAAGTGCACAGACAATTCCAGGTAAGGCTTAAAAAAAGAAACAGATTAAAACAAAGGTTGAGAGAATACCTTCATTTTAGCTTCATTATGGACAAATTCCACCTCTTCTTATGTCATCTGAGGTGTCTCTCTCATGTCCATTTCTGGTTTTCACTTAAACATCATATATTTTCACTTAAAAATAAGCTTTCATTATAGAGAATTAAACTGTTACATGTAAATAAACAATACAAACTAGGAATGTTAATCAAAGATCTAAGCACATTCTCTGTGTAGAAATATGTTGGATATGCCTTTTCTATTCTCAGACTATGTAGATAAGAACAATTATAGTTATGAAACATGTATCTTGCTTACTAATATTTGAATTTTGTGCATGAGTGATGCAAGTACAGGCAGTGAAGGAGCCTCCCTTCTGGAGCACTTAGAACCTAACTGCATGTGTAATGGGCTCAGAGTCTAACTTCTGAGGGAAAAGATCAGATGGGTGTTGACAAACATGTGGAAGGTGTAAGATATTTTTCTTGGTCAACATGGAAACAACTTTTGAAGGATTGTCTTGGACTATGTGGATATTTCTTAATCAAGGGGAGGATTTTTTGTTCTTGACAACAGACAGTCTCTGTCACGGGTACTCTTCTTAATCCTGAAACATGACTTTATACAAGGATGATAGAGGATCTGAGTTATACAGGTGGTCAGCCCAGAGTGATGTCTTCTAGCCTTAAAATCAATGCATCTCTCTCAGGTATAAAAGGAAGGAAAAGACAAGTGGTAGTGTAGAGTTTGTGCATTAACAAATCACCTATAAAATGGATTGCTCCAAATTTATTCCAAAATTCCATCCAAGCCAACTTTCCTTCCACCTAACCATCACCATTTTCCCATCAGTTGCATGGCGGTGGCTTCAGGCAATACCTGACAAAGGATGATGACTTAAGACTATGAGGAGCAGAGGAGCTGCAAGTAGGCAGCAGAGTAGGCAAAAGGCAGTAGGGCAGCATATTAGAAAGACCAAGGGGCAAGAGTGGGGCCTGACAAATTGCATTTACTCCTGAAGTTAAAGACTTGGGCTTGTGCCTCCTGCTGAGGATGAAGTCTGTATCAGTGGTAAGAATATTCTCTGCACAGACAGCCTCCACAAAGCAAAGGAACACAGACGTGCATTTTCCTATAGCTACACTGAGACCCAACCATCAGACTGGCTGACTGCCATAGGGATGGACTCACATAAGGGCTTATCCCTCCTATAACTGAAAATCCAGGTTTGATTTTTGCTCTGTTAACTGTTCTGTTCCAAAGGCTTCAGCATCTTTTCTCAGTAACCACACTTGGCAATCAATATTTTCAGAGGTCGTTGACGCAGCCTTAAAGGCATCCCATCTGTGTCTGTCACCAGAAAGCTTCTCATCTCCATATATCTGCATTAGCATTCACTGGGGAATGAAGCCATATTAAAAAAATACATTGAGTGTGAGGCCTTTAAATAATACCCTAATGGATTTATTACAGAGAGTCAGTGTGTTGCAACACCCAATGAACAGTCAGGATTGAAGCCCCAGAAAACAGCAGACCCCGCACGGTTTCTTACAGACAACCCTTCAGTACGTCATTAAGCCTTCCCTATAGCAAATCAAGCCAAACACAGCATGCAAACATTTCTGTATTTCAGCCTGTGCTAAATAAATATTTTTTCCTATTGTTTTTTAATGGTAGATGTTTCCCTTTGAATTTTCATGCACTGGCACAGATCATTCTACAGTCACCTTAAAACTCTGCATGTATATGTGAATGTATGTGAATAAACTGCAGTGGTCAAACATGTAGACTAGTGAATAGACCTCTGCATGCCAATTTATTTTTTTAAAACACTGTCTGTCCATCACAGTTCCCTGCACTTGTTAAGGGATGATGTTCTTCCACCTTACCCTTATATTAAGGACTTTCCTAAACAAGATAGATTCCTAAAAATGCCCAAAGACTTATTCTGGAGAGCTGTCCTCTCTATTAGGCACTTGTTTGAGGCCAGGAATACAGCTTAGCTGAAAACCAAGACCTTGTCAGGTCTTGGCAAGAGTTCAGTTCAAAGAGTTTAGGAGAAGCTCATGCCTGATTTAACCATATGCCTCCAAAGAGCACACACAGAGTAGGCTGCCTTGCCCCAGGTCCTCCTGCCCAGCCTGGCAGCACAGCACTTTCCTGCAGGGATGTGGTGAATTGTCACTTCTGAGCATTTTAATCCGTCCAGCTGTAGGGATGCTGTGCTGAGCTGGGACACCCATGCCTTTGGGGCACTGAGGCTACAATTGCATTGCTGTGCCCAAGCCTTCTGCAAACCTGGCTTAAGTCCTCAGGCTATCTGGACTACGAGCTGGTAAAAACCAGTCTGAGGAGGTGGGACAACCAAGCCTTTACAAACATATTAACTGATGATCAGATTTGAGGATTAAAAGTACACTGTGGCTACTGTCTTCACCTTGCTTTCAGTAATCACAGTGAAGCTGAACAACCCAATAGTTAAGCTTGCTTTTGTTAAAAATACTCTCCCTTTATTGCCCAAACATAGCGTTCTTAATTGCATCTATGAATTAATTCTTCAGCCTTCTTGAGTAGCAGCATGAAAGTTTTAACACGGAATGTGACAAATCTACAAAAGTACATAAACCATAACACATCTGTGCTACAAACTGCACCTTCCACTAAAAAAGTGATTTCTTTTTTCCCTTTGGTCAGCTGCAATAAAGAAAATTAAGAGACAAACAACAGCATTTCCAGCGACTCTGCTAGTATCCCCTCTATGTTCACTCACTTCTAATATTTTCAGCCATTTCCTCTGGTACAGAGGAGGCATCCACACCCTGGTGTGCACACACACGTGCACAGATGGACAAATAGCATCCTTCCAGCAAGGAAAATGCCCTTCATGAGGTTATAGACCACTGAAGGCTAAACATTTCTTTACGACACCCCACAGTTGTTGTCAGGGAAGGAGTAAGACACCACAATAACTTTTTCTAAAGATCACTGACATGTTTTTGACATTCCTCCCCTTCTTCCAGCAGACAAATATTTTATCAGTTTACCTTTAATGTAATATGCTTCCTGTCTCCTTCCAAAGTGTCTGGCCAGAAGAAATTACCTTTCCTGCCACAGAACAAGTTTCTCTTTATTTCAGTATGTCTTGCCTCCTGCAAGCAGAGCAAGAAGTGACCAAGGCTGTGAGCGCAGGAGCCACTGGACTGCTGGGGATGCCGGGCGTGAAAGGCGCGTTTATTCTGACTCTCCCAAATTCCAGCCCCTTGGCTGTAGGCGTCTACCCAGCACTCCTTGGACTGAGTGTGGAGAATCACATTTCTGCTTGATCAGGCTGTCTGCCTGGAGGAAGATGATTGCAAGCAGATGTACCCGTGTTCTCATGTGAAAGGAATTTGGGCTTTTGTGTCGACTGTATGATGAGCGACCGGCTCCAGGGAGTATTTTAATGCTCCTTAATTCCTTGCAGGTGCTGGGAGGCAGTATGTGCCCGTGCAGCAGAGCTGAGACCCTTTATCCAGGAGGGATGGCACACCTGGGGTCAGCAGGAGGGCCAGAGGCAGAAGGCATGACCAGCACGCTCACCTTACTGCAGGGAACAAGGCTGTGTTTCATAAAGACCTATTCTCCTGGTAGAACACCAGCTGTGCTCAACCTTACAAGGCTACAGCAGCAAAATTATGTTTTACCACAAGTGCAGTGATTTTTACCTCTTGTTATGGGTGATCCAGGAGGAATAAACAAGGTGGACATCAATAATATCAAATTAATTTATCTGAATCTGTAACTAATCAGAAACAGATGAGTGTGGCATCTGCATATTAAAAAGCTTTTTTTTTTTCATTGAAACACCCCAGTACTGTTGCAAATGCCCAAGGAAATCACAATCAGTGTAAAAAAACCAAGAAACTTTTTATGCAGTTACAGCTGTATTTTGGAGGTATATTATGTTTTTTTTAGCTAATGGCTAAGACAAGATACATATCCAGACATTCAGTGAAAATGGATGTACCCTTCAGACCATACCTCAGGATGTCTGGCCCTGCCAGGGTGAATATTCATGGGACATATCTGGACATACAGTGTCAAAGGAGCTCTGTGCAGTCCATAAGGACCCAGACACTCCACACCTACAGGCAGCCAGCCACATGTCCACCTTCATGCAGCAGTATAGAGATGTGTGGCTGTATTTACTGCCACCACTTGGAAGTAACATGATCACACAGACCTCAAAAGTACCTCTACTGTGGCTTGCTGTTTATACAGCAAAATGCAGTCCACATGGCATAGGCATTTAAACCTACAGGAACAGGACCTGGAAGCCACCAAAAGCCTTTTCTTTGCTGACTCCACAGAAAACATCAGTGTTTACTTGAACAGATGCCTTCTTAGAAAAATAAAATTTAGGTTCAGGTCTGGTCTGTGAGGCTCCAATGTAGCGAATGCTTTTTTAGCAGCAAAAGTGAGTTAAGCAAACTCTGCCCTGCTTTTCCCCACATTGCTGTATCTGCCTACACAGCTCTTCATAGAGCCATGCAGTGGTCTGGATCAGGGAAGAAACTTTGGCAGAAGTACCCCCAAGGAAAAGAGAGAAGTGACCTTCCCATCATTTCAATTGATCTCCTGATCCACCGTCTCACTGACTGAATGAGCCACAGCACAGAGGACAGAATAGCATGTAGGGATGAGAGCCATGTCAGCTGAGACTCAGACACCACCAAGAACAGCCTCTCTTCTCCCTTCATCTCTTGCAGGAGCTACTCTCACTGATTACAGCACCTTGGTTCCAACAGCATGTCTCTTCACCCAGACGGTTCAACTCACTAAATCAGCAGAAGAATAATCTGACAGAAGAAAAGCCCAGCAAAATACCAACCCAGCAGCAAGGGCACTGGGTTTTCTATCCCTGTTTTAATTGCACAGTGGCAGCAGCAACACATTTTGTGATAAGGACTGTACCAACACATAGGGCGGTTTGCTTGCTGTAGTTATTCCTTAAGCAGATCTCGTAACATTTCAGCCTGTTTGATGGAAAATGAAGAAACCTATGGAGAGACGTTTGCTCAGAAGCCACTGGATGACAAACCCCTCCAGTATTTTTTCTGCAAGGGCTTTAAAATCTCTGGCCTTCTGTTTGGCCCAAAGGTCTTTTCTTCTGTGAGTCATTTCCCTGCAGTAGGCAAAGGGCCGCCAAACAGAGCAGTTTTGGGAGAGAAATCCAGTCCCTGGGAGGCTTTTGGGCTGGGAGGTGGAGAGACAAATCTGTCACTGGTATCACTTTTACATCAATGGAGGAACAAAATGTGGCTTGGTTGCTTTTTATCATCTTGCTAACTCCAACTTCTGCAGCAAGAAGATAGTGCATGTCCCTCCCTGCTTGTCTCCAAGCACTCATCTTCATGCAGGTTTTTGTCTGCACTTACCTTGCTGAGTATTTAGAGACTGAAGCACGTGCCAAGGAATTGCCCTGTGGTACCTTATGGCCTCTTATGCAAGAGGCACCTGCCTGTGTGGCCCCACAGACAGGGCTTCATGCAATCTCTTCTCTATTGTACACACCTAGCTCATAGCACCCTGACCCTCAGTGTCCAGATGCCACAGAGCAGGGCATGCTGAGGGCACCCAGCCCTTTGCTGTAGGCCCTCTTGGATAACTGACGTGTTGCTGATGTTACACTCATGTGGATGAAGCCACTGATGGGGAGATTCATTGCTCCCTCTTCCTGATGGCCACGTCCCAAGGCACTGTCTCCCTGCCAGAAGAGCCCAATGGTGCCTTGCTGTGCCATTACCAGGGGCGCAGTGAGATGGCAGCTACATCAGAAAGGCACTTCAGTCAAGCTCATGAGCAAGAACAATCCTGCCACATGGCCTAAACCAGGCTCCTTTTGCAGACTGCATTTCCCAGACCGACCATTTGGCACATGGATGATACAACAAATTACCCATCAGACAGAATTCTAATTTCCTGCCTGTTTGGATAACATACTGATAGGTAGCAATGCTGAGGAACCCTTCATAATACAGGAACTGAAATTTCACCTAAGAAAAAACTCTGCATAAAAGCATTCCTGATGTTGTTCACAGCCACCTTTCTTACAGTCTGTGACTCTAAGTCTGTGATTTTTTGTAATCAAAACTTGCCTTCATGAGCCCAGTGTCCAGGAGAACAGCTCTTAAGCAACACCCGAATTCAGACCTACAAATCTTTTTGGGCTAGAACCAGTTGCTCAGACAATTTCTTTCAAAAACTAAAAAGTAAGGATTAAGAAAACAGTCATGAGAAAAATCATGTAAGACTGGGTGAGAATTTTGCCTCGGTATATAACCTTGTGTTATTAAAGCAGTAACTGGAGCAGAAAGCTCCTTCTAGACAGATGTAAAAGGAAAAAAAAAAAAAAGGGGTGTTGACGAGTCATTAGTCTGAATTACTGGAAAGTGGGCAGCAAACTGACAGCTAGCTTCCAGCAAATTTACTATGTAAAGGTTTAGTAGAACCTACCCAACCAAAGATTTGAGAGGACTTTCACTCCTGATCACTAAGAAAGGCTTAGACATTACCCTGAGGAACCTTCAATATTTAGAAATCTGATAATGCAGATGCGATGGGGAAATGTCAGCAGAAGAGGGCTGCTTTCAGCACCATGGGAGATGGACAGAAGGGAATCCTGTTCATGAAGATATTTTATTTCAGATTGTTTGACCTATATTATTTAAATAGCATGCCAGCCTAAATCAGAAAGAAAGACAGTTTCCTTTTTTAAATTTGCAATTTTGCTTCATGTTGTCTATAATAGTTGTAAGCAGATTCTGCAGTTACTGAGCTATATAGTAACTAAATCATCTATTTTGGGGAAATTCTTCCTATTCTCCTGCTGACTCTGCCTCTTTTGGCTGCTCCCCCTGCCTCCTCACATTCCAGTCATGGCTCTGTTTATATGCCTGTATTTCACAGCACCAGTAACTCAGACTGGAATGTATTTGTACCTCTATCCCTTATGCTAATGGACCATGCTATGAATGGCCCCTTCTGTGAGGACACGTCTGAGCTCTCAGAGCTGAGCAGCATTTTGTTGAAGTCCTTGACACACAGGTACCCTGCTGCCAGCTTTATCCAATAAATTACTACATAATTTCTTTTTTTCTTTTTGGTGGAGGGGTGGGTGGAGGGGGCAAACCACAGCATCTCACCCACCATCACCGTGTCCCAGTTAAATGAGTGAATTCCATCAAAATCGTCCTCCCCTTCGGACTTCAATATTTGTCTAAAGCAGATGGCCCTATAAATAATACATCCTAGGAAACCCAATCAGTCACCTCTGGGATATGCTTGAGCTCCTGTCTCTCATCATATCATCACTAGATTAGCTCTGGGAATTCTTTTAATTTAATCCTTTTAACAGGTCATGTGTGTAAGAAGCAGTGACTGGGAAATTAGATGCATTCAACTGGGGTACATCGTCAGTAGCCTGGAGCCAGCAGGTCCCCAGCTCACTGCTTTCAGGGACATTTCAGGGACTGCTTTTGGGAACTTCTTGAGCATTGCACTCTGCTGCTGACCCCTCACTACCTGAGCCTGAGGCAAAGTGGCCCAGGACTGGTGTGGCTGAACATGGGGAGGTCAGGAAAGGGGCCAGGGGCCAGAGTATCTGAGCAGCACCAGCACATGCAGCCAGAGCGATCTCAGCAGGGAGACTTCAAGCAGGGAGGTACTTTCTGTCTTTGCTAGCAATGGAAAATGTCATATTTATTTTAGGATGTAAGACAGAAATCTATAAATTCTATTTTCTTTGTCTTTAATACCCCTCACTTATAGAAATTACTAGATTTTAGTAGGTGCTCAGAGACATCCCACACTCACCCAACCTCACTCCAGGCAACTGGGAAGAAATACCAAGTACCAGTGATAAGGTGGGTCCTTTTTACAGTTACACATACAGAGACACCAATCTTAAGGTTTTCTCTCCTCTTCCCCTCCCTCCCCTGCTGCAGCCTGAGCTCCATGCAATTGGCAAAATTGACAGTGGTGCAGCCCCAGCTGAATTTCATCTTCCCAACCTCCACTGTGCTGGGAAATGTGTTTACAGCACAGATCTGTGAACAGCTTCACCAAACTGACCCCAACTAACAAAAAAACCACAATGCTTCCTCAAAACAAAGCAAAGAAAGAAAACTCTCCATCTGCTATTAAGCTGGAGCTTCCCAAGGCCTTGGTGGACAGAGCTACTGCCCAGTTTCAACTGTGTAGTTCAGGCAGCAGCGAACTGTGATGCAAAGGATGGTGAAGTGGGCCTCTCCTGAGTGACTTCCTTGGCAAGAAATTTGGCATGGTAGACCTACACCCTCACATTGCACTCCAGCTACATAGCCTATGCACAGGACCCACAAAACAACTCCCTCCTCTTGATTTCCCCTGACACTCATTCCATCTGTCCTGGTTCCTCCTGGGCAACAGGGAATGGATGCAGTTGAAGCCCTGGATGGGTCTGTGCTACCTTCACTGCACATGCCTGCAAGGATGGATGTGCAGGATGAAGCTGGGGGAGGAACTGTATCTGTTCATGTGGGGAAGAGAGGCAACCACAGGGACTACTTTCCATGCCTCCCTGCCTGTGGAGCCACAGCCTGGTCTCTGCAGTCACACAGGCTGCAGCAGGTGAGCTCAAAGTCTCATTTCCAAAGTGTTTGGAAGCTACTCTGCTTCTTTAAAAAATGGGACCGAAAAAGAAAAGCTGGGCTTGAGTCCTTATCTGGAAATGCCTTCAGGGTGCAAATATCTGAAAGTAGCACTGCTAAACCAGAATGGCTTTTAAATCATAACAAATCATATCTTGCATTTCTGCAATGCCTTTCATCCTATTTTCTCTTCACAAACATAAACACATGAAGTTCAACAACACATCTGGCAAAGCATTGTGCTGTGTGGGAGCTTTCATATCCCAGTTTGGTAGATGAGCAAACATGTGGGGTCAGTGGTGACTGCCCACCCCACATCAGACAGGATATCTGCAGCAGTAGTTGGAACGTGACCAAGATCTCAGCTCAAGTTCTTTCCATGGTGGCCCTGGGGATTTGTTTATCAAGAGACTGAGTCACCAATCCAGAAAATAAAATCTTGAAGACCACAGGGGACAAAAGAAACTCAACTTTTACAACTATCTTTTTTGAGCTATTCTGTGTCTATCCAATGCATTGGCAATGTGGAGATGTCACCCTATCTAAGTTTCTGTCTCCTGCACGCCCGGTTGATATCCTACTGGAAACCAATTATCAAGAGACACATTTAGTGTGTGACGAATCAGAATTTGTTATTATCACCACCCCATTAATTTCCACACACATCTGCTGGAGTACTTGTTTCTGCCTGTGTCTCACATTTATCTTCATCTAATCCACTTTTTACTGCCCTTGTCTTAGTGCCAGCAACTACCATGAGGCGCTGTAAACACTTGTTATTTAACCATTTACGATCGCCAGCCCTTCAAACTCCATGTTACACTAGTTGTTGGAGTTCTGCGAGTTTAAGATCTGCCATATCATGATTATTTTATTACATTATGAAATAAGTCACAAGTAAGCACTCTGAGATGGTCCCAATCCCCCAGGGGCAGGAGGGGAGAGGAAGCTTCAGATTTTCAAAGAGGTCCAGGAACTGAGGAGCCCAGTTCCTCCTGGATGCCGGTGGGGCTGAGCTGGGCTCAGTCTGTGCCAGGTTCTTCTAGAAAGTTCAGCCTAAATTCTTTGATAAGCAAATAAGTCCAGAGGTTTTGCACATCCTAAACCTTCTTCAGGTCCAACACCAGCCTAAACATGCCCTGGCAGATCCCACCCTGCTGGATGCTGTCACTGATGCAGCAGGAAGGTGGAGTGGTGCTGGCTGGTATGAAACCTCAGCCTCAGCAGCCTTTCATCTCCTATCTTTCAGACACTGTCCAAATAGGACACATCCCCAGTGAAGGGGGAATATTGCTGAAAAGACAATGTATCCTGCTCTCAGAAATGCCTGCTTCCTATCTGTGCCTACTGCCTACAGAACTCCTCAGGTCAAAATGCTTTCTGCTGAATCAAAAATAATTTTTCCCATGCTACTTGACAGCCTCTTCCTCTAACAAATGTAATTAGCTCCCAGAATAGTTCCCACTAATTAAAGGGTGTCAGCCACACTCAACAGGAAGCCGGAGGAATACAGCTCTCAATGAACAACATTTCTGCTCAGCAGTCAGGTAGCCAAAGGCCAGGAAGCCCACGGGGGCTCCCTCCATGGCACTGCATCCCATTGGCCCTCTCTTGGTTGGAGACAGAAGCAAAGCCTGGACCCCATCAGCTGAGGAGGCTGTGGTGGTGGCAGGCAGGGGTGGGCAGCAGGAGTCAGCAAGCCCAGGGCCTGTGGGCACCATGGTGGCCTGTGCTCAGCGTGGTGGACACCAGCAGATGTTACCCAAAGGATTATTCTGGCCTAATTCTGTATCTGTTAATGGTCTAAATAAAATGCATAAAGGATCTCTATATCATCTCCCAGCACCAAATGATTGCCCTGCTGTGCTACGATCCTTTCTGTTTGGATTTACTGTGCCCAGTTGGAGTTAAATTTCTTCTCTCAGCCTTTCTCTGAAATGCATATCTAATAGTCATACATTGGCAGGATAAAAATATCCCCTCAACGCCCCTCGGGCAAGTGCATGAAGCCTGGATGCAGGGAAGTTCATTGCATTAATGGCCTTACCAGCACGTGCTAGCACTGCCCAGACCCACAGCACTCCCCAGCCTCTCCATGGAGCAAGGAGGCACCGAAGAGGGGAATCATTGTATTTTCATGTGTACAGCCATCCCCAGCAGTGCAAATAACTAGGATGTGTCTGTGCCAGGTCTCATCTGCCCCAGTTTCCCCTCTGCACCTGGTCCCCCACACTTTGGTTCCTCCTGCCTGCCCACCCCTCTGTGACTCTGTATGCACTTTGATCTTAAGATACTCTGTATGCAGTGGACTTTAAGAGAACAGCATTTTGTACAGGGCATGTGTTGTCACAAAGCGACAGAGGCACCTAGCATGGTGAACGGAGCCCACCTCCCCTGTTCAGGCACTCCAACATCCCATCAATTTCAGCAGTAGGGACATTACTTCTTGCATCAAGGCTGAATTCATCTGACTTAAATTTGTACACACCAGATCTTGTTATCCCCTTGTCTGCAACTTTATGCAACCCCACCATTTGCTTTTCAGGTAGATTTTTCTGTGTGTAAGAACCTAAGTCATTGCTCAGATTCTTCCTCAGTGAGAATGCCAGCCTCTGCCAGACCTGAAGTCACACCTGGGAAGGATTGGTCTCCAGGCTGAGGGTCACCCTGACCATTCTGCTGTGGACTCTCTGCAGTATTTCTTCATTCTTCGTGCAGCATCGACCCCATAACCGGGAATCTCACTCCAGAAGTGGTCTTGTGGGTGCTGCCTTGACACAGGGCAGTGTAACTTCTGTTTGATGCTCCTCTTCTTGTGCAGCACTGCCCTGGGAAGTCATGTTGAGGAGGTTATTCATAACCACTCTCATGGCCTTCCTGAGATAGATTCTCCTGTCTTACAGGTACTCCTTCTATTTTCCAAGCTGCAATGCGCCTCTATTTAAGAAATATTTAAACATGTGATTATTATGATGGTGATTATTAACCAGACATATTTTCTCTGTAACCTGTCCTTATCAAAGTAGTTTCATCCACTAATTTTCCCACAGTTCATTTTATTTTACAGCACAAGTTCATTGTAGCACTTAACAATTTAAATATTAGAAGAAATTTTGCTGGTGAAAATTCTTTAATGTTTTTCTTTTTCCATAGGTCTTCTTGACTACAGTTAAATATGGGTCTCTAACTCTTAAAATCTGTTTCTGGTGGTGGCTTGGACTATAATGCTGGCTGTCATAATGATGCTCCAGGCTCTTGTAGTGTAGAAGACAAGAATACTGTTGATCTCCCTGCCAAAAGTAAGTCCCAGGAGCTTATTTAGAAGCAATTTAACTTCTAAAGTTAAAGTTTAATTACTAAAGTATCCGAACATTTACCAGGTTAATTAGACTGGATCAGCAAAATCTCATTCAGATGTAGTGGTTTCCTTATTTCCATTTAGATATGGATCTGTTTCAGCTTCAATGGAGTCTGCTGTGAACCTTCATATCCAAGTCAGCAAAAATGCCTGCAGCCTTTTTTCTCCTCTCACTTGCTTTTTTTTTTCTCTTTCCAATTTTTGTCAGTGTTCATTACATAAGGGTGCTCTGCTTCACTCCAAAAGCATTGTTCTATCTGAAACTCACTGAAGCTTATGAAAGTCCTTCCACTGGTCTCAGAAGGCCGTAGCTAGGGCTAATAATTTATGTATTACCTCAGCTGTAAGCATCTGAGATATGTAAAGAATATAATCTCTTTCTATCATGTCTTCTTTTTGTGTTTTGGTTTTTTGGGTTTTTTTTCCAAACACTCCATACAAGCTGTTAATGGAGCAAATGACATGGAAACATAATCTGTATTCCTGCAGTTTTGTGGCTGTGCTTGCTGCTTATTCTTTATCACACGAAGTGATAAAGCCATGTTAGTGATACCATAATTGAGTTTAGTGGAAGTGATTTATCAAGTTGCCAACAGAGAATGGAAACTTTGGGGGGTTGGAGGGGACTAAGCAGCAGGAGAATATGGACTTTTCAGAAACAAAAATCTTGCTTTTTATGCAAATGGTTATGCTAATGAAAATCAAAGGGGAAAAACCCCATAGTCATAACAATTTTGCTTACAGAGCAGATGATAACTTATCTAAGGAAAAAGGCTTTCAAAGGTCTTCCTGAAATGTCATGTGGGTTTCATTATCTCTCTGATAAAACCTAGTGTGTAGGATCTGTTCTTCACTCCTTGTTGCTAACTGATTAGGACTAAGTCTGATAATTCTTCATCATGCAGAGAAAAAGTGGAAGAATCCCATACTTGAATGCAGGAACAGCAAACATACTTCTAGTGTTTCTTTCATGAAAAAAATAATTTTTCTTGAAAGCCAAATCAAAACCCTAACGGGCTCAAAAGAAAGGCCTCACTGATTTCAACAGAATTTGAGCCAAGCTTTGTTTAGTTTCTTTTCCTATTCTTACTTTTATAAAATAATATTTAATATTTGCATTGTAGGAGCAACTTAAAGGCCCCAAACTTAGAGTTCCATTGTGCTGAGCTCCAGATAAGCATCCATGAGGACATCAGATTTTGTAAGTGAAGGGGCACCTAATAACTGCTGAAGCTTGTGAAATGGCAGAGCCCTCCAGCCATTCTCAGTAGCCTTGGGCCTGGTAGCTTCCCCTCTGCCAGGGCCATGGAGAAAAATCATGTCTCAGTCGAGGGCTGCTGCAGGGACCATGACTTCCAGCACATCCTGAGGGCAACACCAGCCTGCAGAGGGAGCATCTGCCCATATGTCCTGTACTGCGGCCACCTGTTTGATGAAACAGCACCTCAGCAGTTAATCAGTGAGCCAGTGAGTTTAAAATTAGGTTGATGTTTCGAAGTGTTGCTGAATGGCTTAGGAGAAAGTGCTGAGACCTGGTGCCAATAGCGCAGACTGAGAGCTCATACAGTTTCTGGGCACTGCTGTCTATGGAAGCTGCTTGCCTTCAGAGCTCAGTAACGTCCTCACCAAACCCAAAGTAAATTCATTATCACAATAGGCTCAATTTTATTTGGCTGGGGGGTCATTGCTTTGAGAAATTTTCCCTTTTAATTAATTCATTCTTTTGTTTTCCTCTGTAAAGGTAGGGGAACTGTGAAACAGCTCTGTCAAGAATTTCTAATTTTGATAAATTAATTGTCTCCCTGCAGAGTGATTGATTACAGGAGATGCAGGGAAATGCACTTGCACATTTCAGAATGTCTCAGATTAATTAATTATTCCACTGGAATTACAAGTTAGTGAGCAGGATGAAGCAAATGCCTTCAGAATAACTGTTTTCACCTCCCTTGTTTTTAAACAAGCAGCTTTACAACTGCCTCCTTTTCACTTGTTTGTTTTATTTAAAATAAAGGGTTCATTAAACTTGAAGCTTAATAAAGTTTTAAAAGCTTGCTAAACTAAAGTTTTTAGGGGAGGGAAACCTCAACGCATCCCTTCCAGTTTGATGCCAGTGCCAGCAAGAGATGACCAAAGCTCAGAGAAGGATCAGGAGAGCACCTGAAGGGCAGCACAAAGATATTCCTGCCACCACAGGCACTAGGTCAGCTTCATCAGGGGGCCCAACTTAAATGCCTCTGTGCCAACACACAACACGGGGAATAAATGAGAGGAGTTAAGAGACGGGCACCTGCCTGCAGAGCTGTGATCTTGCTGGCATCACGGAGATACGGTGGGATGGTTCCTGTGACTGGAGTATGGAATGGAATCATATGGGCTCTTTTGGAAGGACAGACAGGGTAGGCAAAGAGGTGGTGTTGCCCTCTATGTCAGTGATCAGTTGGAATGCATGGAGCTCTGCCTGAGGATGGATGAGGAGCCGACCCAGAGTTTATGGGTCAGGATGAAAGGGAGGGCTGGGACAGGTAATGTTATAGTGGGGGTCTGCTACAGGTTACCCATCCTGGAAGACTAAGTGGATGAGTCCCTCTATAGACAGATAGGAATGGCCTCGTATTCACAAGCCCTGGTCCTCGTAGGGGACCTAAACCACCCTGACATCTGTAGGAGGGACAACACAGCAGGGTGTGAGCAATCCAGAAGGTTCCTGGAAAGCACTGATGATAACTTCCTCCTCCAAATGACAGAGGAGCCAGTGAGGAGAGGTGTTATGCTGGAACTTGCTCTCACCAACAGTGAGGCACTGGTGGGAAACGTGAAGGCCATGGGCAGCCTGGGCTGCAGTGACCATGAAATGCTCAGGATCCTCAAGGAGGTGAGGAGGGACACTATGCTGGGCTTCAGGACTGAAGATCTTGGTACTTTAGGGATCTGCTTAATCAAGTACCATGGGATAAAGCATTGGAGGGAAGAGGAGCCCAAGAAGGCTGGTTGATATTCAAGGATCACCTCCTTCAAGCTCAGGATTGATTGCATCCCAACAAAAAGGAAGTCAGGTAGAAATGACAGGAGACCTGTGTGGATGAACAAGGAGCTCCTGGACAAATTCAAACACAAAAAGGAAGCCTACAGTGAGTGGAAGCAATTCTGTGAGGAATACAGAAAAATTGTTCAAGTAGACAGGGATCAATTTAGGAAAGGCAGAGCCTGGATAGAATTAAACGTGGTCAGGGACATCAAGAGCAGCAAGAAAAGCTTCTGTGGGCAAGTCAGGGAAAAAAGGAAAACTAGAGGAAATGTGGGCCCTCTCAGGAAGGACATGGGAGACCTGGTTATCTAGGTCATGGAGAGAAGACTGAGGTACTCCATGACCTTTTTGTCTCAGTCTTCACCGGCAAGTGTTCCAGCCACACTGCTCAAGTTGGCAAAGACAGAGACTTGGAGAATGAAGAACTGCTCATTGTAGGAGAAGACCAGGTTCAAGAACATCTGAGGAACCTGAAGGTGCATAAGGTCACTGGACTTGACAAGATACATCCACAGCTCCTGAGACAACTGGACAGGGAAGTAGCTAAGCCACTATCCATCATATTTGAGAAGTCATGGCAATCTGGTGAAGTTCCCACTGACTGGAAAAGGGATAATGGTTTTAAACTGAAAGAGGGCAGGTTTAGATTAGATATTAGGAAGAAACTCTTTGCTATGAGGGTGGTGAGACACAGGAACAAATTGCCTGGAGAAACTGTGGATGCCCCATTCTTGGTAGTGTTCAAGGCCAGGTTGGATGGGGCTCTGAGAAACCTGGTCTATTGGAAGATGTCCCTGCCCATGGTAGAATAATTGGACTTTTTAAAGTCCCTTCCACCTCAAACCATTTTATGATTCTTAATATGAAGAATTTTATGATTTTTCATATGAAAGAGAATGCCATCAGCTTTCCTATTAAATAAAAAAGATGAGGATAAAGCTCCCGTTCTTAAAACACATCCATCAGCTTCTCTTTATCTCCTCAGAACAACTGATGTTTTCTAAGTCTTCCCTTTTCCATTATACTGTGTGCATTTAGTTGCTGCTTTTTCTAGCAAGGTATCTCTGAGGCAGGCCTCTAAAATTGCTGTGGCAACATTTTGCCTCGTATTTTCTATTGTATTTTTTGTTTTGCAGAAAGGGGTGGCTTCCTTGCTTATAAGTCATACCAGAAGCCAAGCAGGACTCATTACTGTGGGACCAGCATGGATCTTCCGATCTCCCCCAGACTTTCCATGGGGCCACCTTGAGAAGCCTGCACCATGGTCCCCTGTGCTTTCCCTTTCAGAAAAGCCACTGGGATGCTCAGAGGCACTGAGGGTGCAGTGCAGGAGGTACATCTGGCCTGTCATAGTTCACAAAATCATAGAATCATAGAATCATAGAATCAGCTGGGTTGGAAAGGACCTCTGAGATCATCAAGTCCAACCCTTGATCCACTACCACCACAATTACTAGACCATGGCACTCAGTGCCACATCCAGTCTCTTCTTAAACACCTCCAAGGGCAGAGAATCCACCACCTCCCTGGGCAGCCCATTCCAATGCCTGATTACCCTCCCTGTAAAGAATTTCTTCCTAACATCTAACATAAACCTCCCCTGTCAGCGCTTGAGACCATGCCCTCTTGTCTTACTGATAATTGCCTGGGAGAAGAGACCAACCCCCACCTGGCTACAACCTCCTCTCAGGTAGTTGTAGAGAGTGATGAGGTCTCCTCTGAGCCTTCTCTTCTCCAGGCTAAACAACCCCCACTCCCTCAGCCTCTCCTCATAGGACTTGTGTTCAAGTCTCTTCACCAGCCTGGTTGCTGCTTTCAGAGCCATTTGGCCATGTGAATCCATGATGAAGCATTGAAGAACAGCTTGGGTAACTCTCTCTCAGCCCCTTTGCGTGCCCTGATTGTTTGTTCTCCAACTCCCATGCCAGGATAATGCCTCCTGGCCAGAATAGTAATGCAGGTAATTTGTATTTGTTAAAGTTCTGTAGGGTGAGGATGCCTCTACGTGTCCACTATCTGAGAGATTGCATGATCCCACCTGATGAAGGATGATAAAATAGACATGACAAAACAGAGGAGCAGGAGCATGGAGGTGGAGATAAGAAGAACTGTGAAGAGGTCTCCAAAACTCCACTAGAAAAATAGGCATGAAGGAATTGTTCCACAGCAAATTCAGCCAGTCTCTGCAGCAAAATCATACACAGAGTCAGGGACAGAATAAGGAAGGGACTATGTTTGCAGGATTGTGGTGCCTGCCAAAAGTCTTTCTTGTTGGTTCTTGAGTTACTGTTTCATGACTAAAGCATTGAGAGGCCTCAGGCAAGTTTAAGACTATGATATGCAAGGAGATTCCATTGCTTCATGGAGAATGAGAAAGCCTTTCTCTAATAAAGCAAATTCAGAAGAAGAGTATGGGATATGAAATCAAAAGGCTTCAAATCAGTGAAGTCTGTAGACTGCTCCTCTCAGCTCCTTCCTCTTGATAACTTGTGACTTTCAGAGCTCATTACAATACTCCTACTCCAAACCCAGACCTGAATGCAATTAAAGCGTGGTCAGGGCTGTAGTCCAGACTCTCCTACAAGCTCAGCATGAACTACTGGTATCAGTAGTGCAACTGGAAGAAGCCTGTTGAGTCATTAAATCCAGTCTTTGGCAGTCATTTGCAACCATATAATGGAAGGATCCACACCCCTTCTTTGCTTTGCCACAAAACACTTCATTAATCCATGAGAAATTAAAATCTCTGGTGCAGAAATAAAGTATGCAACAGCCACATCAAAGGACCATAGAAAGGTAGCAATAAGGGTCATAATGTCCTAGGACAATGCCAGAGTAAAACACACATCTGCAGAAAAAGCCCAGATGACCTTCAAGGGTGCATTGCACCCTGTATTACCTTGGGAGGCAACTCCTTGGATCTTAATTTGATTCTTGTTTCCAACCTGGTGGTAATCATCTCAGTTCTGAGTCTGAGAACCAGAGAGACGACCTGTCACCCACAAGGTTGCTCAGTGCTACACAGAGAAGCTTTGACTCTTGACCACCTTCTCCCCTCCTACTGTAGCCAGACTTTGACCTCCGGAAGGAAGAGAAACACCGAGCAGGGTTGGGAGGATATTTTATCTTGTCCGAACCTTCCCTATTCCCCATAGATAAACTAAACATTATGCAAAGGACCATCAGGAGCATGGCACTAACTAATCTTTATCCCAGCTTGGCAGGAGTCACAATCAATGGACCATTTTGCCAGGGCATTAGTGGCTGAGGATCTAGTTGCATTTTTGTGATTACCCCTGATCTGGAAGTTTAAATATTGAGCCACTGCTGATCATCTCATATTGAAACATGAAAGCTCCGGGAAGTCATACATATTCGGAAGGGACTGGTAGGTAGAATGCCGTATTGTCCGCAGAATTATTTTTACAGGTAAACAGATCAAACGAGGTTTAAGAAAATAAAAAATAATGAGGACACCTTTAATATTTCCTCAGCTATGCTGTTATTTTCCTGCATGGTGTCATGTTCTTCTATTTTGAGATAATAAACACTTCCACAGAAACAAATGTGTTGTAACAAACAGAAAATGATGATTCCAGGAGAGAGAGAGAGATGAAGCAGGAGCAGATGACCTCTTTAATGACAATAATAATAATAATCCTCTTTTCCTGCAAAAACCTTTGGTGACAAAAGCTAGAAGTACAAAAATACAGTCCCAGAACTGTCACTGAAGACTGTGGCTTGTTTTGAAGCCTTCAAACAAGACATAAGTGGGTCTTTTAGCCTGTAGCTATTGTTGCCCCCAAAAAATGCCAAAAGGAAATAAAAAAGGCTCTTCTTTCTACTGTGGAATTCTGGCCAGAACATGGTCTTAAGAACCACATCAGTGCAGTTCCCACAGAAGACAAGGTCAGAGTTTGACCCTTTGTTTTATTTTTAAACACAGTTTTTTTCACTTGAACATGTAAGTATTAGTAGTTCAAGGGACAAAAAAGGCCCAGATGCTTGATACAAATGGCAGCAAGGAATCAGTTGATTCTGCTTCTAGTTCATACATTTATTGTCCTTATTGTAGTGGTAGGCCACCATAATTTACTTTCAGAGGGACAAGCATACCCCAGTAGATATATTATTCTCATTAGGGTGAAATAAATGTGTCAGAAAATGCAGAATTGAAATAAAAGGGAAATAAAAACACCAGATCATAAATTAGGGCAAATTTATGATTTGCCTCTAGTCAAGAGAATGCAGAAGATAAATCAGGCAGAATTGAAGGATGTGAAGGTGGGCATGAGAAGACTTTTCACTGAAGTGCCTTGAAAGAAAAGGAAACTTTGGAAAGAAAAGCTTTTCAAACACCAAAAGAAAAAGGACAGCAATCAGGCTTAGTGAGTTAGTCTTTGAAATGCTGTACCAACTTCTAAGTCAGCAAAACATGTACAGATTTGCGTATAACAGCACAACGTTCTCCTGTACTTCTGAAAAGAAAAGCTACTTTCACAAAGTAGCTGCATGCCTTTATTAACAAAATTCCTTTATCTGCAGCCTGCATGTCCAAAAATAAACCAGTAAAGCAGAAAATCCTCATGTGGAGAGAAACTGAGAGGACTGCATTATCTGCCTATTTAAAATCTTTCCCAGAGTTGGATAGATCCACTTGCTTATACATGCTAGCGCACATCTAATCGCTGCAGGTAACAACCCAACTGCAGTATGTAATTCAGGTGCTTTTATAGCCCAGACTCAGTATATCAGGTTGAACATGAAAGCATCCTCCCACCCTTGCTTTCAGTCTGTTGTTGGGAGGATATTTTAGCACTAAAATGGTGGAGTCCAGTTAGAGGAACGAGGGGAGGGCAGCTGCAGTGCTGGTGTTCTCACTCAGCTGGTGAGTATACAGCAACCAAACAGGAGACATATTTAAAACCACACCCATCCAGGCACACACATATCTGTGTATTGGCTTCCATGAGATAAAAAGAGAAAGTGCTGTTTCATCTCCAGCTTGCAAGAGATGATGGCAGACAACCTGGAGAACAGGACTGCTGAAGTGATGATGAAGTGTATTTTCCAAAGGTGCTGCAACACAGCCAGCAGAAAGGAAACAACTGTGGTCTTTGTTAGAGGAGCTGGATATGTATATTGTAATAAAAGTATGTTATCACATAAATACAGTTTCTGAGGGACTTTCCTCTACTTCAGCAGGGATATTTGCCAGCAGCTCTGTGCTGCCTACAAGGTGGCAAAGAGTGGAGTTTCCTTGAGCCACCTTATGGGATGGGACAAGCATGGCCTCCTTCCCTTCTCAAGGCAAAACTTCCAGAAATCCAAGAGAGCAAGACAAGGACGTTCATTCTCTATTAAAAAAAAAAAAAAATTGGTTCTGGTCCTACTAACAAAGCCTGAATAAGGGAGAGACAGAAGGAAGATATTTACCTATAAAAAATAAATGATTCAGACATGAATTTTTGAGACTGGCACCATATGGCTGGAAAACTTCTCAGGGAAAAAAAATAAATCACCTTGAGAATGAATTTCCTTTTGATAGGGACTTGAGCAAGGGTGTGCTCGCTGGGGACCTTTAAAACACTCCTTGTTAAAGCAGATGCCTGGCTGCTCACCTGTGGCAATAACACATGGCTCTTCCTTTCATCTGCAGCTCGTGTTACTTTTGAGCTGGTTGGGTTTATAGCTCTTCCAGGACCATAAAAAACCCATGACTTGTCGGTTCTCTCCCTGTACACTGTCTTTCAAGCAAAGACTAGACAGCATGCAAACCACATGCTAAATAATAGTTAAATGCATGTCATCTTAAGCACCTCTGTTGCTGGGAGGCAGCTCTGTGCCAGGGTGGCATCCTTGAGGTGCTTTGGGAGGAAAGAGGGAAGGAAAGGCTGTGGGCAATGTGCTGCTGGCACTGCTGGGAGATGGAGGGAGGGCCAGAGAGTGCAACCTCCACACCTCTGCTTCCCAAACCTACAACTTCTGCCAGCCCAAGTGTCCTGTCTGAAAGACCTATTGCTTCACTTCAGACTCCAGTCCAAGACCAAAACATACTGGATGGACTGGGAGAGGGTGGGGCAGCATATTCAGGCTAATAGTGAGCTTGAAACTGCAATTTCCATTACGAGTACATGAGTACATACATACTGAATGAGAATACAGTAAAACACAGGCAGGTCAGGAAGGCTGCACCCCGGGATTCAGGATTAGGCAAGAAAGAGCCTTGATTTCTCTGTCACCTGCCCATGGGGGATCAGACTGTGCTGAGGGTCCCATTTATTCCATCCTTTGGCTTTCATCTTGGATGTGGAGGGCTGCAGCAGAGTGCATTTAAGGAGCTAAGGAACAAAAATTTGGACTTATATGGGGGTTTGGCTCAGACATCCCACTGATATTTTAGCAGTTCCACAGTGAGGTGAGGAGTGAAGAAGGCAGGTACCTGGGAGAAAAGGGATGAGACCTGCTGAGGATAGCTGGGTTCTGCCACTCACTTCTTGCAAAGAACTGTTTAACAGCATATGACAGTCAGGTCACATATGTTTTTTAATTATGTGTCATTTATTGCTTGAATCATGAAGTGTCAGGGTCCTGCTCAGGCAAAGGGACTGCAGAACAACAGAGGGAGAAACAACTTTGCTAGAAGGATTTAGCTGGGACCAGTACTGCAGAAGGGGCTGTGGCTCCTGTGTGTCAATGATAAGGGCGAGCAGATGAGGGAGCACCCCAGCAGCTGTACCTGATGTGGGTCTGACAGGTGGTGGAGAGACCAGCTACTGTGCAGCAGCTGCTTCAGCCTCTGGAGGGGATATACACATCCCATGTTGTGCTCTTTGGCCTTCTGGCTGTCACAGGCTCATGGAGCTGAGAGCAAGCTGGTGATTTTTCAGAGAGTAAAGCCTAGTGTGAAGGAGCATAGTGTGAAGCTCACTGTCCACATGATGTGGTTATATGTGTGATGAGAGGTCTTAGCCCAGGTCAAACTACCTTAACATGGTCTCTCAGGAATGGCAATCAGCACACACACACAAAAAATGGAGGAGGAGGGAGGGGGGAATATTCCTGTGGACTCAGATCTAGCCCTGTTTTATGTTCCCCCTCTCTGAATGCAGGACTTGCAGACATGCCACATCTCCTGCCACTGCCCTGAACCCCAGACAAGTGCCTCCCCATGCAAACCATGCTCACCAGCCTTTGTTTCATGCACAAGGTTACATCCTTTGGCTGCTTTCCCTGCCCCCAGCCAGCTGCTGCTTTTTAAGGCAGTTTCTGAAAGGAGGATCCATTCCCCAGGATGGCCAGCACATTCCCAGGAGCCCCAGGGAATTGATGTGACGTTATGGCTGGAGAGCTGTATCCTGGGAGTACAGACACAGCCCCAGTGAGTTGTGGGGCCTGGATAGTCTTCTTTTGTTTAGTATTTTTCTGTATAATATACAAAGCTATAAAGACAGCACAAAGGCCATCACAAGGGTGGACATGTCCTGTCATGTGATGCTTAGTTCTCTCCTGCTGCCCCAAAGCCGGATCTTGCTGTTATTTCCAGCAATGGGACAACAGTGTCTTTTGTTTGGGTTTGCTTTGGGCAGCTGGGCCTCCGAAATATGAATGCATACATTTCCCCCTTCCTTCTCCTTCTCCCCTTCTCAATAGGCTCAGCTGAAGTGCTCACGTAATAGATTATGCCTCTGGAAGTTGAGCATTTGTGAGACTTTCTTTGCCTTTCTCCTAAGACAACTTCATTCCTCCTTCTGTACCGAAGCACCCTGGCTTTGTCATTCCTGAGGTCTTGGCAGGATTGACTCTCCAAGACAATGATTGCAGGTTATGAAGTAATACCTGCATCACATCATTGTCTTATTTGACAAGTGGTGATCAGGTACCTGTCACTATCTCTCTCTCTTGGCGGCAGGTGACAGAGGTATCTGTATGCCCAGCACCATCAGGCCCTACCAGTATCTGTATCTGACACTGAGAGTCCCTCAGATGATACTTTCCATTTTCTTCTGGTTTTGCCAGCAAAACCATTAATGCTTCTTTTGTTGCTCCTTCCCTTCGCTTGGTTCTGCCTTTCTGCCAATGTATATTTACCACACAGGACTCCCCCTGCTCTCCCAAATGTTAGTACAGATCCAGCTGCCAGCAAAACCCAGCACTGCAGAACCTGTAATGGGGCCTTTTGCACTCACCTGGATTATCACAAGCTATTAGTCAAGTACCTGAATGAACTGGGATATGAAGAAAGATCATCACTTCATCTTCTGTTTACCTTTTCTCTTCTGCAAGCCCTCTCTCACATCAGTCTGATGCCAAACTCCTAGCCATGTACTTAATTTTCAGTATGGATGCCTAGCAAGCGAGACATTAGATTAGAAACCCTTCTTCACTGCTGCATCTGGTAAACATTATCAGCCAGGGGTCTGCGAGCTTTGATTCAGGTCAGCTGGCATCAAAGGAGAATTGAGAGTGTTTGCTTTCAATTCCAAGGGTGAACAAAATAATCTGTTCTAAAGCTCAGGCCTTCGCCTGCCCTTCATCAGGGGTCAGTTCGTGCAGGGGGACCCAGAGAGAGGAGAAATGGTGTGCTGAGCAAAAGTCTCTGCTTTGTTCTGCTGTGTTAGGGCTGGCGTCAGCAGACCTCTGAAAGAGGGAGGTAACCCTGCTACCACTTGTTCAAATATTTTGAATAATAAAGGTGTTAGTTTAATAAATGTCCTGGAGGAGGAAGAGTTGCCCTGGTTCAGCATTTTCCCCTTTGAGCCTGGAGTAGCTGCAACCAGTGGTTGGTGATCTGAGAATGGCAGTAAAGGGGGGATGGGGATCAAGATTTAGCTTTTGTAAGAGGTCTGTTTTGACTTTGCTTTTGGACATGACAATCACTACTGCAAGTTCTTCCCCAGCTGATACCTCCTTAAATTCAGAGTGGTGATGTGCAAGGCTAGAAAAATATTCACATTCAAGCTCAGCCTCAGCAGTGCCCCAGCCATTTACCTTCCTGATTAGGCAAACTCTGCATCTGCCAATAAAATTAATTTTCAGCATGTTTTTTTTATTCTTTCCTTCTGCTCATTTCCTTACACTTTATTTTTTTTCTTGTGCAAAAGGAATTATTCACCCTGATTTCTGAGGATCAGTTGTATTCTCTCCCAGTCAGAGGTGAGCAGGCTGTAACCCTGCATTCGTGGTTTGTTGGAGAGTAAGAAGAGTATTGAAGGGCAGAGACAGCAACTCCAGTGATTCAGATTTGCCTCCTCAGTGTCCTTCTGACTCACCTATGGAGACCATGGCCAGCACATCTGCCCTTTCACAGGTGCAAGAGGACACACTGATCAGAAAAATGGTCAGAACCCAATGTGATCCATGCAGCTGTCAGCAGTAAATTATTAGTATTGTTATTATTACATTTTATTATTACTACTACTACTAGTGCTACTATTATTATTGCAATTGCCTTGTGTTTGCTCTTTTTTTCTCTAGCCAAATAACTACTAGAAAAAAAGTGAAGCAGCTTCAACAGGAAGGTGTGAGAGATGAGCCCAGGGAGCCTGAGGGAGTGAGGAGGAAGCTAATCCCCATCTACCACATCCTGCACTAATGCTGGCACTTTTTGAGAGAAGAGAACTTTCTTCCTCCTCCTGCTGTACTTTTTGAGAAAGACTTAGTAAACACATTTCATCCCCCTCGAGCAAAGGGACCCTGAGCTGGGGAACTGAGTGTGCACCAAGGCACTGTCCCGACACCAAACACAAGCCCCGCTCAGAGTAACCATGGGAAGCAGTAGTCACTCCTGGAAGAAGAAAATCCATCTCCATGGAGGCTCACAAGATTTCCTTTGGTTCTCTAAATGTCACTCCAAATGCTGGGACCAGAGAGGAACATCATTTAAAAGCATGTTTTCAGCTTGCTACATCAGTGGTGGTCATGCATGTCCTTCATGCCTCCTGCTGGAAGAGCACTTCCTGATTTCTGTACTGAGAATTAACTTGTTTTTGTTGTGGATATATTATCAAATAAATTCAGTCTCTTTTCAAATCTAAATAAAATGTTCCTCAGCTTAATTTCGCCCTATGAGCAGGTTGCGATCTTTTGTAAACTTTTGCAAACAGCATTAACCAAAACACATCACAACAGCTCTTGGCAAACTGTTATTTCTGCTGCTTCCTCTGCTTTGCCCAGGTGCTGGCTCAGGCTTGAAAACATCACGGCAAGACCAGCTGAAGCCTTCACCCGAGTCTGCCCATTCACACCACCTCAACACCCAACAAAAAGAAATGGTTTTTAAGTTCTTTTTGATTTTTTTTGCCGTAGCTGCTGCTCTGATCTGATAGCACCTCTGCAGAATTCACTGCTTCATCAGATCACAGACTACTTGTTAATTCAGTTAAATCATATGAAAAAGTGTTCTGGCTGAGGTGAAAAGGTCAGGAATAAATAATATATCTTGCTTCAAAGTATTATTTCTACTAAAATGCAGCACATTTCAGGATACAACATGATAATAAGCCTTTTTCACTGACCTAGCAAGCACATGAAATGGTCAGATATGTGCCAGGACTGAAGATTTATGGCTTTCCAATACCCTGCCAACTGCTTTACCCTTGCACCCTCCCCTCCATTCATTCTTCCCCTAAGCACCCTCCCCATCTCTGTTTCCCACAGCTGGAGAGCCCTTTGGCAAATTCAGCCTCATCAAACCCTCCCTCGGACCCTGTTTCTGTCAGGCTGCCTGTTACACTGCACAACAACAGCCCTGCAGTAGTTACAGCACGGCTTCATTGTGCTGTGCCAGGGCAGCTCCTCACCCTTAGCTCACCCTGCCTCTCCCCTCTGCTGCTGCCTGTGGATCCATCTATCTGGCCTGTGGTGTCAAGGATGAATATGCAGCCAAACAAAGCTTGTCTTTTCTTTTCTTAAAATTATGTCACATGGATTTGGTTTGGTTTTTGTGGGTTTTTGTTTGTTTGTTTTAGTGATTCACTCTACTTTTGGGTACAGAGTTATGATTTATACTGTGTCATCCCAATGCTACAAACTTTTGTGCAGGTGGTGGCTATATCAGCTTGGAGTTGTTTGCATCCATGTAGCCTTCCCTACTTCATGTGTGGGAGTCTGGTCCAATCCATCTGACTGCATCCATGCCAGAGGGATGTCCTGATTTAATTGCTACAGATGGAGTTACCATGTAGGTAAGCCCTTGTGTACCACATGAAAATGCACCAGGGCTCTCCCAGCTGAATAATAATCTAGTTTTATTATCCATCCTGCAATAACCCATGAATGATGCTCATGCAGTTACCATTCATCAGCACGTAACCTGGTATTAGCTAACAGAAATACCTAATACAGCAATTTTCTTTCATATTAGTGGTTCTTTCCATTTTCCTTCCAACTTTCAGAGTCATCCTCCCTTCCTGGCCTCAAACCCTCAAGGTCTCTGAACATGATGCATGTTTACCTCGATTTCCATTGCACTAGTCTAAATTCAACCCTATAGCTCTGAGCTTCGATACAGTCACAGCCTTAGATGCAGCTGGGCTGATCTCAAGAGCAAGTTTCATTCTTTTGCTAAGGATCTGAGAAGTTATAGGAGATAACCCTCATTTGCAGCCATCTGAAACATCACCAGAGGGCACACCTCAGGGTGAGGATCTGTTAACATTCACTGTTGCATTTTCCAGACACGTGGCTTATTCCTTTTCCTGATGGAAAACACTTGTTATACTGCTTGTTTTCTTCTATTGGCTACCCAACACCTTTTCTCTGGGACACTTTGCTCAGTATGATAGGTATCCCCTCACGTTCCCAGAGTTTGAGCCTGGAAATACACGACATTGCAGAGTTGTGTAAGATTTTGTGATTTGTTTGCACAGGAGAGGAGCTCTCTGATTGTTGAGGAAAGCAGCAGTCTTATGAGCTGGTGGGGATGACAACTCCTGAGCAGACCTGCTGGGCCTGACAGCTCCTGCCTACCAGTGCTCCACTTTAATTCCTGCACAGCCCCATTACTGATGGGCATGGGGACGATCTGTGTGCGTGTTTGAGAATGACCATTCTGTGAGCCCTCCCATGTGGACATGGGAGACATCTGAGGCAGATGGGTGCTGAGGTTTCCATACCTGCCCTGGGAGTGGATGCCCCAGCCTTCAGAGCATTAAAGTGTAATAAAAGACATGCAGAGGTCCTTGAGAATATTGGAACATGTTGTACCAGAAGTTACAGAAAATAATAATTCCTAATATGGGAAGCCTTTTATTTTATTATTAAGTGACTTTCCAGCATGGGCACACATATTTGAAGGGGGCGGGAGGGTAAAGGAAACACTTGCAGGATTTAGATGGCAGGGATCCATGGCTTGCTCCAGCTGACGGGTGGGAGAAACGACATGAAAACGAACATGTGGTCTTCCTCTCGGCTCCACTGGCAGGAACAGCAAGAGACGGATGCAAAAGAACAGGGAGCTGCTTTGACCCTTCTGTTTTGCTCAGCTGAATGCCAAGGGAAAGTCTTCAGGATGGGGGCATGCTTGGCCTGTACCAGAACAGGCAGGAAGATACGTGGTGTCTGGAGCCCTTGCCACCAACACTTCATCACACAGTTCATGCAGGTTAGTGGACAAATGTGCTCATTTCATGAGGATGTCATCTGATCTCAATCTGCCCCGTAATTAATCACAGACACAACAGTGCTACCTGGCAGAGGTGTTTTTTTTTCATTAGAGAGGAAGAACTCTAAATAGGTCTCACAAACACACTAGCAACACAACTCTGTTAATAATCTTTAATTGTGCTGCACCTAGCTGTGGCACTAAGAAAAGAGTTAAAAGGAACACAGGCCTTAAAGAGTAAAAGTGAGTCACTATAGGCAGAAGGAAGGATAGAGATTGTCAGCATTTCAGCACTCAAGTAACCTCTTGGTTATCTCTTGAATAGCTCAGTTTTGGGATAGGGTTAAAATTCAAGTAACAGTAACATTAATGTTTGGGAATGGGACAAAGCCTAAAGCTCCAGCTGGCATTGGACTGCTAAAGCAATGTGTAGGCTGACAAAAAATAACACCCTGACAACCTTTTTCCCTTGGCTATAGAAGAGCTGAGTTGAGAGTCTGGGGTAGAGTTAGGGATGGGACAGGAACAGGGAGAAAGTTGGGACAGGAACTCCAGTTGCCATGGCGTTGCCAAGGAGCTTCCAAAGTAAGGGGGAGGCAGCAAAAATGGGTTTTCCCTACAACTTTTTCATTTAAATGATGACCCAGGGCTCATGCTACACTTAATGTTAGGATTAAGGTATGGGTTATCTGAAAGGTTGTTCATTTAATATCTTCATTGGGACCATGGCAGGTTATCCCTAGCTATAGTTAACTCAAGGTCAGGCTTTTGCTTTACGAAGGAGAGAAATCCAGAAGCTTCAGTAGATGTTTCATTTCCCACAGGCTACCAAAAGAAGCAACAGTCTCCTAGAAGGTTTGACAGCTGCTTGATTTGGGCTTTGGGTCCTCAGCAAAGGGTTCATCCCCTGAGCAGTCTTAAGAGTTGAGTTTAGTGCTGGGAAAGGGAGCACCAGTTAGCATGGCACTGGTAAGAGACTTCTGAAGGAAATTGCAGGCCACAGAAGGATTTCTCTTCTTATTGCATTTTCATCTGGACCACTGCTCTGTGTGCCTGTCTAAGGATCAGCTGTCCTCAGGGACTTAGCCTTTAGGGCTAAGGGTGGAAGAGGGAAAATGCCTAGAGCTCCAGCTGGCATGGGTCTGCAAAGGGTTTGGAAAAGGATGGAATGAACAGTAAAAAACTTAACCTCTTGATGTATTTTTCATCTCAGCCATGGCTGAGTGTTTTTACCTATCAAGCAGCCTACACCTTGGCTTAAGGTCACAGTGAGGGCACTTACAGGTTCTATATCTCCAGCTGGCATGGGGTTGTTAATGCACAGCCAAAGGGAAAGAAGAGGTGGCAAAGAGCTTTCTTCCATCAAAAGTTCTTTATCTCAACCATGGTTTAGTCTTTTTGGCAAATGCTCAGCTCACACACGGGGTTTAGGATTAGGTTCAGGAGAACGTCAAAGCCTAAAGCTGCATGTGATGTAGAGCTGCCAAGGAGCTCCCTCAGAGGGAGAGATAGGATTCATTAGGATTTTGTCTCTGAAAATTTTGTCATCGGTGTGGCTTGTGATAGTCCAGCCATGGCCAGTGTTTAAGGTCAGGAGAGGGAAAATCCTTCAACTCAAGTTGTGTTGTGGCTGACAAGGGAGGCTGTAAAACTATTTCTCCCCTGCAAGCTTCTTGATTTCTGCTGCAGCTTGTGGTCCTTGGAAAAGAGTTTAGCTTGTGCCTAGGGTTAGGATTTGGGTTGGGAAAGGAAAAAAGTTTAGAGCTTCCATCAGCCTGGGGCTGCCAAAGGAAAGGACAAGCTGCATAAAGACTTCTCTGGGAACCTCTTTATCTAGGCCCACAGCTTAGGGTCCTTGGTTAAGCCTCATTCAAGTCCATTTGTCAAACAACGTTAGTAGATTTTTTTCTAAGTAAGGAGGAATTGGGTCATGCCCATTAGTTGTATATTCCTCCTCAGGGTTCAAATCAAATCTTATTTTAGATATTACATAGAAGTCCTTTGAAATAAAACTCCCACCCAAATCTTACAAACTTGACTGTACCCAGTGATTGCTTACAGTGTTCAAAAGGAGGAAAATATTGGTGACAGGCAAACACCGTAAATAACTCCATGAGACTGACTCTTCTCAGTTGTGCAAGCCAGGAGATACGAGCTACAGACAAATCCATCATTTTCTTAAGGTCTATCTACTGCACATAAGCAGATTTTGGTCATAACTTCATACTTGCAAACCTGTTGACATTTCCACTTTAGTAGCACCAAATAATTCCCTACTAGGATATGGCCAATTCAGCAGTGTAGTGCCACAACAATGGAGCTCTTCAGGGGGCAGTCACACGTGCAAGAGGTTCAGCCAAATGGGTCAGAGTTCGCATGCTTGGTCAGGCCAAGAAAATTTCTGGCCTCCAATTTTTCTCTTCTGCTCAACAGAATCAGAAGTGTTCACTAACCCCAAAACCTGAACAATACCTACTAAATGTGCTCTTAATCCAGGGAGTGGAAGGAAGTAATAATGGTATACTCTTACAATCTGGCTCTACTAAGAAGGTGATGAAGAGGGGCAGGGCTCACTCTGAGGCACTGCGATTTGAGCACAGTGAGAAATCAAAGAAATCACTTGAACCTAAACCAATTCTTGGCAGAAAAGTTTGGATTAAGGAGAAAGGGGGGAACAATAGGGTGAAATTGTGAGGAAAGGTATCAGTGGGGAAAGAGAATGCCAAGTGTTCCTGCTAATGGGATAAGGTAGTTATTAGAGCGGGTGGGAGCTACTTCTTACCTACATCTGCAGTAGAAAAAGGGCCAACGAACAAGACTCTCGAGCTAATGGTCGATGGGTCAGGAACACGAGTGGCCTTGTGGGATGAGAGAGGACATTCATGTACTGGCACTCATGACTGGCACTTTATCTGAGGCAGGACAGAAGCAGAAATAGATTTGACATCTCACACAGGTTTGCAGGTATTGAAGCCACCAACTAATAGCCACACCTAGGGAATGGGAAAAAATGTGATTCATAGGAAACCCTGAAGAAAAATGTTCACCCTCCTCTAGTGTTTCATGGATGGCAACCTCGAGGACACCACCACCTGTGCCTGCCACTGACAACTGGCACAATGTGGATCACTGATGGTGCAAGAGTTGTGGGTGGCCTTGCATGACCAGCCAACCTGTGCTCAGACAACTGCATCCAGGGAGCAATGAGGCCCAGGCACAGCTTACTGCACTGCCCAGCAAAACTGCTCTCGTGGATAAAGCCAAAATGCTGCAGGTAGATCCCAGCAGCTGTACCCATATTTGATGGTCAGAACGTGACAAGGGACTTGTACCTTTGTACACTGGTGTGCTGGAAAGATGTTTGTACTCATCACTAACAAAGGTTACAGCTGGCAGGGGTAGGTGGGTGCAGAAGCTGTCTTGTCTTTCATTGAAAATACAGTTTAGCACACAGTGAGACATACCCGGAGGTCCCATCATATGCCTGCACCTGCACACAGTTAAACGGCTTGTTGGATCGAGGCCACAAGGAAAACCTTTGCTGAGATGGAAGAAGAGAAGGGCAAAAAATACAAGATTAACACAATGAACTTGGCATTCCTTCAAGAACCTGTTTTGGTGCCACTAGAATCCCAACCCTTCCCAGAAGAGCACAGGGCACAACCTGTTTCTCAGCCACAACACAGGTCTGCAAGTGCCAGAGCAGGCGTCAGTGTTTAGAAGCACAGATGCAAAACTAACATGAACTGAAAGCAAGTTGTTTATGCCCTCGCACAAAAACATAACATTCAAGCCCTATTCAGAATTAGCCCTGCAAAAATCAAGGAAAATTAATAGCTCATATCAAAGTTGGCCTGACTTCAGGAAAATTTCTGTTGCCTTGGTAAACACAGCTGAGTCTCCATTTTTCTCCTTCCTATTGGCAGTGTACTTCACTTGCTAAATAAAGATATATAAACAATCTCTCCTTGTACAATAATTTTTGTGCTTTCCCATCAGTCTGTTTCAGTTAGCTGCCCCTAGTCTGTGCAGTACAGGGCAAAGCAGTATTCAGAGTATGCATTAAAAATGTTTGGGATTTTCGTCAAGATACTAACAGGAAAAAAGCAAAATTTTCTGGATGTAAATGTAGGGTGAAAGAAAGCCCTTCTTTCATCATGTCTCTCCATGAGACAATTCTGCTACTGTTTCTCTTACAAAAAAAAAAAAAAAAATCTCAATTTCCTGCACAGAACTAATAGTACAGATTTAGTCCAGCAAAAAATCTAGTATTAAGAATCTACCAAAATTTTTTCCATGCATAAAATATTCATTTCCCTATTTTATGTCCTAAAATCTTTATTGCTCAAAACCCATTAATTATTTCTGCAACATTTACCTTATTATTAAATTGCTTTTATTTTTGCCTTCCCTTGGAACTCCCTATAGTTTTCATTCATTCCCCACCCCTGGAAGGGAGGTATCCTGGATAGAAACATCTGCTCAAGGAGAACTGGAAACTGATAGCTTTTTCCATCCAGTCATTTTAGCCTTTATGACAATGAGCAGAAATCCCTGTTCAGCAGACAATCTCTAATTTTAACAGGTCTTTGGGTTGAGGACAATCCCAGAAGCAGTTACTCAAAAATACCCCACCCAGGTAGTTATCTCAGCAACCTGCCATCTTCTCCAGCAACCCAACAGCCCATGACGGTACATAATGGAGCACAAACCTCTCCCTGCACCTACAGCTGCAAGGAGCAGCATTGCTGCACCCAGCCTGAATTTCTGCCATCCTAAAAATCCTACAAAAGCAAGAACAGCATGAGCTTTGAATACAGATCTCCCCATGCAATCTAGGTTTAGTGTAATAATTTTCCATGTGTCAGTCGAACCCCAGCCTTTTCCTAAAGATGATCCCTAGGTGAGGATAAGCCCTCATGGAACAAATCGTTATGCTGGTGGTGTAGGCTGCTCCCTATTAATATAAAATGGGGGATGATGACGAGAGGGTACACACATTACTATGTCGAGAGGGAAGAAAACTCTGTGCTTACCAGTGGTGTCATTTGAGCAGCAGCAGAGTCTCTGTAACTGACACATGGCATTTTAAGCATGCATGAACACTTCCTGCAGGGAAGTTGCTGCAGAGAAATAGCAACTCCCCTGAGACTTGGGAAGGATTTACTTGCCTCCCTATGCCTCGGCTTACAAGTGCACAGCATTAATTTGGTTTTAAATGACTCTGAAGACAGTGCACATTTACCACCTAATCTACTCAAATAAATAATTTGGTTAAAAAATAAAAAGTTGTTGTAGTTTGTATCCAAGAGCAAGCTCTTCTCACTTCGCCAGCTGCACAGGCAGATCTTTGTACAATAACTCCTACATGCTTTTCCAGTGGTTAGCACAGAGGCATAGATTGTGCATTGCAGAGAAAGGATGGATGTGGAGAGTATTCCACCAACGTGCCAGCCCAGTAACTAACCATGGTCTGGATGAGTGGCAGAAAAACTGTACCAGTCTGTTTGAGCTGCCAGATATCCTTAAAGGAGGTGGTTTTCTCTATGCCAGCTCCCCAGTCTAGACCAATCTCCGTCCCCTTGCAAATGTACGCTGTTATCAGTCATTACGCAGATGTTGTAGGGCTTGTAATTCAGCTCTGTACCTTGATCATGATGAGAGAGGTGAAAGAGATCTACATATAAAAGAACACTGATTTTCAAACAGCATTTTGCTTTGTAGAAATTAGAAAAGATGGAAACATATCCCATTAGGATTCTGAGAAAGGAACCTCCCACAGGTTTGAACAGCAACAGGTGCTGGCAAGGGCCATTCACCCCAGCACTGAATATTGTCCCCACGGGAGGACAGCCCGCCCCAGCTCCTGCCTGGAGTGAGATGAGGATCCAGTCCTGCAATAGGGCTGGGCACAGACCCTCATGAAACTGTTTGTTCCGTAGGCTGGGGCTGGGATGAGCACCTTCTTGGGCTCCTGTACAGAAGAGACGGTCGTGGTCTGTCTCCAGCCCTGTGTACAGGAGACTTTATCCATGTGCTAGACTCATGTTCCCGTGTTTCAACAGAGAAGCTGGAAAGATGAAAGGTCTGCCTGATTTTTGCATCATTTTCAGCTTCAAAAGAGCATCAGAAAGACTTTTTTTCTCCATGAGAAATTAGAAGGAGCCTAGAAATAAGTCCCTTGGTTGGCTCCATCTGCACTCATATTGCTGGAAACGACTTTTAATTACAAAGGTACTGAGGGCACCCTGTGCTTGTACAAAAGCAGCACCACCCACAGAGTGATTCAAAAGGAAAAGCTTTCGTTTAGCCTCCAAGTTGCACCCACTACTTAATTAACCTCTCATTAGGATCCAAGTTCTGTCCCTCCCCCCCCTTTTTTCTTTTAATGCAAATAAAAAGAAAATGCATAAAAACACACAAGGCTCAAGACTAGAAAACAGGAGTTTTTCTCAGCAAACATGTTACTGAAGTGCAGCAGATACAGAAAGTAAGAAACCTGCTGTGAACAGGGGGCTAAAGAGGCAGGGGTTTATAACCAGTAAGTGAGGACAGGCATGGAAGAGCAGCAGTATCACCAGTCAGTTTACTTCAGTCAGCTGCACAGCTTCTGCATCATAAGAGTTCTGCATCATGGAAGTTCATGCTTGCTCTGAAAACAAAATTGGTAACTTTCTCTGCTGGCATGAGGGTTTCTTTGGATCAAACCAGAGGTGCTCAAGTGCAACCAAACTGGCAGTTTAATTCTATTACTGTACAGCACCTGCTTTATGAACAGATAGCATGGAACACCTGGAGCAGCCAATCTGAAACCTTTAATTTACTCAGAACTGAAATAATAAAATTTCATAAAGGACAGGGAAAAAAAATTAATACCACATGGCAATGCCTCCCATTACAAACAAGTATCTGCAAAATTATAATAAGAATGCCTCATCACAATACTGATTTTACACAAAAGTAGAATGGTTCTAGAAATGAAACAGAAAAACATTTTTTTTTTCTTTTTCTGTCTCTTCTGGTTGCATTAGACATGAAAACTACATATATTTGCTTTTTCAAATGAACACATGCAAAACAATGAAACAATCTTGTCTGTGGCAGGTGCCGGGTGCCTGCTTAACATGTTTTACTAAAATTCCCGATTTTAGTCAGCCTTTCAGCTGAGCCGGAAGAAAAAACATGGTATCAAGCCCATGTTCGCTAACATTGCCTGATGCCATCTCATCAGATGCTCTGTGACACCACAACCTTGGTGCTTGCTGTTCACCTCTCCTCTCAGCCACAGCAAGGATGATACCAAGCACCAAGAGCTGCCTGCTCGGGTGGAAAGCCCTGGAAGAGGTGGGTGGCTGCTGGCAGAGGCTGCTCCTCCAGTTCTTGCCATGACTCCAGTACAGAAACTCAGGGCATACAGAGTGAGATGTGCCTTTGCAGCACTGGGAGAAGGGGCTGTTTAACTACAGCATTGGTTAAAGGTTTGAAGATTTCACAGCAGGATGAGAGACAGAGAGATTGAGGTTGACCGCACAGCCTGGAGAGGAGCTGGGGTCACGAAGAGAGGGAGGAAGATCCCAGGCTTCTCAAAGCATCTCATACACCAAAGTAAAGAAAGAACAGACAATCATCAAAAGAAAATTGATACAACCACATCAGCAATTTTTTTTTAAGTGCTTGACAAATAATAAAAAAGAGATGTTTTTAGAAACCCTCCCCAAGTAGATGGTTAATACTTCAACAAACAACCCTGCATTCGTGAGGTCAGACTGTGCATGGAATGGCTCCACTCACAGCTACAAGAAAACCCTACACTTTCAGCAAATACCCTCCCAAAAGGGATGCCCTCCGTTGCCTCCCACTCCAAAAGCTATTGCAAGGCTCTTCAGAGTCATTACACGGACACGCATAACCAGCTTGTTAAGAGACACCAAACAATACTCTTGTTTATACTTCCAACATGTGCTCACAGAATGACTTAATTCCTGTTATTAGCACTTGACACGATGGACTGGTTTTCTTGACACAACTGCAGCTCCACTCAGTGCTCAGGCAATCCCCCAAAGACCAATCCTGAGACATTCCTGCATGGTCTCACCTCCAGACAGACTGATACTGGTGACCAGAAGATGGAGGGCGCTCTTAGCTGCCCAAGTACTGTGTAGAATCCCCGACACCAGTCAACTCCCAAAATTGTTAGTGTTCATCTGCTCACCTATCGCTTGCATCAGCTTTCTTACTGCTGGCCAGTGGGATGATGCAGTTCTAAAAGGCGCCACTGGTGCACTGTACAACCTAAATTATACATACATTGCTCTGCCATAGGAGAAAAGCAACCAAAGTGATTTATTTCTGGGTGAACAGAAAGCTTCCCCTTTGTCTCAGAACAGTAATTATTGCAGGCCACATTCCAATGCTAGCCTTAGCCATGGCAGAAGTTACAGAACAGAGATTATTTGTGGTGAAAGGTATTTCTCAGCAGGTATCAGGATGTTGGTTTTTAGCCCTAAAGCCTCTACGTTAAATACCACATCTTTAATTATTTCAATTCACCTTTAATCAAAGGATGTGAAACTGCAGTACCTCCCTTTCTCTTTGCTGATAGCTGCTCCCACAGATACACAGAAAAGCAATTAATTACTGCAAATTTTAGAACAGAAGTAGCTATGCAGGTATCTGTGAAGATGCTAAAAATGTCAGGAGAAAAGCAAGAGAAATGTCAATGTTATTAAAAAGAAATGTCTACTTAATGCACCATTTACCTAAATGTTTGCCAGAAACCAGTAAATAAGAAATTTAAATCCTGATGTAGGACAACTACACACCGAGGCTTGAAGGGTAAACTCCACTCCTGCATTGAAAGGCAGCCCAAGATGAAAATCTCATTCCAAACCTTGATATCATCTGTGCTAGCCCTTTGCACAAAAGTGGATTTTATCCAACATACAGTGACTTTGTAAACAACCCACTTCCTTTTTACCAATACTGAGTTTATTTTTCTAATGTTTCCTTCCACATCCACAATGGTGCCTTATCAAACCCCACACCCTGGCAGAGTGTCAGGATTTATACTCCCTTTTCCATACGTCAGGGCCTCTTGGTTGCTGCTCTGCAGGATCAAAGCCTCTGGCCCTCACAAGACCCGCTGTCCTGAGCTTTAAATAGCCCATGCACCAGGCAAATAATAAATGAGCATTTCTTACATTCTCATAGTTTATCAAATAGTGTGGGTGGCTCTTACAGTGAGCTGAATTAGTTATTCCCCCATTTGTCTCCAGTCTGCATGCACATCTGCAAACACTAGCAGTAATGATTTTATGCTTTCTAGCAAGCTACTGACACAAGTGTTAAATAGTGAAATCAAGTAAACGATCCCTGAGGAAGCCTGCTGTATACACAAACAGCTCAGAGATGATTCCCTCCATCCATCTCCATTCAGAGTTCCGTCAGCATCAAAACCACTTTCTGTTGGACATTGTCTTTTTCTCTCTGGATCAAGATGCAGAGGAGACACACTGAGAAGACTTCTGCAACTTTTATCAAGCAAGCTTGTAACCTTGGTAAACTACATCAAGCTGATTCGACAAGATTCATTTTCCTTAGGCTCAGGTAGATAGATACTAACAAAGTACTGCTTCCTTAATTTGTTATTTAAGGACTCCTATTTCAGTTGTTCTGTCTGTTCTGTTTATTTTGCTTTGGATCAGCATCAAGCTGACCAACGTATTCTTACCACCAGCATTCAACTTTCATACCCTGTTAGCAGTACACTTTTTTCCACTCACTGCCTTGAAAGCAACATAAATGGGTCAACAGAGCTCCCACCCCCCAGGTCTTTAAAATTTCACAGATACAAATTTCTTAGACGTAAGAATTCTAAAACGTTCAGAAAGCAGTTGTCCTGAGTAACCTTCTCTAGCTTCTGTGTCAATAGAAAAGACTTCAATTTCATAATCTGTGATAGAGCTACATCTTCTATGTGCTAGGCCATGCACAACTGCATTAGCACTGGCTTGAGCACCAATCTCAATAGAAACAATCACAGCTGAGCCAGTCTCCAGGTGGGACATTCAAAGCTTTCATCTGAAAGCTCCTGGAAGCCAGTTTCAGCTCTGCATAAGCTCATCCTCTCAGTTTGGTGAGAATAATCTCTTTTCTAGAACATCTTTAAGAATTTCAGGCCAAGCTATAGCAATTTCTTTGATGCTTGTGTGATGGACTAGGAGAGAGTATAAAGGGCTTCACGCCAAAGAGTTAAACCTTCTCTAAACCAGAATAAAATAAAAGCTTTGTTCTACTTAATTTGGGTTACTAGGAATATCTTGGCTCACTTCCTAATTTGACTGGACTGATTTATGTCACCCAAAAAGCTGTGCTGGAAGTAATCACTGTAACACCAGGGTAACGCTCAACTTCATATACATATGAGAACAGTGACAGAAAACAGCAAATGTCCTCACATGCACTGGCAGCTCCTAAACCTGCAGGGGTTGGACTGCCTGGGAGGGAGAAATCTAGGACCTTGACAGTGTTCAGACTAATAAGCACATGCTTGACTAAGATTCAAGTAGTGGTTGTAATTGCTATTTGCATTATTTGCCTCTGCAGTGTACCAACAGTAGCAGGCCCACATTTTTTGAACATTCAAGGAAAAAACTCAAGATATCAAGATGTGCTTGCCCCTTGCAGATTGGGGGCCAGGGTATGCAACTCAAATCATCAGGTTTTTTCACGCACTACCTCCCTGCTTTTGGATCACTTCTGACAATATCATGCCACAGCTTGATGTTCTGTGAAGTTCTGAGCAAGCTGTAAAAACTTATCTTCCTCATGGAGGGCAGAAGGAGATATCTGCAGACCATAAAGATTGCATTTGCATAGCCTAGATATTATCAGCTAATATGGAAACATAATACTCTTCCTCCTATCCTGGTAAGATCTAACCCATTCTAATTTCCTGTTGTTTCTTTCATGAGATGGCTCATCAGAACAGCTGTGGCAGCAAATATACCCCTCAACAAGTTGGAGATGTTGCACAGAGTGCTCCTGTACTCCCGTTGCAGGAGTTCCTGTGAAATGGCCCCCATTAGATACCTGTTAGCCATCCTTCCCTTTCCGTTGCTTCAGCTTATTCCATGCACAAGATGCTTGATGCACAAGAACAACAATGGTCTATAGTCAGACTGACTTGAGTGAACAACACAGTTCTTCTTAGGAAGTCAGAGATATGGCTGCCCAGCCCCCTCAGAGAAAACCCAATCTCTCCCCAATTACATTTTAAAAATCCACTGTAGATTTTACAGGCCCTATCAATGACAGAAACCACGTTGTCAGTATGAAAGATGAAACTGCAACGTACCAAAGAATGAATGCCCGCTTCTGTGCAAAACCGCAATCCTAGAAAGCTACAAAAACATTCAGAAACAACAGCTCTTTTATTTTGGCCTTGATACTGCCCTCGTGTTCAGTCTAATTCACCAAAATAAGACAACCCCCTATCGTTAAAGATGATCTCATTGAAAAGCAGCTCCTAGCAAGTTTTCTTGCATAGGAGGCTTTAGCCACCAGCCCTGATGCAGCCTGACTAGGAGTGGTGTTTGCTCAGCACATTCTGGTGGTTTCAGAGACAAAGTCAGCATTCCCAGGGCTCAAGATAATCAAGCAGATGAAGTCATGCACTCTGAACACTCCAGAAAGAGAAATGGATGGGGGAGCCTAAAGCCAGTGGTTTCTTATTTCAGGGACCTCAATTAAGCATTACCTTGTTATTATCCTCATCTGTTTTAAGCAAGGTACTGCTAATACCAGTCAACAACATGCAGAAATAAAAGGTGAACCGTGTGTTTACAACATGGTTTTACATGTTGCAAACAAACAACAACAAACCCTTTCATTTTGGAGGCTGCTTAGGGAGCAGGCTAGGGCAGAGAAGGAGTGCAGAGTAGTTCAACAGTACTTCAAAGTCAGCCCAAGGCTGGGAAACAGGCTAGGATTAGATATTGATAACCACAAATATTTCAGAAAACAACTGGAGTTTTAAGAGCATTTGAGTTTTGGAGTTCAACTCCAACCACTTAAGGGAAAGAGATTTCCAGCTCTTTCTAGAAAACCCAGTACTAGTTGCTTAAAAACTGAAATCATCATATTGACCTATCCCTGAACTCCTGTGCCTTTTTATATTCATCTCTGCCTGCAAGCCCTCCAGGGATGGATCTGGCCTCACACTGCAAAACATTTCTGGAACTTACACTGCAATTATTATAATGGACAGCTTTTTTTCAAACTGGGGGAGAGGGTGGTAAAAATCCTTTCCATTCTCATGTGTTTTCAATCATTTTTTCCTCCTTCTTACACACATGCATCTCTTTCCAATTCAAAAATACATCATTTCCCTGCAGATAGCACAGCTGGATGGGTATAGCTCATCACTTTCTTAGAAGCTTCTTTTCTTCAAAATTCCTTATTTTGATTTGAACTCTTCACTTATGCTTTCTTACCCCTGGGTAGGGATTATGGGCATGGTCTCTGCTGCTGGATGGAAGTGTGCTATATTCCAGTTATATGCTGCATATTAGATACAGCCACCTCTAGATATACTGGAAAGCTCCCAAGAGAGGATTTTGGAAGGAAAGCCCATGTCAGGTGCCCTGCCAGAATTTCTCTCCATACCAGACAGGCAGCTGCAGTTGAGCTCAACTCACCCCTATTGCCACTGAAATGGCAGTATGAAACTTCGACAGTGAAAACAGTTTACACTTTGGCATTCCAGCCGTGGGTAAAACACAGCTAGCACCTCTGTTGTCAAACACCCTGCTGACTCTTGCCACATTGATTTCACTTCATGCTGAGCCTAGTGGCAAAATCCCAGTGCTAATGAAGTTAATGGGAGTTTCACCACTGGATTCAAGAGGGTTGAAATTTCACACAGAGTCTTCAGTCATAAAATTCTTTCCGCTCACCTCTGAGCTTAATGACTGTGCCCGTTACACCCAGCATGGAGGATCTGGGGTTGATCCAATATCCTTCTAATGGAAAGGCTCCCACTAACTTTAATGAGGGCTGAGATAGATGAGTTACTGGATGAGAAAATTATGTTTGGGAGAGGCAAGATGTTGTTCTACAGCCACTTACACTGTCTTTTTAATCCCTCATGTGCTATTTTTGTGTTTCTCTAATCCCTCATGTTGATGTCAGTTGCTGCCAATAACAATTTTGCAACAGTGAGGGAAAGAAGCCTACCATCATAAACATTCGGGTTTTTACTCTTCCCTCCTCCTGTCACTTAATGTGAGCAGTAACTATTGAGGAAGTCTGACTACCAACAACCATTTAGGAGATAAAAACACATATGTAAAAATGCACTAGAAAAAATTGTCTGCATAACTGTGCTTGAGAATATGTCACAGTCTCAGTTATTCCTGAAGCTCAAAGTGACCTCTCTGTATTAAGGTAATGTCTTTTGTTGGGAAGAGACATCAGTAACAAACAGCTGTGACAGCAGAGTTGTGTTTAAGAGAAAAGTATTACTTTTGTACTAATGCCAATCAATAGATTTGATTTAAAACTCTTCCTTTCCTGTGTGAGTATCGGTGGAGATTTGTTCCTCATCCTGATCTTCCTTGTCACCTCCCCGCACCACCATGCTTGCTGCATGAAAAACTCACACTTTGGTACCTCAGCTTTCTCTTGTTCAGTTTTATTTCAAATATCATTCCACGGGGCACCTTCTTATAAAGGGCTTACTTATATATCTTCATACTGCCCATGTGTTTTAAATCCCAGTCCTAGAACTGGGAGGCAGTTTCTTTTATTCTGGAAGAAGCAAGATGGGAGAAAAGAGGTTGCACTGATAATCCAGGCAAACCAAGTCTGATTCAAGTCTCAGAGCCTGCTGGAGGACTCTGGATGTCAGTGAGAGAAGGGTGACACCAAAGCCGCTGTGAACATCATGCAAACCTTCACTGTGCTTCCCCCAGCCACTGGCATGAACTTGGGCTTTCCTTATTATTTCACCCCTTTATTTTCAGCTCTCTTTAAGCCTTATCTCCAGCATTATGGCATGCTTGAAAACTAAACAAAAAGTCCCCAGGACCACATGCACAGCTCAAATGACAGTCACAGTTACCTGAAGCCTCAGCCAGTGGGTTTTAATGCTGTGTCACTGGAGGGAGAAACATTTCAGTCCTGGACTTCCTGTCTTCAAGTCCCCATATCTCCATTTTTAATTGTTTTTTGATCCTAACACTATTCTCAGACCAATGTATTCCAAATGGAAATGAATAATCACCAGCTTAACAACTGTCATTAATTCCCTGTAAGCATGCTTCTGCATGAATTTATTAATTCTCATTTCCAAGTTTTCAGTATTAAAATGTTTGATATAGTATACGCTACCTATTTCCTTTAATTAAACAATCTTCCACTGTTGAAGAGGGTGAAATATTTCATCAGTCAAGAGCATGCACAGCCCTCATGGAGAAAGTTTCCAGGCTTGCCTGACATTCAATAAAACATGGAACATCAGCTGAAGTTTCTTGGCTTACATAAAATCCCATTTGTGGCAGAAACAGCAAGGGAAGTAATTCTCTGGTGTCTTTGTGACATGTACCTTAAGATTTTTACTGAATATGCTTCTGCACCCTTCTTCACAGACTAAAGTGTAGCTCAGATCAACAGCAAAAAGAAATGATGAATAACATTGCTGATCACCTGAATGACGGCAAATCAGTGACCTATAGAAAAGTTTTGCAGCACCAAGCCATTTCATGTGAATGAACATCCACTCGTGATGAATCCATGTGATTTACCACTTGGCAACTCTGGCAAGGAATTCTAGTAGCAGAGGGATTCACTGGTTAAGCAGTGCTGAAAAAGGAAGAGACTAGCTGTGTTTATGCTTCTGTGTTGCAAAGCACGTGAAAGAAACAGGAGGTCTAAGCCATTGGCAGAAAATACAAAGTACCACTTATTTTTATAGTTCCTTTTTCAATTTCCTGTATTTTGGGGGGAATATACAAAGAATGTACATAGCGTACAGAAGTAATCTTGTGATATTTTGTGATTTATTATCACGTACCACTCTGTCAAAAGGGTGGACTTTCACACATCCAAGACAAGCAGAAGTGTGTAGAGGCCCTTTTTAATGGTGTCTCATAAGCAGGGCCCAAGGCTGTGCTTTCAGTTTTATGTGTGATCGAGAAATCTCACATACCAAGCACACACATACAAGAGGAAGGCACAACAGTTGGGTTACATAGACAAGGGGGATCATTTGACATGGGTGCCCCATGTCCACACAGGATTGTGACCTTGCCTGCACAGAGGAATTTAGGATTAGAGAAAAGGAAAGCAGAAGAGTTTAGCATGAAGCAAGCATACTCATCCAAAAGAACACAGGCATTTCAGGAAGTCATGTTTTCGAGGCCAGAACTGAAAACTGGTAATTCCTCCGAGACTTTAAAGTTTTTAGGTCACTTGTTCAAACCGTGTGCAAGGCAAGTAATTCCTGAAAATCCCAGAGGCCTAACACCATCCCCTTAATAGAATCAGATTACTAGGAAAACTTGGGTCATCCAAGAAACATCAACTAATAACAAAGTCATCTCTGGCAGTCCCAGTGGACCACAGTGTAGGAGGCTGTGAATCACTGAAGACGTGGGAAAATGGCAGCAAGAAAAAAAGACCATCTTGAAGAAGATAAAGAGGTGTAACCTCACTAAATCCTTCTGCAAGCAGTCATCAGAACCTGATCCCTGCCTGGAAATGTGCTGCTCTTTTAAGTATTCAATCTCCAACACTAAACATCTTATAATGAATTCCAGAGTAATGACTGCAACATTAAGCTTGTGAATCCAGCCAATTCCACCCAGTAGAGAAGAAAGGAACATCACTAAGCAGCGAGGACTGAGAAGCTGAAAGAAAGAGAACCCAAGAAGAACAAAGAGCCAACCTTTAGCTATGGTTTGTATTGTATTGCTATACCATCACAAAGATGAACATCAAAACCCACGAGATAAACAACCATTCATAACTTACCTTTTGAGCTCATTCACATATTGATAAATTTTTCACTACAATGGTGAAACAAGTGACTATTCCAAAGACAAGTCCCAAAACTGGGAGGATGCAGGATACTGTCTCCTCTGTAATTCCAAAAGACTGAAGGATTGTATGTTTCTACACAGAGCCCAGCTGGGCAGAGAATTGATTGAGAGCAGCCCTGAGGAGAAGAACTCTGGAGTACTTTGGTGAAACAAAAGCTAGACATGAGCTGGCAATATGTGCTTGCAGCTCAGAAAGCCAGCCATGTCCTGGGCTGCACCAAAAGCAGTGTGGTCAGCAGGTCAAAGAAGGTGATTCTGCCCCTCTAGTCTGCTCTGGTGAGACCCCATCTGGAGTTCTGCATCCAGTTCTGGTGGCCCAGCACTGGAAAGGCACAGACCTGCTGGAGCTAGTCCAGAGGAGGGCCCTGAGAATGATGAGGGGGTTGGAACACTACTATGAAAACAGGCTGAGAGAGTTAGGTTTGTTCAGCCTGGAGAAGAGAAAGCTCTTGGGAGAACTTACAGCAGCCTTTCAGTACCTTAAGGAGCTACAAGAGAGCTGGACGAGGCCTTTTCACAAGAGTGTGTAGCAATAAGACAAGGGGGAATGGCTTTAAACTTAAAGAGGGTAGGGTTAGATTAGACATTAGGAAGAAATTCTTTACTATGAGGGTAGTGAGGCACTGGAACAGGCTGCCTCACTTCTGCCCCAGAAGTGTCTAAGGCCAGACTGGATGGGGTTTTGAGCAATCTAATCTAATGGAAGGTGTCCCTGCCCATGAAAGGGGGGTTGAAACTACATGATCTTTAAGGTCCCTTCCAACCAAAACCATTTGGTGATTCTATGAGGCATCCAAAATGTATATTTTAATACTGACTTACTGTAGATGAAGAAAACTTGCAAAATTGGGATGGAAACATAAGTTCCAAGTGCACAGTATTCCTTGGAGAGCTGGAACATTAATAGAAAGGTGAAATAAAACAAATAAAATAAGAAAACAATAGCATTATTTTCCTCTCCAACTTGAGGTTTTTAAGTCCAGAAGAAGTCTAATATGGGTTCCACAGGGCTCTTCAACATCTTCATAAATGACTTGGATGCAGAACTGGAAGGGATACTAAGCAAGTTTGCAGATGACACAAAAGTCAGAGGAACTGTTGACTTCCTTGAAGGCAATGAGGTCCTGCAGAGAGACCCTAAAAACCTGAGGACTGGGCAATCACCAACCATATGAAGTTCAACAAGGGAAAGTGCAGAATTCTGCACCTGGGATGGGGCAACCCTGGATACACATACAGGCTTGGGAATGAGATGCTGGAAAGCAGTGCCATGGAAAGGGACCTGGGGGGCATCAGGCACAGCACTGCCAGCTGGTCGAGGAAGGTGATTGCCCTATTCTGCATTGGTGTGACCTCACCTTGAATATTGTGCCAGTTTTGGGCACGACAATATAAGAAAGACATTAAGCTATTAGAGAGCATCTAAAGGAAGGTAGAGGAGATGGTGAAGGGTTTTGAGGGGAAGTCATATGAGGAGCAGCTGAGGGCACTTGGTCTGCTCAGCCTGGAGGAGACTGAGGGGACACTTTGTTGCAGTCTACAACTTCCATGTGATAGGAAGTGAAGTGGCAGGCCCTGATCTCTTCTCTGTGGTGACCAGTGACAGAACCTGAGGGAATGGCCTGAAATTGTGTCAAGGGAGGTTTAGGTTGGATATTAGAAAGAGGTTTTTCACCCAGACGGTGGTTGGGCACTGGAAAAGGCTCTCCAGGGAAGTGGTCGTGGCATCAAGCCTGACAGAGCTCAAGAAGTGTTTGGAGGATACTCTCAGGCACATGGTGTGACTCTTGGGGATGGTCCTGTACAGGGCTAAGGGTTGGACTTGATGATTCTTGTGGGTCCCTTCCAGCTCAGCATATTCTGTGATTCTCTTGATTCTTTAAATTCTTACTGTTAAGGTTTTGTCCATTCAAAATATATCTATCATTTAAACTACTTTTCTCTAGTTAGGATCAAATAACATTAGGAAAGGGAGCTCTGAAATTGGAGGGATGAATTTTAATAACCAGAAAATTTGAGAAAAGCCAAATTCTATAGCAGAAAACTTGGGAAGTCAGGTTCAGTTAAAGAACAGTGCAATAGTTCATACCAAAGTAAGCATGAAATCCACTTTCATATGACATTTTCTTTGCAGACTTGGCACCATTTCCACTTTTTATCCTTTTTGCAAGATTGGTAAAGTAAATGTGCCTTGCCTATGATAGTTTAGAAAACAGAAATGTATAATTCAGTTAGCTGCTCTGGAATGGAAATTAACATTTCTGATCCCCTATATCCTCTGAAACTAGGCCTCTTGAAATCATAAGGGCAAGTATCTTAATATTTTCTGATATCAAACAAAAGTCAGTAAGAAATGAACTGTATTAGAGTTTGATCCAAAGCCAAGTCTAGTCATTTTGATCTTTTCATTAAATTTCAGCCTGCCTTGGTATAAGCCCTTCGAAAACCTGTAAAGTAAATGTTGAGGCTCTTTGTGGTTATTGCATAATATCGCAAGGTTCTTTGCAAATCATTTCCTTTTTCTGCATCTCAGTTCATGGCCACTGCCCATTAAAAACCAAAGCATTATCAAACTACCAATCAGGCTGCCAGAGAAGGTACACGTGCAGTTATCAGTACAGGCAGCATCACTGAGGTGCAGCGATTTGTGTTTGTGCTTGCATAATTATACAAGAATCTTGCTGAAATATGTTAACAAGCCTGTATATTCAACACGTGACGAGTGTAAATTGTAAGCATTTACCAGAAGACAGTACCAAGACTGGCCAGTTTCCTGAGTTTTAGGGCAAGAAATTCCGAGGGGAGGAAGTATTGTCAAACTTCCCTACTAGCTGGAAAGGCTTACAGGAAGGATGAAGACATTCAGAGAAAGAAATTAACTCTTCATTAACTCTTAGTGTTTTTCAGTACCTGCCTATCTATCATCTTAGATAAGCATGAAAATCTCTAACTGCCTAGATCACATAACTTGAATTTTAAGACTGCACTCATGTTCCAATATAATCAAACCTTTCCCCAGCGATCACTCTGCTGTGCACTGATTCTGAATCAGCTTCTGAAGAAGCAAGTTAGTTCTGGATCAAATCAAACTTGAAGAAGTCTTTTAAATGGAGAGAAAGTAAACAAGTGCACACAACACGCATCTAATTAGGACAAAGGGGATTTCTTAGATGTCTTCATTTCCTGCTGCAGATAAAGAGGCTGACTGCTTATTCAAGACTACTGCTATTTATATCCTGTCTGCATCTTGGGAGAAAAGGCATGAACTCCTTTAGAACAAAACTGAAGTTCCTCTGGCCTGGGCCCACTGAGCCCAGTCCCTCAGCAAATGCCTCATGCGGTCATTTTGAACTCCTCTCTTGCTCACTGGTGCCAACATATGCATCACTCCATTCGTGTGGGTGAGCACACTCCTAATAGTGCTGTTGCCAGTCTCTTTATGAGGCTTCATTTCCATGGCTCCTCGGTGTATGCTCTTTGTCCGCTCTCCATCATCACTGTACAGTACAGAACAATTATTTTGGCTGCTCTATTCAGTTTGAGCCGTTCCTTCCTTTTGTATGTGGGCTGAGGGCCTTTTCTCTTTATATTAAAGAGCTTTGTTTATATTAGGTTTTGAATGAAGACTTTATAGCACACACCATAATTATAACAGCCCCAATAAACAGCACAAACTGGCATTTACAGCTATAACACAGTGGTGTGGTTATATGCCAGTGTAACAACTCCACTATATCAGCCTAAATATGCATCCATGCAATTCAAGCAAATCAGATCTCACAATAAAACTGCTACTGCTGAATTGCAACTCTCTTGGAGGAATCCTTGCTATTCTCTCTGTTCAGTACTGGAAAATATCTTTCAGTAGGTCAGGATGAAGAAACTTCAGCAAGAAAGGAGGGATGGGCAATCGCTCCCAACATAAGAATTTCACTGCCTCTGTTTTGATGAGCATGTTGTGTGGCATTTCAGGTAAATATGCAGAAATATTGACCATGTAATTTTCCACTCCCCATTTCAGAATTGCAGCTGCATAGCCTGTTTGAGCACCAAGCCTGCCACAGTGAGATCACATGCACTGAAGCCCAAAAGTCAAGCTGCCGATTCAAGCAGGGATTATACTGTCCAATAACCATCTCTGTGAATAACAACAGGCTTGCTCAAGCAATGAAGTTGCTTGACAGCCTGTTCCTTGATGTTCCCACAGCAGAAATACAGCTCCACACTCTGAACTGGGCCAGCTTCTCTGCAACCTGGGTGTATAAGGGAGAAGTGTGGAATACAACAATGTTTCCTGTTCATTAAGTAGGCTCTAAATATTAAAGACTAAAAATGGAGGGAGAGTAGAAATAATTGAAGACAAGAAGAAGGAGCTGAAAAACTGAAGAAGCTTTAGGGCACAAGAGGAAACTGGTGAGAAGAGAAAAAGATACAGTAGGAAACCAGGTGCAAACAGAGTAGGAAGGCAGAGCTGTTAAACAAAGCACAGGACAAGCAGGATTTCTGGAAGCTCAACCAGCTTGAACAATTACAATGCCAGATCATGTGTAACAGTACTAGAAAAAAAACACAGGAAAAATGATTCATCTGAGTCATCATAAAAGTAAAATCATTGCAGCTAACAGTAAAATAACAAAAATTCAAGCTAGATGCCTGTGCAGTCTTACCCTCAAAGGTTCAGAACTGTAGTATGCACAGGTTGCTTTCAGATATGTTCCTGAAGGTGGTTGGGTTTGTTTTTCAAAAATTCCAAGACTACTGCAGAATTAGTGTCCTGCTAATGCTGAGGAAAGCCATCTCCTCCTTTCATCAGTAACTAAAGTAGCTCCTGACATTGCACTATATAATGAGCTCCTCCATTCTTTACACTTTTAGAATGATTTGCAAGCATTTGCAAAGCTCTTTTATTTAATCCAGAACTCTTACGTGTTACCTACTTTTTTTGTTTCTTTTCTCAAGAACGTCCAGAATTCATTTTACCGGCATAAAGTGCCTCCCAGAAATAGCATAAAGTAGGAAAGCACCTTTGGCTCTTATTTTCCCCACCATAGGATCATCATAAAGAAGAGTATTATTTCCCAATAAGCCAATATTGGATGGAAACACCATTGTTCCAAATGATCCATGCAGTTCCAGAAGAGCAGCCAAGGACAAGGAGACTTTCTAGGAAGTAACAGGACTGTCAAAGACAGATGCATGTCTATTTCTCAGGAAAAAGTAGAGAGAAAAAAAAAACCAGCAAAGGACAAAAAAAAAAAAAAAAAAAAAAAAAAAGACAAATCTGATGTTCATTTAGGGAGACAACTCTCCAAGAGCACTGTTAAACAACCCAGGAGATTGCCATCAAGGGGCCCATGACTGGTAATCTCATGCTCACTGCATGACAAAGGACTGAGCTGAGGTTGCTAACTTTTGAAACATCTCAGACTTCTCATTTTTACAGAAGAGGTAATACTAAACAGCATGAGAAGGCTGACAATATAGGTGCATCAGAAATGCAGGCTAAATAGAAGACACAATTTCTCTTAAACCATTTTGAATTTCATAGCAGAATGATTTCACAGAGTTCACAGAGACAATCCAGAGAAGGGGCACACCTGATCAAAGTTACCTGCTAGCACAAGAAACAACTCTTGAGTTTTATTAACACAGAACATCAAACACTGATAACGTCAGCACTCGCTGTTGAATTAGTAAGGTCAAAGGACAAAAATAACTGGATTTAATGAGTTCTCCATGGCACCCACCCATTTCTGGTGGGTTCTTCAACATCTTGTTTTTCTCTTCCACATTGCACTCTATGCTTAGCCCAAGGCAGTTGCGTAAGAGCCCTGAAATTATGAAAATCTCTTCTAACATAACAACAGTTCCCCTGTCTTTGATGGAGACAGGTTATGGCAGCGCAAAGTCAGGCCAATGTCAGTGCAAAACCAAGTAACAAGAAGGAGTACTCCACTTTTCACTGGGATGTAAACCTAAAAGGGTCTTCAGTAGGAAAAGTTGCCACAAATACCAGTACCCTTCATTTTCTTGGAGAGTCAACATTCAGATTTCCTCCTGCAGTGTTAATTCCTGGAATTTATTTATGTATAAACCCACTGTACACCAACAAAAGGGTTAAGTTTCACTTTTACAAATTAGCTATCTATATTCAAATGAAAATAAACATCCTAATCCGCCAAAGAGAAACCATCAAGATACTTGCTTAATGATCCCAGGAGCCTGTTCTCTCTGACTGTCTGCTGGTGTCATTACCTGCAATTCTTTATGGTTGTATTATCATCATCATCATCTATGGATTTAGTATTCCAAACATACCAGCTGCCCACAACTGAAGGGCTTCTTTGCATTACCAATTATAATTGCACTGAATGCACTACTGGTTCTGTGACGTAAAGAGGAATTAAAAGAAAAAATCATCAAGCTTATTTTAACTTGAGAGAGTTGAACCCAGATGAAAAACTAAGTCAGTAACCCACAGAAGCCACTAATTAATTACCATATAGATGTATGTATCCAATCTAATGGAGATCAAAATTAAAAAAAAAAAAAAAAAAAGTTACCCATTATTCACCACCAGTTTCAATTACAGTTAGGAGAGTAATTCCAGTTAACATATTCTCTGTGGCCTGGCTCACACCCAAGAGATGTTTTTTGGGAAGAAGCTCAGAAGCAAAATCTGGCTTGAAAACTGGAACAAGACACCACTTTTGAAGTCATCCCTCAAAAATCCAAACAAAAAAATCCCACCACCAACAAAAAAGTCCCCCAAACCCCGGTTCTCCCCTTTTTAAGATAACTACTATTTTCTAGAGTAGGACATTGAGATTAACAATGTTATTCATCCAATCCTTCAGTAAGATGGACTAAATCAGCATTAATTTTTTAACCTTTGTAATACTTCACGTTCTAGTGCCATATATGTCAAGCTAAATTTCAAACTAAATCCATTTAAGAAAATAGAAAAGAACATTTCTTACCTGCTACTTTTTTCTCATAACTGTGAACTCCCACTGCTGAAGATACCCTGACAAGTTAAAGAGTCTTCTTTTTTTTTCTTTTTGTTTAACCTCCCACTCTTAAAAGGTTTAATATTACCACATGGGAAAGAAAATGCAAGGAAAAACTTGCCGAATCTGTCAATGGTTACATGCCACTTCTATTAGTCAGCTTCTGCATCAGCTTGAGTGGATTTTGTAAGTAACAACAGGGGAGACAACCTATTTTCTATCAAGAAAAGAAACACTAAGAATATGCCAGAAAAAACTTGTGTTTTGAAACACAGAAAGAGCATATGGTCCCAGCAGCATGCAAAGGACCAGAAAATACTACAGTTTTAAGTATATTACATATAGGTCATTTTACATGTGAAGTCACTTTAGGTCAAAAACCATTCTGTGTGTTGGATTTTCCAACGAACTATAACTATGTACAACAGCTACAGGTATGAATACCCACCTAAGAGAGAGAAAAAGTAAGCTACTACTTTCACAAGACACTGGCAAAGGAACATACACACATTAGGCATTGTTAGCACATACTAAAGCTGCTGCACATTTAGGTTGCAATTGCAGTATACTTTCTAAAATAGTATTGCAAAACTGATTTACCTGTTACTCAAAAGCTTATTCCACCTACGTGCAAATAGCGAGTGAACGGCAACATTTACTCGCATTCTCCTTTTACTCTACAAACTTTCATTCACGTGGTCCAGGTGTGACCGGTAACACTCTTTCAGGACTGTGCATCCTGTGCTCTTGCTGGTTTGCACTTTCCCACTTTATAAAAAACAACACTGAATTTTGAATGTACTGAAGAGAAAGGAAGATTCAGGGTTACTAACGCATTTTAAGAATTCAGAGTTGCTTTAGCAATACAACTTTCACAATTTACCATTATAAATATGTTAACGAGTTTCCATTTAAAAATGAGTCATCCCATCCCACTGGAGTAAGAAAACAGAACTTGTCAGATTGAGATTCTCAAGATTGCACAAGTTTAATTTACCTCTAAAGCACAGACTTAAACTAGTTTTAAGACCAAGAAGAAACAAAAGCCCTTACAATTATTTAGTAGCTTTTGCTAAGTAAATTTCCAGACCTAATTAAATAGAACTGTGATCCATTTTCTAACTTTTGATTCATAATTTAGGCAAAAATCTGACTCATTTTTATAGGTGAAATCGTATGATGGCATTTTGAAAGTACTTCAACTTTGTGTTATAACAAAAGTTACCATTCTAAGTGTGGAAGATCTCTATTTCCTCATAGTAAAACCATTAAACCAGACCAAACTTTATAGTACCAGAAAAGCTACAATAAAGGCTTGGAAGAACAGCTATAAACTTTAAGGATTTAATATAAATTTATGAGACAAAAATATTTGAATAGAGACCACTAAGCAGAATCATTCAAGTGTGGGACTTTACAGTTCTTTCATGTAGTCCACATTCATGTTAAATACCAACTGAACATCTTTATTGCCTCTTTTTTCCTCTCCCCAAAAGCAAAGACTAAGCAAATCCTTTGCTTTTATAATACACTAGATCCACGTGAGTTTGCTTGGCACGCTCTCAGTTCACTCTTAGATGAATCTTTTACTAATTTGTCCCCACATAATATGTGATACCAAAAAGGGGTGATACCACAGTCAAGATAACTTCAAGTGAGAACTTGTCAACAAGCTCCCAGAGCTAAAATCAAAGACATGGATCTCAAATTCCTGACATCACGTGGAAAATACAGTAATTACTATGGATTCAGACAACTCTTTCATATTCCTGTTAAGTCACAAACAAGGCAACAAAACACTAACAGCTGCACAGGAATAATACTTAGAGGTACAACTTACAGACCTGTACAAACCAGCTATGATGGGAAAAGCCAGACTGAACATGATAAAGAAAAATCACCACTTCTACTCCATCAGAAATTATTTGAGCTTTTAATGAGTACTGCAGGCAAAGAAACTCAGGTCACCATGACTCCACTCATATTAAAAAAAAAACCACCCCTCCCCCAGCTTTGACAAAGAGGATATAAATAGTTAAAAAATAAGGGTGAAGTTTTGTCAAACAATTGAAAGGTACATATAAGATAGGAAAATAAAAATAAAATCCTTGTCTACTGCCCCTTTATTGAGCAGTTAGTACTGAAGATTGTTAATGCTTGGGCCAAATCCAACAGAAAAGGTCAAAAGGGCAGCAAAACCAGCAAAACTTGCATGAATATATCTCAGTTAGTAAAGACAGGAACAACTGAAGAACTATTAATGAGCCTGTTGAAAGCATGCTGATTAAATACAGTATGGGCAAAACCCAGGTGAGACTTATTTAAAAGAAAAACATTATTTGAGCTAGTCATTTACAGCACTGTGTCATAAATTAACTAACAGCTTCCAAAAAAAATATTTTAAGAATTCACACTTTAAGACACAGAAGCTGTTTACAGAGAATGAGGTAAAAAATCCGAACAAAATTTGACAAAGCATTAAAATATTATATGTATATAATCTTCATTTATATGTACTTGATTTAGTTCTAAGCTACTAAGACTAGAAAGGGGTTAGGAACTAAGAGAGCTTGTAAAAAGGGACTGTAGAAAAAAGTGAAAAAAGACTGCAAGAGGAATACAAAGGCTGGACAGGAAACTAGGGAATATTTCAGAAAAAAATGAACAGGGGGCATGAAAGAGTAATTAGCATAATCAGTTTACTGAAAAGGTAAACCATTCCCATATATAATTTTTCCAAATACTACAAAGAGACAATGAGACTGAAAAGCATTTCACTGAAACCTGAAAATGCTTATACAACATATAGTTGACTTTCTTAATGTCATTGCCATACCCGGTACATGCTTAGATTCACCTAATTAAAAACTAGGTATTAGAAGGCAAAACCCTACATTCTCTGCAGAATTCACTCATGACGTTTAAGAAACAGCCCATTGTGGAGTCCCTCTGTAGGTAGATTGTAAACAACTGGTACTTCTCATCAACTTCCTAAGGAAAACTTCTATCTTCTTAGAAGACAGTCACGGATAGGTGCTCTTCAGGATAATGCATGATCATTTTGGATTGCTCTGAATCACTGCTTTCCTTCATTAAGCTTTACCAAGCACAAGTACCACTGCCCAGATTTCAGCTAATGCACAGACAGAAAAATATCATTTTTAATTCAAATACAGTTGTCAATTCAGAAAACCTTACAGAAATAAGATTTCAAGAGTGGTGGGAGAATAGTAGATGTGTAGAACTTCAAAAATTGTACTTCCCTCTTGGATCTGAGCAAGACTGCAATTCATTCACAGAAGTACAGTGCAGTCTCCTGGCAGTGTCATGATTAACCCCAAAGCAAGTCAGACAGTGCTGTTGTCTGCTTAACCTGCACTGGAGTTATGCACAGAGGTAGTTGTACTACTACTGGCTGAAATACAGAATAGGTAAGGAATGTGTTTTAACAGCAAAAGGTTTAACAGCAAAAAGGTACCAGGAAACAGGTCCATATTGCAGTTTTCATTAAAGCTATCAACAGACTTAATTATCACAGAAACTAGAAAGACAGAGCCCATTAGATACTGCCTCATATCAAAACTGTCCTCTGCAGTCACAGACGTTTCCTTTTTAGGCCACACAAATTCCAAGACAAACAAATTAATTATTCACGCTATTTCACCTTGACAAAGTAACACCAGGACTACCACCCAAGGATAAATCCAGTACTCCATCATGACGTAATACCTTTTTTATTACAATATCCAAAAAACTGAGTATGCAAGATTTTGAGATCTCATGATCCCTTCTTCAATCTCAGGAATGTGCCATCTAAAGACTGTATATTTAAACCATAAAGGACTTTAAATGTAAAGAAAAGAGAAAAATGCATTTTCTTCATAAACATTCTGTGTGTCTCTTCCTACCAACCACATCATCCTCTGTAAAACCCGAAGATTTCTTTCTGTAAAGCAAATATATATATAGTGTTGGTAGCCCGCCCCACCCTGTTCCAAGATCAGTTTTTATTAATCTTCTGTATTAGTGTCAACAATCAGCTACAGATACATATTACTTTGAGAATTAAATACATAATCGTTTAATTCAAACAAGCAGAAGGGCAAGAGGAAAAAGCATTATGTGGATGGCACATTTGGTTGTAGATTACCAAAACATTCAGTCTTTACGATTCATTTATTCTTTCTCTAGTAATCAACTTTCAAATAAAATTTCTCTTTGTTGCAATTACAGACCAAAATACACTAGATAGTTTTCTTTTACTACAATCTTACCATAGTAGTTTAAGAAGTACTATTACAAAATGCTTTTAATTAGTGTACTCTTCACAAAGAGTCAGAGAGGCAATGTAATAGCAGAGTACAGTGTAAAGAGTGCTTCTAGGAACTAGGAATTTTTGTAATATCCTACTCAGTAAGCGATATAGCTACAGAACTCACAGCCACAACTGTTATGTCTACTCTCTCTCACTTAAGCAGCTGCAGCTTCAGTGCATTCAAACTGTGCCCGATGTCTCTGAACGGAGAGTTCTGCCTGTGTGAGCAAATCTGAACAGATTAACACTGGTTTGAATTGAAAACACCCCTCCTTGATCTGAGCTAACTATGTAAACGTACACAAGAGAGGGGAGTTTTGAACTCAGCCGGGAAAGTGAGTGCTCACCATGGCCACCCAAGGGAAACTCTCAACCTGAAGAGAGGTGGTCGGAGATTAACAGAACTGGAACACAAAAAGAGGCAAAAAAAAAAAAAAAAAAAGAAAAAAAAAAGAAAAAAAAGACAAACAGCAACTGACAGAGCAAACACCTTAGAAAGAGCCTATTCCTTAAGCCTGCTTCAGATATTGCTCTGCTCTATAAAAGTGAATTTAGGACCTAAGGCTTGTAAGTTATAAGAGGCCCAGGTGGCCAAGTCCATCTTCAACGTCACTGAAGTGCTTTCACAAGATATAGCTTTTCCCCGTGTTCACTGGTGAAGATGGGAGCCTTTTTGTAGTGTTCCACCAACTCATCCATAGTATTAAAGCGTCGCTGCCCAATACAATAGACATTGTCCACGAGCTGCACCTTGAAATGTTTGTTCTTCCCCGACGCCTTTAGAGATACCGAGAAGTCACTGGGCTGTTGAGAAGAATTCAAAAAGAAAAAAAAATAGTTATATAAAAGCGAACAAAATGAAGGTGTAATTTTGTGGTTTCAAGAAAGAACTGTGTCATACAGTTGACGGTAATTTGTTAGTCTTTGTTCCACAGCTCAGTGCTTTAGCTACTTAAGAAACCCAATAGCCTATTATTCAATAAATAATTGCCATTGTTATTAACGTGCGCAGTTAAGTCAGTTAAGTGAAAGCTCCCCAGATGCAGTTTGAAGTTGCCAATTACATGACTAAATTGCAAATATTATCTTAGTTACTCAATCTAGAAGCACAAGAATGTCAAAGAGAAGGGAAAAACTTTCATCATGTAAGCCTTCCTTGCCAGAGTGCCGTGAAGAAAGCAATTATCGCAATATTGCTTGGGTGAGATGAAGAAAATTCCCTGTATCACTTTTTTTTAGAGCAGTGACCACTAGAGGGCTGTTCTTGCTTTGCATTGCAAAAGATAGAAACACATTCACCTTTTATCTTCATTAACACATGTGCAGGGAATCATTTCTTCCACTGAGTACACCTTCTTTGTAAAAAAGATAAAACTATAGAATAAAAACACAGTACAAGTCTCACCATCACACCACCACCCACACAAGACAAAATTTAAGCTCTAATTAAGTTATTCAGAACAATTTTTCATGATAAATCTCTCTGTCTTGGCAATCAATTGCTTTAACAAAGAGAGCGCTGTCATCCCAACAGTCAGGATGGGACCATTCCACTTTCTGCTTCACATGCCACCATAGGACACACTGTCCCTCACTTCCAGCTGAACTCCATCTCTAGCCAGCAACCACTTCTGGCTGGTCACAGAGATAGTGTAGAAGCCTGGGCAGTAAGGATTTAATGTGTTGCTGTGCCTCTAATACCGATGACCATTCAAGCAAGCACATTAGAACAGAATGTGGCCGGAAAATGGGGATGTACAGAGGCAGGGCAGAACATTTCTGTGGCCGACTTCCCTGTTTTGGTCCCTGGAGACAGCACAACACAGAACAGTGCAGGCGAAGGAATGGGTCAAGGAGCAGGCAAGTCCAGTAGAGGGGGATCAAGACCACCAAAAGACCCTCAAAGACCCCCACTTCCTCCCCCAACCCATTTCCAGAAAGGTCCAGAAGAACAGATTACACATGCTAACTCATTTATATGAAGAGCAAGAAATCTAATTCCAGGGTGGGGAAAACTTACTTAGAATAAGGCACTCCCACAAAGCCTTTGGTGATGCACCCCCTGGATCCTGGACACCCTGTTGGCTGGACTGACACTGGACCCAGGACTAGTGATCTCCTTTCTTCCCCTATCTGATCTCCCTTTCACTTTCTCTTTCTCTTCATATCTTTTATTATTTCTCTTCCTATTAGAAGGCAGGGGGGAAAACATACATGAATTTCTATGCTGAGTGTGTAGTTTGCTAATAAAACTTCATGAGGTTTTTTTTGATCCTTCTGGTTTTAAATTCCTTTTTCAATGACAGCCATCTATGAATTTTGGGTTGTCCTTTCCACATAGGACTGGGATGTGACAGATGGGAGTATGTGTATGCCTTGTGATAGGCGGATGGAGGCCACCAGGAAAACATAAAAAGCACACACTAGAGTTGTAATAAGCACTTAATGGAGGTAAGTAATGCCTGATGTGACTGTGGAGGTGCTGCTGCAGGTTCTCAGCCCACTGAAGGCGCAGCTTCAGGCACAAACCATTGAAGGCACATGCCAGGCTTCAGATACAACCCCCTGCCACACTGCTGCTCCGGCTGGGCCAGCACTGCACACCTGAACTTGCCCATGCTAAACAAAACCCACAGGGGACCATCTGGTTCATGGCATCACCTGAGGAAACACCCTGAGCACAGCTGTGGCACCACAGAGGGCAGAGCAGGGGGCTCAGGAGCCCTTCCATGTTACTGCTGTCACCAGACTTTGGCTCACAAAACCACAGCCACTGAGTCCTCTACACGGCATGTGCAGGGGTCAGATACACACTAAGTACATACCCAAATAAGGTGTAGGACAGCATTTTCTCATGCATGCTGTCTTTGCTTCTGCAATAATGTGTGTCTGCCCTACACATCCGTCACGTTCTGCCTTATCCCCAATCTCATCCCTTGTATCTCCCCCCTCACCTGTTTTAGTTCTAATGCTTTCTCTGCCTTCCCTCTGACTCCATGTGCCCTGCCGAGAGAAAACAAAGCTCCTGTGTGCCTATTGATCTGGCTCTGGTCCAACTACTCAGACTCACACCTTGGCTTTGTTCAGCAGCTCTTCCCCTCTTATACTGCTCAAGGCAGACAAGCTCCCCACATCTCTGGACTAACTCTCTTCTACATTCCATCCATCTCTAACTCCAACTTTGAAAACTGCTATTTTAAGCCAGCTATCACTGATATTAAACCCCTACTTCAGGAGCATCACAAACAAGCCTGTACAGAGCTCACACTAAGACTGGCCTATTTTCAGCACTTCCCCCCCTGGTTAAAGTTAACCCAGCTGTACCAACACTGTGCTGTGGTTAAGGCCCCAAATACAGTGTGGACAAATCCTCTGGCAGCCATAACCACATAGGACTAGGACCTGTTCCAGTGGGCATCTCCATAGCCCCAAGCAGAAGCCATTAAACAGTAACAAAGCACAGGCCTGCACAAATGAAGTTCTGCAGGAGCTCTGGGACTCTGGGCTCACAGAAGAGAAATTTAGGACACAGGCTCCAGGCAGCAGACTGATCACTGAGCTCTGAACACGGGCTACCAGGCAGGTCTGTAAGGTCTCCCCAAGGGCAGCACTGAGGGTGGCACTTACAGCAGACTCACTGTTTATGATTTAAAAAACAAGAACAAGTCTTGTTGACTAAGTTCTGCTAATTCTATGGGTGATATCTACGGCAAACAAAAAACAGTAACCAAAAGGTCCTCATTTAAAACAGAAGAATTTACAAATGGGAAGTTCATAATCTGAACTAAACATTTTTTTTGTTGTTTTAGGAACAGGGAAAGAAGTTACAACAAAAGTTTAAAAGTAAGTGAAATAATCACTTTGCACTCAACAAGGTTTTAATATTTTCTGAGGAACCAGTTGTTTTCAGCATGTCAAAATTATGAGCTTCCAAAGCTCCTTGTATCTGTTAAGGATCACTATCTTTAGACCAGAAAGGATATGCTAAGGACACACGGAGATGGGCTGGAATAGCTTTTAGACCTCTGATCTACTCTCCTAGGACACAGGCACTGGTCAGACTTAGATCTTCACAAAATGATCTACACAATACACTAAATACTATTCCTGCCATTTTAATTATAACTTTAATGAATGAACATTCTCCTGAACTATTGTCTATTCTCCCCAGCCCTGGAGCTGCTAATTAGATTGATACATAAATAGAAGACATTATCATGACTTATTTTCTGCAGAATATGTTACAAAGTTTATTCTTTACATGATCTGATTTAATTTAAAAAAATCTTTAAAAAGCGGAAGGGCTGATCTAACTCTTTTGAGAGTCATCATCCGGTGCAAGGAGATGGAAGAGCTTGAACAGCTGTTGCAAAAATCCTGAAACCCTTTATTGGTCTCAGAGTAGTAACTTCTACAGGATTCAAGTATGAACAGCAAAAGCAATTGGACTTGTATCTGTTTTTATTTTGGTTCCTTCCCACCCTAACAAACACGCACATTCATTAAAAAGACTATTAAAAAAAAATCTCTAAATAAACTATTGCTCTTAACATTGCCAATTCAAACTATGCTAGTTTGATGCAGTTTAAATTGGTTCCCTGCTGACCTCCTTGGATTTGCTTCAAGTCTGTTTATTTTATTTACTGTTTAAGCTATTTTGTTTCAACTGCTGGCCAGTTTTTCTTCCTTTTTTGTCTTAAATTAATTGCTACATTTGGATGTTTGTACACTAACTTTTCCAGGAATAAAAGACACACATTAAATAAAGGCACATCAGAAGTAAGATTTAATCCCTGAAATCTATAGAAGAGTTGATGATTCTGCAACAGATTTACAGAGCATATCTTTGTGACAGAGAACCTGTGAATATTTCTGCACCATCATAATTGGAAAGACCTAAACCTGAAGTTAAATCAATTCCTAAAAGAGAAAATTAAAGATTAACTGTAATATACCTGCAGCCCTGCAGTCCAGGTGTAGTACTATTTTGACTTGTTTCTGATTCCTTTATTTTAACTCTCACCTATAACTAAGATAACCATAAGCTAGCTGGTGCCTACAGCATATGGAAAACAGCAGGTAGGAAGATGTTCCTTTAATTTTATTTCTTTGGCCAGGAACTTCATTATCTTTAAACAACAACAACAACAAAAAAACCCCCACAATGGAAAACTCTATCATGAAAATAAGTTATAAAGCAACATAAGAGAGAGAACAAGTGAAACAGGAAAAGAGAGTTCCCTCTTCACAATCTCTGAGAATTAAACAATAATTTTGTCATAAATGGCAAGGTTGTGACAAATAGCTCCCTCTGAAAGCCTTTTACTGATCCTATAACTTCTTTCAATTTTTTTCTTTCAGTCCAATTCCATTTGGCAATGCCCTTTCTCCAAGGAAGATATTCTCATGCACTTATTTCTCAAACTATTCTAGACCCTTTGAACTCCCATCTGTAAGCCTGCCCTGGGGTTCCACAACTCCTTCCACTTCCATACCCAGGTTTTCCCTTACTCCTCCTCCTTCTTAGTCACCCAGCCAAAAATCCCAAGTCATACCCCAAAGATCTAAGGTTAGTCTGGAAAGAGCCATCTGGGAGGGTTAGTTCCTTTTTCTACCAATTCTACCTCATTTAGATATAACCAAATACTCTTCTCCCCCCTATGTAATGTTTGTCATGTTCTGAAATCATTATTACACAGGTCAGAAACATGAATTGCTTCCATCGATCTTCAAATATAGCTCTAATAGATTTCTGTTCTTCCATTTAAAATAAACAACTAGGATATTTCCTTATGCCTGTTTTCAAAGAAAAACTTTCTCCTCATGTCCATTGCACTCATCAATCACTGCATGTCACAGAATATGACCAATGTTCGATTTTTAAACAGTTGTCCCATTTCACTGCTTCTATCCAACAGTTGCAGGATTAAAACCCCAGGAAAAAAATGGGACCCTGAATGCTACAGAATTAGCACCTTAAAAAAACATTTGAACTCTCAACCTGTGCCTCCTCCCTCTATTGTCACTGTTGCTGGACAAAGAACACAGAAGCTGAATATGATCTCAAAGAATTGACACAAATCGAGTCACACCTACAATCCTCAGTATCATCTTAATACACCTACAGTTGTCAGTATCATCTTAAAACTATACCCTGAAACTCCATTTAGGATGGGTTACTATAATTTGATAGCTGTGATGATAGAAGGTAGCCATTACTTCCTAATGAAAAACTGCTCCTGAAATCATAACAAAATTTGCATAGCTCATTCATGCTAATAAACAGAACTAGTCTGAGAAAAATAACACCTTCTCTGCTTCATGAGAAGACCTCATAGGACTACAAAGCACCGATGTTTGTCTAATCACCAGTTTTGCACCCACCCACAGTGGAGGGCAAGGGGCCCACAAGTTCTTACAGAAGCTCCCTTTGAAGCCTAAGGGTGTCTGCAGCAAAGGCTCTGCTCAGAAGCGAGAGCTGACACACTACTGCTTCCTGTTAGCTACAGCACTAGCAAGCCTACTTGTTTCCCAGGGTGAATCTGAACAAAACAATCCTCTTCTACCCAAATTTGCTTCTCTACTTAGTGAAATCTGAGATCTTCAAAGCATGATGATCACCCACCCAGCTCAGGCCACAAGTGTCAGCCAAGACCTGTTTGTCTTGTGTCGGGAACTACACAGAGAGAATAAAAATCTGACCACTGAAGAGCCTGCAATTCAAAACGGGTAAGAAGGTGCTGTACAGAGACTGCATAGGTTAAATCTACATTTTTTGTTGAAGACTGCTACTTAAACAAGACAATAAACTTCATCAACCTAGCAGCCTGCAACAGCAAGAACAAATCAGGCAGTATTTCTAACTAGTCATGGGCCAGTTCTTTTAGGTCTCCAAAACTAAGGTGACATTACCTAGGTGTAACAGAGGCAAAAATGTTATCAGTAGGTAACTGTGCCTGTTACATAAACCATAGTCTTAAATGGTTCAAACAGTTTATGGTTCTAATAATAGTATGTCGTAATTAATGAAGATTATCAGGCTCCTAGCTATCTTACAGAGTTCATCTCAGGATATTCTCCACTATGGCAGCATGCCTCAGATGTAAGTGTAACTGAGGAGAATATTTTTGGCAAAAAAAAACAAACATCTGGTAAGTTAAACCTAGAGAAACATTGTAAAATCTTGCAACTACTAACACTTAAAACGGAAAAACGTGACAGTCTCATCAAGAGAATACAGAATAATACAAACCTTCCTCTATACAAGGAGAGCTTTTCATAACTCAAAAACAAGAACAAAACTCAAAAAAACTAAGGAAAACTTTTATACAGATGAATTTTTGTAACTATGGTGATGGAAGGCTACAGAAAACCCTAAAAGAGGTCAAAAATCAGGCACAGAATTAACAGGATGATTCACAGTTTTATCTATGGGCCTTGGCAGAAAGGAGAAAGCAGCCACAGCTTTCATAGGTGGGTTCACAACACAATGTAATGGGAAGTGCTGTCTGGTGGAAAGAGCAAACCAGAGAGCTGACAACTTGGCTCTGTTCATTCTGGTCTCTCTAATCAAGATCTTTTGTTTGGATTGTGCAGACACTCTTGGTGACTTTAAGCCACAGCATGAACACCCTTTGTAGTCATGCGTGTGAAATACAGCAACCTTTAGGAATTCAAGAGTTATTGCTAAACTCTTCCTTAATTCCATACATAATAAGCTTGAAATAGATTTTTTTATGATCTTTTTCTCAATGCTATCAAGTATGCCCATTCACTTATATCACTCCTGGCACTTCAGGGAAAAAACTAGCAATCCCCGGTGTTCTATAATTCACATACATAAACAAACTGTATGACGGTATGATACATAAAGATTACAGCAGACAAAAGTTTGAGATGCCATAAATTATTCCTTTAAACCTAATAAAAACTAAAACTCTCAAACAGTACTAAGACGAAGGGGGCATTTACGTGTATAACTACAGTATTCTCATTGCTAAAACAACCCCCAAATACAGGATTTGCAAGACCTGATCAAGAGTAGAAAAGTCAGGAAAAAAGGTAAGTTCCATAATTCAGCATTTTTTTTGTGAGTGTGCAAAAACCTTGCTGTAATACGAGTTCAGTAAATTCTCTAGGATTCCAGTAAGTGTTAGATACCGGAAACAGTTTCAAGACCACATCCTGAATTAATCTTTTTGTGCTCCACAAGCAATGATCTCTCCAGCAACAATGCAGGCAGCAAATTTGAAACTGCTTTGAATACAAGCATTCAGTATCATGACATCATATTAAACTAAAAGGTTATTGTGTTCTAGCATTTACTGTTATGACATCATATTACACTAAAAGGTTATTGTGCTCTTTTAAGGAAATTCACTTACTCCAGAGATGAGAGGTAGATTCCTAAGAGCAAAAAAAACAAGCCATAGCATGGTGGTTCCTGTTTTTTAAGTAATGTACTTCAAACTGTTCTTCTGGTACTTTCCCAAAAGGCAGAAGAAAATTGATAGCTACAGTCTCAAGGTAAATCAGAGCGCAGCATCCAGATCTGAAAGTGAGCTTCTACCTGCTAGACAGACACAGACAGTACACTGCATCCAGTATTCTGCCTGCCCCTATCAGACAAGATGTTGCCTTAAAGAGACAGCTGAACTACTGCAATTTAATGACTACCATAATCCTCCAGTGGCTTTCTACATTTTAGAAGACCATATGTCCCACATCAGTCTTTTCTTCTGTTGACTAAACAGCCTCTCTAAATCAGTCATGATTTCTAAATTTCTATTTTTCTTCCTGTCCTTCTCTGGTTTATTTTTATTTAATCTCTATTTGTCTTCCTGTTCTGCTGTGGTTTATTTTCATTTGCCTTTGTTTAGTGATTACAATTAAGCAGAAATAGGAATTCAATGACAGAGAGTTTCAAAGAAAGGGTAGCTTGATAGCTGTCATGTCTTCTGCAGAGCAAGGAAAGACGTCTGAAATTTAATCAGACACTAGTGTATTCAGATAAAAATATCTGGGACTGTTACAGAGTTGTACATCGCCAATTTTGTCAATGATACATTTGATGTAAAGATTAAAATCTGTCACCTTTTCAAAATCACAGTCAAGGGATAATTAAATATTGAGTGCTTTAACTGTGAATTCTCTGGCCTCAGCATACATTAAAGTCCTTTCAGATGAATTTTAAATTTGAACTTTCAGAATTACAGTGAACAATAATCAGCATTACTTATATCCCTCTGATGTCATCAAGGCTCAATTTACAAGGCATATGAGCTGCTGACTTGACTCTCTCTGTTGTATATCATATTCTTACCTAGATACAATAATGACTTTACCTTATTACATCTTAAATGATCTAAGTAGATCAGAAATACATTAAAATGGGACTTTAACCAATAAAGAACCTATGTAGTTATTTAATTAAAAAACCAAAATGGACCAATTCAAAGACTATTTGAAATTAGTTTTAAGATCAAATTAATGACCAAATTTTCAATTAGCTAGGATTATTTTATCTTCTAGCACTGTAAATTTGAGGATTGCATGAGAAACACAAGAAAAGTCAAATGGAAACTTGAAATTCATTACTTGCTTGTCCAGTAATTAAAAAAAACCCCTGGATAATACAGATGACAGCTGTGAAATTTCAGTGTAAATGCCACTGCATTTCACTAACAGACTGATCCTCACAAGCAGTAAATGTATCGGTTGGTAGCTTGGAAGACTTGTTTGCTTCTTTAAGGGTGAAAAGACAGGGGATCTATTCACTGCCATGCTGGTACCCCTCGCACGGGGCATTACAAACCTGCTGGGCTGAGCACCACTTACCGAAGATTCACTGTCTCTAACAAGGAAATCTCCTTCCACTCCCCTTTCGTTCAGGGCACATTCTGCTTGGTGTCGGGTAACGTTCCCGTAATACCATTCTCTTCCAGCAAACCGTCCGGTAGAAGATGGTCCTGTGTAGCTTATCTGAGGTGGATGGGAAGTGTTAATGGTAGGACCATCACTAATGATTACTACATAGTTTTTAGGAACAAGACCAATTTGCCCTCTGGAATTTTTACATTTCCACCATTCTGGGTCATTTTCAGGCTTTTCAATGACTTCCATCGTTTCCCCTTTCTCAAAGTTGAGCTCTTCTTCTGTGACTGAGCTGAATGGATACAGTGTCTGAACAATGTGGAGTACTTTGGTGCCCTGGCCGTTACTCATGGAAGCGCCTTTCCTTAGGCTGAGAAAGCTGGGTGAATCTGCAGTTGCCTCCTCAACCTCCTCTACCACATAGTTCGAAGGAAACCAGCCGATCTGTCCGTTGTAGCTACCTCTCCACCAGCCGTCGCTGCACTTCTCCATGACAATCACTCGGGATCCTTTAACGAGGGACAGTTCATCCTCCCTCTCTGCAACATAGGCAAATTTCACGTAGGCTGGAATGTTAAGATCGTAGATCCGGTCGGCGCTGCTGCCGTTGGATGGGTATTCTGCATCTGTGCTGGGAGTGGGTGAGGCGTCTCTCGCGCTCGTCTTTCTCTTGGTTTTTCCCAAGCCTGTTAACGACAGAAATGTAAAGTGGTCACTCGGAATGCTTGTCCCCAGACTGCAAACACTGGATTTGGTGACATGCTGCTCCATCACTTCAACAACACTTCTAAATGGAGATCTCTTCTGTAACACTACATAGTCAGGAAATAGCAACACCTCTAAGAGATTCTCATTAACATCCAGCTGATGCACCATTAGGTATGGAGCAATCTGTGTTATAACGACTTCTATTCTCTTCTCCGAAGTACCAGACTTTAAACCCACTTAAACACAGTGGTTTCTTCACTAGGAGAAGAGCTAGTCACTGAGACGTTTCAGAGTTTGCCCTTAGGTATCTTAAAAATCCAGTCAAATGACCATGCCCTTTAATTTTAGCGATGACTTTGATTTGGCTCAAACAAAAAGTGGAAGAAAATCTACAAAAATTAGCAAGCACAGAAATAAAACCAAAAGTTTCTCTGCAGATTTATGTTTTACTCTTTTTGTTCCTAAGGCAGTCCCAAGCAGGTACAGCTGCAACTCCTTCCAACTGCAAGCCCCCTTCTGAAATCCACACTTCTTTCATCTACATTTCATCATGTACTATAATAGCATAAACCTGACAGTGAGGAAGACCATTTGCATATGTGTCCCTATAATCTGTAAATTCTGATAATCTGTCACAGCTTTAATTACAGTGTGAAATAAAATGCACAGAAGTAGCAACATTAAACATGCAATTTTTTTTTTCTTAATTAGAGGAACCATGCTAATGACTGTTTAAATATTGAAGAAAAACTGCACAACACAGTGTATTTTCAAACTTTTGCAGCAAGGACTGCTTTAGCTTATATATAAGCAAAACAATAAAGGGTACAAGCAGCCCTCTCCTGTAAAATTCCCTTACAGAAGTTCTGAAAACAAAAGACAAAGTCTCAGTATAGCACAAACCAAGCAACACCCAAAATGTCAAACATGGGGCAGAAAGCAAAAGCAATACTGAAATGGGAGCATTTGTACTTTTCTCCACGATCCTAGAGCCTGGCTGACAGGCAAGATATTTAGTTGAGACACAAGAGCACACACACCGGTTATGGAAGATTGAATGGAAGGGAAACAAAAAAAAGGTACTTTGGTTTTGTTTCTTCAAGTCATCTGAAATAAGGAGATGCATAGTATTTCATTTTTAACAATTCAATGCTATTCAGTCTCACCACTGCCAAAATGTGTAATATATATGGATATATATGTACTTGCATATACTATGAGCATCTTCAGTAAAGTTGTTTGTTCAATACAAAATTTCTTTGCTTATTTCGTAGGTTTATCTGTACAGCACAGACAAATAGTACACACACAACCATACAGGAATCGCTGACCAGGAGGGTTAAATACATTAACTAATACAGTTTTATGGTCTCAGAAGATGGCAGAAAATTCCGATCATCCTAAAGTGTTTCCTGACCTGCCCCAGCAGCTCCTTGCTTCCTGCTGGAGCCAGCTACATCCTAATGTCATTCTAAACTACATCATTTCAGCCAAGAGCTGGCAGCTGCACTTTCAGGCAAAATGAGGGAAAGCAGCTTATTGTACTAGGGGAGACAATCACAGGAAAAGAGTGTCCAAGCGAGCACTAATCGGAAGCTGGTTAGGCTCTGATCTCTGCCAAGACTGGAAATTTTTATCAGTTTAGAAATCATTTTTAACCAAAAGACAAGAATGTATCAGAACTAACGAGCTTTAAATTACAGTGATATAAACAAACACAACTTAAGGGTTGTTCTGTTAAGAAAGAAGGGAAATTACTTATTGTAACTTCATGGAAAACAAGCTACTGTATTTCAACAGATTCACTCTACACAAAGCCCTCCACTGAGACTGAACCTTGCAGATTAAAAGCTAAGGCTTTTATATGCTCTCTAATGAATTTATGCAGCACCACTTGGAATTGCAGCAGAAGAACTAATAAAACATAAAACCCCAAGTAGATGATGAAGTAGTTGGCCAGGAGAAAACTAGTCGAAAATCAGATCACAGAGAGAGAACTGTGAGAGATGAGGATGCAGTGTGATAAGAGAATGCCATAAACTGAAGTATCTAGAGAAAAAGCTGACAAACAGGTGAAAAAAACCAAGTTTCTAAAAAAAAACAACTCTGAAGTCTGATAAAGATATCTAAATATTTAGCAAAAGGTTATAATTCAAGAACTTTCTTTCCCTTGGAGTTTCATAAATTTCATCTTTTTTCACACACCTTCCAATTGTGCATCTGACATTCCAAATGTTCCTTCCTAACCTCCCCATTCAACACAAATCATTACAACTTTGGGAAAATAAAAATTAGAGACTTCGCTATGGTGTTTTTTTGTGGTTTTTTTTTTTTTTTTTTACCAATAAAGGCAGCTGGAGTTCTTCAGTTTAAGCTTAACATTTCATGTGAACAAACGTTTTAAGGCTGACAGCATGCTAATGATTAACCTTTTGCAACAGCAGCAACGAGCACTAACGAGTATGTTTCCAGTTGGATTGACCAAGTAACTAACTATGCAGAGACCTGGCTGCAGTCAAGCACAGTGAAAGGCATGCTAATTATCTAACAATCATTTTTTCTGTAAGGTTACAATACTCATAACTGCATTTATGACTGAAGAGGAAACAAGTTGTTCCATGAGCAGAATGAAGGAAATCTGTTCCTGTTTTTCTCCTTATACCTCCTGCCGCACTATTCCTCCTCTGCCTCCTCCATCTCCGGCAGGATTTACAATAAGCCCCCCTACCATATGACTGCCTTCACATCCCCAGGTCTTTCTCATATCTCCAGCTCCCTACTGCCATCTCCAAACTGCCCTCAAAGCATACTTGATCTCCCCTGGTGCTGCCCTCCTCCCTACCTTTGCTGGGCTGGCCAGCCAAGCACAATGCCTGGCACACCGTTGCCTTTCAGCCTTGCCTGGACTCAGCAAAGAGCTGGGATTGTTCTGGCTTCTCCTCCAGTGAGGATACCAGCAGTGTGCCTCCCAGGCACAGAGTTAGAGAAAACTAGTTAGTTTATCTCTGCCAGTCTGTCAAGTTTGCCTAAAATTGGCTGAGTTATCAGGGGTGGACAGATGGACGGACGATGACAGCTGACTATGACAGCATGACTAGTGTAAGCTTCATTTCCTTAGGAAACAAGTCTAAAAATATAATTTAACAGGAGAGCTGGTCATAGCTAAGCAAGAATAGAGTTAGGATTAAATTAAACTTTATATATGCATATATGACAAAACTCACAACTCCATTTAAAAAAAAGTACAGTCTATATGAGTCATCTCTAAAAAGAGTAAACACCACTATTACTCACTACTAACAGAAATGTTCACTTACTAATATTTCTAAGGGTATCCCTATTCTTATGTTCGAATGGAATGAAATCCATATAAAGAATTTAATGGAAAAAAAAATTCAAGCACTTCGGGAGTCATATTTAGAAAAGTCAAATATATTTGCAATTGCAGTCATAATTTTGGCATCTTTTATTGCCTTTGTTCTAATGAAAACTTACCTACTAATGAAATACAACTGAATTTTTCCCATTATGACTCATTGGTTACAGTTCACCTGAAGCCATAAACCTTTGTACCAAATAGTTGTTATGAAGGAGAAACTTAAAGCAAGAGATCAGCTTTCAAGGGATGGGACAAGGGTGGGAACAAAAAAAGTATTGCAAAGCAGCAGAAAGCCTGTTTTATGTTCCTGCAATTCATAGGAAGTAACAGTCTACAACTAACCTACAATAAACGTGTTCATTTTCACTTTTGCAGACACGTTGCCAAGTGATGTAAACATGTTTAATTTTTAGGCCAAGATATTGCTGAGATAAAGAAAAAATCAAGTAGTTAGCATCATTTCCAGAGAAGGGATTCACTGTAAACCCTCCTTTTCTCTGCAGTGAAAGAAATCTTCTGGCCCCAAGTTTAGTCCTAGGGAATTCAGAAACATGCCAGTTGCATCACTATGTTCCTGCTTCCTTTCCTAGTTCAGTTGTGGCTCTAAAGAATAGCTTATTTTTTGAGCAGCAGGCTGAAGACAAGTTTCCTATGAATTTGCTTCCTGTCTCTTAAGTTTCCATTGTGCAAGGCCCAGCTTAGCACCCTTTCGTTACCATCTTGTTGCTGCAATGGCCTTCCCACTGTACCCATAAGGTCCTCCAGCTCTCCCACCTCTCTCAATGCCCTCTCCCCACAGTGCTTCCAGCCTTCCCATCTCGTGCTCTTTAGACATCCCTCAGAAATGCCTTGAGCACCCCCAAACCTCAAAGTGGTGGAATTTCCTTCTGGTTGCTCTTCTTTGGCCTAGTGCTGAGGTAGTGCCACTTCCCCTCCCCTGCCTGTGTCTCCTGCCTTGCTGGCCACGCTCCTGGCCCAAAGCTTGGCCACCTGTCAGACAGCACAGGTGTCCTGACTGCCCAGATCTGCCACTAAGAAAAATTTGGATTCCATTTGGCAATGATGGTCTAACATTCCATACTATCTTTACTTGAAAAAACCTATTTACAAAAAAGACAATTTCCTCATTTTAGGAAGGCTCATTTGATGAGTCTTTCCATGTTCCTGTGAATGGGCATCCTTGCCTGAAACTGGTGAGTGACCACATTTTGTATTTTAACTGCTTTTGCTCATCCCCAGAACAAACTCACTGATGTGGCTGTATAATAAATTTCCGCAGCATCAGTATTCACGGTTATTTTTTTTAAGTTCTGATTAAGAATAACATGAATTAAACACTGAAGGTATCTGCAGTCAAATTGTCTAGCAATCTCTTCCCAAGACTGCTCTCTAAATTTGTAACATCTCGTACGTAGTTAAACTTTAAATAGACTAAATATAGCTGCATTTCTTTTCCAAAGGGATTTTAAGTTGATCTGATACCTTAGATTAGAGAAGGTGGAAGAATGGAAAAGTCAGTATTAAAAAAAGGTCATGCAATACCAAAAGCCAAATTCTGAAAAATAGTTGGCAAGCGAAACTAGTGTCATCTGAATTCTCCCAATCTATTTTTCTAAAACCTTCTGTAATTTTATGAGCAAATATTTTCAGCAGCTTACCCACATATCAAATTCACAGAAAAAAAAAAAGCCCCTTCAGAAAATGTTGCAATACAAGAAAACTGTATTCCTTTGAGAAATCATAAATGTAACACTAAATTTCCAGAGCAGAATTTCTCAATTCAGAATTCAATGAAAAAGGCCATAAGACTAAACACAATAGATACAACTCCTTAAGAAGCTTCCAACAAATTCTTATTTAAATATTAAAAGCAATTAAGGAAGGACATCCTTCTCCAAAAGAGACCTTTAAACTATAAAATCTACTGCAAAAGCAACAACAAAAGTGTCTCAATACAACTGAGTTCTTGGAAACTACTTCCTCTTTAAGGGACTAGAGTTCTACGAAATGGTGTCCTTCAAATATCCTGTATCAATGTTGGAGAAGCCAATTTTAAGTCTAAATATGCATCTGGAAATATGAAAATGAATGCTGCTGAATAAAGCTGTTAGCTCTCCCCATGGCAATTAGAAAATGAACTTTTTGTACATTTTCATCTATTGCTATAGTTACATATCTTAATAGATTTTTTCATACCAAGTCAGAACTGATTTTTTGTATAGTGTATTCAACCTTTTATGCTTGAAATTAGATTTCCATCGGCTATTGTACATTGTTACAAAGCTATAAATTGTCAAAAATTAACTTGAGCAAGGTAAGGGTCATCAAATAGATATCTTGAATTAATAGTGCATAAAATACTAACAGGTACTTTCTTTTGTAGTCTATTTACAAATACAACAAGCTTTTACTCAATTAAAAACTAAATTACACTCTTTCAGTTAGTCAAAACACAGGACCTGATACTAGAGTTGAACAGGACACATGTACAGCCAACCCTAAATGCGGGTAAAAAATGGTATATTTAATTTTTACCTCTCTAAACTGAATTCTGTAGATGTTTTATTTTTTTAAATTCTCCAGAAAGTGACAGGTGATGTTCTGCCCACTTGGAATGGTGGGCAGGGCTAGCCAGGATCCCCACCTTCCCGTCAGCCCCAAATTGCCCACACCAGCCATGCCCTCCCCAAACAGACTTGCTGTGCATTCAGGTTAGTACCCAAAAATCAATCCAGGAAGCACAGTTTTATGAAAATCTGACTAATTGGCATGATTTTACTGAGTCAAATGCAATACCAGGATGATTTTGGTGTGTCAGCAAGACCACCATGGTGTCCCTGCTGACTGCAGTGCTGGGGTCGTTCTTTGGAGGGTTGGAGCACCTCCCTCCTTCCATGGGTAACACCCTCATCCAACTTCCCTGTTCACACTCAAAGGCAATGCCTCTCAGCATGATGCTCAACTTCAGCACTTGAGTTCACAGCTATCAGCTATCAAACTAGCATATAAAAACAAATGTATTAAAAAGAGAAGGAAAAAGGGAGAAAATTCTGGGAGATGGTTCTTTCAGCTTCGGCATTAAATCTTATCCATGCTGCCACAACCCTCACACAGTCTGTCAAAGCATGGGTTTTAAACAGAACATGAATGAGTATTTGAAAAATTATTTCTGTAAAAAAGAAGAATTTTTAAAAGGAGCTTTCATTGGCAATATGAATTACCCAGTAATTGAATTGCTTTATATTACTGGCCATTCTTGTCTGAATTAAAAAACAAAAACAAAACAAGAAAACAGAACAACAACAACAACAAAAAAAACCAAAACCACACCCGCCACACACACCCAATTTACAGTTACCTGTAAATTTTTTCATAGGAAGTTTACTACATTTCAATTTATGTACTCTCTCTCTAGAGTAAAATGCTTTTAACTGTACAATTTGCTTTATGGTTAAAAAATCCTTAAAAAATCACAGAAGCCACCACAAAGAGCGTGAGTACAGTGCATTTTTTCATTTTAACCCGTTTTTTTAAATAATGGGGTTTGTTCTTTAAAACAACTCCATCAAAATTTAAATTGAAACAAAGCACTCCAAAGTGCTGAAAAATTTAACATTATTATAATCTATTAAAACAACAACTTCCATTAAACAGCTGAAACATTGCAGCAAAACAAGTTTGAGGTTGATAAATTTAAGGAAGTCAAACAAACAAGCTAGGAGAACTCCCAGTATAAATACCTAGAGCAAGAGTGTGTTAAAATACTAAATAATGCTTGTAATAGCTGAAAGCGCTAGAAAAAATATTTTTACAATAATTTCTGCTAAGCTCAGAGACATATATAAAAACTAATAAATTTCAGCTGAAATGTGAACATGTTTTAGTTCCTCCAAATATAAAAACAAATTCTACAGAACAGCTCTCCTAGTTCTAAAAATCTTCAAAGACAAAGCAAGGAGAAATTTTCATTCAATTTACTAATCAAGTGTTTTCTGTAAGATGCAGCAGAAACAAGCAAGTTTCTCAAAACTCATTTTTATTTAGAGGTAGCATTTATTCAACATTTTAACCAATTTTTATTTATGATACTTAATATCATTATTTTCTTGTGCATTCTAATGAAATTATAATTCTGACTTTATACAGATACACTTTAAAACAATGATCCTTTTTTACCAAGTAAGTTATTCATCTCTGAATACTAAGGCTCTGAAGTGTATTGCATATTAATGCATACAGTTAATAAGTATGCAAAGTGTACAGTGTCTTTTTCATAGCAAACTAAAAATTGTTTTAAGAAAGAAGTAATTAACTTTTCAGGAAAACTCTTCAGGAAAAAACCCCACTGTAATGCAATGTAAATTAAGTAATTCATCCACCCAGTAAAGAGATAAACACATAACTTCCTGACAGCTGGAATGTCCCGATCAAACATGCATTTAGCTTTGTGTTATTTATTTTTATTTTTGTCATTTTAAGTTAACTTGGGTTTGCTTCTTTATTACTAAGGAATTCAGCAGACTAAAGTTTCTTCTGTTACACAGAAAGAAAAACCAAACCTTTCTGCACATTTTCAGACTGCAACCTCCCACTCCTTTTTCTCCCCCTCCACCTACACGTCCAGTTTCCAAGCAAATGTTCAAAAGCCAAGATCCATATGGGATAGTCAGTATTTTAGAAGCAACATATCCATCAACAGTATTCTTTAAAGGACATTGCTATAAATTCCAGAAATCTTCAGCTGCATTTGTGATACAGAAACGAATCCTTACAGATTTATGAATGACTTTTTGTATTATCTTTAAGAAGCTCAATATCAAAAAAAGCCACACTAGAACAAATTAAAAAGTGGAAACTCTTCTCTAAATGTCAAAGTAAAATTCTGACATTTCGACAACCAGGCTGCTTTATCACTGTTTTTCCAATACAGGAAAAAGTAGTGTAAAAGTTTTCCATGCATCAAACATTATTTGGTATGGAGGCTTCCGTAAGAAATCAACTCAACAACCATATTAAAAACAACTACAGCATTAATTCTTGTATTTTACACTGTGTTAAATATGCCTATCTGTTGTCAGGAAAGGTACATTCATATACCAATATCAGATACTGAGTTTCCTGTACCCAGAGCATTTTAGAGCAAAAGGTTAAAATGAAAGATGTAATAGAGGAACATATGTGGACAAACACACGATTTTAAGGTTTTCATAAACTGTCTCATGTATTTTTTTATGCCAGTAGCAAAATGAAGTAGAATTCCTACTAGGCAAATTTAAATGGTCTTGGGATTTGAGTCCTCTGTGGAGAAGGAACACTGCTCTTGGTCTCAGATAGAGGACATATAAAATGAATGGGTTTTCTCAAGACCTATGTTTCCAATTTCCGTCTACTTATTTAAATTGAAGCAGAAGTCTCTGTGAGTTCAAATACAAAAAGATATTTCCACCTACTTTATAATCTTATAAATGATGCACTCTTGGTTTTGTAGGATGTCCTGATAAGAGAAAACAACCAGAACTACCAGACCCATAATTCTAAGAACAGATTTATAAGATATGTGGAGAAGGCACAGTAGCCCCGTAGGACTTCCCGATGTTTTCTGTTCCCTTGATGTAGAGAAGGAAAGCTACACCATTTTGCCTCTTCTTAATGAAAACCAACAGAATATTGACAAAGAAATCCCTAATATGCGTGAGGTGCTCCAAACTGTCTACCTCAGTACATACTCCTGTCCCTCATTACGTGCACTCTCCTCCTCCAGTATCTGATGGAAAGAGGATTTATATTTAGCTATCTATCTCACACTTATATGAGGTAAAAGAGGTGCACAGGGCAGCTCAGGATACAAATCTAACTTCCTAACATGAACCCACTCAAAAAAAACCAACCAAACAAAAAAAAACCCAAAAAACACCCAAAAAAAACCCCCAACCAAAAACAGCAAGTACAAAGTAGACTACCCTGAACACAAGATGATGGTCCTCCAATTTAAAGACTTTCCAAATAACTGAGATGGAATCATTCTGTTTTAGACACATGTGACTATAGTACTAACTTAGTCTTTTCTTATTTGCTCAAATTTGCTCTCAATTTTGTATATGAAAATCAAAGCTTTAATAGATGTTACAAATAGAGATTGAAGTTCAGATCATCAAGCCCAAATCTGAACAGATAAACTACAAAGCAGTAATTAAAACTGTTTATAATCTCAACTCAAAGAAATGCATTAGAAGACAATGATGTAAATATTGAATAAAGGGAAGTATCTCAGCGTCAAAAAGCTCAAGGTAGTCCCTCCTGAATATACCATGGTTGTCTACTCTTTGAGGTTACTGCGTTTTATTCCATTTAGCCCATACCAACACCAGGCATGATGTAAAGCCTTAGAAATTCTACCATAAGGTCAGAATGCCTATGCTACCCAATCCTAATGCCTTTAAACATTAAATTCCACATTACAAGAAAAGAAAATCCAAGGTATTTATTAAATTGTTCTCTTTAAAATTCTCAGACCTCCTTAGAAGCCTGTCATAGATACAATACCATTTTATTCAAAGTTCCTTTTAGGAAAGCGAAAACAAACCAAATACCACCTTTTGTTTACTAACTTATTCTCTGAATTTCAAGGCACATATCTTCATTAATCAAGGGCTCTCAGGTTATTTGCAGTTATATACATAAAACCAGACCTCTCCGCCTCTGAAGGGGAAGTAATGGGGAAATGGTTTACTTAACAAAACAGCCTGTCTCCTCTGAGGTTTAGCCCTTGCAGCCAAAAAACAAAACCCCACAACTCACATACAAACCAAAACAATTTCTTTGCTAGATTAAAACTCAATAATTAACTAGCACTTACTAGAGTAATAAATTTATCTCCTGTTCTGGAGGACAATTTCCAGAATGAACAATTACAAAAGTATCTTCTAGGTTAGTAAATTGATAGAACCCATATACAAGAAGAATGACATTTTCACCATATCAAAATACATTTTCTCTTTCTTTTTTCTTTCACTTCTCATTTTCTTTCATTTACAAAGTCCCAAAGACTGCTAAACAGGTGTGATGGCAATGATCGCATACAATTTAGATAGTTTACAGCCTAAGTCTGAAATCAATTTTCTAGTGCAAAATACACCTACAAATAGTAATCTATTAGAAAGAACACCCCTAAATGTCAACCTGGCTAACCTGGCCAGTCATTCCCATTAAGAGCAGTATCTGTCCAAATGCATTTGCTGAGACCACAAAAATGAACTGTCACTAAACAATCACGGTGACCACTGAAGTGACTCTCAAAGAAAGCCATCTCTGCTGGAACTCTCCCCCTCAAAAACAACAGAGGTGGGCATTCTCTCTCACACAGCAGCTTTATGCTTGATTTCTGCATGCATTGCACACATCTCAATTCTTGCTTTACAGACACACTCCACAAAAGAAAACATTTTTGAGACTCAGAAAATGGAAGGAAACCTTCCCTTGCACATTCTGAGACAAAGCCCAGCTTTTCTGGTGTGAATACTAATTTAGAAATTTCGTTTGTGTGGTAGGAAAGCACATCACAGAATAGCTACCTATTGCTAAGACGTTTAAAAAAAAACCCCAGAAACAGAAAGCAATGGAACCCAAGTGGAAACAGAGAAAAACCAGCAAATTAATACTTCAAAAGACCATGAAGGATTAAAATTAAGACAGCCCACGGCCTCAAAAAGAGAGATACAACAATATTGAAAGAATTGCTTAGGGTTGAATATTGAAGTAAATAGCCATATCTGAAGGAGAAGAATTCCCCAATGATTCTAAATGGTAGGAAGTGCAGACACTGTCTCTTCTATATGGAAAAATCACTTGTCCTTTGAGTCACTGGTATTCCTTGGAGAATGGTGTCCAGAAGAGTACATACACATGCTATTGATTTTTGCCCGCTGCCTTAGCTTGGTCTTTAGAAGGGTGACCCAACTATACACACACCAAAAAAGGTATATGCAATACATCAAAATGAGCTACTGTCAGCTACATGTTTCTTCTCTCTTCGTGTGCTAGGACATGAAGCCAAAGGGGAGGACAGTACACAGGGCACACAAGTATGTGTACCCCCATAAATGCAGGTTTATGGGAAGAGTCCAACCCGGGCAGCTGGGTGTAATGCAGTGACCCACACTGCAGCCCCAGTTCTGCTGCCTCAGCGAACTTCAGTCCTCCCAGGAACCTGAGGGAAAGGGCGACAGAAGGGAACATAATGCAAGGAATCCAGTACAAGACACCACTTGAGAATAAAAGTACTCTATTATCACTGGCTCAGAAGAAGAGAGATAATTAGCAGATTGCTTAAAGGATTTTATTCTATGGAAAAAATTAAACATCAAAAGAGTTGAGGGTTCAGACACTAACTTTTAATGCTAAGAGAGTAAAAGGTTCTGCCTCCGTGGCTGGAAGAGAGTGTAGGAATAGCTACTGGCAATGGGGTGACTTCCTTTAATAGGGAACTGTGAAACTACCTTGGGAGCTAATTTTTGGGCTTGCTCTAAGGCCAAACAATTACAGGCTGAAACATAACTGGCTCAGAGAGGGGCAAAAGCAGGGTCCTCCAAGGTGACAGTTGAGGGAAATAATACCAAAGGCATCAGTACACACAGCCACACTGAGCTAGGATGATCCTTTTATCTTTTCACACATAATTACGACTAAAATAAAGGCTCGTTCTTCAATCTGTAAATGTCAATGTACCTCCAAGCACACACACACACTGCATGGGGAGGGGGGAGAAAAGTATCTACTACATAAACTTCTAATACAGTGCAAAGAAGACATTTATTCTCTCAATACAGACTAAAACTAGGAAGATTTCTTTACACCTTCAGCCTTGCAACATTTTACTGGAATCCTCACAGTAGATAAATCTGTTGAAAGGTAGTACACATCATGGTTTCCATTACGTGTTTGTTTTAAACTCTTGAAGCAGCACATCCTTTAAATAATCTACCCCAATAAATAATGTATGCAAGACAAAATCTCAGCAGAATACAATTATGAACTGAAAAAAACCAAACTTCTGCTCCCATCACAAGCTAGCACTGCAATAAGTTGTAGGTTCTGCATTCACTGCTGCTTTTGGCTTTTCACCTTGGAGCAGATAAAGGGCCTGATGCATATGTGCAGCAGAGAAACTCTTCTTTAGTGATAAAAGAAGCATTACTCTGTACCCTGAGTTCTCCAGAATATTTACTAATTTTCTTTGCTTTCAACTCTCTAAAAAGCATGAAGTTTGTGTTTCCTGTTGGTTTTTTGTTTGTTGGTTTGGGGTTTTGCTTGTTTTTGGTTGAATGGTTGGTTTTAAAATTTTGTTTTTGCATTAGTTTGCTCTACAGTTTCAGATTTTTTTCCTTCTTAGCCACATTTGTTTAGAAACTATAACAGTATTTTTTAGAAAGTTTGCTTTTAATTCTACAAAGCAGAGACTTGAATTCCTTTAATGCTACTTTCAGTGGACACTGTTGATATCCATATTAAAGTTATTTAAATATTTACAGGTGTCCAATAGGTCCAAACCCATACATTTGTGAGTTTGTTTCATATTCTGGATAACTATTTTAACATGTATAATGGTAACACTAATTCAAAAATAATATATTCTTTTGCCATTATGTATGTATCTAACTGATGGTGAAAGAGTAGACCCTACCCTGTCAGCAGTATCTTCTTGTATAATTTCCCATATGCAGAGCTACTGCTATTGAATATGTCTAGATCTTCAAAGATCATCAATGAAGTGGAAATGGCCACTCAAGCTAAGTCTAGGTTTGAATGATGATTGTGAGGCACATGTTTCCAGAAAGTAGCAAAGTGTTTGAATTCTTTATTATGCAATTAATCTGCTAACACTCCAGTGGCATCAGCACTGCCAGCTCCTAACTCCACATGCTCTAGACAGGAATGGAAGTAATCTCTTCCCTGTCTGAAACCATTGTGATCACCTCCCATTTCTCCTTTCTCAGCAATCTATGCAACCAGCCTGATCTATTATTACTGAGAATATGGAAGAAACGCAATTGTTCCAGCTTTTTTTTTTTCCTCTTAAACCACTGAAGACACCACACCTAAAGCAAGTTCCCATCAGTTCCTCAATTTCATCACTGGTGAAGAGTTACCACTTTTGCCACCCTGTCCCACAAACAAACATGGTTGCTTTGAGCAACACAGCAACAAAGCAGGGTGGGACACAGCAGAGAAAGTGCTTTTACTGAGCAAATTCAACCAGGGAATGAGCTACTTTAACACAGATTCTAGGAAACAGAGCAAGAATTGGTGCTGTATATAAACACCTCGACTACTTCCTCTCCCTAAAGAGGAACTTAAATTCCTGTATATTGACTGCTTAAAAGTGTAAATACAGACAACTTACGCTCATCCAGTCCTCCAAGAGGCACAACAGACATTCCACTACTGTTATGCCCACATTTTCTGGCAAGCTAGAAAGCTTCAAAGCAACATTAAGAGATACAGGAAAAAATTGTGCTGAATTCCTAAAAGAGGACTGATTTTACTGCTAATTTCAATAGAGATGTTCAGCTAAACAGAAAGCTTAATATCACTCCTTCTTAGGAATCTTTATATTCAATAATTTGACAAGTAGCTATATACCATAGGAAGCTATGTTTTAAAATAAAATTTATTAAATGCCTGATTTTGAATGGAAAGACTAGCATTTCTTACAGGTCTGTGACCAGGAAGTCCAAAAACACATGGGGAACTCAAAGTTCTAAAGAAATTACAATGATTTCTGTTTGTCCTATAAGGCAGTTCTGTTTTTTTAACATGAGCTCTACAAGCTTAAGAGGTTGTGCTATACAACAGTGTACTTATTATACAGTGATACCATATTTATTTTTATTTCCACCATTCTTTCATTCTGTAGTAAATTTTCCACTCTTATGGTGTCCAGAGAAGACTACAATTGGAAATAAGTAATTAAGAACTAACAGAAATATTTTCAAACTGGTACTTTGTCATATTACCAATGTAATGTGTTTTCTGTGATCTTGCAGCTCATACGGTTAAGGCAGTTCACTGATAAACAAACAAATTTATCAAGAAGGGTGTATGGAGGACTTAACTTACAGCTATAACTGTGCTAAAAATACTGTGTATACGTCTCATGATTACATTTTTTTAAACTAGTGCTGAAAAAGTGGATAATGTTCAGTTCAAAACCACAACCATTAAAATCACATCAGTAACTTTCAATAGTGAAAGTCCTTAGTAATCAAATTTTAATTCTTGAGATCTAGAAACAATCTGATGAATGCCAAAATACCATCTTGTACAATTAAATTTACTAGACATACCACATCAGAACTACTAAAATTGGCCCACTAAGATATTTTTAAAAACAAGAAATCCTCAAAACCAATAAAAAAAAATAAGGCCCACTAACACACACACCAGAAGTAAAGGTTGATGACTTATTTGGAGAATGATATTTCATAACTATGTTATGCAAAACTATGATGGTTATTGTTTAAATTTGAGTTGAATTATTTATATCTAAAAAGGAAGTACACCAAACCTCTTAACCAATGTTTTCCATTGTTAAAGAAAATATTGCATTAAAGAATGACCAATTACTGAATTATGTTTCTTATTAATCAGTGACTCTCCAATGAAAAAAAGAGCTAACTTCCCCATCAATTTCCAAAAAGGCATGGAGAAAGTGGTATTAAATAGTGTAAAAATGTGAAGTCATAAATGTGAAACCCACCCCCCTTTTCACAAAAATAATGAGGAGAGAAGGGGAGAGGCAGAAAACTTGATTCCTGTAAGCAACTATATATATATAGTACTTCAGGGACTGCTGCACAGATCTGCAGATTGACCCAGGAAAACACACACCATGGTGGTTGATGAACTCAGGAAATACTTCTGGACACTCATAACACTTCTGAAACAACATACTGGAAATACTGATATAAGTAAGGACTAGTTTCCATACATTACATCTCACTTGGCAATTCTTATTTTCCACATGAAAATCTGGTACGTGGCGTGAATTAAAACTAAAAAGCTACTGAAAACTTTTCAGACTTACACAAGCTTAATAAAGAAGTGATTTGAAGAGTCTCTCGTGCAACTCAAACATCTCTGTGAAACATTATCCATGTGACTGGTATTTGCCATCACTGCTAACACTCACCTAGCGTTTCTATTGTTCCTATGGATTTGCAAACACATCTCCTGTATTCTTAGTGTCCAATCTCTCTTTCAATACCTTTTAATAAACCTTCTTTCTTTTAATGGGCATCTGTTCAAAAACCGACACCAAGAGCCAAGGGGAAACATCTTCAAGGCTTCTTATTTGGTTGTTCACTAAAGGTAACAAGACCAGAAACCTGTAAGAAAACCCTACATTCAATGCTGGTTTTGAAAAAGCAGTAGCATTCAGAAAATCATGGATTCCCATGAAAACAGCACCCTTCTGCTGGATCACACGCATCAGTCACTTGTGGCACATTGCTGTCTGGGGAGCTATGCTGGTGCCAGGAAAATGACTTACAGAGGGATGGAAAAAATGCAGAAGTTTTATTTTGAGTACACAAACAACTGCCTTTTCAATTATTTTGGCTTCCTTCAGATAAGATTTATGTTCAGCATGACAGAGATGAGCCAGCAGGCATAGATCATCTTTGCTGCAGAAGGGGAAACCCGTGGAGTCGCGCTCAGAGGCAGCTCTGAGGCTAGTGCTGGCAAACACCCACTCCAACCAAATGGGTATGGGAATTCCTTTCCACCCCCCAGTGCATGTAAAGAATTATATTACAGAAAATTACAGTTTGGAAGATGCATGCTGGAGGTCTCTTGCTTAGCAAGACTTACTCAAAATGTATGAAAAATACCCTGCCCGCAAAAGAAATACTGTACAAGGAAACTATTTTAAATTTCATTATAACGAAATAAGATGAAATTTTAATTACAGGCCTGGAAGCTGGCTTTTGCCTAAGAATAGTAATAATTACCAGATTTCATTCAATATGAGCAAACAGAAGACAGCAATTTGAAATGGCCAAATTGCCATTACTTTTTACTCATTGTTATCACTCAGTTAAGACAAAAAAGGGAATGAAAAGATAAATCATTTAAAATACTCAATAAGTGGCCTATATGCTACATTTCCATAATAAAAACTGTGCCATTGTAGCTACATAACCATTAGACTTCACTTGAGATAAAGATTTAAGAACATAGAGGACATGTATATCAAATGGAAGAATGACAACAAACAAACCGCCATCAATAGAAAAATTACAAGACTCGAAATGTCTGCAAGTCATTTAAAGAAAGTTAAGTTTTGGAAAAATTCCCTGGTGACATGACTAAAAGAAGACACAGTAAAACAGAGTAAGGTCTTAGAATGTCAAAGTGAATGATGCAGAAAAGGCCATTGTTTTATACGAAGTTGTACGGTGACTCGGGTGTGCAGTGGGGTAGAGGTGGAGGTCATCTGGGATTTGAGGTGAGCTGTTTTTCATTCCACAAGTAACACGTTTAATGAACATACGCTAAACAAGTGTTCATCAGCATTTTAATAAGCACTCAATACATTTAAAAGAGCTGTCTCTGAACATATTTTATTTCTGTTATTTTCAAAAAATGCTGAAAATATAGTGGAAATTTAAGTAGTCTTAAGACATTGCTGAAAATAGGCTGATATTTTAAACCATCAAGCTGTATGCTCTAGGTACCCACATGCCCATTAACCTTCCACCAACCACAAGCCAAACAACAGTAAAGCTGATGGGATTCTATTAATAAAGTATTCAAGGGTTGAGATTTAATTTATGACAGTCAACAGTTCTGGGGAAATTAGTTTTTATCATCAAACAGGCATGACTTCATTCTCTGATGAGATTAAAAGTTTTCCTGATAAAGGCAACTTCAGAAAGATAGTAAACTTTCGTGGTGCACTTGAGTTTTTACGCACAAGACACCAATGTAACTGGTGCCATAAAATTTCATTAGAACACAGACTGCAAGGATGATGAACTATTCAGATGATGCATCTTCAACAGCCAGCTAGGAGAACTATTAATTTAATAGCTATAGCTCTTGTGGGGTCTGCCACAATTTGAACTATGGTTGGCACTTTCCATATTTATTGAATATCTGACAAAAGTATAAATCAACCACTGGTAATTACTGTGGATAAGCATAAGAGTGGCAGATAGCTACAGGTAATCACACAGACAACACATTACATCACTTGCAAAATAACAATGCTTTCAGATGAAATGTTTGAACACAAGGAAATTTAGTGTATTAAGGAAGAGGTAGAGAAAAGTACATCTCCATGGGAGCAACCATTTGCTGCAGTGATGTAAGTATGAGAAATGGGTCCCTGTAAGTCAGAAGGTCTCTCTAGAGCCTGGTAGCCTTGCCACTGGAAGCAGCTAAGAACCTGATGTTTCTTTCCTGAGATTTCACAAGACTCATGATTAATTATTGATTATTAAATGACTTTTAAAAAAAAATACTTAAGTTCAGTACCTGATATTTTGGCACTAGCTTCAAGATCAAAGTTGGAAACATATTTTGGTTTAAGGACTAATACTGATGACCAACTATTCCACTGTGTTAGGTTAGCAGGTATTTTAATAAGAATATTCTTGTGATCCTTGGAGAGGCAGGTTTGATGAGACAGACATATTTGTATAAAGAGAACTTAAGAACTTGCTTCACTGGGTGAAGAAAAACTTTCAAAAGCTGTTTCACTAGATGAAGCATCAGTCTTGCAATTTGCAAGCCTTTGTTTAAAAAGAAGGAGTGCATTTTCGATGGCCTCTCAGAACAATGGATCCTCTAAGGAAGGACACATGCTCTGCTTGTTCTGAATGGGAAATTACTGTACGGCAAGACAAGCAAGGCTTAGAGAATATAGTTTAGTTGAGGACTCCAATTCAGGAAAGGTAAAAAGAAAATTGCACAGATACATGGTGCACAGTGCAGATATGTTTCATTATGCTAAGGAATTCACAGCCCTTACTATAAAAAAAAAGAGCACCCTTAAGCATCATCTCTTTTGAAGGGATGTCAAGAATATCCTGAGTTAATTTGTGAGTTTGGTATAGCTTAGGCAGTTTCTTACTCTCATAGGATATATGAGCAGAAAAGAGCATGAGAGGTGCTTTAAACCATGGATGCTTAGCAGGTTAGGTATGGTCACAGCAAAAGAAAAAGCCAGGCTCCACCACAACGTACTTTCAGCCTCAGTTGAACAAACACACAGAGAAAACCATTTAAAAAGGCACAGGGAATCAGTAGATTGTCGTAACAGCGCTTCAGAAATTAAAAACTCGTACATGCAAAGGGCTGAGATTTGAAAGATGTGACAATAGTGAAGGCTCAGCCATGAAACCATCAAGCTTTTTTCTCACACCATTTCACAGCTCACCACATAGCAAAGAGATGCACCCTGCAGCATGCAGCTTTGTTAAGACTGAAAAAGTAAACGGGCACAACTCTGTTCCTCCACTTAAACATTTCTGAATTATGTTTACATCATGTCAAAACTGCCCCCATTTTACATGAACACTTGATATATTACCACAACAGAACTGCAATCTGTTAATAAAATAGCTTTCAGACTATATATATATATATTCATTTTTTAAAACAATATAAATTCATATAAAGGAGCTTAAAGTCACACCTAGTGATTTTGATTTTAACCAGTTAATTGATGTTGGAGCTTGCTCTTTATACAGGTCTTTAGAAAGGCATAATCACATTTGCTGGCACTGTAATGAGTATATTCCAACAATATTTGTAGAAAGGACTATGGTTTTAAATATTACCTTGGTAAATCTTATGATAACCTTTTTGTCATTTTCATGTACTTCATGGTAGCTCAGCAGTAAAGGACACAGTAATGAAGAAAGTGACTAAGAAACTGAACCTATTAGACACAACACTGACACAGGATAAACCTACATGAGCTATAGTAATTTCATTTTTAAGTGAACCTTTTAGCTTTCTAAAACAGTCCAATCCCAAATTGTAATTTTGCTGTTGAAGAGTCATTTCGTACAGCAGTCTGCAACAAGTTTTCCATATGTAAGACTTCGCAAGACACAGACAGAAAAACAAAACACAAGCACAAACATCTCTCAAAACACTTCCATGTACCTGTTTTTCTGTTTTATTCATTACATCCTAAAATACCACTATAGTAGGTTTTTTTTGGCCTCCATATGTAAAATGATCACTTATCTCTATGTTCAACCTTTTCTAGCCATATACAAAACCTTTTCTAATCAGTCATTAAAAGTGATAGAGAAAAATTAATTTAACCTGACTTTCAAATACATTTCTTCAAAATAAACATTTATTAACGCTAGATTATTTTATTTGTATGATACTCTGCTGTGAAGAATTTATGTGCAGGCATAAAACAGAATACATACTAAGTACTTGGAAACAGAAGAAATATCTCAGACCACAGAAACTTAACCCTGGACTTTGTACATAGCCACATTGTATAATCCCATTCATAAAGCTTTCATTCATAGCTTTGGCTATGATAGCCATGCTGAACAATCCAGTTTACATCCTTCTATTTCTAAGTGAGAGGACTTGGCATGAGAGGAGAAGATTCAGCAGTTGGCATCTCTGTGAAAACACAGTTCTTCAGCCACTGAAAATACACAACTTCTGACAAACTGGAACAAAAAATAATATCTTTTTCTCCTGGATGTGATGCAAGAAAACCTGTTACAGATTTTTACAAGTGATTCTTCACAAACCCCCACTCTCTCTCTTTCTCTCTGTCCTTCAATCATCCACCATGTCACCTCAAACTAAGGATTAAGAAAATCCAAACAGGCACATTAAAAACATATTTATATGCATTTTACACTCCCAGACTGATACCCATCAAGTCTACTAAACTTCTTCCAAAATACAAAAGGACTTACCCAGTGTGTCTTTTAGATTTTTAACCAGAGAACCTTTCTTCAAGCTGTTTTTTCTCTCCACATAATTTGATGGCACATATCCCGTTTTGTTGGCCGCGTTTCTTACCCTCCACCATGTCTTAGAATCATCTAATAGCCAAAGACGCTCATTTTTCTTGATGTCAAGTTCTTGGTCCTGCTGTGCAGTGTAATCCCACTTTGCAATAACAATAACTTCTTCTGTCATCTTTCATGGAGTCCTTCTGCAACAAAATATTAAACGACAACCATCAGTAAATTATGTCATATAATTCTCATCTTTTTTTCTTTGAATTCCTCTGAAATAAGCACAAAGAGGTTCGAGAAAAATAAGAAGGTCCTACAGAGAAAAACTTCCTTTAAAAATAAGGGAAGTCATACTGGCCTTGTTTTTTCTGCCACTAAAATATGACACCACCTTCACAGTACATTCTAGTCATAATGTATTACATTCACTTTCTCTGAATGTATATAAAATACCAGCCAGATACATTAACAGAAAATAATTTATACAATTCATTTAATTTTTGCATATAGCATCATAAAACTACCCCTCACCTGGCATTTGAAGTTCTGATCTGAGAAGGGAAAAAAAATTGCAGCATTCAAAAAATATATTTTCCTTCTGTCCCAGTTCCTCTTACTAACATATATATATGTTAAGTTTTCTGCAATTAACAAGGTTGTCCATCTTTTTTTAGTAGAAAGTCAAGAAACACTTCAAGAAGTGATGTAACTCACAGAGAAACGTGACATCAAGAAGAGGGTACTGTCTTTAGTAAGCCTTTGTTTGCCATGTTTTATGCAGGCGGCACACAATGGCATTTTAGGAGAAGCCTTCACTCCCACATTTGTTCTCAGGGAGATTCCAGCTCAGCACAGTCCTGCACTGGGCATTAGTCAGCAGGGTAGAGAAGAATACCCACTGCATTTCATTTCTTCCCTACCTGAAGCCTATCCAGAGTTCCATTAATACTGAATGAGTTGTACTTCTTTCAATTACCTGTAAGAACGCTGATCTTTTTCAAAGCTATTTATCAGCTGCATAAAGAGAGCTGTATGCCTCCATATTTTCCTATGCATCCCAGCAATTACCAGGAACAATGTGAGGGAGCACAATAGTGTGCAAGGAAGAGAAAAATCCCATGCTAGTACCGGTGACATTCAAACATATTACAATGCCAACCAAAACATGTTGAATTTATCTCCTAAATTCTGAGAAGTCAGTTAAAATGTTCTAATCGCTGCCAGGATGGGGTGGGTGGAGGAAAGTGGAGGAGGATGGGATAGAGTGGGAGGTGAGAACATATTTGAAAATCAATGTAGCAGATTTTTTTTTTTTTTTAAAGGTGTAATTTCCTTCAAACCTGATTGGTAGGAAAAGGTCTCAGAGTACTTCAAACTATTAACGTCCGAGGATCTTTGTAACATGATTTGACCTTGTTGCCTAGGTCTTACATGTACTGACACCTAATAGTTTCTGTGACAGAAAGCTAATTAAAAACCAAACCTCATTCAGAGATTCTGCTCAGAATGTAAGTTATATCACCTATATTCTGGAAGGGTTCCTTCTGCAGTCTGTAACACACACACATGCACACACACACTCACTCTACCCCTTGAGCTACAGTACAAGCTGTGAAAACTCCATGGTAGACAACCTAGCTTGTCTACTCTAAGAAAAATAAATGCTTTCCTTAGTTAAAGTTAATCTATAATCATAAAACATGATAGTGGACTACATTATAATTTAATAGCCTCCTCTTATCAATTTTCTTTCCAGGAGAACATCATATAGGGTTGAGCTATGATTGCTAAAGCATTTGACAGCAAAGCTCTAGCAAGTACCAGCAATGCCACCCCTCATGGCCAAAGCAGGACATAATTTTTGCAAATCTGAAGCTGAGATCAACAGGTTTAAGTTTTCATTTTCCAATCAGAAAAAACAGAAAGAATATACAACAATTAAAACATTATTCAAACAGCAAGATGAATTTAAAAAGGAGTTACGATGCTTTGAATAATTGAGAAGAAACAGTTCAAACAGGATGTGACTTATGCATGTGGAATTGATGCTTTTACAAGAAATAAGTCACTATACTATTCAACTGATTTTTTCCCCTAAAATAATAATCTCATCTGGCAATGACAGAGGAGAACCCGAGCTTTGGACCTCAGTCTCCAATAAACTGTTCTGCCTTCTGACTGACATAAAATGGACAGAGAGCCTACAGGTCGATAAGCTGATGTAGCCACAGGGGGACTGCAATCAAGCGTGTTCTAAAGTCTGGCATTGTCAATATAATCCATCTCTCCAATTTAGATTAGTTTATTTTATCTCAGCAATTGTAAAATGGTCAATTCTTACTATTCCTGGGGACATGAAGAACATAAAAAAATAGGACATCATCAGTGCAGTTGGTTGATGTTGATACTAAGTAGGCTCCCCTTCTAAAAAAAGCTATTTTCACAACACAGGAAAGTTAAAATGATCTAACAATATTACAGTATATTAATAATAAAAAACCACATTAGGAATAATATGTGACTAGTGACTGATGGAAAACTATTAAACTCTTCCTATACTTCTGAAGAAAAAGAAATAAAAAATTTACCCTTATTGGAGGGATTGTCAAGTCTTTCCCCAGGGTGCTGGGTGAGGAGAGAAGCACAGGAAGAGACAACATATCAAGGCTGACAACACCAACTGCAGTCCTGTGAAATTCACTCAGGACAAGTTGCTCAAAGCTACTTGATTGCTTAAATTCCTGTTATTGTAGATGTGTAAAACTTTCACTACGTCTGAGAAATTATGTCATTTCACAAGCAGATCCCTTGCACAATGCAATTTTGGCAGATGGATAAAGAAGCCAGGTTTCATGTCATGCTCACACAGAACCCATTTCAGTAAAGTAGTCCAGGTTTTACCAGATGCTCAATGGCACAAGTTTTTCTTTCCAAGTGGGGACAGGATTTAGAGTCAAGATACATAGTGTTAATTGCAGCTAAACATCTCTCTATTTAAAACTGTATGTATGTGTGTGGAGTTTAGTTGTGTCGGGTTTTTATTTTTTTAGTTTGGGGTTTTTTTTGGGGGGGGGGATGTTTGTTTTGAATTTTGGGAGGGTTGTTTGCTGGGGGTATTTTATTTTATTGGGGTTTTTTTTTTTAGATGTAGGGAAATACATTAAAATTCTTAAAATTATTTTCTCATGGTTACATCACTAGGCTCTCTTCATCAAGGACAATATGGTTCTTCCTGTCACATTTGCAGAGCTAAGATTTCCAATTAATTCATTTTACTGACATTGTAGTTGCTGAAATATTACAATTAATATAGTTTAGATTGAGCTCAGGTATTTTCAGCCATTTTGTTTCTTCCCTCCAGTTTAGATTTTGTTACAAGAGGAGTCCTGTCTTCAGTGGCAGCTGCCCTACTGCAGAAGCACACATGAAAACTTTCCTACACAGAATCACCCTTGGGAGAAAGGGGAAAACTGAAAAATCTGCCTGGCTGGGAAGGCAGTGAACAAAAACCCAGCGCAAAGTCAAGTCAGTTATGACTGTACCAAAAGCTTGCTCACACAGGTCAGGAACATCAACTAACCCTGTGGCAGAATAAAGGCAGACATCAGTGGAATATCTAGTACTGTAGCTCTGGTATAGACTTTATCAGAAGAAAGTCCAGAAAGAAAAAGTTTATGTTTAATAAACTATCAATGATTCAACAGTTTAGCAATGCCAGGGAAAAAAACCAAACAGACAAAACCCCACCTATGCCATTTTGAAGCAATGCTTAAAACTGAACCATGCAGGCAATATTGGAGATTATGGAAACTTAAATGTAGAGGTAGTTAAGAGAATTTGCTCTGAAAAACTTGTAAATCTACTAGTGATTTTTCATGTGAAAGATCTGCTTAGCTGGTGTAATTTTAAATATCTGAATACATATAATTATTACACAGATCTCATTCTCTTACCAAACCAGGATTTCACCACACTGCTCTCCCCCTCCACATATAGGACTAATGTGTTTCTCCCACAAAAAATGAAAAAGAAAGGATCCATATCAGCATGCCACCTGAAGCAGAATCTTTGCCTATAGACTTACAAAAGTTAACGTTACGACTAGATTAATGCCCTGGCCCAATGGGTAGAAAGGCAGCACTTTTTACTTTGCCCTCAGGAGGAAGGCTCAAGGTTGTGTCAGAATTAGTTAGGTTAGTGCAAACAGGAGGTATGTTCGAGTTTTAAAGATGCAGTGAGGAAGGAAGTAGTTGCTCTCCTTGTTCACAATTTGTTTTGCAAAAAGGAACATGACTGAAAAATTACTGACAGTAATGCTTGAAATTTAATCCCTCACCAAGGGAACAAGAAAAAATTCTATAAATAGGCAGTGCCAATTGATATAATAGACTGCTCTGGAATTGAACGTCTTCCTAAGACACACTGAAAGAAAGAGACAAAATTGATACAGAGGCTTTTACGTGACACCAATGTACACGAAACACATAATTGCTATACAATATTAAATAAGACATAATTACTGTATGATATTTAGTTAATTGCATTGCAAGAACAAAAAGCTAGCTGATGACATACAGTTTTCTCTTAAGATTTTGAAGGCTGAACAACCTCTTCTTTTCCTGCCCCCAAACTCTGAAAAGCAAAACAGGTTTTGAACCCTGCAGTATGTGCTCCAGGCAGGCCTGCTATCTGGTGTCCACCTGGTTGATCTTTCATAAGCTATAGAAAATAGACAAGATTTGGTCCTCTAAGGTAGCACAATTGCAGAAAATTTAAAAAATTTCCTTTTCAATGAGGCCTCCTTCATAGTAAACAGGTGTACTTACTGTATTCTACAATTAATAACTTGTATTAGATCACTTAATCTGAAGTACACTCTAAATCTGAAGCCTTCTTATTTATGATGATGCAATCTCTGGTTAGCCTGCCTAGTGTTTCAGGAAGTTTGCAGCTTTGTTTTCACTTACAGTTGGTTTTTTTATTGTGTCTGTGGGTGTGTGGTTATTTTTTTAAATCAGCCTGGATGAACAGTTTTGACATATAGAGAGATTTCAAAAAAGCACATCTCTACCTTTGAAAATTTTTCACTCAGTTCTTGGGGATCAGTAAAACACCAAACACAAAGACAGAACTCAGAAGGCATTTAAAAGAACAGAAATGTCAATTCAAATAAACACTTGTGAAAAAGAACACACCTCTTGGACATACTTTTAGCTATTTCCAGTGGCATACATTTGAAAAAAACAGGAAAATATAATCTCTTTCATTCAAAGGCCAAAGTTAGCCTAAATCAAGGAAGATATATTTCTAATGATTACTACAAGAAAATCTCACAATGCAGAGGTTTAAAAAGAGTAAACAAACTGCCCCAAATTATGGCAAATCACAGGTCTTTGTTAAAACCAGTAAAATCCTTCCCATGCTCTGTTTCTTGAGCTGTTTGCTGATGCTTGGACAAATAGAGATGGATCACAAAGGCCAACTTGTCTAACTGCTCTTCTGCAGTTTAACACTTCTGCATATAATGTATGCCCCAAGGGACGTGTTTCTTTGGAAAGAGGTCACAGAGACAAAAATTATTGTAAGACTACTCCACTCCTCTTTTAAAGAAAGTTGACTATAGCTGCAGTGACCAAACATTCATCATCCAGCTATGCAGTTCTAAGGTGTCAAACCACTACCTGATCAAAAAATTCCCACACACCTGGGCAGCCTAAAATTGCTGACTGTTTTAACACAAGCTTGACAATTAATTTGGGGTATTTCACTATTAGGTCTTATTTGGATGCATTGATTAGAGAACTAAAAGTGATAGCTGAGTTAGTGAAAGTAATTATTATCTAGTTTGCTTTGATGTGCAGACTGAAGGCACAGTCACAATCAATAGATGCTGCTGTCGGTGCTTTAGGAGGGTCAGTTTTCCAAAGCTGAAAGCAAAGATGAGTGGAAGTTGTAAAAAATAAACGTGAACAAAGATGTAAACAAATGAATCCACTGAGAAGGAGAAACGTTTTACTACAATTTCCAACCTATGCTGACAATTTAGTATTTATGAAAGTAGTATTATATGGTTAAAATAATAACCTGTTCAAAAAGTGAGGAAAAAAGCTCTAGAGGTTTTTTGTGTCCCCTCTCCCTGGTCCTTTCTTTGAAAAGGAAAAACTGATAGCAACAAGCTCAAGGCACGAAAGGCAAAGTAAAAGAATCAAAAGAAGTGTAGTTCAGCTCATCAAGAACTACAAAAAAGGTATTAACTTACACTGGAATAAATTAATTATTAGCGAAAGAGTAAGTAAAGAGTTGGATAGAACATTAGGTGGATGTAGGAGAAAAAATGTTTAATACTTATTTCTACACTATTGGATTATTTTACAATAACAACCATTTTCTTCTCTGCCATTAACTAGCATATAAAAGTAATAGGTTAAATACTTTCAAATACACCCCAAGATATCAAAACCATCCACAAAGTTACCACAATGTTTGCATCCACTCTGAGGAAAACATGGAGCAATGAAGTTGTTCTGTGGAGTTACAGTTGCACCACTAATTTGAAAGCATAAACTGGACCATCCTTGATAACACTGCTAAGTAGTCAGACAAACTCTAACCCTAAAGAACAATAAAGAGACAAAGGACCCCTCCAAAACCCTATACAGCATACCAGAAGATTATGGATGTGCAACTTATTAAAAAAGGTTTTAAGAAAGAGAGGCATGAACAAATTAAATTGTACATTTTTCACTTATTTTTTGTTTAAGTCTATCCATCTACCCAAGCTGGACATATTTAACAACCAGCTGAGGGACAGCCCCAGCTGCATTGCAGGAGTGACTTCAAAGGGAGGCTTAGCAGGCACAATGAGCCTTTCTGACAGTAACCAGGACGTTTCTTCTTAGGTGCAAAAAGTACTTGGTTTCCTTTCAAGTCACCTGAGGGGGGAGAGGGGGAAGTCAAACCAGAAAGGCATAATTAAGATGAAAGAGTGAGGGCGATACAGCCAGGTGGAAACGTTAATCAGAGGCACTACAGCTGGTGCACCCAGGCCAGACAGCCCTGCCATGGTCCACTTCTGTGGGCACTGCAAGTGCAAAGTTTTTACATGATACATAAGGGGGGTGTACACCTTCGAAAAAGTGAAGGATGAGCCCTAATTAAGCAGTAATTTTAGAGCTGTACTAACTACATAACTTGACCTTGCTGCCTGCCCACACACACCTCAGACCTCTTCCCCTCTGTGTGGCCTGACACTGTTAGCGGGCCCAGTGCTGCTAGGTTTGGGGTTTGTTTCTGCAGCCGGATGCCTTTGACAGCTGCTAAACAATGTTTGCCTCTCTTGGCCCCACAAGGTATCTGATACCCCAATCTCTAATACATCTGCAGCTTCATGCCAGCACCTTGCATTGCAGAAGAACTACAAACAGGAAACCTCAAGACTAGTTTAGTGGTAACGAATTTCTGCTAAGCTCCAATAGAGCACAGAACTTAAGCTTGTTTTTTGTCTTTTAAGTGGCTTAGAAGTCTTTTTAAAAGACACAAAGAAAAATGAGAATACATATTAGAAACACCCAGAAATACATCCTTCCTGCAAAGGAGTCAGTACAGCATTTTATCATTCAACAAAAATTAAATCTTCGTGTGTTTATATAAGAATGTACTGAAAGTAGTTTGTAAAAAAACTTCCTTCCCAATGTTTTCATTAATCCTGTCACACAAATAAGTCTGCCCAAATGAAGCAGGGAGTGCTTCAAATGATCTCTAAAAATACTTGGCCCAGTACTGTTCATGTCTTCATCAGCGATATAGACAGCGGGATTGAGTGCACCCTCAGCAAGTCTGTTTGGTAGACAACACCAAACTAAGTGTGGTACGATCAACATAACTGAAGGATGGGATGCCATCCAGAGGGACCTGGACAAGCTTGAGAAGTGGGCCTGTGGACACCTCATGAGGGCCAAGTACAAGGTGCTGCAGCTGGGTCAGAGCAACACCTGGTATTGGTACAAGCTCAGGGATGAAGGAATTGAGAGCAGCCCCATGGAGAAGGACTGTGGAGTACTGGTAGATGAAAGGCTGGATGGCCCACCAATGTCCACTTGCAGTCCAGAAAGCCAACTGCATCCTGGGCTATACCAAAAGCAGTGTGGCCAGCAGGTCAAAGAAGGTAATTCTGCCCCTCTACTCTGCTCTGGTGAGACCCCACCTGGAGTACCGTGCTCATCTCTGGAGCCCTCAGCACAGGAAAGACATGGACCTGTTGGAGTGGTCCAAATGAGGGCCACAAAGGTGATCAGTGGGCTGGAGCACCTCTTCTATGAAGACAGCCTGAGAGACTTGGGGTTGTTTAGCTTGGAGAAGATAAGACCTTACAGCACCTTCCAGTACGTAAAGGGCACCCCCATAAAGATGGGAACAGACTTTTTAGCAGGGCCTATTGGTACAGGACAAGGGGTGATGACTTTAAAATAAGAGGGTAGATTTAGACTAGATATAAGGAAGAAATTTTTTACAATGACTGTAGTGAAACATTGGAACAGGTTGCCCAGAGAGGAGGTAGATGCCCCTTCCCTAGAAACATGCACGGTCAGGCTAGATATAGGGCTCTGAGCAATCTGATCTACTAGAAGATGTTCCTGCTCACTGCAGGGGTTGTTGGACTAGATGATCTTTAAAGGTCTCTTCCAACCCTTAATATTTTATGATTCTATGAAAGCAAAAGATACTTTAGCCTGCCAACTTTAGTGGTGGAAAGAGAAAGCCTTCCAGGTAGGCTGCTGCAGCATCAGTAGAACACAAATCTGAGTTCTGGGTTTCTATTAATCTTGCAATACCACCCTAATTTCATATGCTATTCACTCGTTTCATGCTGTGACCTTCACACAATCTAAGTCTCTCAATTCCATATTTTAAAAAATTTTGTTAGTAATACTGCTATGCCACAGAATTTCCTCATCTGGGGCAATTCAAGGTACAAATGCTTAATGAGTGTGAAAGTCTTTAAGACATGTAATACGAAGTACTATCTTTTCTATTTTTGTGATAAGCACTCCGCTGTTTCAGGAAGCTAAGTTTTTAAAAATCTTTTGATATTTTACTTGAAAAGGATATTTCTATAGCCTTTTTGGAACAGCATGCCTATTATATAAAGTAGGCAGTGTTCGTTTTTAGCGTCTCACAGATGATTTAAATTTAAAATTCTATTTCAAAGGACAAAAGGCTGGTATTTTTACAGGAACAAGATGGTATTATAGCAACTCACGTTAAAGTTTCACAGCACTAACTGTGAGCCTTATAACATATCTATGCTTAAAAGATAGATAATAATAGTAATAATAGTTACAGAAAAAACACTAATAGGTCTTTAACTACTAAGTGGAGACTGAGTATGGTTGCAGACAGGGCAAAGGGCTTATAAGAAAAACCTACCTCAAGTCTTTCCATAAACATGGGATAAGAACTTAAGAGATTAAAAAACCCAAACAAATATATTTCAGCTTGTTTGGAAGGTGTGTTTTGTGTTATGTGGAGGGGATGTTGTTTTTAAGGAATATATATTTTTATGTCATTCAGAAAACAGGACAAAGATTAACAGACAGTACTGGCAATCTGCTAGAGATCAAGCAAAAAAAGACTAAGAGAAAGGATTTTTGTAGTTAGATGATTTTATTCCTACTTCACCTCACCCAGACAATATTTTTGGTAGAAAGTATTTCCCCATATCTTGAAGGCTATACAAAATTCTTTTCATGCCCTTCTTACCAGAAAACACGAGGAACATGAGTTATCATTTTGCTGGTTTTAATTTGTTGAAAGATGAGAAAAAACAATAAATGTCTGAATATAAAGCAACTCCAACGGCAGAGAGTCAGCTAACATCCTTTCCTAGGAACCCCTCCCTCCAGCCTTTAGCCCCCACGTGCTCGTGCCATCTGCTCTCAACCTTCCTTTCCTGTTGTTGCAATCCCCAGCAGCAGGCAGGGCTCAGGAAGATGCTGGCAGCAGCTGGAAGTTTTTGATTGTGCCTCCATCAGAAACCTACACAGGTGCAGCTACAGTGGGTGACCCAACCTGAGGTGATTTTTTTCCACTATTAGTGCAAAAAGATTTTTCTTGCTTTATTTTGAAGGCACTGCCATCAAGAGTGACGGTACATTCTAGACAAGAATGGGGAAAACCCCCACTGAGGACATCTTCAGACCCTTTGGTTGCAAACAACATGAGACGAACAGGGAGGTGGCAACTTTTCTGGACTATGTTTCTTGGCTACAGAGTAAATAAAACAGAATCCCAAACTGTCTCACATTTAAATACAGCGAGAGAGTCAGAAAAGAGCATCAGCTCACCTTTTCCTGAATTCATTTAAAAGCAGTTTCAGAAAAAAACATGTAGCTAATAAGCAACTCATCTGCACTAAAGGAAGCTTTTGGAAAAGAGACCTCATCTCGCCTCTAAAACAGTAGCAGTGACTAATGGTCACGTCTTTGCAGATGTCAGAGACATCTAAATCAGAGACACAGATAAACTTAATGTTTGCTGATGGTGTTCTGGATGGCTTTCTCCATTCCTCCCAGCAGACAGCATTTAAGTTTACCTCTCTATTCAGAAACACATGAAAACAAAAACAAACAAGATAAAAGAGAAGGGAAAGTCCAGGAGGAATATAACATATCTTAGGTGCCTACACAAGACAAAATTACAAACCATTTCACACCTAACAACCTTTCCACAGTCCCTTACAAAAATGGGGTAGGAGGAAGTCAAGCACACAAGATCAGGAAAAAAACCAGAGGTTCTTCTGAGAGGACATTTAGGTAATATTATCTATATGACAAACTAGTGAAACACGCTCTGTGAAAGAACAAATAAGGTGTACCTCTGTTCATGCACTTTCATCCTCACTATCAATAAATCTTCCTTCTCTCCTCAAAATTAAAGCAGCCAGGCACTCAGGACATGGTGAACACCTTGAGATTTTGTAAAGAAGACACCCTTGAATTTCTTTCAAGATTACAAATAATATTTGAATGATTTGCTTCCATTGCTCCTTCTTTTCCCATAACTCAACCATTCAATGGTCTGCAGGAGTTATTTTTCACTGGAAGTGTTAGTACACTTATGTATTGTATAAACAAAGAACAGTCCTCAGACATAAGAAGTTTAACCTTGATCTTGCACAGAAGGACAAAGCTCAGAATCAGTGTGGATTGCTAAGTTTTACTGCTAATCCCTTGAAACACCGCTACCTACTTTTCAAGGGATTTCACTTTAAACTGTCTATAAAATGCTGAAAATAAAATTGAACTGCTGACCTTCTGTTCCCCAATGGAAAAATCATACATTCACTTTTTAACTAGAAAGAGGAAGAGATGTTTGTTCAGTTCAAAAACCCATTTATTTCCAAAGTTGTTTAAGGAAAAAAAAAAAAAAAGAAAAAAAAAAAAAGAGTACATTGTCCATTTCTAGACAATGTTCACTTTATAGTCTTAAGCAATTTATGAACTGCTTTTCAAAAACCCTCATTCAATCTACCTCATAACAGTAGGAAAATGTGAAAAATACATTTATTAAAACAATTTTAAACTTTTTAACTTATACAGTACTAAGTAATTTAAGGGCCCTGTTCAGACTCTCCTCCTGTGAGCTTTTCAGTTTACTGTAATTTCAAATATTGAATCAATTCTTAGACTTTTGGATTTTTTATTAGCAAGTCACCCACACCAGAATTTTTATCCAATATAAAAATCTCCGTTGTAGCAGTGAAAAAAAAAAAAAATTAGATGCTTCTCAAGATAATTTAAATCTCAAGGTAAAGTTCCATAGATTTTTACCTGAATTTGGGGTAAATGAGCTTGGAGAGCTTCTCAGGCAAAAAGCTACTTTCTAGAAACAGGGTTTTTGAATAGTACAACTAAAAATAATCACTAGATGTAAGATACCATTCTTGATTCTGTTCTTATGTATGTAACTAAAGAGGCAGCTTGAGAGATACAAGGTTAGATTTCATTAAGAAACAGCTAATACCATTGAATTTATTCCTGTATAAATCTGTACATGTTCCTGAAGAAGACTGGACTATGAGATAGTTACTCAGAAAGCTACGCTTTTAATTTCCTGCTAGGATATTTATCAAGAGAAAGTACAATTTAAATAAAGAAACACTTGGATCTTGCATGAAATGACAGTGAATGCTGTAGCTTCATAAGTCTCTTGACCATCACACTGACCGCGTGCTAATGCTATACAACCAAGACAGTATAAGCCCAGGCAAGAAACAACAATCCCAGTCTTCCCCCAGAGATATTTATTCTAACAGAACTTCAGAGTCAAGGCAGGAATCCTCTCATTGCTCCCAAAACACAAGTGCAGAGGAAACACTATCCCCCACACTTGCCCAAATAAAACAGGTTTCAAAATTACTTACCCTATAACTCTTCAAAAATGCTTTAAATTTAAAATCAAGACAACATTTTTGGTCCTGAATGTTGGCAGCATTCATTATCTCAATCAAACCTATCTTCCTCCAGTTCAAATGAGGTCCTCTTCCAAAAATTGTACTTGTGAATGCTCTGCCACACAATTACAGCAGCTAGCTATTGTTAATTCCTCAGTCGATGGGGAGGGACACGAAGCCAAGAGGGAAGCACCATTCACCAAAGGGGGAAAGGATGAAAGAGGATTTTCTGAAACCCTTCTGCCAGGCATTCTCCAGAGAACACAGGCTGCTGTAAGCGTGTTAGGAAGATGCTCCCTATTCTGAACTCTTACGTTCAGGTGCCAGCTGCTCTAAGACAGCTTACACAGACAATCTAAAAAGTTGTTCCACTGCTATTATCTCAACACGATTTTCCACTGCACCAGCACTGCTGCTCAAAAGGATAAGGCATTCTGAAACTAAATTTTTACTGCAGAAATATCTGACTTTTTTCATAGAAACAGATACCCAAAACCAAGAATAAGCAATTAAATCTAAATTTCTCAGAGCAAAATATACATTCAACAGGGACCAACATAGCCTGGTGACACACTGGACTCTCATCTTCCTTTATTCCTCCTCTCATCTCCAGTGCTTTAACAAAACTGAGTGTTTCCAAACTCCTTTAAAACTTTTAGTGTTTTTATCTTCTGTCAGAAATTCCTCCACAGCTTACTTTTTCTGAATAAAATCTCCGTGCAGTAAATTGGTTCAAAATTAAACATTTTCCTTTGGCTGCTACATCAAATTCCCTTTCATCCAGAAATATTATGCACTCTTACACTGATGTTGCATCCTGACATGCTTACAGACACATTTTCTTCCTTACTCCCACCAGATAACAATAAAATGCATCAACAAATATGAAGGGAAAATAATAGCAGCCAAATAATTTCCAGACATGGAGAGAAACTGTACTAGAACAAAGATCACATAAAGGAAAATCAGGCTCAAAACCACAGGTCTGAAATGTGGAAGTATAGCCACAGAGTTCTCATTCCTTCTAAATTAATACATATTATGAATTTTATATTGCTATCAATTTTCAATAAAAATGACTATGCCATCCGTCCCATACACCAGTTTAGCTGAGAGCCATATAAAACACTTGACAGCTTCTTGTCTTACCTGTAGTCAATATCCAAGAGCAACACACCACAACCCTGTTCTAAGTAATATTACAACAGAATTAGACAATTTCTTCCTTACCTCAGACCTTACTGAGAGAGGTCAACAGTGTTATCAAATCTGCATCAGGTCGCAATGAAAATGGTTTTTAAAAGAAAATTCATACACAAATATTAGGAGCCATGGAGCAATATATTAAAGGAGCAGCAAGTTACAATCTCTTACCGCACTGGAAGTAGAAGATAAAAATTCTCAAATCACCTCAACATAATACAGAATAAAATAGAAAATAGAGAAACAAAAAGTAAAGAGAATAGGGAGAAGTGGGAAGGTACAGGTATCCCCTCCCTCCCTGGACCTCAGGGAGAACTTACAGAAGAGAGATCCCTTCTCCTTTCCTGCACCACAGAACCTCTGAATACTTCAAGTGACTAATACCAAGAATTTTTATTTTATTTGTTCTTGTTCTTAAGCTTCTTGTTGAACATTAAGCTCTGAGGAACAGGTCTTGGTCTGAAGTGTTATTTGATGCCTTGTTCCTGCTCCTCTAGTGTGTAATAAATACATTTGGGTTCAAGAAACTCAACCTTGAAACCAAGCCACAGTCCATAAAGGTAAGCAGCATTATGTCATTGCATCAAAATCTGCCCTCAGTTTTTGTTTCTCTTATTTTTAAGAATTCTGCATGATTACTTAGGGTACTGACTCAGGATGTGGAGATGTCCAACCACCACCTACAGGCCAGAATCCTTAGTCTGACCTGTGAGTTGTCATTTTCCTTCACTTCTGCTAAACTACAGGCAGGGAACAGGTCACAACAACCAGCAGGCTTCTGATCTCTCTGCTGCCACTTTTTTTCCCTAAGAATATGAAGCAGCAGCTTCTCCTCACACAATGGACATAAACCCAGCACACAAATGATACACCCCCATTTTGGCCACAAAATGGTGTGTTAGCAGTTACATGGAAGGCCTACAGCTCACAGGCCAAGACTTCAGGAAGTCTCAGTAATTTACTGCAGTCAGAAAGTGTGTTACAGCAGCCATGCACCTAAAGAGTGCCTGAAGCACAAGTCAGCAGCTGCAATTGCAAGTTTCCATTATCCCTTGGACGATAAATTTGATTTCTAAGGAGCACAACTGTCAAAGCCTTGCTTATGAGAGCTAGTTTCAAAATCAGTTTTATAAACATACACACACACACACAAGGTTTGTAGTTCTAGTCAAAACATTCAAGTAAACTCAAGGATGTCACACCCTTTTGTTTTGAGATAAATGCTTTAGTTTACCGAGCACGCTGGTTTTCATCATAATGAACCAGTACTCTCCCTAGCAATAATGGGACAGACCTTTCCAGATCCTATGCAAATCCAGGGCTGGCAGAAAATACCATTCAGTAATCTTCAGGGAGAACTAAGAAAGGAAAACTAATCCTCTGACTGTTTAATCTTGAAAAACAAATTCAGAGATCAAATATGAAGAAATGTCTAACCCTCATTCAACAGCATTTTTTGGGCTGGTATGTGATAACCTGAGAACTAATGGTATGAGACAACTGAGCTTATCAGGGAATGTGCTAAGAGCTACAGATTTTAGTGCAAGATAGAGAATTCAAAATCAGCCTTTTGGGAAAATCTGGATCCCCCAACTTCCTACTGGGAAATGATCTCTCCGATATCACCTGCTTTAGCTACTTGCACATAGGAACACGTCTGCTAAAACATCAGTATTGTACACCAGAAAAAAAAATCAGGCTAGAGGTAAATTTTAAATTGTTAGTAGGAAGAAGTGAAACAAGCTGTCACAAGAAAAAGATGTGCTAAAAAAATGTGAGGACTCAAAGTAGTGAGGAAAAAACCCCCATGTGAGTAGCAATGACAGTAGCAGGGGACCTGCTGGAAGCATTATGCATACAGCTGCTGAATCAAAAAGCAGAAGGATCACTTAAAAGAAAGGAGGGGTGATAAAAGAGGATGATGGAGCAGGTAGAAAAAAAGCTGCACAGAGGCTCTATTATGTGGAACAACTACAAGCAGCTAAGGAAGACAACAGTCTCCAAAATAAGGAGGGATGATTGCTGCAGGTGATCCCTGAAACAAAAGGGTTGGAAGAGATAGCACAAAGCAAAGCGGGGATTAAACCCAAAAGACTGCAAGGAACCTGTGATATCTTCAAATGAGACTCTCAAACTTAAAATCAGGGAAAGAAAAATATACCGTAAAAGGTTTGTATCGGTACGCATATTATTTATTCTATACTTCATGTTGCTGTCGGCTTAAAAAATAAACAACAGGACAAGTTCATTTTCTCAGTCCTCTCTGCTTAGTACAATTGGAGCTTTGTTACTACAGTGCAAACATTAATTGTAATCCAAGATTAGTTAACCAAGTTATTAGAAACAGAATTCCACAAGAAATATCCCACACTAACCTTTAAGTATTTTTCTGTTCTGTGAAATTCACCGATTTCAGCAGTTACCCAGAGTGTCCCACTAGATAACACACACAAAACCATTCACCAGATACTGATCAAGACTAACTACACGAACAGTTTCTTCACATTCATTACAAGCCCAACTGTTTTTAATATCATAATAGATTTGAGGCAATACATATCATTTGAATATGGAATGTTACACTCATGCAGATGACAAATGCTTCTTTATGGGGCAGTCACACCTTGGAATAACTCAGTGGCCTCAGCTGCTAATCTGCTTCTTCCTTCAGGAGGGCTTGGGATGACCACCCCTCCCCCTGCACCGATACAGCCCTATGGAACTACACTGTGCTGGCACAAGGACTGCTCCTGGACCCCACATCCCAAAAGCATCAAGACAACTTGCCCCAACATTTGACTCTATGTAACTCACCGAAGTCACAAACACGTTCAGCATCTCAGGACACCCTCCCTGTGATGTAGCTTAACTGCTTAAGCTATTTTTAAGTGTTTTTCAAGATCATATTCTAAGTCACATCAGTTGTCCCTCAAAAGTGCAGTGCATACTTAAATCTTCTAACAGAAACTGGTGGAACACCTGGATATATTTATTTAGAAACCACAGAAACAGGGGCTCAATAACCTGTTCTGTCAGTGGCATTCCTCTGAACACTGGTTAAGACACCAAGGTTGGTCACTGACTGTTTTATACTCAGTTCACTAATATACATGAGCGAGCTAATTCGTACCCAAGTGTAACTATTTTACATACATTAACTCAGCTATATTCATGAGAAACATGCTAGATTCTTTCCAGCAGGCAAAGTATTTTTGGCTTAGAAAAAGAGACACTCTGGATAACAAGACAGCCAAAGTCCATACTGGTTATCATACCATAAAACTACTTCCACCAGGAAAAACGTGGTCATTGTTTTATTTTAATTGAAATGAATTTTCACATATTGATGAAAGCTGTGCAGTGTTCTCTGACGAGGAATCCATATGGACTGCAGTTTAAGCACACTGCAAAGGCCATTTGTGGGTTGTAACGTACTGTTGATAACTTACAACCATGAGTTGCAACTGAAGCTATCAAAGCTGGAAAAAATAGACAATTGATTCTCAATCAATTTTCATATTATTAGTAAATTAAAACATGACTGTATTTCAAGCAAAGAACTATAATTACTACAAAGAGAAACAGAAAAATTGAGTAAAGAAAAGGTTAAACCAGAAAGTAATAAAAGGACATAATTCAGGGAAGATCAGTTTATTTGGGGTGTATACCTGTGGTTATGGAACTGTAGGAGTGGGCTGAGAGTGCTCTTCTCTACTGTCCACAATTACAGGCTATGCCGCTAGCATAACATAATGAGAAGCATTCTACAAATTCATTTATCATACTAAATGTTTGTAAATATATTTAAGTAATACTAAAGTTCCATTCAAAGGCTTAAAAATCAACATTTTAAGCACCTGGGATAATTGGCATAATTACAGAAGATTAATTTTTTTTAAGGGAAAGGAATCCAGACATCTACTCAGCACATACCTTTCATTCTCTTCATAACTGTCAGAATCAAAGTTTCCCATAACTAACTCATATCAAACACTTAGAATAGGTATTGCTTTCCTTGAATTTAAAAACGTCAAAAATTAACAACTACAAACATATTGAATCACAGAAAAATACCTACACTCTGACTAGTTAGAAAAGCCAGGGTTATAAAATTTTTTAATACATTTAAAGACATATATCAGATAATTTGAAAATATAGCACAAAAGCCCATTATCTCAGAGATTCTACCCTAGTACTTCAGAATTTCTTTTTCAGTTTGAAGGAAACTGAATCATTTCCAAAAACGGAGACATTATAGTTAAGACTGGATTGTGTTTTTAATTCTAACTGGTTCACCTGCACTTTATTGAACAAATTAAGTCTAATTTCAACATCTCATAACACTTCACTGAACAAGTATTTAACAGAACTCACAACAACTATCAAGGCACACAAGGACTTCATATATTCCTTTTTATTTGAAGGTTCCAAAACGTCAATAATTAGACCACAACTTCCCGCTGAAGAAGGTAACATTACTTTTATTTTATAAACAGAGAATTTGAGTAAGAAATAATAAATCCACCTGGTACAGTAATGAATGAAGTTAAGATTCTGACTTTTCTGCTCCATGCTGCAGCCACTACAATGCTGGACATTCATTCAGTGTTCTGCCATTTTGCTTTTATGTTTCAGTACAGTTGTAATGAGTTTCTGTTGATAAATCACTATGAAGCCACAGAGATCAAGTACAGTTACTAGAAATTTACACAAATTAACAGAAAGAAGATAGCCAGATTAACACAAAGAATACTATGGGAACATCAGCTTTACTAGGCCACTTCAGGTCTTCAGCACCAGCCTAAGATACTCTCTATAAATTGAATGCCATTCTGTTCTGTTCCCACAGAAAACACAAAAACCCTTTTCCATACCTTCAGTACTCAATACTTTACTCTCAATACTCTCAAAGTTATTACCTAGTTTTTAGAATTCAATCAAGGAGTAATATTATGCCTGTTCCACCACAGACTATGTCTGGCTGCTACTCCTACATACTTCCCACACCACCATGGCACATGGGGGAAAATGTCCCAAGTCAAAGCAGTAGGTAGCAGGAGACAGGAGCCATAAAACAATATCTAGTGCTTAATTAATAGTCTGAGCCTATAATTTTTTCTTGTTTGCCTTTTTTTTTTTCTGAAGTAAGAGCTAGAACTGATTTGTCCCAGATCACTGACAGAAAAAGACTTGCTATTTAGTGTTGGGGTATCGTCAATTTAATCATTCACCCAGCAGCCAAAAAAAAAAAAAAAAATCACAACTACACCGCCATATAAGACCCAAAACCAAGCAATACACCCAGTTTGCTTGTTATCTTTAGTTTCGAAAATAACCACTGAACTTGAATCACTCACCTTTGGCACACTGTTAAAAGGATCCAGGCAGTGAAAGGCAAAACTCTCCGACAAAGTTATATACACCACCGTCTGAAACAATAAACAATACATATTTTAGTTCTAGCACTAAACTTAGAAGACCTGCAACTAGGTAATTTAGTTTTCATGCTATCAAAATCTCCTATGAGATGCTAAAGAGCTCTCAACCAATACAAGATCATTTTAACCACAAACTATCCAAACCACCTAGAAACTCAGCCTTCATAATACTGAGAAAAATCAGTCAAGAAGTGGAATTAAAAATTTTCCCTAGTTTTAGAAAGATTACATTTTACAAAGCACCATTATCTTCACTTTCATATTAGTCAGTTTAACTTGTCTGTATTTCCTAAGAGAAGGGAAATGCCATTACATGTGGAAAGAACGTGCACCAGCAAAAGTACAGTCAGCAATTTTGTGGGGCATCTGAGTATTTCCACCCAGGAGGCACTCACACACACTGGGATGTGTAATCCAGATGGATTAGTACCACATGTGGTTTGGGACCCTCTGCCACAAGAGAAAGTGACCCAACAAAAGTGAGCTCTGACAGAGGTGGCAAAGCTGCTTGTAGGGTTGGAGAACTTCGCTGAGGGAAATTCTGGCTGGATGCAAAGATGCCACGGGGGTTGCTAAGTACAGCCACATGCCCACATGCCCCCTGAAAAGTGATGGGCCTTCTTCCCATGCCTCAAATTCTACTGGACATGGCCCCAGCTGCAGCCTCAGCCCTTCCAGGAGCTGGACGGAACCTCCAGAGGTCCCTCCTGGCCTCCATTGTTGTTTTAAGTGTTTCATGCCACAAAAGTTGCTGTTCAGAAGAGACTTCAGAGCATTTAAACATTTATTTTCTGCTTTTTAATGACCCTTCTAACTCCATAGGGTGTCTGACAAATTCAGGCAGCATAAATCCATTAAGATGCAATTGAAAAAGAAGAAAAAAATTCTGAGCAACTTCCTGTGCTGCAGCCTCTACCTCATAAGGAGGATGTGTTACAACTCCTACACAACCTGAGGCCACTCATGCACAAATGTTTCTGTTCAAAGTCTTTTCTGAACAGATTCCAACCAGTTGTCACTCTACAAAAGCACCCTATGAAGAAATTAAACTTAAAGTAGCAATTCATCCAATGATCCCATGCGTCATAGAGAAGCAAGGGAAGAATAAAAAGTATTAACAAAGGTACTATAAATACCTTACGCAAGATGTTTAAAAGTGAGATTTAGACTTCCACACTCGTTAATAAGTGGAGTAAGAGAACTATTAAAGCCCCAGTTTGGCAGATATTTAAGCATAAACATATGTTAAGAGGTAAAGCACAAGAAACTCTCTGCCTCTCAGCTCCTGGCAGCTCACTCCCTGTTCCCCAGCAGCTGCAAGGGGAGACAAAGCATTTCCAACCCTCCTGAAAAACACAAGATTAAAAAACCCCAAACAAAACCCATCAAAACAGTAATGGAGGGTAGCAAATAATGAGGAAGTGTTATTTCAGCAGAAGAGCGTCCTAATCCAGTTCAGCACCTGAATGAAGATATGCCTGTGACAGCAGAAAGCAGACAGGACTGGACGGTGACCAATCCTTTCTCCTCTGCCAGGCGGTGGCTGGAATACCTGCCACTCCACCTGTGTTTTCTGCTTTCTGCAGACAGACTGCAGGTAACCACACTTTGCTATATCAGTTTTTCTAACTGATTATAGACCTTAACTGTGTTCTCACTGAAAACTGGTCTACTGAAATTATAGGGCAGATATCAACTTGGAAAGATACTTTAATAAATGATGGAACAGTAAAACCTGGAGGCAGAGCAAATGTATTTTCCTGCTGGTTGAATATTTTGTAGTACATGTTTTTCTCCTGTCAATAATACAAGGACATTTTTAATATTAATGGGGAAAAGTTAAAAAAAAAAAAAATCTTCATTTTTTGGTAAAGATCTTCTGAATAGTACTACCTTTTTTTTCCTTACCTCAAGAGTTATCTACTGCCCATTACTATCTATCACTGAAAAGCTATACCAAGCCTCTGATATTTTTGTTGGAGTTTTTTTTTGTTGTTTTGTTTTGTTCCTTAAAGAAAAACCCAACACTCTCTAAATTACTATTTTCACCTTCACAAATGCACATTTGTATGTAGAATGCGTGTTTGAAAGTGAGTCGGAAAACAATGCTGTTCATCAGCAATACTTGAAAAACTAATCTTGTATTTATTAGTTAAATAGAGAGGAAGTACAGTTGGGGAAAAGAAAAAGAGTCCAAATTTCATCTAAACATATAAGAAAAGAATGAATCATGTTTATCTCAATGTAACAATGCTAACTTCCTTCCGTACAGCAAGAATGGTTCAATTATTGCAGCTCAATTAACACACACTAAAAGTAGCTCAGAATGTTAATGGTTACAGTGGACAGAGTCAAAAGAAGATGCACAAGCAAACCTCGTTCCTACCAACACTTTGATTGAAATAAAGTTCTTTTAATCTAAAAGACACACAAGATGGAGACTGGTCTCTGTCTTCTCTGGGCTCAATTTTGTTGTATTGTGACCTCCATTTCTGGTTTTCTCCTGATAAAAATCTTCACTTTGCTTTGGTAGAGCTATAGGAAGTTTTCTGTTATGAGTCACACTAACAGTCACTTCCCCAGAATCGTAGCCAATTTCCAGCACACACCTCCACAGACCAAAACTTCACCTAAAACATTGTGACTTGCCAAGTGACTCAAATTCAGGATGGAAACTTGGACCTCAAATATTCACTTATATTTTAAATATGTTGCTTGAAACAATCTTTCAGTTACAGAAGTTCAAGACCTTTCTTCTCAACACCGTCCACCCAAAAGACAAAGTGACACAGCATTAGAAACCTTGGGAAATCAAGTCAACAGCTTTCTTTGAATGGCAGCAAACAGAGGCACAGAGTTTGGCAGTCATGTTCCATGGCATCCCCAGTGCCCCTCACGTCTGTACCATTTATCATGATGCCCGTTTGTAACACCTCACTCAACATATATACTACTGCAGTAATGTCGGCCCTACTGCATGCAAAGTGCCACAGCTCCTTACCACTCATGCCTGCCTTCGTATCCTCGCTTTACTTGAGGCCCAGAGCAGATGAACAGAAGACAGTGATAAGGAACAGAAACAGCAGAGTATAGGAATTGGAGGAACACACGATTACAAACATGCAAGGAAGAAAGACAAATTTGTCCACACCTTAACAGTAACCTCAGTGACTCATTTGTTTTCTAGATGAAGGTCTTCTGAATACAAGAACTATACAAATCCCACTGTAAAAAGCCCCTTTCAATAGTCAGAAATAAAAGTTTGAACGTGAGGCTTGCGAACAAGCACCAAAGGTAAATATCAGGAACATCTAAGCACCTTATATTTTACTGTGTAATCTTTAAAGATGACAACCTAAAGAATAATCTAGGGCCCTTGTAATGAATGCACTACAAGTAACATCCACAGTTATTAACCACCTCTCCTTTCACTAATAGCTCTAATGTGCCCCATTTTCTTTATCTCCGTGGCTGAAATCCAGATTCAGCCTTACAGGGCCTATTTCGATGACAATTCTCTCAGGCTCTCTTCCCAATACCAACCCACCTCCTATTTATTCTTGACATGAAATCGCTAAAATAATCTCTTTGATACTTTATATGCTAATACACAAGAATGATCTGACCATAAACCTGTACTGCACAGAGTGGAAATTTTAACTCCAATTGACGTATTACTGCTGACCTTCTGGAGAACAAATGAAAAGCATCACATTAATACAAATTCTCCTGTGGAGAAGATCAAGCTGGCAATCTGCCAGTTCATTACACCATCTAGCTTCACTCCAACATTAAATATTGCCTTTCTTTGTAATTGACTGAAATACACTGGAGCATTTGCAGGTAACCACTTTGGGCTATTAAAGTATTCCATTAAGACTTCTCCATTAGGCAGATATTTCAAATGAAGTTACATCAAAATAGGCTATGTTCAAAATATTTTAACTATGCAGAAAATTGGGCAAGCACAATCCAGTTTCATGGAACAGCAGACAGATCAGCCTAAGTACTCAAAAGCTCAAATTTGCCTGAATTTGCTTAAAGGGAAAAGAAACATGCCAAATTTATTTAAGACTCTACTATATGCTCAGTATTTTAAACCTTCTAGTCATATATATCCTTTCAAAACTCATTTAATATTACCTTATTCTAAAGCTAAGAAAATGGTAATATTAAAATAATACTACAGTTACAGACTCACTATGAAACACAGGGAGAAAACAGAAAGGAAGACTGGATTCAAATCATATTTAAGGTTTCAGAAAGGCAGCAAATTGCAACGCTTCATTATAATACGTGTCAAACAACCAAAAACATTAAAATCCTTTTATACTATGTACTCTACACAACTAAGCTTTTCTTCTCTTAAGATTGTGGTTCCTTAACAGCAAAAGGAGCAAGTGAAATGAGGCACGAGAATAGGTTCACTGCCTTGCATGCAGAAAAGACTGCCAGATACTTAGAACACTGGAAAATATCTGAACTTGTATGCCAGCTGCAAAAATGAGACTAGCCCTTGAAGTAAAGACAAATTTCTGTGTTTAAATGGGCTTTTTTAAGCAGTCCAGATTTGGAGCCATCACCAGAGGCTGCACAGTTCAGCCTGAGAAATTTGTGTCTCTTCTGAACAGTGCAGGAGGTTATGCACCTTCTCTGTGCTACTACCTGCCACACCGGAGCTGCAGCACACCTCCCAGCCGTGCTGTTTGCAACAAAGACGAAGCAGTTGGACAGGTATCATTGGTCATTCAAACAACTATTTTATTTTTGGGGGGGTGGTGGTATGAAGAGAAACGCAGCTAGAGAAAACATGCTTGTCTCACACATCACATACAACCAAAGAGCCTACACTGACCTATATTCTCATGTAACTCCTGCAGTCAAATGCATATTCTCTACAGACTGGTGCATGCACGACATGTTTTCATGCAAACACAAGTAGTTGGTTGTCTATATAATATCAGTATTTAAAATAAATACTCCCAGTGTCAGATGACTTGTACATATATCCTCCAAATATATCAATGACTACCACCTTTTTAAACTGGAAAGAAATGAGGAGGGTTACATCTGTTAATGACTGCACCTACTAAGAATTCTACAACATATATTTGTAGAAATCCACATTATTTTAAGAGGAATCACATACCTCTTACATTCTTTCAGCTCTCCCCTAAAAGTCTGAGCTATTAAAAAGCTATTAAAAGCTATTTGGTATCAGCTGATGTTGATACCAAATTACTACCTAAAATCACTGTAATATGCAATTTTTTTAATTCCTGGGCTAAGCAGGATTTTCGATCTTGATACTTGCTGATATTGATCTAATTCATATTTGATTATGCTGAGCTGCAAACTTCCAGGGCAACCCCTGCCTGAGAAAAAGAAAAACCCCACAAAGTAGAGTAGATAAATCACGAATAAGAGGCCAGGAAGCTTCCTGCCCAGGAGGGCTACAAACTCTTTGAGAGGACACATAATACTGCAGTCTCAAACTCAAACAACCCTTAACCTGACCAGAAACCCAACATTATTGTTCAGACTGATAATTAAGCACCAAAATAAGTGCAAGTTGTGTCCAGTCACACTCTGCAAGCTGAAGGAAGCTCACAACAAAGGTACTATGACACCAAGATAGCCCCATGTTTTTTAAGCATTCCTATTCAAGAACCACATGTGAAAAGTGAAGTACTCAAACTCTGGTTTATATCAATTTTCTGATTTTTCCTTTTGCATGATAGTATGGAAACGGATCTCAAAATCTTTCTTGTTCTCTTTATTTAAGGGTTTAGAAGCTGGCTATGTAAATATAAGTATAAATATTCCTAAAGCCCACATAGGAGAAGCAACAAAGGTCTTGATTTATGCTTAGGGTGGCTCTAACCAGCTCAAAAACCCTTGAAAATGTATCCTGAAAGACCTACATTACCAATTATAACTGCCAAATAGATAAGCAGAAACCAAACTATATGTACCAAGGCTGTTCATAAACTCTGAGCATCTCTAGGGAAAGGTAAGGATTAGGCTTCAGCCTTAGGTAATACTTAACTAAGCATGCTTCTCAGGCCATGGTTTAAGCATGAGATAATTATTTTGGTTTCCTTAATAGGATACTTTATTATTCAAATTACAGATTTCATTTTCAGCAACATCTTAGCATCTATAGCTAATTGCTGTTTCTTCAGAATTTTATAAACTAGTATTTTGTACATACATTCTAATAATTGGTTCCATTTGAACTTCAGCCTTTTCCTGATTGATAATTTAAGGCTTTGTTTGTGAAAACTACACAACGACAGTCTTTTCCAATAAATATAAAACTAGTTCAGAGTCTTTGAGGATGACCTCAGTGGTTAACAACTCATCAGCCCAAGCAGCTCCTTCCCAAATCTATTTTTCCTATTGCATCTTTATGTAAAACATTTTAATGGCAAAGACATATAAGACCCACTGAATCATACCAGTCCTCCCAAACCTCTCTACTCAACTTTGAGCTTTCAATTTGATTCTTCGGATTTTAGGACTGTGAAAGATGACAACAAAAAGCATCTTAATATACTCTTTACAGTAATCTAGTTATCTGCACATGTAATTTACCGAAAATGCACGCCTCCACTGGAAAAAGCCATTCACAGATGCCTTTTGGAGAAGTGAAAACCACGTACTCCAATGAATTAACTGCCACAGAAGGATGTAACACTAACTCAGCATCAGAGAAACACTAGGGAGAAAGAGTTGGTTACCACTCATGGCTAAGACAACTAAGTTTAAAATAAGCAAATAAATCTCACACAGTTTGAGAAGACTTGCTTTGGTTCGAGATGTAACAGAAAACGGACTGTAGCAGGGCCTACAGACAGTGAAGTAAGGCAGACTCAGCCCACTGGCAATTCAAAGTTAAAGGTTGACTGCAGTCCTTATTAGAGTTCCTGTTCTGGCAAATTATTCATTCTTCCTTAGTCCCAAGAAACGCCTGAGTTGGTAGGATCACTACTTCCCAAGAACACAGTTCCCCAAAACACCTGATTTTTTTCTTCCAAGTTAACCATCAGAAAAGCAGTTGAAGCAGTTTTTGCCTGAACCACCAGAAATTTTGCTTTAGGTTGACAACAAGAAGAAAAACATTAATACAGCTTTGGTTTCACCACAGCACACAGCAGCTCTAGCCGCAGGCTCTGCTATTATTGCTGTTTGAAAGATAACTAGGTATTCCAAAATCTCACCATACCCAAATAAAATTTGGCAACAGTCCACCTTCTGAGGTTTTTAGCAGTGATTTTCTCCCTTTCATGTCTCATACTCATTTGATGGTGTCTTATTCTACTTATTTTAATCATGCCAATTCAGTGGCAGATTACAAATGAAAATGCAATAGAAACATTGAAGGCCCTGTAACAATAGTCAAAACAAAGATTTCCTATGGCAGCTGTCAAACTAATGACATCTCCAAAGCTATCTAAGTACAGTATCTGGGCAGAAATCCAATTATGTCAATTCTGTCTGAATACTCCAAAAGAGAGTCCTACTGGGGTTAGAAGTGGAAATAATTTTAAGCGCAGATTAGCTACATAAGCAGCTCCACTCTTGAAACCAGAACAAGAGACCCAAATCCTAAAGGCATGACATTTATCTGGACACAAGGGAGAGGGAAAAAAGAGCTGTTAGACATCTGGCAAAAGGTCAAAGCCAATTACCTTGTCCAAATTTGCCCCCCAAGATAATAACTTCCAGGTTCACTTTGAAAAAAGACATATTGACTCAAAGTAATTACAAATATTTCTGCTTACTTCTACATCCTCCACTATCATTTTGTTTCAAAACTTCTATTTCCCAATAAAACATTAACAGCAGTAGTATAACATGCCAACTTCCAAGAAGTATGAAATAAATTTATCTAAAATATACATAAAAGAAAGTAATATTCTCCCTCTTTTTGACAAAGGGTATTCAGGGCTTTTAATTCAAGAATATGATATCTCACTGACTTTGCTACTTTCCTTAAGCCATTTCAACTGCTGATTTCCCTTTCACCTTGGAAGTTAGTGCTTAATTATGTGGCAAATTCAGTTTGCTGAACCATGCCATAAGATTCTGTTTATTTGTTGTTTTAAAGCAGACAAGGATCAAGGCAGAAGAGGGGTGGAAACAGCCTTTTAATTCAACTAAGAAAAAAGATACAAGGACTTTTTCTTTCTTTGCAAGCATATTAAAATAACTGTTCTTGAAACTACAGATGAACATAAGTTTATCTGTTTTTTAAATTAAACTATTCAAGGGAGTGCTATGAAACTAAAGAAAAAACTGCATATGCCAAGTAACTGGAGCAATATATATTGGTTGGTAAATACATTCTACCTAGAAACATATCTCTATTATGAATAAACCTTTACATAAATATAAATATATTATAAATGAATGATGATGAAACATAGCAGACTCTGATTAGACAAAGATTCTAATCCTGATATGTCTGCAGAATGGAGAATGCTTTCAAAGGTAAGGATATAACTCACTTCACATATATCATAAGTGCTTCTGCTATCAACATGATATAAAATTCAAGAGAATGTCAAGCATTCATTATGAATGGGCCTATATTTAGGATTACTCCAGGCTTGTGCTTCTTTCACCAAGACTCACACAGTTAGAGGTGGGTGTTTTCTGTTGCTGTTTGATTGGGTTTTTTTCCTGACCACAGTCATGAAGGAAACTCAGAAAAAAAAGAACTCTTTTTGCTCAAAATGTGGTATGTTCTAGAGTGTACAACTAATTAAAAAAGAAACTTAACCCCCCTCCAGATAATACACAAATGCAGGGTTGCACTCCAGAGCTCAAGATAGCCTTAGTTCAAAATCAGTGCCAATGAAGAGCAGCTACCATCTTCACCTTCACTTCACATTAAGTGCCCACCTGCTCAGGGCACTTAAATCTCAAAATCCTTTTCCGAGGTATTCACAGAGACCCCTTTGCAAGGCAGTAGTTTTGGATATTACCAATTTGGACCAAATTCAAATCAGTAACCCATCATGTTTTCTGCTGTTAAAGTATAACTCCCAATATCAAACAGTAATTTTAACTAAACTTGTTATTAATATACTTTACTGTATTTACTTACAATGAAAATAATAGTTTATTTAAAATAGTTTCCAACTGAATCATGCAGTCAATGAGGTTGTCAAACATTTTGACAAAGCCTAGAACAAAATTCTTGAGCTACAATTTTGCACTTTTTTGAAGTTTAAGGATATATACAAAGAATCTATTTGTTTCCAGATCTTTATTATGTGAGATTTCATTTTTGCATTTCCTCTCTAGCACAACACTGAGTACAGTACCATGAATCCTCCTTCATGTCACATAGGCACTGCAAATCCAATTATGACTCTATTAGGTCTCATTTAAATCCCTACAGTAGGACAATAAACTGAACAAAATGAGCATCAGCACGTTTTTCAACCATCTTTACAGTATGACATAGCTAGCCATCACAGCTTAATAAAATTTCATTTACAAGAAAGGTAGCTCTGAATTTTCTTTCTCCTTCAGGCATTTCAGAGAGACTTGGGAAATGCCTCTTCTTCCCACCATCGCTTGAAGAAGCCAGTTGGCCTTGCTGTTTCATGGTTCTCAAACACCGCTGCCTTCTGCTTGTGGCACAGAAGTTTTCCTGTCTCAATGCTCAAAATGTATGTAAACCCTACTAATAACCACCAAGCAAATTCAACGTTTATTCCAATGGTGTTCCAGTTGTTGTTTTCTTGTTTGTTAGGCTCTGTTTTTCTTTTGTTTGTTTGTTGTTTTTCAAAGATTTCCTGGGTAAGGAATCCTTTGACAGAGGATGACACCAGATTGGAAAGTAGAGAGGGGAGATCAAAACAAAACCCCACCAATCTGAAGGATACTGAAAAGATGATGGTATTTTTAAAAACAAGCTCTTATTCTGTCTGAGTGTAAAAAACTATCATTGCTAAATATTGCAAAGTAAATCTGCACAACTTTCAGAAGCTCTGAATGCTTCACCACTTCAGTGCACTTCATTTATGGATATGTAATAATCATGTGTCCCTCTACCTTCATTACAATCTTTACAAAGTTCATCACACTACCCAAGCACTAATGTTTATAGATGTCCAGGTCTGTCCTTCCTTATGGGAATAAATAACTCAAAGAAAACAAATAAAAAAATTCCTCATTTGTAGTTAGCACTCGCCACAGACAAAGCTCTCCCTGAAGGATACACAAAAGCCTTGCTGAATAGCTCCTTTCTTAATAGCTGACCTGACTAAATCATCTTCCTCATTCAGGCTAGAAATCAAAATGTCATGATGACATTTAAACACATGATCTGTTGTTAAAAAACAAAAGCCAGGAAAATATATGCTGTCCACTTTCAAACATACTCCCAAACACTGTTTCTAGGACAGAAAGGTTCAAAGTTTCAAGAATAGATTTTAAAATAGTTCAGTCATTTCATTAAGCAATTTTAGTTAGAATTTTATTAAATTTTGTCCTTTACATGCCTACTGACAACCTGAGAAACAGGTAAATTCCAGGCTGAGGGAGAGAGGATACTGATGGAGGAAAGGAGGGCAATTAAGCAATTCCGAGGTTCATACTCCAATTCCACAATTAAAATTGGAAGATCTGGGCGAGAGCTTTCTCTGTGTGGAGGAGATCATAAAGACAACAACATTGATTTTTTTTTTTTCCTTTCTACTACAAAAGGAAACAAAAGAGGGAGGTCTTTTCCCATGCATATTACTAACATGAGCTTTTCTGGTGTATTTCCATAGGTTTTTTTCTGCACGCTCTTTAAAATGTCTTTAAGGACCTTAAGGAACAGAAACCTCACTAACAGAAATATGAAGATACCAGCTTCACAATCCAAATGCCTGCCTAGAAATGAAGCTAAGAGTATCATCTCAGTTTTTTAAAACTAATAAAGATCTGAAAATTGTACTTCTAAATCATGGTTAACTTTAAAGGAGGCAGAATGATATCTCCTCCTTTCTGCAGCATGTTAATTAGATTTGTTTTCATTGTAGTTTAAACATTCCTTTCAATAGGCTACAATGGTAAATATGGGTCCTTTAACAAGAACGCATCCTCTAGGGAAGTTATACCTCTCAAACTGCAAAAGAGCACAAACATCCCACATGCCTGAGAACCCAAAGTCTATTGCCATGAAGCCTAAGAGTAACAATCTCAGAAACTCACTGTCAATTGCTAAAGCATACACACAATTTTTCTTCAAACAAATCAGTTATAGCAACCTTTCATTTAGATCAGCACAGATGCCACGAGTGCTTTCTTCTTGAGAAATATAAAGTAACAGTTCCCAGTAAAATTAAGTGTTTTCATAAATAGAATCATACAGACTATGAACATAGCAAGTGCTGAAATTATAGCTACTGTATTTTTAGAAGCACTAGATACCTTAAGAAAGCAGTACAACAAGCTTCACATTCTTAGCACATTTGACATATGGTGGCAAAAAAAAAAAAATCACTGCAGGAACAGACATCCTGTGCAAACAGGATTCAAAATTCTGGTGATGGTCCAACAGTCAGAAGTAAACATACCCCAGTGAAACAATATGAAAGACAAAAAGTCTGATGCATCATCTAGTACTGGTTCTATCCCCATAAATGGGGTGTACCACTCATTCCTTTGCCAAAAAAAAAATTATTCTCACCTTATGCTTTATTAACTTGTAGTAACTTTATAAGTGCAACCTTAGTTGTTCAGCTAGAATTACCCTTATGCTTCCTGCTGATGGCAGGCATTAATCAGCTCAGGAAAGTTCAACCAATATTTAACATTCCAAAATATACCTGAAACAAAGCAACTCGGGCCTATTTGTTTTTCTTAAAGACATATTACTATCTCACTCAGTGAAATACAAAGGAATGAGAGGACAGAAAAAACCCACCCTCCAGAGTACACACCCACCAAAATTTCTAGCATGTGCTTCTATACCTATAGCTGATCAGTAACAAAGTTTTAAACAAGATAGTGTCACACTTATAAACTGTAAGAATAAATGTTACACCCTTTGTTTCAGCTTTGCCATCTAAAAAAGCTGACTGGCTTCACCACAGAAAGGTGACTTCCCTTTTCTGCAGAATACAACCTGATGGGAGTTTCAAACTAGCACACTGGGCCTGAGAACCAAACTCAAAGCTGTCACAGAGCAAAAACGTCTCCTATTTCAATGAAGCCTCAGATTCTCAAAGGAAGAATCACCTCAGAGGAGGGTGATATTGTTTCTTTGTCCAGCCTTTCAGTGTACCCCCAGGCAAGAAACCTTCTGCTTCCTATCAATGCTCTCCTTGGAGCAAAGAGGCAGAAGGACTATCTGGACCTGCTATTTGAAGACAACTTACACGGGCAAGCAGTAGAGTAGGTAATCCCAACATAAACACCAGCTTTAAAAAGTTACTGGCACATGTTACTCTGTCAAGTTTATGATGTCAAATTAAAGAACAAGCCATCAGACACACACATCCACAAACTTTGAAAGACATCTTGCGTACCTATACAAAAGCTTTACTGAAAAATGAAATGAGATCATGAAGTCCTCAAAAATCAATCACAAGACTTCTGTGATTCTCAGCAGGGCAGGACTTCCCCCACAGCTGCACAACTGACTCAGGCTAATTACCACCAAATGTTACAAAATAATCCTTCACTAAAAAAGAACCAACCCAAAACAAAAAAATCCAACCACATGTGTCTATGGTTTCAAAGAAAACTTGCAGAACTAGAAGTATGTGTAAATTGATGGCCTAAGGGCAGCAAGAGTTCTGCTTCAGGTCTACAGAGCTTCTCCAAACAGTACCAACAGGTAAACAAGAGTACAAATCTACCAGGGATATGTTTTGATCTCTAGACCATGCTATCACATCTTCATTAGTGCCATTACCTGCAATATCTAGCTTAAAGTTTCGATGGACATGAAATCACAATTTCATTTCAGAGGGATCTGCCACATTGCTCCTTGCTGGTGTCTTCAAAGTGAGAGCTTGGGCAGCAGATGTCTTTTAGAAAGGGGTGGTAAAGACTCCATGCCTTGTGGACAATACAGAATGGGAGAGTGGTGTGACAACTCACAGGAGCAGGTTGAGCAGTCAAAAGTAGAGGAAGAAACAGGACAAGAACAGCTGAAATGTAAAAGGAACAAAACTGAAAGAGATGCAGAAAGTTTTTATGCAATTAGAAATTCCCTGCACAGACAGGGAAGGAAAAATACACAGAAGAGCTTTGCAGAGTTTTGTTTTCTTAAGCTGGATGACAAACAACCATCAATTATTACAGTATTCAAAGCAATTTGACAGAAAATAAGGGTTAGGTAGTAATAGCTTCGGTGCAGACATTGTTTTTGATGCACTGAAATTGCAGAGATAATACATTCAAGAAAATTTATCCACAATAAAGGAAACACATTCCATCTACACTAAGTTTTACACTAAAAGATCTCAGGTTTTAGCTAGGGTTTTGCATTTGACAGCTTAAACTGTAATCCTGAAAGACGAAATACTAATGAATTCAAGCCAGTCTTTCAGAGGGAAGAACTGGGGAAATGTTTGTTGCTAATTCAGATCCAAGTCAGAGACATATGATGAAAAGGTTTAGCATGCAGCGATTTTTCAAATGGTTCGCTATGTGTTCCATTTTGTGACTGTTTCTTATTTAAGTTTCTCTGAATACACACAAGATTTCTAGAGAAAGTGGAAGGAGAGATTCCAAACAAATGTGTGAAGAAAGAGGAGTAACAAATAAAGTGTATGAATACTTCTCTTAAACCATTTCAAAATCAGTTTCTATATGGATGGCAATTTGAGAAGTGTATTACCCTTCTGACACAGAACCTTATGCTTCAAGATTGTGTGTAAAACAGGCAAAGCTAAAAACTCTAAAATGTCTTATTTTATTCCTACCAAAACACACAGAAATTGCATTTCAGAAATGTCAAATTCCTGATCTCAAATAAACATTACACTGAATTCATGCTTAATGTTGCATACAGTGTTACAGAATCTCAAAAGCAAAGAACAATGACTTATTATTATTGTGGAGTGTTTTATTTATACTCCGGAAGTCTTTAAGTGGAATACAGATATGAACTGAGGTTTTGTATAAAAAAAAGTTTGCTGAAATTATTTTGAAAGAATTCTTTGTCTCAGAAAGAATAAGGTCATAAGAATCATTTCACACACCAAGAAAAAAAACCCCCAAAACCAACATTCAGAAGGAAAGGATATAGTTTTCAGCTCCTTTAAAACTCCATGAATTTTCCAACAGCTGCCCACTGCCCCCCACAAAAGGACATGCTATCAGCATCACAAAGCTCCCACCCTGCATCCATTCATGCCCCGACCATGTCTCTGATCAGAAGAGCTGCCCCGTGGCCTGGAGCAGGGTGGTGCACACACAGATCCCACAGTGCAGCTCCTGGCCCTCCTGCCTGCCACCTGCAAGAATCAGAGTTCCTGCTCCTTGACTCTCACAAGAAGATCCATCCTCATCAAACCGATTGATCAATTAACACAGACCTAACGTGTCAGTATTTTCCAGTAAGAAGGAAAACATTTTTCCACCAGAAGGCTGTGTGAGAACATCAGAAATGCTGGTAATTATACACACATGTAAAAACTGCTGCTTTACATCATTGAAGACCGCTCCTTTGCCATCACATTTTTGTTACAACTGGAGCACACAAACATATGCTTTCATTCAAGGTCAGAAATGGCAATTAAATACCACCAGCAAGTTAAATTGAACCATGGAGATGATCTAACAAGGAAGAAACTCAGAATCTTATCAAAAGCCTTGGAGTTTCATACAAGAGCATAAGGGCTGTGGGTTAGAAGTGGTTAGGAACAATTACTGTATCCAGATACAACACTTTTTAAAAGAAAAAACTGGGGAAAGGATTTAGTAGAGTAACATGATTTCCCCTGTGAACACTCTCTTATTGCTACAGGAAGAGAGAATTAATTTTAACAAATTCTACCAGCTAAGCAACTACTGTGGCAAAATACTAATCATTCAAATTACTTACTTCACAAGTAGGTTCCCCCTCTTTCTATATAACGAAAATTTCAAAATCAATCATCCTTGATTCTGAAGAAAATTCACAGAATTTGTGTAAGCTTACATGAACACAAGTGATCGTAATAAACTTTATGAGTTTGCCCTCTGCAAGGAGGAGATGCTTTTTCTAACTAAAACCTGACACAATTTCTCCAAACATCTTTTCTGCATTTAAAAAGTTTTCATAAAGTCTCTGGGATTAAAAACAACCCTGGCTCAAATGTCTTCAGTAATGCTTCCTCAGTTTTTACTAACCAACAAAAGCTTAAGAAATATACTCAAAGTACAATCAATACAGAACCTTTTAAGAAGACACAGCATGTATATAAAAAACCAGTTCAACAATACATAGGAATTCAGTTCAGGCATTAAAGTCTGAAAGAGAGGTTTAGGCAGAAAAAGGGTTGGAAATGAAGAACTGAAAATGATAACAGTTGCCAGCAGCAAAAGGATGCTCAGTATTTCTTACCATCTCCCAGAAAAAACTGACAGTCCAGCTGAAATTAGTGCATATTTTGAAACATAAATTACACCTACACCTTGCTGCATTAGCATGGTGGTTCAGAAGTAAGCACACAATCCCTCCAGCAGAATGTACTTCAAAGCCTCCCCCCTCCTCTGCCTACAGAGCTCGACAAGAGATAAAATTCAGAATGTGGTTTTCATTCATTTCTTCCAGGCACTCTAAAATTCACACATGCACCTCAGAGTGCCTTGAAATCTGGCATACCATATGGCAGTACACTTGTCATTTCCAGAAATATGTTGAATATGGGTTCCAGAGATATAAAGTCCTAATAAAAAATAAAGAAAAACAAAACAAAACCAAAACTCCTGAAGCCAACAAATTCTGCTCAAACGCCACCAGCTTTATACTGCACACAACTGGAGAGCCTGGGCTTTGATCAGGCTTCAAAGAACCTCTTCATTTGCCCCAGAAAATAAATCTGATGCCTTAGCTTGTGGAGGCTTATTTCCCTACTGTTTTGCAACTCTGTAAAGTTATTTACACTTGCCTTAAGTGAGACTGAAGTAGAAATGATACATCAACATCAATAGTAGAATTTTACAAACACATTGCACTTGAAGCACAAAGTAAATGATTTACAAGTTGCAAAACAGCAGAAGAATCAGGATCAAGAGTTTTATGGCTATTCCAGTGTGAACCAACTGAAGAAGAAATAATTACTTATTCCCATTGCTGCATACAAAATTTAATGCACATGATGAAGTAACATTCAAAAACCACTCCCCCCCAAAAAAAACAAAACAAAACAAAAAAAAACAAAAAAAAAAAAACAACACCAAAAGAATTAGCGAACAGATTTCTTTTAAACCTGAAAAAGAAATAAGGCTCCCCTGCTGGTTGAAATAATCACAGAGCCTCCAAGCTCAGCAAATTAGAGTGAAATTTCAAAAAAAATTGGCGGAGCTGAACTAAACATCTTGCTGTTGCCAAAATGAGCAAGTCCTATGCTCTAGGTAGAAAGCAACTAATTCATCCTTCTACGATAATTTTTACTTTCCAGATATGTCTATTTTCCCCTATTTGCAATCTGAGATGAAATGATCTTTCTTTTCTAAGACAGAAAACTCAAATTAGAAAGCTGAAATCGAACATCACATGACCAGAACAAATTTCCTCCTTTCTTTTTCCTTTCAAGAATGGAATCCCAGATTGTGTTATTTTCTGACTTAGATACAGAGAAACAGGGAATCATTTAGGTTTTTCTGCTGGTACACTCAGTTTTACCTTATTATCTTTTAACCTTAATTTCAAGAGGCAATTAAGGTTATCTTAACACACATCTTTTCACCCCAAGGATGACAATTAACAGCAAGAAGTAACTATTGAGAAGACCTGCTTTGGGTGTGATACTTTGTTTTTAAATACACACAGAAATCAAGAAAATAATCTTACTCAAGAGGGGTGGATCCTATAGTCTTTAACAAACTTCCCATTTCCCATTTTGCATTTTCCATAGCAAAATTTGCTTAGGATACAGTGTACGTATACTATTTGTCCAGAATGGGGATATGACTTGGAAAAGATGGCAAGAAAGTGCAGGGGATTCTGCAATCAGACCATCTGCAGTCCAGACCTTCTGCAACACTTCTATGCATAAGGAAGAAAGTCAAGAGCATTTCCACCCTAACTGGGAGAGAATACTTGCAAGTTCCTGAAACAATTCATGGCAGCATCAACTGGGATACGTAACATAGCACAAACACTGTTCTACTACACTAATCAATCATGTTCATCCAAGAGCAGGATCCATTCAGCCGCTCCAGCTGATGAGTTGTTTCAGCCATGCAGAGACAAGACTACCACATACCTGCCACTCACATCTCCTAACGATGACAGTGTATCTGCTCATTGCTGCTAGAGGCAGTGGGCTTTGAGAAAGCCAGGGCTTTTTCCCCAGGCGTAACAAGCACAGAGCTGTCAGCCGCTGGTGTTGCCATCTAGGGAAGCTATTCCTAGAAAAGCAAGAAAAATGTGTGGGCTGAGCTGAAAAGACAGTGGAGAAACTACAGTGAGCCAAAGAATCCCCTGTAATAAAAGAGGTGGAGGAAATCCCCATGTCTGCTAAGATTTAAGTTGATGAGCAGATCTCTTCCCCTGCCCCCCTCCAGCCAGTAACCAGGTTTTTCAGGTATACTGAGCTTGCGGGTAGGATCAAACACAGCTTCCACATGCTACAGCAAAATTTTACTGTGCCTAGCAGACAAATAAAGTATGCTAAATTTCCTGAACATTTTAATATTCATTGCAAGGTAGAATAAAGCCAAACAAATGCCCTAGAAAGTCTATACTTTACAGAACTTCCTATATATACATATTTAATTCAGATTGCACTGAAACCACATGCTGATGCTGCCAGAACAATTCAAGAGCTACCCAAATCTGTGTTTGACAGGTTAAGACCTACTATAAAGGATGGAAAATCTGGCATGGGAAGCCTAAACAAGAGAATTACTTCAGCATGACAGATGGAGGTGTTCCTAGGTAATACAGATAAAATTTCTTCTTTAGTTATTTTTTAAATAAAATCAGTTTGAAATTCAACTTTTACACTATTCTTAATTGTAGGTACAGAAAACAGAAAAGATGACAGTTATTGAAACCACATGCACTCTACTGTCCTCCCTCAACTACTACTACACTGGCAAAAAAACTATTCTAGATACGGACAACAGTATATAGAAAAGCAGTCCTTACATTGTCATACCTAAAAAGCCAAGGAGTCAGAACTGATTCTCAACTTCTTTTAACCATACTTTTCTTCTTCACATATATGCTTTTCTTGACAAAGTCCCAAATCCAAACCTCAGAAAAGTTAACTAAACATATTCATAAGTGGTTTGAGTATCATAACTCAGTTGATTAAATATTTGGAAGAGTTCACCTGGTGGCTTTGAAGTGGAGCAGAGGACCAATTCAGGTTTCTGCAAGTAGTATTATACTCCTTGAGGATCTATCAGTAAAATGGTAACAATCCTTTAGCTAGAGCAAAGCCAAAAGATTCAAGATGGGAAATGAAGCTATAAACAGGAAGAATGCAAAAGTTTACTTCTTGTACCCAAAGTTAGCAAACTATTACAGCATCAAGGTACGTGCCAGTAAATCTCTTTTCCTTTTTACTTACAGATTTAGCCTTTAAGGTGTTCTGTGCACTTTTTCAACCTCTTGCTGCATATTTTAATTCTATACTTAAAGATCTTCCCACATTCCAAGAAAATTCTTATTATTTTGCTTTGATGCTTGGATGTTTTCCAGATGAAGCTCTAAATTGAAGTTCAGCAGAAAAATGATCAGAGCACTACATTTCAATAACAGAAGAATTGAAAGTGTGGCCTTCAGTGTATTAAACTCATTGCTGGAAGCTACATATGAAAATATATTACCCACCTCAGAAAACTCTCCATTGTTATAATTTGGTCATTTCACACACCAGTGATCAATCTCAGCTGAGCACACTCTGTAAGTCCATACATAATGATAAAAAATTAGACATACCAGAAAAAAATTAAAGCTCTTCCTTTGTGAACAAGTTTATTCACCTAGTGATTTCATATAAAAATCACTTTTCTACTGATTCTTGGTAGGAAGCTAAAGCTGAAGATACATAAGTTGTTGGTTACAAGGGTCAATGACTCAGCAATCTGCATTATGCATTATTATTATTGCAGCAAAAGCTGATATGCACAAAAAATAATTTTAAAAAGCAATCATGGAAGTATGCCCAAATGAAACTTTTTTTTAAATGTACATTTAAGGCTACTAACTGTAAATCATGATCTGTTGTCTAATTCTCCCTAAACTCAAGATTTCTACTTTCCCACTTCCTTTCCTTTGCCTACCCTTAAAATTGTAAAAGTTTCAGACTGGTGATGCATATAAAAGCCCCGGAATCGGCAATTGTCAGAAAGTATATTACAGCACATCTACAAGCTGAAAACCCCAGGCTACATCTCAGTACAGAAGAACAAAGACTTTTCATAACAGCAATGTTCTGGATAAATATTACAAAAAAGATAGTATCCAGCTATTGGAAAACAGAAAAACCTAAATAATATTGCTTCTGCTATTGCCCCAATACCCTATCACACCGGGATCCGATGCTGAACCTCATCACATAGTTCGTGCTACAGCAGCTCTCCCACGCTAAAGAGTGGACAAGCAGAAGGAGGATGTTTCATAGTGAAGGAAAGTACAGTGTTAATTTTATATAATTCATCTTAGTCCAAAGCCAGTTCAACTGGTAAATCCTACCTTAATTTGGACCACAGTAGTATTCATAAATCCAGTTCAAATTTAAATTTTTTAAGTTAAAAATTAAGATTTCTCAAATACCAGTTTGAAGGCATATACATATAGAGTTAGAAAATGAGAACATGATATTCAACAGAATAACCTGTAAGGCACCCTGTACTTACTCCCATTCTGAACAGATACAAGCAAACAGACAACCCTATTTCTTTGCAACTACATGTTTAGAATAGTGAGTCAAAAAACAATAACAAAAAAATACCTCCATCCAAATCCTATTCACAGCTGTTAATTTAATGGAAAGACTCTTCCAGCATGAAGAATACATGAGTAATAGCCTCCACGGGAACTTTAATAGCGGATCGTTAGACAAAGGGCTTCATAACACAGCAGCTGGATGCCATTCAGCTACCTGACAGCCCCTGTGCTGCTTGGAAAGAGTGCATTAACCAGAAGATGTGTATTTCTGAGGCTATGACCAGCGCCCTCTGGTACTGCAAAGAGAGCAGAAGGGGGATGGGAGGAAAGAGGCAGATTCGAATGCTTTGAAAGAGGTATTAGAGCAGAGGGCTGCACGATTTAAGACAACTTGTGATGATCAGTCGCATACAGGAGCTGCAGGAACGTACAGATTTCTCCACAAGACAATTACTCGCATTTATTTTAGCCTTCCATAAATTTACAGTATTTTAAAACAACTGCACTGAAAATGATACAAAAACAATGCTAAACATTCATTCATTACATTTCTCAATGTAAAAGCATTTCTTTTTTTTTTTTTTTTAAGGAAAGGTATTTGTTGACTGAAAGGTGGGAGCCTGCGCCAATACCCTAACACAATTCTAGAACATATTCATGTAACAAGAAACTTGAAAAAAATTATACAGAAATCTTGTACGCAAGGGTTCAAGTGCATCCTCATTTCATAAACCTCATCAGTTCTACTTCTGCACATCACTTCGGTGCAAGGTTTCAGTCAAATCTCACTCATTCCCAAAGGAGTGTAATCACACTACACAGGATACAGTTTTTTTGTAGTTTAATCTACTATTTTACTTTCTTTGCAGAAATATTTCTGCCACATAAATGGGTTATAGCCAACCTAAAAACATGTCCACTCACAATCAAGTGGACATGGTTATGTCCTAACTATCTACAAAATACTGCACATGGAAAAGGAGGAGGGAAAAGATTAATAAAGCTGAAACAGAGGTGATCACCACTGGTTTAGAAAGCACAACAATTAAGGTATGCACCAATCTAAATCAAAGTTTTACCTGAATGAAGATTAAGTATTTATAGACTCTGTATAATAAAAATCTAAAGGTGCAACTGCACAACCACCAAAACTATGAATTATATTGATACCAGGTGCAAGTATTCTTACTGGGGTTTGGAGTTTTGATTGTTGTTGGGTTTTTTGGGTTTTTCTTACATCTAGTAAACACCATAATTTTAGAAGGACAGCATCAGCAACTGAAACAATCCATTGAAATACAGCTGCTTAACACTAGGCATGGCAACTTGCAAGCTAGGCACACCCCTCAAGTTCAAAAAGCCTGTTGCAGGAAAATGGGACAGAAACATGAGCCAAGGGTTCCAGTCAGGCGGGCAGCAGGCAGGCAGAGTTGACCTGGGGGGTGGCAGAGGGAGGTCACTGTCTCCTCTGTCAGCACTGCCCAGGCAGACACAGCAGGGCAGTTAGCTGATGGTTATCTTATCGATCTATGGTCTAGAGATGAAGAGACTCCTCCCAGGACTTTCTGTCACTGAAGTGACTTTATCATGCAGCAAAAGGTGCTCTCTGCCTTGACTCACCTGCATTTATGACTCACAGACATCAGATTCAGGATTGCTATTTTTGAAGAACAAAGCATTTGAAATTTTACTACCTGCTTAGCAAGCACAGTATAATGTACTAAGCTTCTTCTAATGCTATGTACACTCAGTAATGGTATGTATGCCATTGCTGTAGAAGAGTAAGTCAATGGCCATTAATTCAGATTGCAGTTATGTATGGTATCTTCTTTTAACCACAAGTACATCACTTATATTAACTCAAAGGAATCCAAATGACCAGCTACTTAACCACTAAAATTATCCACCCGGAAAGAAGGAGAAAAAGAAAATATTCAAAGAACAGAACAGTCAAATCACAAGGGCAAGCAGAAAAGACTAATCACAAAATGATGAAAGTAGATCTAGTTGCACCATTAAACAATCTATTATAGTTAAAATGGGGGGGGGGGAGGTAAAAAGTTTTAAAAATTGTTAATTTCAACGATCTGCATTGATATGCTTATCTTCAAACCTTGATTCCTCCAAAATAGGCACTATAACCCTCAATGTATTTAAGGGCTTTTCTTGTATTGCATTTTAGTTTTTCCTTTTTTTTTTTTTTTTTCATAAAATTTGGTTTTCTGTTTTAAATTCTAGGTTTTCACATTTTAAAATTAAGTACCAAATTAAATAATTCCTTGATTTTCCCATGAGGGACTAACTTCCTTTTCCATCAGCTTAAGCAGGCATTATATATCGAGCACTGCTGAACCCACTCTTGTTCTGTAACATCTCAGTATTATCATTCATTAAACAGTGTTAAACTACTGTCTCACTAACTTTATGGGACTGCTGACAGAGTAGTCATAATACACTACGTACAGACACAAAGTCTGTCCCTAAAAATAAGCTGGCTTTGAGTCACTACAGCAGAAGTTCAACATATAATTCTACATACATGTTGTGACAAGTAAAGAATGTGTAACTAAAAGAGAGTTGATCTCCAGCGTACCTGTGGTTCTTGTCTTGGAAAAGATGTACTTTACGGCTGAACTTCATGTTTTGTAAATAAGACATCCACTCTGAAAAGAAATACTAGCTGTACTAAGCATGTCCTTATGTTTCCACAGGGCCACAGCAACAGGGGGAAAAGTCGGGATACAAATTTTGGCAAAGCTATGACATTCCATCTTCCTCATATTGCAGAGAGGAGAAAGGAATATCTGAATAAAATAAACATCCAGGATCTTCTGTCAGCAAAATAGGAAAATATCCTTAAGAAATACAACTGAGAGTATTACAAGACAGGACTAACAGAGGAAGACACACATTGCCTCAGTAACAACATTACACAGACTTTAACAGTTTTCTGCCATAGGAAGTCTATAACATTTCAGTTCATTATGATTCCCCATGCATCCCTTAAGAGCCTCGAAGGTCATAAAAATGATGTGTCATATTTTGATATTTCTGCTAAACACAAGCTTTGTTATTGCCAGTGTTTAAACCCAATACAATCCACACAGTCCTTACTGAGATATCTGATTAAATTTCTAAAATTCATGAGCTAAAATTTTAATATTGAATGCCCAAAATGATTTAAATCTTTTGACGTAATGGAACATAAGTCATTTAGTGTCAAGTGGAAGGTAGATTCTTTACTATAGCATTAATTATTTGGGATATTAGCATTAATTTCTTTCTCTAGTGGAATTAAATGGAATTCAAAACAGTGTGAATTTATGAATAGTCCACAATATAATTATTTCTATATTATCCCTGCAGCACTAGCAGAAAGACTGCCTACAGACCTGAAAATGTAAAGGAAGAAGATTGATCACCCATTTCTCTTTTAATCTTTTTTCTGAAAGACAGAAAAGGTGAAGCTCAGTATGTTTATACTCTAAATGGCTTACACTCCTTTTTGATGTAAAAATACACATCTTTATACCTATAAATGCAACCTACATATTTTTATATTCAACATGCAATGATTAAAGGAAAGCACACTTAAGCAAGATGTATCGTAGCCAACCTCCTTTTACAATTCAAACAAAAACATTCTTAATTAAAACCACAATGCTGTAAAAATAGCAGGGACTTTACAAAACACTTCTTAGCTTACATTTCTAAAGTTGCTACATCCACAGGATTTGAAGTTCTGGTAGGAAGGACTAATTAAAGATACAAACATAGTACCTTTTTTCCAGCACCTAAATGGTACAAATTTTTAATTCACTTATGTTACAGGTATAGCCAGACAGTATTGAACAAAAGTAATTCATAACTATAAATAAATACAACTCCACTCATGAAAAACTGCTCTTTGCAGATCATTTGAGTCAGTGACCAGAGCACTAGATATTGATAGACCACAATCCAGCACAACATTCCAGTACAAAACATGCAAAAATCAGTATTTACAGGTTTTTGCCCAACTTTGTAGGACTTCTTCAGTCTGCTTAAACTAGAAACAGCTGGCCAACTAAGACTGTTTATTTCTAAAGTTACAACAGCTAAGGTTATAAATAAACTAAATAAACCATCTGCCACTCATTGCCCCTGTTCACAGCCCAATTACACAGGTGTCAGCTCCTGTCCCTGCACTCCACAGCTGAACTACCATGGAGTGTTTGTATCGTTACTGACCGATAGCGCCAACACAAAATGAAAAAAAAAAAAAAAAATCAGTGAATAAAGTGCTTGCTTTCAATCTAAAAAATACTCCAAAATTATCCTTCTGGTTTTGCTGAAATTTTTATGAAAAACACCGTAAGCATCTAAAACATATACATCTTTAAGTGACCAGACAAAGTCCAGCTAACTTTTCTTTTTATTGCTACCATCTGGCAAACAAACTTTCAATCTAAAATTGCCAATTAAATTTTCAACCAACATTAAGAGTATTCAAAATGAAAACCCAAAGCGAACTTGTAAAAACAAACTGAAAAAAACTCTGAACTCAAACCCAAGAAAAAATCTACATTAAGTTTTCCTAAGACAGGTGGCAGCATGCATTTGCAGCAGCCCAAGTCTCCTGTGGTGGAATCCAGAATCCTTGATGTGTCATCATTCAAGACCTGTCAAATTTGATAACACTCTGTGTGTGTCTGGAGGGACACCATCCATTCAGGGAAATGAACGTGTCATTTGTTGTCATGACAGCTATCAAAATTCAGCCCGAGAGCATATCATAGAGCCACGTATCTCTCCTTCAGCATTAAAAGGTTGAAAAATACTTTCCTTGTCTTCATTCGAAACATCATTAGGATGTCAACCAAGAAGTCAGCTCCCTTGGAACAGCAGTAGCCCAGGATGACACTGGGAGCCAAGTCCAACACACAACGGACGTGGGAGAAAACAAGTGTGATGGATACACTGCTACTGTAAGAACAGGAAGGAAAAACCTTGCAGCCATGGTACACTGAGGGTGTTCCTATTCCATTAAAACCAAGAGGTCGGTACGATCGATGTTTGGAACTCCCCTCCTCCGGTATTGGTGCCAGGGTTTGCTAAACAGGAGGTTTAATTTATTGCTATTCCTTGAAATGTTTTATTAGTCCAGAATGCCCTAAAAAAAATTCAGAGTAATACACCACTTTAACTCCCCACATATAGAGTAAGTTTTAACAGGATTTAGTGTTCCTGTTCTCTCCTACACCTGTGAAGGGATGTGGTGGGTTGACCTTGGCTGGATCCCAGGTGCCCACCCAGCTGCATTACCACTCCCCTTCCCAGCCAGACAGGGGAGAGAGTAAACTGGAAAACAACTTGTGGGTTGGGATTATCTGTTTATTTAAAGCAAAAGCAAAGCAAAAGCTTGCACATGCAAAAGCCAAGTGAAAGATAACATGGCTTATTCTCTACTTCCCATGAGCAGCAATGTCCGGCCACCTCTGAGAAGCAGGGATTCAGCATGTGTGCAGCCACTGGAGACAAGGAATGCCTGCCTTCCTGCTCCTTGCCTCAGCTTTTATATCTGAGCTGATGTCATATGGTACAGAATATCCCTTCGGTCAGTTTGGGTCAGCTGGCCTACTTGTGTCCCCTACCAGGATCTTGCCCTCAGTGGGGGAAGGAATGTTACGGTGCTGATGCTGTGCTCAGCAGTAGCCAAAACACTGGTGTGTTATCAACACTCTGCTAGCTACCAATGCAAAACACAGCACTGTGAGGTCTGCTACGGGGAAATGAACTCTGGCTCAGCCAGACCCAATACAAGGGACTACTCATTAATTGCTTTATTTTACTATGTAATTAACTGGTATACAAAAAGAATTATTTCAGGTAGGATGAGTTAGAAAATCCCAGTATGACTGATTTATAGTTTGTAGGTTTAAAGAACACCACCACTCCTTTCTAAACCTTCCTACTCTGCAAGGGTCTAACCTTATTTTCAAGGAAAGGTTCTAAAAGAGTCACAGAATCAAAGAATATGCTAAGTTGGAAAGGACCCACAGGGATCGTCAAGTCCTACACAGGACACCACAAGAATCACACCATGTGCCTGAGAGTGTTGTCCAAACACTACCTGAACTAAGATAGGCTTGGTGCTGTGACCACTTCCCTGGGGAGTCTGTTCCACGGCTGAACCACCCTCTGGGTGAAGAATCTTTTTCCTGAAATCTAACGTAAACCTCCCCTGACTCAGCTTCCTGCTGTTTCCTTGAGGCCTGTCACTGGTCACAAGAATAAAAAGATCAATACCTATGCCTCCATTTCCCCTCATGAAGATGTGGAGGACTGCAATGAGGTCTTCCCTCAGTCTTCTCTTTTCCAGGCTGTCATAAACTTGGTCACAAATCAAGTGACCTCAGTCACTCCTCAAAAGGCTTCCCCTCCAGGCCCTTTACCATCCTCATGGCTCCCCTTTAGATGCTGTTCAATGACTTTTTGAAAATAATATAAATAAGAACAATATACTTAAATCCAAAGAGAAATGGACTAATTTTTTTTTTCAACAGCTTACTTCTATTTTCTTAAAAATAAAACACATTTTTTAAATGCTGCTCTGCTAGCAGAACCAAGAATGCCACCCAGCACAAGCAAAAAACACCTGCTTTTGCTAACCTTCCTCCCGTTCTCCTACAGGGTTTGATGGTTGCTCCAAATTTGCACAGAGCTGATCCAGTCTAACCTGCAGGGAAAGACAGCCAAGAGACAGCAATCAGCTAAAAGCAGCTTCTCACTCTGTAAGAGGACATGACCCTGCGTCAGGAAGACTGTCTGCAGCCTCTATCTTCTTGCTAAACTTCAGTACCACTTTCACACTCCTGTCACTTCTCTTTACTAAGGCCCTCATAAATACTGTATCATTTCTAGAATGCAGAAACTTCAAATGGCTCAGAAGGCTAAAAACTATTTTTCTACCGAATAAGTAATAAACTGGAGGCCTGGTCATTTATTTTTAGTAGTTGATCCATCTCAGTTAATCAGCCCAACTCTAGTACAGCAAACAGTATCCACATCACCTCCAAGCACTGTGCGACAGATATCTCTGAAGTGACAGAGGAAACCAGCACCCCACCTATCCAAATGGCACAACCTGCTGAAACACAACAGTCAAGTGTTACTATCTAACTATATTTCTCCATTTTTTTAATTAAAAATCTTCTTTGAAATAAAGTTTGTGTTTCATTAATTAAAAAAAAAAAAAAAAGGAGATTGCCTAAGTTACTACATGATTTTGCAAATATACCACACATATAATTTTTGTCTAATGAATTTTCAGCTATATTCTATCTGTGGTATATCTCACTATCTGTTTTCATGTCTATTTCTGTGGTTGTGTGTACTCAGCAGACACTATCTTAGATGAGTTGAGGAAAACTGGATCAAATTTCTTCAGCCTAGATTAAAAACACACCTGTATGGCATTTAATTTTGCATCTGTAATTTGTCATGACTGTGAGAGAGAAGCAATACTTCTGAGAATTCGGGGATCTGCCAAGAGTCCCAGCATGTTCACCACACTGTCTGCTCCACTGAATAATCAATAGCAGTTACATATCACCGTATTAGTACTTATTAATGAAATCAGGACCAAAACCAGCACAACAAATCTACAGAGTGAAAAAGCCTCTAAGCTTTTTTCTACTTTGTTTCTACAATTGTGATCAAGTACTAGCTATACCAGCACACCTGAGCTTCCACTGGAACAGATGTTTTTCTTAGCATGAGTATTTCTAAAACTTTAGTGACACCAGGGTTTTGTCCATAGCTGCATTAATTTAAAATGCAATATGGTTGCTATTCTCTAATCAAGATCTATTCCTCTGCACCTGAATTCTTAAAATTTACAATACTCTATTAAAGCTTAAAAACTTACACTGACAGGCCACCTCGCTGCACACAAAATTATTATTTATGCTGGGTTTAAAATATGAACTCACTTCATTAATGGTGAGAAACAAATTAATTTGTTGTGTCACATATATTTAATGGAATATAAAAATATGTATTTCATATTTCAATGCACCTCCAATTTACTCATGTCATTAGCATTTATAAAACAATTAAGAATCCTTATGATGGGGGGGAAAAACTATTCCAAGAAAAGAAAAAAAACAACCAAACAAAAATGAAAACATAACAAAAAAACAACAACAACAAAAAAACCCCAAACAAAACAAAAAACCACACAAACCCTTAACACTTGGAAGAATTACTTTACCCACCACTGAATGGAGCAACAGTTTAATTGGGCAGAACACCGATGACTACATTAGTATGAGAAAACTAATGGGTCTGATTAATTTGCAAGAAAAATTTAAACTGGAACTAGCTTAAACTGAAATAAGCCTAAGATTTCTGCACCAACATTGAAAAGTTTGCAAAGCAAAACAGAAAAGTCATTTTTCAAAACATGTACCAGGATCTCATGTATTAGCTTTTTCAAAAGACTGGACATTGGTGCACGGGTTAAATGATTAGTGCAGGCCTCACTTCTGTGCTTAAGAAGGAAGACAAAATGCTATTTTCTACACTACAAACACCATCCTAGCTCTCTCCAAAGGTCTTCTACTTCAGGAACTAATAAGAATTCCTGACTTTCACTCCATCAAAACTATTGTTCTGCAACACCTCTATATACCTAGTAAATACATAAATGAAGGCATATTGCCTGTAAGTTTATTATTTCATTAGAAGCAGAAAGCAGCTCTCCTGCAGAGTGCCTCAACTCTCCGCCTCTTCAACACGCCAGATGACCTACTTCGGGGGAGCAGGGTGTCCAGCGACGAGCACCCAGCACCTTACACCAGGTCTGACTAAACTAACCAAAACAGGGCAGCACATAGTTTCACTGTTTTTATCTATCTAAAAACTCCTTCGAACAATAAATCCACACCAGCAATCCCCTTTCCTCAAAACACAGTGGGGATGGGGGGTTGGGAATACCCACGTCTTAGAAACCACCAGTCCCTTGATACAAACAGAAAGTATTTTTCTAGAACAACTGCTTTGGATTCAAAGTTGCCTCGGTTTTGATTTCAAACCCGCGGCAAGTAAATTGATACAGCACCTGTCTCCATGAGTCTGGAAGCAGCTTTTATGCTCAAGGAGCATGAAAAATGCAGATACTCCATGTATTTTTGCCGCTGTTCAAGACCACGACCAACAAACAAAGCTATCTGGGTATCACTGTTCGAGTTGCTCGTTATAGTTTCTACTGAGGAAAGCCATGAACGCTGTAAAGGATTAACATACCAGCACCAACACTAGGCACAAAGCACAAAGAAGCAGACCTGACCTCGTCCCTCTTTAGCTAATAGAAGATGCGAGGTGACTCTTAAGAGAACAAACACCTTTCCTGACACTTCCAGGTTACTAGCCAGAAAACTAAAGAAAAGAGAGTAAGGATAGATAATAAGTACCCTTTCCACTGTGGTTAGAAGCCAAAGGTTGAAGTTTTAAATTGATGATACATTCCGTAGTAAGGGTGTAATAACAAGAATCATGTAGACAATCAAGGACTAGCCCTGCTGTTGGTTTCAGAAAAATATAGCAGAAAAGAATTTGTGTATCCCTCTATCACAACAGCAATTAGAAATGTCATCTGGCAGAATTAGGAGGCAAATTCAACAGCTAGTGTTGTAATGACAGAACAACAGCAATAAGAGCTAACATTATCGTGAATCTGTATCTGTTTCATGGCCTATATAAAAATATTTGCTAATTACGGCCTTGATCTTCGTGGTACAGGTGTCTTCTATCGCTACATTTATTCACTGTTCCCAAAAGTGACATCTTTTGTCAAAGTCGTAAGAAGAAAGTCAGTTACAAAGACAAACCGATCTGCTTAACTACTTAAACTGACATTGGCGAGATAAAGGATTTCAATTTCCAGAGTTGTGAAATCAGTATTTCTAAGAAGTAACAACATTACTTTACTTCAGAGGTTAAAATCCTAAAAATTAAAATACAGTGCCATAAACATCATCTATATGGTGCTGGCTGCTTCAGATTCCTAAAAAGCAGTGATAAAACAAGTACTTTCAAACAGAAATTCTTCATAATCTCCTACCCAGTGAGCCCTTTCAAATTCCTCCATATTAAGTTCCCAGTCCAAACTCCCAATGATACGAACTACGCGTGGTTAGGCCATAAAAATTTGTTTTTATAAAGGCCACTACCGCGTTTCATAAAAGCAAGTCTAATTCTCCCACGTTGAGCCCCTAGAACAGTAGCAGTATGTTCCTCAGAAACAAAAATTGCTTCACGGGAAGGAGAAGAAACATTGTTCAAGCTAGAAACGCTTTAAATTCTTCCCGACGTTAAGTCACCATTCAACTTCTAAAGTAACAATACGTTTCACTTCGTGTTACAAAAACAAGGCAGTTCCGAGTTAAACGCTACACGGAATTCACGGAATAACCCTGATGCACGCAGAGGGACACATTCACTGTAAAAAAACAACCGTGGGTGATGTTAACAGGGGAACTAGAGCCGAGAGGCACTCGTGAAAAGCCGGTCGCAGGTCAGACCTGAATTACAAACCTGAATCCCGATCTGACAACCTGATCTCAGGTGGGCCACAGCGCCTACCCCGCCAGCAAGGGGTAGCTATTAGCCTGAGCACATTTTTCATTAAAAAACAGGACGAACTCCAGTAATTTTCTTCCCAAAACACCCAGGGACGCGCTTCACTGAACAGTCGGTACACAAGGTGTAATTTTATCTCACAAAGTGTAATTTCACCTTTATGTCCTTTACCTACACTGGCATCGACCGGGGCCACAGCGCACCGCGCTCCTCGAGAACACCCCCGGCCTCAGCTCTACTAAAGTCGCAGGTCGGGTACGGAAAGAAAACAGAAGCAGAGCGGGACGAGGGTCCGCGTCCCCGCCGCAGCGCAGGGCGCCCGCCCGCCGGTCCCGGTGCGGGGCGGCGGCGCTCCCGCTCCCTCCCAGGAAACTTTCCGGTTGCGCCGCGCTCCGGCCGGGAGGCGCTGCCCGCCTTCCTCCGCCACTGCCCCCGCGGCTGCCGGATACGCCGCCTCCATTCTCCGGAGTCCCGCAGGGGGTGGAGGTGGGGGGGTATCCCGGCCCGGCGCTGCCCCCCGGCCGAGCAGAGGGAGGCACAAAGCAGCGGCTGTCACACACACACACACGAGCAGCAACTCGGGAGGATGAGGAGGAGCCGCCCCCGGGCCCCCCCCGCAGCTGGACGTGGCACACAAACACCTCCTCCCGCTCCGGGTCCCCCGTGGCGCCTCCGGCAGGTACCGGCCCCCTCCTCCGCGAGGCGGCCGCGGAGCCTCGGCCGCCCAGGTGACACCCGCCCTCCCCCCCCTCGGGGCGTCCCTGCCCCGCGTCGCCCCCCGCGGCCGCCACAAGTTTGCGGCGGGCCCCGGCCCCCACCCCGGCCCCATCCCCGTCCCGCCCGCGGCCGCTCTCACCTCCTGCCGGCCGGCGGGGAGCGGAGTGGGGCGGGCGGTGGCGGGGAGGCTCCCAGCCCAGGCGGGCTCCGCTTCTTTGTCTCCTCGGTGGCGCCCGCTCGCTCCCCCCTCCGCTTCCCTCTGCCCTTCCCCGGGCGGATGCGGGCCGCGTCCTCCGAGAGGGGCCGGCTGGCTCCCCCTCTTCCCGTTCCTCCTCCTCCTCCTGCGCTCTTCGCCGGACGCGTCCAAGGCCCTGGCCCTCGGCGGGGGCAGCAACGGCGGCGGCAGCTCCGCTCCCTGCCTTCCCTCTGCCTGCTGCGCCCGGCGGCGGCGGCGGCTGCGGCCCCTCCCCCGCGAACCGCCCGCCCCCGGCACAGGCACAGCCCCCGCCCCCGCCCTGCCCTTCCTGCCGCTGCCGCTGCCGGGATCGCGCGGGAGGAGCTCCCCGGGCTCCCCCTCGCGCGGCGGGAGGGCCGCTGCTCCCCCTCCCCACCGCGGGAAGGACGGGCAGGGACAGCCCGGGCGGCTCCTTCCCCTCTGCGGCAGGACCACTCCGGGACCGCGGGGCGGGGCAAAGGGGGCCCTGCCCGGCAGGAGCGCCCTGACACCTCCTGTCTGCCTCCCTGGTCCCCCTCCAGCCCCGTGAGACTCAGCACTCCCGGGGACCCTGCCCCGCTGGGAGCGGAAGCGTCCGCGGAAAGTACTGGCGAGCGCTCGAAGAACCGGGGATGGGGAGGTGCGCGCCCCCCTGGCTGGGCCGGGGCAGCGCCCTGGTGCGGGCCGGGGCCGCGCCGAGGATGGTCCCGGAGCTGCCACGGACCGGGGCGTGGAGCTGCTGCTGCTGGGCAATTTCCAGCCGCGGTATCGGGACGCCTCCACCGCCCCTTGGCCGCGGGGCGCCCGCAGCCCCCGCTGTTCCCGGCCCTCTCTCTCCCCTCCCTCCCCGGGGCGAAGTTTCAGCCTCAGCACCCCGCGTATCAACGGGGTCGGGCAGTGGTTGGTGATCCGGGGACTCGATATGTACCTGCCCAGGTGCGATGCCCTCGGGAAAGGGCGGCGGGGACGGCAACCACCCCAAGCGATAGAATCACAGGATATCTTGTGTTGGAAGGGATCCACAAGGATCATCGAGTCCAACTCGGCCCAGCACAGGACCGTCTCAAAGAGTACACACCATGTTCTTGAGAGCATTGTCCAAATGTTGCTTGAACTCTATGAGGCTTGGTGCTGTGACCACTTACCTGGGAAGCCTGTTACTATGCCCAGTCACCCTCTGGGTGAAGAACCTGTCTCTAATATCCAACCTAAACCTCCACTGGCACAACTTGAGTTTGTTCCCTCGGGTAAGCATCCCTGTTCTTCCAAAACAGAGCCTCATACCTGGCCTTATGGCTCCAGGCAGCCCCCTGCATGCCTCCATGAGTGGTTAAACAGGGTGGGCAGGAGATCCCACGGTGGCCTCAGTCTCCAGTGGAATGGCCACCGTGCCAGCCAGGCCATTGGCCCTGGGCCTGCCAGCCCCGGTGCCTTCTCTGGGACACACCACCCCCTCCAGGAGTGTCCCTGGGCTGTGGGAAAAGGAAAGGATCATCCCTCTGGAGTAACCCAGAGAGTTCAGGTTATAAACCAGTGCTCTGGGGTGGTGGCAGGGAAGCCGCTCAGAAATGTTGTAAAACCATTAACCCTTCACAGCATGGCAGCTTCCCAGGAGAGTAGGCTGGCACATTACCCATACTACTTCAGCCTCTCCTCAGGAAACATTTCCTGGCTTGGGAGCCAAGGCTAGGCAACACCACCTTTTCCAAATCCAAATTAAAGTCAGCAGCCCCACTGTTTTATTTCTTCTGACCAAGCCAAATCTATCAGAGAGACCTTGGGACGAAGATTTTATACTCTCTAAATACGATGATTAAAAAATGTGTGCTTGGCAATCTTTCCATGCTCCTGCTTAAAATAGCTTAGAAATCCTCAAATAACTCCCTCTTCCCTGTGTTAACTTTTACTGATTCTCGTAGCATTTAAATGATGGTTTGGGAAGCCCCAAGCATCTTCCGCATGTCTGTGAGATAAACCTGAAAGGGAAATGCAACCACTTCTTTCTTCCAAAAAAAGACTTGAATGCACCTCAGGGAGGAAGAGAAAGCCCTTTATTGTCTATTTTGTGCGTGCATTTGACTTCGATTCTGAGAGGTGTTAATCTTCCTTTTGAAACAATAATCTGGCCATGCATTTTTAGAGCTGGAAAATATTTGGGGTCCCTGCTGGCTCTGCCTCACAGCATGGTCAGGCCTCACTCCAGCCTGCAGAGGCTTAGGCTGAATTTAAATGGGATCGGTCATCCAAGGACTTTCAGATAAAAGTCTCTGTTGTTTTTGGAACATAATGCACCGTGGGAGCGATAAAGGTGAGGTGAATTATCCCACTCTCCTTTGCATTTATGATACACAGTTAGGTTTCAGTCTCAGTTTTGTCCCTTCTTACCACACTCTTGCTAACACCATCCTACAGTAAACCCTCCACTTTGTTGTTTTCCATACAGCGCTGTTGAGTTGAGGATGTCCAAGGAAAGGTGACATGAACCCTGCAAGGTTCCCAGGCTAAGTCAGACCTCCGAAAGTGTTTGGAAATATAAGTCACTGAGTGAGCAATAGATCTCAAAGCTTTCCAGGTAGCTGAAAAGAAATGATAAAGCACACCTAACTTCAGCAGATTAATGCTAATAAGATTTACAGAAGAAGAATGTTTTAGGAAGGGATTTGGATTAATACATTGTCTTCAGGCAAAGGACTAATTTAAGGACTCTGAAGCCTATTGTTGTTAAATATTTTGTTCTATATATATATATGTTATATATAAATATAATATTACGAAGCGATCCATTAAAACTGATTTTTTACAAACTGTGGTTTATGACAAGCAGAAGACACCACAGAAAGGGTTTTCAAGAGTTTGTACATTGAAAGATATTTTAACTGCCTATCTGCTGAACAGATCCTTCCCAGCAAAAGTGACCAAGATGTTACCCTGAGTAGTATTTCAAAACATTGAGCCTACTGAAATATTAATGTACGAATTTTGAAGTGTCATAATTAGCTGTTATCTCTGGAATAACTGTTATTAAGAAGAGCTGGCTGCTTCTGATTTGAGTGAGAATTACATTCTAAATATGAGAAGATGATAAATTGGGGGGAATCTGTACAGAAGTGAAAGCATTACATGATGTGGCGGGCACACTGTTTTATATAAAGAAAGTAAATATGCAAAGCATGCACTTTTGCATATGCATAAGAGCGGTACAGTCCTTAGAAAATATATACACAGGAGAGAAGAACAGGAATATTTTTCCCAGCCTAAGGCCATAACTGTATAGCAAAAAAATAAAAGAAAAAATGGTTAAGCAATAAAAATATGCATCTGTGTCTTTGGCAGAGAAACAGCCTACCTCATACTGCTGTTTCAAACAGGGTTACTTGCAAATACCAAACCCAGAAGTTGTGCGACAGACCTATTTTGCAATTACATAATGGCAGTCAATTCATCTTGATGTTCATATCTTGCACAAGAGGCTAAAAAAATCATATCTTTTGGCCTAAATTTCTTTATTTTTGTTTACCATGCTTTTTTTTGCTTTTGTTTGCCTTTCTTTTTATATGACTATTAGTTTTCTGACCCCCTGTGTGATGCTGCTTGTGTTTTGCCACCAGAGCAGTGTCTTCCACAGGATGGACACACGACCATAATCTCTACCAGAGATCCCAGCCTTACAGACCCGAACCACACTAATGTGTTTGCATGTGTTGTGGCAAGGAGATGACTACCGCCTCCCGAATGCAGCTCCTTCCACCCTCTGCACAAATACCTGATCTTTTCTCCAAATGTTCCAGGTTTTATCTTAAACTGCTCTATCTAGAGTATAAGCTCTACCTGCTCCCATAGGCCACTGGGAGACATTTTACTAGGGTTGTGAGACAGAAGGACTGGTAAGTTGTTTGAAAATCTGGAAAACAGCATTGTCCAGTTCAGAGGTAGACAGTAAAGGTATATGGTCAATCTGTGTTAGCCCATTGGGGAGGAAATACACCTAAATCTAAATTAATATAGGTTTGACTCGATGATCTGAGAGGTCTTTTCCAACATAATTTATTTTGTGATTCTGTGATTAAGCTGTTTTAAAAATCACTACTCCTGCATTTCAAAACTGCCTTTTAAAGGTATCAATTTTCTAATAAATTCCCTTTATATGCACGGGATTGTTAATACTGTGCCATAACAAATGGAAAGGTAAAGAAACCTTGGGTATCGTGGGGAAAAAAAGGTGATTTTTAATTCTCTCTAATCTGAAAAAAATGTGCATTTTAATAATACCTTCCAGAAAACTTCCCATCTTACAACTCAGTTAATTTTAAAATGTTGAAAGCAGTGTCTGTGTCTTTTCTCTCAAAAAAAAAAAAAAATCTCCTTCTCAAAGGATTTACATCACTACGCATCTAGTTTCTGCTTAAAACATATGCTGAATTCCCATGTAGATGAAGGGGAATTACATGACCACTACCAGGGAGAATAGATCCCAAATACTCACTTAGTTACTGCTGAGTCACTTAAGTATATTTGCACTATGATTCTAATTCAGCCTGACGGTAAGGCAGCTGCTTTTCTCACTTACTGCATGGCTGCTGCATCTTCAGTGACATTTATGAAAAATGTTGAGGGGAAGAACATGTCCTTAGAGCTCAAAATACATCCAAATTCTTCTATTCAATGGGCCAAAGCTCCCCAAAGGTGCTGTAAAACTGCAAGCTAAATCTATCAGCAGATCACATTTTACTAGGACAAATTCTATCATTATCTTTTGTAGACAGTTTCTGAGATTCAAAGTATTTATGTAAGGAAAACAAACTGGTGTTTTGGGCTTTGGAAATGTCAGGGCCCTTGATTCTCCTGTTTATTTAAAAATGGAAGTGTGCTGAGGGACATCTTTTGAACTCTATTCAAAGGTTAAAACTGATCTTCCATACAGTTTTGAAATTCAAAATACTGCTGTTAAATGTTTTGGCTCTGCTGTGTAATCTCCATTTTGCACTTAAATACCAAATTCTGTCCAGAGCTGGCTGTGCTGCACACTGCAGAGACACAGGCATTGCATCTCTCAGCCATGAGGTGCAGCCATTTCAAGAGAGGAGGACAACTCCCTGTCACGCGGCAGGGCCGTGCAACCGTTCAGAGCCAGTGGTGCAGGATACATAGCATCCCACTGCTGTGGTAGGTTACGTCAGCAAAATGTAATTGCCTGCACTGGACTTTGCTCAGGACTGCCAGCTGATACTCCCCTCTCAGGGGGAAAAAAACACGCAGGGAGAGGCAACAGAAGAGAAACAGAGGCGGTTATCTCTAACTTGGAGATCCCATAGGCTGCATCACCAATTTATGGTTTGTGTAAGTCCAGGGGCTTTCTTTGCTTGGGAGGAACATTCTTGAAGTATATGTAGTTGTTTATTGATGGAGGAAAACTCATCCTGTGGCCCTCAGACTGGCCAAGCTCCATGGCAGCTTCCTTGGGGACCCACCAGACACAACCTTGTATCATTTGTGTGCATGGGCAGGACATCTTCTCTGACCTATCCCAGCCTGGGACTGACACGGCAGTCACAGTCTGGAAATATGGGCAAAATGAGTAGCTGCAGATCCATAGATGCCTTAGTGGATCCTCTCAACCCATGAGCCAGGCAAGTGGAGCAGAGGGATGGTGGCACTGATTTAGGCCAAGACGTTGGAAAAACAACTGCTGGTTGTGAGTGAAGGCAACACAACAATCCTGTAAGATCACGCTGACCTGGATTTAAGTTCCTACTTGGCTCTGTACTATATGTCTATAGCCTTAATTACCATACGTAAGAGTTGACTTCACTCTTTAGAAGTTTAGCTGGTGTGAGAGTTTCACAACCTAACAATACTGTAGTTTACTGCAGAGAAAAAAACAAATGCTCCCTGTTAGCTTTCCTAATTCTTTTCTAATGACTGATGACTATTCATAGGCTCTGCCTTTGAAAACTGTATTGCCAATTATTGTAATTGTTACACAAAATATTTTGTATTTCTCAGAGCACTGATTCCAAGAAGCATAAGATTATGTGAAAAGCGCAACCTTCAAAACAGTGTTTTCACCCTTCATGACTGCCAGGGAAAGTCTGGAAGCCTGATCCCTATGAACTTAAAAACCTGTAGATAAAAGAAAAATCAATGTGCTTTTGAATCAGTATTTTACATTAGTTTCATGATTGGTGTCCTGATTGAATTTTTGAATGTTTGAGGTAGACAATTCTGAATTAGGTCAGAGAGTGTAAGTAATTTTCTGCTATTATCTGCTGGCATGAATTTTACCTTCATGCAACATTTCCTATTTGAATGGGTAATGCAGACTCTTACCGATCAGTACACAAGGTTTTAGGCTACAGTCTAGACAGATGTACAATCCATGCAGATCAAACATCATCTACAATCTAAATAGGTCATAGCCAAGTCTGCTTTTTTTTCTGGTTCAAAAAATACAAAAGTGTAGCCTGTGTTTTACCTTTCAATCCAGAATTAAAAGACAAAAAAAGACCATAACAATAGTGTGGTCACTAGATAATTTTCCTGCATCTGCATGATCTACAATAAATCAGCATTTGGATATACAAGAAGATGGACCACCATTTCCAGTAGAACCAGTGCGTAATTATTGTAAAATACAGTGTACTCTGGTATTTTGCTGTCACTCAGCAAATAACCTCAGCCACCATTGTGGAATTAATTGAATAGTACATCAGTCCAATCAATTGCTGCTCAAACTAATTAAAATTAGAATTAGCTGAGAGAAAAATAGTGTGAAGAACTAACATGGTTAAAAGAGAAATTTTCCTGTGGCTCCATCATTTATAATTGAAATTGCTGAACAATTATACATAACAGAAAAACTGAATACCAGACAGCAATTTAAAAGTTACTGGTCAAATACAAATATTACATAAAAGAATCTGGAAACACTGAATTCTTAAATCAGAGATGAAGAAAATTTTGACTATAACAAATTATAAATATAGTTTGTTAACTAAAAGAAGGTAAAGCAAAATTTATTTTAAATATTGACTGTATTACAATTAAGTATTTTAAGGAACAAACTTATTTTTTAGTAGTGACAAAGAATCTAGGAAAAAACAATCAGGTTTCAAAATACAGTTAGGTATTTCTTGTATTTGAGTGGGGCATTTTAGCTTTAAAGCAGTTCCTTTTTAAGCAGCTATTGCAAAGACAGCAACATGGCAGTAGCAAATGGCAGAGCATATGTAACCTCAGATATGCTTCACTACCATTCTTTTAGCTGATCTCTAGTACATACAAGTATTGTCTAGAGACAGGAAAATAATTCAGAAATCAGTGTTCCCAGCCTTTGTTTTCTATCTGTCACTGTCATCCAAGTGCTGTATGGCTTTAGCTTAGTCAGTAAAGCTTTGGTAGTTGAGTATTCCTATTTTTTATATGTTTTTATATATACACTAGGTGTAAAGTACAGAGGGCATCATATACAGGTGGTATATTTTAGCATTATGACTCACAAAAGCAAAGTTAGTTCTGATTTAGCTGAAAAGAGCAGAACTCACATGAAACATATCAGATGCTGTTTTTTCTTCAACAGATGTTGGGTGGATCAATTGTGTTTATAGTTTTGACACTCATTAGCCAAACACCTTTGTCGAACTAACCTAAGTCACTGCATATTTATCTGTAGTCTGCGAACATTAATGGGCATATGAAGCAAAGTACTCTGGATGAGCATCTGAGTCAGTGCCATCTGCCAAATATAGGAGCAATTTCTACTCTCAGCAAGAAATAGTCTATTCCAGACCAAGGGTCTGCACAGTTCCCCAAATTCCCAGTTTAAAATATCATAGCTCTTTCAATGCCAAACCTCTTTTGAGTGGGGATTGCTTGCCATAGCTGTGAACACATGCCAGGCAGGAGGCATGGTGAGCAGGCAGCCACGTGCTGCTCAGCTGCATTGTGAAAATGCAGTGGTCCAATGTAATGAGTTATTTGACCCAACGTAACAATCAAGTCTATTCTAGGTTTCAAATTACTTATACCTTGACTTCCTTCAGAGCTCAATCACTACGGTATTGTGCTGCTTTCCTGGGATTTAAAACTTGGTGGGTGAGGTCCCTAGCTGACAGGGTAAATTGTTTAGGCAAACTTAATTGCAGCTCGTTTACTTTGTGTTGATACCGGTAGGTCATGATGGTCCTTTTTAGATCAATCAGGAAAAAAACGTTTCCTCTGCCCTCACCCCACAGAACAGTTTCATTTACCATAGGAGTTTCCCAGCAGACCACAGGAAACCTACAGAGGGTCAAGAAGGTTCACTGCTTTTGCAGCCCCTCTCAAAGCCCTGTGCCAGCAGAGCTGTAGCTGGCTTGCCTCCCTTTGCCAGCTGCTTCAGAGCTCCTGTGAAAGTACAGGGAGCAAGAAAAGCTCTTTGCTGTGGGAGGGCGGGTGGAAAAATGATAACGGGGCGTGGTTGCATTCTCCCAATTCCTGTCCCAAACCTCCTAGTCATTGGGCCCTCTCCACCACAATACCCCTGGAAGGGGAATTCCTGGGAAGTATCCAAGACAGAGAGAATGAAATGTGCCTTTATGTTGACATGTTGTTGTTCTCGTTTGTCTAAAGAGGTGGCAAAACTTTCTTTGTGCCTGTCCCCACACTGTTCTTTGCCCATTCAACATATTGTATCACAATGAGGTGTGCTTTAATGGCATCTTCCCCTAACAGGTGCCTAACACTGCGCTGCCTTATGCTTTGGTGTCAGTAACTTTGAAATCATTCACAGAAAAGCTCCTGGCTCCCGCTGATTTTATCTGCTCTTGCAATTTCACTGTGAGTCATCCAATGTGGTGTGTGCTTTGTTTTACTTACAGACCAAACTGACTGAATTGCATCTTTGCTTAGGTCGTCTCAGCTTCCTTTAGGCAAAAAAAAAAAAAAAAAAAAAAAAAAAGCAAATAAAGTTTCTTACTCTCAGAGCTGTAGAGGCACACTTGAAAATGTTTACTCCTTAGCTCTATTTTAGTAGGAGGGAAATAAAAGTAAGCCTGCCACTGCACTTTTAATAGTCCTTTTTTGGGGTTACAAGTTAGGCTGGTAGCTCTGGGTGTTTAGTATCTCTGAAACTTCCACATATCTCCACGTAGCTGTCCAAAAATTGCATTAGCCTTCAGAAAGTAGCAATGCTATAACACCTCACAGGTGTTATAGCACAGGCTTGATGAATGTCCGTAAAGCACTTTGAGAACCTCAAAGGGAAAACACTGAAAGATTAGTCATCTTGTGTTTTTTTAAGTGCTCATAAATACCCTGGGTCTACTTTCAACTCCATATAGAGTATTTTTCTTAACTGGGCTTGTACTAAACTGCTTTGCCTATGAATCTTTATAATGGGGATGGCATGATCACTACAAAAGTGCAGCATCTACTCATTTATTTTTCAGTCTTAAACCTGACTTGATTTTTCAAGTGTTGGTGGGAAGAAGCAGCAGCCCACAGAGGAAACTGAAAGGACTGCAGAGGAAGTCTGCTGAGATGGTACAACCACCCAGACCCCTTCTAGCCCAGAGCTTTGGTTGTTGCCTCTAACCTGTGGGACACAAATAAAGTCAATCTCACACTTTTCTTCCAAAGCTCAGCCTATTGAGGGCACTGATTACTGAGAAAATCTTTAAACTACACTTGCAGGGACAACCCTTTTACTATGATTTGTTGAAGTCAGGAAGTCACCAAGTGTGCGCAGCCCTCTCTGAGCAGGGATGCTCTTAACAAGCAACATCAGTGTTGGTTTTAAGGATAACACATTCAGGTGCAACGGCCAGGCTAAAGGAACGTAAAGTTATTTTTTTTCCACAATTAGGCTGAAAGTGGCATAATTATGTCCACTACTTTATCAGAGTTGTTACCTTTGCAGTTGTAAACAAGACAACCTCACCAATTTTCCACTCGATGGAAAAGTCCTGTATGCTTTTACAGCAATACATCAGAGATGGCATATCATGGAAAAGTTGTCATGGAGTGCCAGCTCAAAAAAAGAGGAAAATGGTTGAAGAATTAACTCTCAAAAGACTTTTGTTATCTCCTTTTCCTTTCTCTTTTCCTTTTCCTTTTTTTAGCTTTCCCCTATTCGTTTCCTCTTTCTCTTCTTTTTTCCTTTCTCTTCAATAATATACATATAAAGGCAAGGTTTTCTATCTCAAATAGGCCTGTATGTCTTTTTGCTATAATGTAAGATTTATACCTATAGCAAATCCACTTCACCTTTCAATTGTAATTTCCCAGGCACTTCCTGCTTATGTCTTCAATCAATGTAACATTCTGCATAAGCAGAATAAAGCAGCTTGAGGAATACATCTGCCTATTAGTTTCTCTCAGTTAGATGAATGATGTACTGTTTTTATGTATTTCTGGGTCAAATTGTGATCTGCTTAGAAGCAGAAGGCCCTGCCTTCTACAGGGGAGGGTGGGCAGAAGGGTCTTGGTAGGTTTGGTCTCTGCTGCCTATATACATCACCTGAGCTAATGCCAAGAATGCAGCAACCTGTCCTATTCAGAGCTGTGTTTTGGTCTCAGTTTTTTACCTTCAGTTCAGCAGTGCAGAAGTATGTGTGTTTGACCTGTGTCACCTAAGAACTCCTTAAATCAGATTAATTATTTGTTGACCAACAACAATTGATTTTCTGTGACATATGTTAATATTATCCTAGACATTTGTGGTTTCTCTAAGGCTAAATTAGATTAAATCATAAATGTTTGTTCTCTGGGAGAAAATATTTATTCAAAGCTAAGAGAGCATGTACCTACTACGAACATATCCCCAGCAGCCACCATTTAAGTTATGTGTGGCAATTTGGACAGGCATCTGTGCTTATACTAATTAATCGTTTTCTAATGAATCTTAATTTCTCAGATTTTTGCTAATATTTTCACCAGCAGAGGTGGTCATTAAGTGCAAGCAGGACTCAAGCCCAGAGCTGGTCGTAGTGCTCCCTGGAGAGCACATATGGAGCCTGTGGATGCAGCCATCAAAATGTTCATCTAAGGACAAAGAGAGGCTCTTTGTCTCTCTCCTTTCCCACTCATACATCCTGCTTATACCTGCTCTGGCCCTGACTGGACCCTCCCTTTGACTCACTACTGTGGCGTAAAGCTATGTAGGTTTTGCTGTTGTTTGTTTTTTTCAGGTCATTGAACTGAGGTGATTCAAATACAAAGCCAAAGCATGAAAGCTGGTGTGAGAGATGGGTGAGACCTTCAGTTTTGGGGTCACAAAATGGTTATTTGACTATTTGACTCACCGGGGCTTGTGATACCAAATCTTGGGGCAAAGGAGTCAGAATAAGAACATTCTCATCCAGCACCTTTTGCAGGGAGCAACCCAGCACCAAGAGACATGGTGCACAAACATCTCTTAGAGATCCCACTCCTATTCCTCTGGCCAGGATAAAGGGATCCTGAACTTGCTTTGATGACTAGGAGATGGAAATCTCCAGATTTTACTGATTCCCTCCTTTCTGTGTGAGTACCCTACACGTTATGAAATGGTATTTACACACCATTCCTCCAGCCCCATAGATTTTGCCTATACTTTCAGCCACAGAGGTGGAGGGTATTCATAGTCAAAGCTGTTCTATAAACGCTGCTGCCTCCTGTGGTGGATCCATCCTGTGGTTGTGTGCCAAGCCTACTACGGCAGGCCCTTAAGGCAAACAAGTGATGCATTTTTGGGTTGCAATCACACCCAGACATTACAAGAGTATCAGGGATGGTCCTGGGCACGTGCAGGTGCAGAGCTGGCAGTGTTTAGAGCGTTGTGAAATCAAACAGGAAGGTATGGATTTGTGATGTTGAGTACAGGCATCTTAATAATACATAAGTCTTTTTTTAGTGACTTAAACCTTTCATTGGGTAGCTCCTAAGCAGCTCATTAAGTTGCAGTCATACAATCAGAAAGTTGAAGCAATGTCACGTAGAGCCACTGCCCTCACATTGTCTCCACTGAACAACTGCAGGAGTGTGGCTAGCCATCCTTAGCCACCTAAAAACTATTCCTGCAAACTATTTCAGGGCTACTCAAAAGTATCCTTTTCATGATTTATGAGTAATTGAAGAATCAGCCTTCCAATTCTCCTAATTTTCTTGAACACTGGCTTACTGTTAGAGCAGCTGCCTAATTTGTTCAGGTAATAGATAGATATAGTATAGACAAGATTTTTATGTATTAGGTACAAATCCTTTATGTAGTTTAGGTGGAAGTGGATTTGATGAAGAAACAAAAGTCTCTGAGTCTTAGGAAATAGCATTTTGTAATTAAAAATACCAAATAACAAACAGCTGCAGACAGGGAGATAGAGTCTATATTGGGAAATTATTGGAAGATTGCAGCCAGGGAAGAGAGAGGTTGGGTGTAGGATTAGTAAATTAATTCCTCTAACTCCTCTCCCACAAATAAATCAGTGGAACGTGGATGACCCTCATTCTAGTAGGGAGAGACAGCACACAGTAATCCTATCCCTTCCACCCGGTTCCTTTTGCTCCCAGTAACACCCTTGGCCCTAGAGAGCAGAAGCCCTGGCTCATCCTGCCCTGCAGCTGCTGTCAGCCCAGATAGAACCAGACACAGGAGCACTGCCTCCACTTTTGGCTCCCAGACTGAACTGCACCTCCTAACTTTACATGTTTGCTGTTATTCCTACATGCTCTTCCTAGCCTCCTTAATTTTTCAAGGAAGTGGATGTACTCTGATCCAAATGATTTGGTGTATTTTAATAGCACTTCCATTCATTTACTGCTTGCTAAATGAACAGTGTAATCAGTATGTCCAATACAGGAAAGTGTTCAAGGGGGATATTTTCACACTAGGACAGACATAAGAGAAAGAGTATGTATGCAAGAAGCAATTTACTCTGCCACGTTTTAAAGTTATCTTGTCTCCTGTTACAAATAGTGCGGTGATGCCATTTAGACTAATAGAATATGATTACTGATTTCTTCATTTTCATTAAGTCTGAGGGGAGGGAATGAAATAAACCTTCTATAAAATAAAACCATGAACTGCAGATACATCTCCATACCTCCCAGGCAGGTAAAGAGAGACAGCATTTCTACATTGAGTATATAAACTGGATTCCTGCATCTCTTATTCATATAAGGAAAATTTTGCCTCAAGTTTAAGTGCTCTCTAGTTCAGATTTTAGGTTGGCAAACCCGGTGTAAAATGTTAAACCTATCAATTAAAAAAAAAAAATGGACATGTAGAAAACTTAGGTCAGATCAGCTGGACTAGTACTGTACCGCTGCAGCACTACAGAGGTGAGGATACGAGCATGGGTCATGTTGTCAGGATAACTTTAAATTACAGCCTTGCTCAAAACAATAGTCTTCACGATTTCCTGTAAAATGTCATCTATATCCATAGCAGCATGGGAGCAATAATAATACAATCACTAGTGCAGCATGAATTAACTTCTGAACAATGGTCTCATATGAGAGCCCTTTGGAGGGGAAAAAATAGATCAATAGGCCAAATCCACTGCATCTGCACAAGGCCAGGATGCTTGGGTTGTCTGTGCAGCTGGAGAGTTGTAATCCAAATCCTTTCTGCACGTGACTGGAGCGTGCTCAGGGCTGCTTTGCTGGTCTCTTAAGTGTAGTCTTTCCCAGAGAATGAGCAAGCAATAGGCTGCTGGACTCGTTGCAGCCAGAGTGAGAACAGGTTTCTTTGGGCGCAGAGCCCAGCTGTCCGTGGGCGAGCAGGCATCCTGGCACCAGGACTGCAGGAGACAGGGTACCAGGGTACACATCCTGGAGGTGGAGGCCAAGCCCCTAGGGAAGCTGCAAGGTCTCAGGCATCTTGACTGTCCCTCTGAAAAAAAACCATTTTTCAAAGTGACTGGATTCTGGTGAAACGTAGTTGTCCTTTTGATCAGCAGAACAGCAGCACAGCCAGGCATTGCAGCTGAAATGGTGTGGGGTCCTCAGGGAACAGCAGTTCACCCCAGCTGAGCTGAAGAAGCAGTGAGTGGTTTATGCACATCCTCTGTACAATGGCTGAGGCCATGGCAACTGTAGGGACAGCCCTGGTTGACTTTGACTACCGTCTGTACTCTGGCTCAGTCCAAATGATGCTATTAGTGCAGATCACAGTGTGGTCATCCTGCCTTGCCTACAACTAAATTGCACAGTGCTTGTGAGGGATGTGGTACTAGGTCCCTGTGAAATCCACCTTTCCCAGCTCAGCAAGCACAGGGGTCCCTGTCCTTGCTCCCATCTCCAAATTCCCTTCTGCAACAGAGCAGAGCATTTGGGCAAAACACTTCCCTGTGTGTGTGTGTGTGTAGGAATGGGTGGTGAGGGGTCCTGTGCATCCTCCCACTGTAGCGCTGCTCCCACACACAGTCCAATGCTTACAGCACAAGTGGAGTTTGAAAACATACAGGTAGAAAGACCAAAATAAACCATCCTCTCTAGTACTGATGTAACTCTTCAGTTTAGTCTAAACCGCTCAGCCAAACCACAATATTTTGAGAAAGAGAGTAAATGTAAGTACTCACGTCCTTATAGTCAGTAAAACAAAATAAAACCAATGCAGTAGACAGCCAGTTAAAATGGACAAACAGTCCTTTGAGGAAGACTTTCCCAAGCCAACCATTAAATTCAATACATTTTTCCCTGCTCACTCAAAGTTCCTAAAGAAAGAGTTGAGCTCAGGGGATGACTGAGGAACTAAGGAAATGAGATAAAAAAGCTACTGAAATTGAATTTGCTCACAGAGTATTTCTTCCATAAGCTGCATAAACTTTTCTTACCTAAATAAATACTCTGTGACACACTAGTTTTTACATGTCCAGTGTGACTCTGATAATAACATTTACCTATGTTGTGACTTCCCAAGAATCTCAGGAAATAGCCGGTACATTTACATATTATGTATTGTCCTGAGCTAACAATAGTTGAGAACCACAAAACCCTTTTAAATGTTTGAAAATACTAGAATCTTAAAAACAAACAAACAAACCAACCAGCCAAACCCAAATCTCCCCCTCCAGCTCTGGCTGCAAATTATTTCAAATATATAAATAAAAAAATCTCAGAACTTTTTGGTGACTTGACTATAAACACCTCTGCCTCTTTCCTTGTCATTGTCTAATTGTTTCTGCCTGGTCAGGCCACATGCAAGCAGTAAAGATACTAACGAGGTAAGGAGAAAAGTGTTTCAGACATTTAGGCTGTAAAGTATCAACATAAGTATCAGCTACACTGGCATTATGTCGTACTTTCAATATATGCAGTTCTCTCCATTGCTGAAATATCCCATGAGGCAGGTATACTTTATATACAGCTACATTTAGGGCAAAGAAATTACAGCATGCAGCTGTTAGGAGTCTTGCCTTTCATCAAAAGGAATTCATTATCACAGAGGAAATTCAACACAAAGCTCCTGATTCCACTGCTCCCACCCACTGTCTCAACAAGAAAATATAAATACTTTTACATTCATAAAATAAGAATTAAAATTCTTGTGCTTAACGTGTTTTTAATGTCTCAAAAGTATTGAAAAAAATAAACTCAGCCCTCAATTTCTTACCTTACCTGTAATCTAAACAAATGAAAATACCCATCTTTTAATTGCTAACCTTACATAAATGTTAAACAGTAGCATAGGGATTATTAACATCAGCCCTTGACAGGTTGAGGTGGGTAAATTCTTACCTTCTTGTTCTACCAGAGCTGGCCTTCGGAGAGTTGGTTTTCGACCTCACTTTTCTCTCTTAAATGAACAGCTCAAATCAGATGGATTGTGTTGAAAGAAATTAATTATTTTTTTTCTCTGTGAGGTTCATAAGGATCTACTTTCCATCCTTGAAAGAAAAAAAGCACCTAAATAGAAGCAAAAACCCAAACAGCAAAACACAAACTGTGATTTATTCAGTCCAGCATCCAAGAATCAATTCTCCACTAGGAAATGAAGATGGAGAATTTAGAAACAAATTTACTCCTTTCATTCAAAGACAAGACCATGAATCAGTACTTGTTTACATACAGTCTGCCTTACTATACTTTGCATAGAGGAAGTGCTTTCACCCACACATTGCTCCGCCTGACCTGTTCTTGTTCAGATTTTGTGTAGAAATGTCCTTGACATCAACAATAAGCAGAACTAAACACAGTTTTGTAGTATTTCAGTTGTTTCATTAAGAGTGTCAATTAAAAAAAGATACTTTAAAGTTAACCTGCTGGGAAGAAAGAGAATAAAACCCATCATCTGTATAGATTTATTTGGGGTTTTTTTCACTCATTGGAGCAGCTTTCAGTCCTGCATCTGTGGAGTTAATTACCTTTAACAGAATTTTGCTATCACCCCACTTTTATTGTTAAAAAGAAAGTCTTCCATCATAAATTAAGACTACCATAAACTGAATGACAGACCTCAGCTTACAATTATTACTACCATCGATAATGAAAGTTCTCTGCTGTACTGGAACAAATCCCACAGCCTTTTAAGTTGACTGCATGAATAATCTGTGATGTCCCCTATTTTAAATTTTTACTAACATTACCTCCAAGTTTTGAGAGCCTTGAGAATTTGACAGAGCAGTTTAAATTTATTGCAGCTCAAACATGTTTGCAAAACCAGAAATAAGAATCGTTGCTTAAACAGTAGGGGAGAGATGGCTCCAGGCCATCTACCTGATGCATTCACAAACTTTGCAACACCTGTTGGTCATACAGGGGCTAAATTCCCTTCCCCACTGCTTTTCTCTCTCTCCTTCCTTCATGCATCATCTCTGCTGGGTAATTAAAGACAATAGTCTCAATAAAGTGTTGTCATTGAAGATATAGGAAATACAGCAGAACTAAAGGGGAATGTACATTTTTGGTCCACTGACCTGAAAATTCAATCCAAATCAAAATGATTCATTTACCATGTCATGGGAGGCATCAGGCAAAGCATCACCCACTGGTCGAAGGAGATGATTGTCTCATTCTGCTTTGCACTGGTGCTGCCTCACCTTGAATATCATGGCAGTTTTAGGCACTACAATATAAGAAAGACATTAAGCCATTAGAGAATGTCCGAAGGAGGGCAATGAAGATGATGAAGGGCCTTGAGGGGAAGCCGTATGAGGAACAGCTGAGGCCACTTGGTGTGTTCAGCCTGGAGGAGACTGAGAGGAGACCTGTTGTAGTCTACAACTTCCTCGTGAGGGGAAGAGGAGGGGCAGGTGCTAATTTGTGGTGACCAGTGACAAAACCCGAGGGAATGGTCTGAAGCTGTGTCAGGGGAGGTTTAGGTTGGATATTAGAGACAAGTTCTTCACCCAGAGGATGTTTGGGCACTGGAACAGGCTCCCCAGGGAAGTGGTCACAGCATCAAGCCTGACAGAGTTCAAGAAGCGTTTAGATGCTCAGGCACATGGTGTGACTCTTGGGGATGGTCCTGCGCAGGGCCAGGAGTTGGACTTGATGATCCTTGCAGGTCTCTTCCAGCCCAGCATATTCTGCAATTCTGTGATTTACAGCATGAAGAGATTTATATTGGTAATGCTGGCTGTGGGAAAACTTCTGTTGTCCTCCTGACCAAGCAAATGCCATCACCTTTATAGCTTGGAGTAGCAGAAATGAATTTTACATTTAGAACAGATATATGTAACAGCACCATGCAGATATAAAACCAGTTGTAGTCAGGGAGACGGGTAATGCTTTTTGATATTATTTTAAAAGAAATAATTTTCTTAGTTGCAAAGATTGAAGAGTGTATTAGAAAAGGTGCTTGTGCCACCTCCTTAAATTCCTCCTACCTCTCATAATAAGGGGCAACACCAGTGGGAAAATAGTTTTGGGGAAATCTGTGAATAATGGTAATACTTAAATAATTCAGTTCTCTGGAAGAGTTTCTGAACTCTTTTTCATATCTTAGTGAAAAAGGTAATATCCATTTGTGCCTATAGATGAGAACTGTGACATTTAAATCAAGATGTGACTCCAAAAATTTCCAGCTTCCTCTACTTTGGAGGGCACACTTTTGGCATGGACTGAGGCTATAGGAGTTCTAAGGAATATACACATTTAAACCATCTTATATAATTTTTAGACAATTCAGTAGCAATTAGCAAAACAAGAGTTTTGAAAGAACAGAATTAAAACCAAGGATGAAAACACAGCTCTTCTGTAAGATTTCCATATCTGCAGGATCTAGGAAAAACATAAAAATTTTCATCAACTGCTCTAACATTCAGATGTAAGGGAAAGGACTGGAGCAGAAACATGTTTCTAAATAGACAATTTCCCCAGAGAGACTTGGTTCTTTGGGCTTCAATATTATGGCACCAATGCCTGGGGACAGAGGTCAGCAAACCTCCAGAGCTCTTCTTCTGGATGGCATCTGTAAAACAGATAAAGCATAATGCACCACATTTGGGGCAGGGAGATGAGCAACAGATGTCTGTATGGTAAGAGCTCCTTTTGCAGGTTGTGATAAATGCCATACACAAGACCTGCAACACTATCAGAGCAAAGGAGGGTAGAGATCTGTTTCTTCTCCCACAGCTCCATCTCCGGACATAAATGTCAAAAAATAAAGACTTCATCTTCAAATATAGTCTAACACAAGAACTGTATTTTGTTCCCCAAAGTACAAGGGTAAAATATTACAGAAATAAAGGCAGAAAGATGAATTGGAATAAAACATTTGGGTGGAAACACTGAGCTGTTGCCATGACTAACAGGAACTAATTTATTTACTTATACATTCTTTGTAATCTAATTTTCTCCCATGCGACAGCCAATGACTCATTGTTTGTTTACTGATGAAGAAAAAATACTTTCTGAAATCTGTTGAGGAGGGATCTTCTCTGGACAGTCTGCATTCCTCCCATGCCCTAAAGTGGGCTGACCGTCCTCTGCAGCACCTGTCCTGTAGGGCCCCACGCCCCACGAGCACCAATGCTCAGCATCTCAGGGCAGGGGAAGGAGGAGGAGAGGTACACACACAGGTGCTGCCTGTAGGGCCCACTGAAAGCAGATCATGTGGCTTAGTGGTTCAGGGACTTTCTGGGCAGAGAAATGTAATGCTGGCAAATGCTGCTGGAAGAGTGGTAAGGCAAATAGTTTGGAACCAAGTGGGGTGTGCTCTGTCTTCTGTGTTTCTTGATGTATACCAGTTCAGGCAGTGCTATCAGGAAATACACATGGGGAGTTGTTTGTCTTGTCTTTTCCTTCTTCACTCCTCACTTGTATCCCAATCCTGATAAAAATGAGCAGAAACTGAAATGGAAATATATTTCTGGGATGCTTCTTCAAGTCAGCACACAAAATAGAAATATCTTCATTGAAGGGAAGAAGAGAAAATAATAATTTTTGACAAACCATCCAGCTGCAAGAATGAATCTGCCTGCATCCTAGGAATGAGGATTGCTCATTTGTAGGTGTCACACAAAAGGCTGCTACTTTATTGTTATTGACTTACTTTTTCCCCTTCCATTGCCTGTCCTTCAAAGAGACTTGCTGGACCTCTCAGAGCAGTTGTTAGGTGGTGGTGTACACCAAACACCACGTGGAAGAACATGGCCCTAAATGGTGGGGATTTCCCCAAACCACAGCCCTCTCTACCACTTGAAGGTGACAACCAGCTGCCATTGTTTGATGTGGTGGGTTTGTGTCATTGTAGGCTTCTTGTTATTAAAAAGTAACAAAACTGCTAACAGATAAACATATGAGATCATCAACCCTCCCATTAATTAAAAGGGAGTGTTTCAATACCAGTGATAATTAAGTGGAAAAGGGATACAAGCCTTGTAGTACAGGCTATGAGGACTAAGCACAGCAGGGAAGCCTTTGGTGCCAGAAGGTAAGATTAGTCACCTGGGAAATCCTGAGAGCACCCTTAAACAGCAAGACTTAAACAGCCTGTCTACATACATTTGGATACAGTGTCTGTATCCAAATCCACAAATTCTGCTGATGACTTGCTGTAGGCTTGCCTTTGACAACTCACTTCAAGGGTCTGTACCTCAGATTCTGTGATTACAACATCAAACACAAAAAGCAGGTCCTGGAATCAGAAAGAAATTGGTTTGGCAGGGTCGCTTCAGGAGAGTGAAGCAGTGGCTCATTGCTCTCTTTGCTGGAGCTGTGCCCTCAGCAAGGAGGAGGTAAAGCCACTGAGAGGAGTCAAAGCCCAGCCATGCCAGAATGTGGATGATACCATGGACAAGATGTTGCTACGTGCTCCTAGGCAGTTTGAGATACAGAGTCAAGGCTCTAGACTGCCCATCCACAGGAAGCCCCACATCACTGGGCTCCAGGCACTGCACAGAGACCTGTGGGCTGAACTGAAGTAATGCTGTGGAAGGAACAGCAAAACCCTCCAAAATTCCTGAGCGTGTCAGTGAGTCTTTCCCACCACGGCTGAATGGCAGGGCTGGGCCTCTCACTTTCCCAGTCATTCCATTGTTTTACCTCTTTGAGTGCCTGTGTCACTGTTAATATTGTTAACATCTGCTATACTACAGCAATGAAATAGATTATTGGAAATATTTTTAGCTAACCTGGACTCCAGTAGTAGTCTTATTGCTAATTTTGTGTCATGTAACCAAATCTCAAAAGCACAGAGCTCTTCCTAGCACTGCCCTGCAGGAAGGACATCTAGAATGCCTGCAAATCTGATAATTGAAAGATTTTATGCATATTCATCTTTGAATCTTTGCTTAGATGTAAATTTGGATGGACATATCATTTATCTATCTCTAACCTAAAATTCTCCAGGGTGATTGTTCAGCTTGTAAAATATTTAGATGCACACACCCACGCATGGCCCAGTTTTTCAAACTAGGTTTGTATAGCTGTATGCCTAATTTGTTTGTGCAACTTCTGTTATTGAATGTTCAGCTAGCAAATGGACATGCAAATACTTAGATCTATAGATACCTAACTCGCTCTTTCTTCATTTTTAGGTGTAAACTCAATAAATGTTGAATACTGTCTGTTGTCAGACTCCAAGTAGACAGCAGTCTCTGCTGTTTTATAAAAGGAAAATGGGCCCAGGAAGAAAAAATTCCAGTAATACCACCACTAAATTCATTAAGCCTAAAACAAGGAGTTCTATAAATACACATACTAAAGCTGTAAGTGGGAACTATTCATAGTGGATGGTCACATTCTTAACCCTAGTCTGTGTCACTTATCAGATAACTACTGGAATTCCCGAGTTGCATTTAGAAGTACTGCATTATAGTCCAAAAACATTTGAAAATAGACCTGTGCTCACTGTAAATAGGAACTTCTGAATTTTATTTACTCCCTAATGCAAAACAAAAAATAAAATTAATTAGTACATTTCTTGAGTACTGTTTATATTAAACTTTATGAGGATTTTACCCAGTACTGCACATAACTCCTAGGGACTAGCTCAGGGAAGTTTTAAACCTGCATTATAGGGACAGATAAAAATAATGTCATAAACACAGTGCATATATAGCCTATATAAAATAATATGGTATTTATGCATCAGTCAGCATTGTGATTCATGTTAAACTATAGTGTGAATACTACATCACTGTAATGCAGCTGTTACCTGTGAGAGATCCTGTGCCTTACAATGTACTGTTGTTCCCCTCAGTGCTTAAGAAGCACAGTTTTCAAAATTGGTCTCTGTAATTTCGTACACGTCATCCATATGGAATTTCTGCTCTAATGTTCACCTTAATCTCTGCAAATTGAATCTCTTCCAGTTGAATCAAGTGTATATCTTGGAGGAATCCCCTCCCCCTCCTTGACATTTTATTTACCCTCCTCAGGGGTGGGAGTGGTAGAGATGCAATGCCGTATTTTGTGAGGGCACAGAACTGTCAGCAGGAAGTATTCTCCACTTCCCTTCTGAAAAACCAACCCACATTTTCCTGACTGACAACCCAATCTGACTGTGTTCTGTCAGCCCTTACCCAGAAAGAGCTGCGATTTGTTTCACCCCAAGAAGACAGCAAGCGGAGGAAAGCACGGGCCATGTCTGCTATGCCGTGGTGTTAAGTGATGATGCATTTACAGATGGAAGCAAGGTTTATTTTTAAAAAAATCTACCTCTACTAATGAGACCCGCACAAGCTACAGAGGGTGAAGGCGAGCGATTGACTCATTTCCTGAGCCTGGTTCCTGTCACTGTGACTCAGGTGGTAAGTCTCATCCTGGGTGTTGCATCGTTACCAGGGACCCACATGCACCATGTGGGGTATGAATGCCTCTTCACTTGGGACTCTGAGTCTCAGGCTGAGCTGTAGCTGGGGCAGAGACAGTGGGGGACCCAGCTCTGCAGGGAAGGGACATAAGGCCTCTGTTCAGCATGGCTGCCAACTCACCAGGGATGAAACTGAAATGCGTTACCATTCTTCTTTGATTTTGCCATTTACAATGAGCCCTGCTAGCATCTTCAGGAGAAATCACTTCCAAACGCCACAGAGAAGAAAAGGAACTGCTTTCCTTTCTCATACACCAGCAGGAAGCTGGCTTTGTTGCTCTAAACACTGAGAAAAATCTCTCTCTCAGGAGAAACAAGCACTTGAGAAAGGGAAGCCCTTCTATTTTAAAGGTTGGCTTTGGACCAAGGGGGATTGCACCTCCATGCCTCTCTCTCATTGTTAGCTATGGAGAGGGAGCTTGCTCTGTCATAAACCTCTCTGAAGGAGAGGCCTGAAGTTAGACCAGGATAATGAAGGTAACCATGTATCACACAGCCCAGCCGCTGGGCTGGCACTGTCTGCTGTGTCTTTTGCTCGAAGTACTATACCTTGGATTAGCTGACAAGATCTTTAGTTGCCAATAACTATAATGAACTATTTTGCACTGGAGGAATGTAGTAGGAGGCCTACATCTAGCTTAATTATAGAGATGGGCACTTGGTGCCTTAAGCTGGAGCTACCTCCTGCTCCCAGCTCCTGATTTGGCTGTTAACCATCAGTGCCTGGTGGATTTTGAGATGCCCAAGGCCCATCCTGTCTTGCCTGGCCTCCAGTCCTATGCTCCAGAGAGATGTGGGTTTCTTGTAGTTCCAGTGATACAACTGTCAGTTCCCAGTGCATGTCTGCTATCCCCCAGGGACATCAGGCCATGCCTATGTGTGAAGCACTGAACAAAGTCCTAAATTGCCACCAAATGTAATGGGACATTTGATACCTCCATCATTTGTAGATGCATCCCTGCTTATGGATGTCTTAAGTCAGCAAGCGGAGTCTTCCCTTGTATTCTTTCCCCATCTTAACATGTTTTTCCATTTCTCTGAGACATGAGAATTAATATGCAATTCAATATTAATCCCTTCAATATTATGGATTAATTTATTCAGGGTAGCTAATTTACAAAATATTGTCTCAAAGGTTTTTTTTATCAACAGCTAAAGTGTTGTCAATGCTTCCTAATTACCAGCACTACATCTTCATTTTTCTTTACATGAAATAAGGTTTAAATATAGTTCTGCATCATTCCCATTTTGTAACAATTTATTTCACTTCCTACTTTAAAAGGGGATCTGCATCCTCTTTAGCACAGCACTCATCTTTCCTGATACCCCTTTGACTGCCCTTCACTTATTCTGTTTTCTTGCTAATTTTATCTCTTTTCAGGGACTTGGGCAGGGCCTGACAAGAAGGATTTTTAAAGACAGACTTCCTCTATTTTGTTGTATCTTTCAGGGGTGGGGAGTAGTGGGAATGTAGACAGACATGCTGCAATTGTGGTTTCTTAGAGCTTTCTTAGAAACTCACATTGATTGGGTTGTTTATTGATGTACACCACTGCATCGTAGTGACTAGTTTTCTTAACACTTTACAGATGTTCTTCTGTACCTCTTACCTGCTGTTCTAAACTTCTAATGCAAAACTTCTGCTTATTGGTGGCAGTCTCCTGTACAATGCCTTTTTGAGTTTGCTTACTTGAACTTGGAAGGAAGGAAGAAAGGAAAGAAGGAAGGAAGGAATTTTTGTGTGACAGAATGACTCTAAAAGTGAGGTTTTAAGACAGCTATTAGGAAGTTCCCATGAAAGTTAAGATGACTGACAACATCGAGGCACTCTGTTATATGAAACATGAAGCAGCTGGGTCTGCAACTCAGAAGTGCCTTGGTAATTGTGGTAGCTGTAATTGCCATAGCACAGACATTAGGGTGGGGTGCACCCCGGTCCCTGTATTCTCAATCTGTGGGGTTTTCAGTACTGGGATTGCTCAGATACTCTTGCCAGGCTCTCATCCCCAGTACCATTCTTCATTTTCCATAATAAAATAACCTAACTCCCCATACCCTGCTACCCTTTTTCCTCATCTGATTGCACTCAACTACGTAAGTGTCCTCTGTCCCACCTCTGCCTCCTGCAGCTGAGCCTGGACCCACACAGACAGCAGCCACACTGCCCATCTTCAATAACAGCCATAGCGGCTCTCTTGTACTGGCACCTTCTGACACCACCTTGGGGCTGCAAGAAGAGGCTGGGGTGCTGCAGTGTGTGTGGCGGGGTTGCCCTCCAGATGGGTTCCCACCTCCAGGACCCATGCAGTAAAGCACACACCTCCAACACAGCCAGGGACTGTGCTTCAGGTGGCTTAATACAAGGGCCTCCCATGCTTGAAAAGAAGAAAATGAAGAGGCAGGGAGCTCTCAAAACTAATAGCAGTTTTGTTCTAGAAGAGCTGGATAGAAGCGGTATGAAGACGAAAAGAAAGGAAAGCAAGATCTTCCCACAGTATATCAACATTGCTGATATAACTGAGATATTCACAAAAGGCAAGGGCACATGTCTCCTACATATCAACCGTTGTAGTAGCAAGTGGTCCTTACTGTTCACATTTAAAATTTAACCTTTTCATCTTTCATTGCCACCGTGGAGATCAATAATCTCATGCATGAGGAGAGATACCCGTATCTGTAGAACGTCCAGAGGACAAAAAAATAAGGTTGTGGTACTAACTCCATTGTTTGCTGATGCCTCATTGTGAGTGTCCCAAAACACCCTGATTAAATTTCTTCTCCAATGCAGAGACGGAAGATAAGGTGAGAACTCATCTTCATTCATTCTACATAATTAATCAGCAATGATAAGAACTTGATGAAGCAACATTTGCAGTAATGTAGACTTTAAAAATAGATTCTATAATTTCCTCCATGTTTTCAGTTTCACTCTACTTTCATGCAGGATGTTATGCAAATCCATAATGATGTCCTTTCCTCCCACACACATGCACTCATAGGAAGTCTGGCTGATACATGCAGGAACAAAGCACATATGCCCATATGAAAACATGCTGGTGTTGAGTTGTATGCATTAACTTTAAATATGCTAAAAAATATTTGTATGATTTTCACCATTCTTTTCAGCTGTATGTTTCTACATGTGCTTACACACCACACTGCCATAGCACATCATGTAAGCATTAAACTGCTGAGACATGGGATGAGCACTCCTAGTGACAGACACAGAGTACATATTCAAATGCATCTCTATTGCATACAAATACTCAAAAGATTTTTGTTGTCCCTAAGTAGATCTCATGAAATCATTGCTGCAAAGGTAGTCTCTACTTATTATCCAGTATGTTCAGACAGTAAGGGGGAAAAAAATGAGAGGAAAAGAAGGAAAAAAAGCACAAAAATGAAACAAGATAGAAATTAAAGAGGGGGAAAAAGAGACGTAAAATACACTCCCAGTCATTCTTTCTGTAATAAAGATTATAATGTGTACAATGAGTTTCACTGAAGAAGTCTAGATAATTATAGGTACATAGTCCTATATCTGAAACCTCTGCCTCATATATATATATATATATAAATATACACACACAGAGGATACACATACAGATGTACACACACATATATGTCTAAATACATATTTTCATACATACTTGTATCAATGCACATATATGTGTGCATATGTATGTGTTATACAGATACTATCCCAACATCAAAATTTTTGCAGATGGAGGAAATCAACAAAGCAGACTCCCGACTGTCTGACAGAACTGGAGAGTCAGCTTATGTAATTTCTGCCTCTGGTTTGCTCGAAATACAAAGGACAAACTTCTACTTTATATGCTGCTTTTGCAAGCAGCACCTTATGGGCAGATTTACAGTACCAACAGCAACAACAACGGCAGAGTGGGGATAAAGTCACTGAAATCGCTGACACAACCCTGCAGACAGAAAATGCCCCGCGGTGGCCCAAAAAAACCCAAAGAAACACTAAACCACCCCAGACAATTTCTTGCAATTTCTTTCCTCGTCATGTCCTAATATACACCACTGTCACGTCTTGAAAGAAATTCAGGGCTTTCTACAGCAAAAAGAAGGATAAATTGCTTTATATTTGGCAGAAGTGGATCATGCCTTCTGTCATATCCCCGAAGCTGCTCCAGGGAGAGGATTTCCTCACATGGATTCAGGCAATTATTTTACATTCAATGAGAAGCAGGAACATTTCTGTTTCTGTGACTGAGCCTCCCTGGGGGTCCTCTGCTGCCAGCAACCAGGATCTGCAGCTCCTGGGAGATGGGTCTTGAGGGCTGATGTGGTTTTGACAGCCAGTGCCTCGCTGGGGTGCTGCCTTTCCTGGGTTCACTCTGGGGACTTCTCCCCATGGGTGAAAACGTGACAAGCCACTCTTCATCCACATTCCAACAGCAGGAAGCAGAAAATGGGGCACTAGTGTTTGTAGTTCAGACTTTGAGCCCAGCCTGACCACTTTCTACTTCCAGTGGCATCCAGTGACTGGGCTTCTGGGCATCCCTAAGCAGAGGATGCAATCACATCCAACAGAGCTCCTGACTGAGGACTGCAGTGCTACTGAGCTTTTCTTTTCTATTAAAAAAATAATAAAAATAATAATAATAACAAAAAATCAAAAAATCTTACCCTCAGGAAAGCTGAAAAGCCTAAAACCTGAGACTTTCTGAAAAGGACAGTCCATAACAGAGGCACAGCAAAGCTTTCCATGCTGGGCAAAGCCTGCTGTGCCTCAAGGGGTAGGAAGGACCCTTCTGGCAGCACCCCAGGTGCAGTGTGGGAGAGAGCCAAGCTATCCCTTGAGCTGCAGCCACCTGGCAGCTGCTGCTCCCTTCCAGGTATTGCTGAGGGAGTCCCACTGCTGGAACATGGCCATGCTGTGCTATGCAAGAGGTAAAAACACGTCAAAAGATGCTACTCTAACTGAAAGGGGATTTATTGCAATTGTTGCAACAAATTTACTGCTGATTGCAGTAAAGCATTCTGCATTTTGCTTTGTTTGTTGGTATCAGTTTCTATAAATGCAAAGGTAAATCAACAGTGATTTCTTCCACAGAGTGACCATTGCATTTCTCAGCACCACACAGACTCTCTGTAAACTCGATGCTGTAATTAGTGGCCAAGCACATCCTTTGGTATCTGTGACAATATCGTTAAGTGAAGACATCTGAACTTTCATTATCAATCTAGTTTTAATTTAGGACAGAGATAATTTCTTTTCCAAACTATTTCCTTGTATTTATGGACATCAGAGCTTTAATTTATTGCAGTACATCCAGTGTGAACGCTATTTTCTTAGACTTTTATTATTCTAGAGAATGAATCAGTGCAAAACATAAGAAAAATAAAACTGAACATGTAAACCTTACAACCTGAACTCAATCTGTAATGGAAATAAATACTTGGGTGATTCGGTTCTACTTAATTGAAACTCAAACTGATTGTGAGGGTGGCAAATATGATTTCTCAAGCTTTAACATCTCTAAATAAGATTGATCTTCATTTAAGTTTTTGTACTAATTTGTAGCTTTGAAAAAGTGGGAGCGTTTTAAATTTTGCTGTTCCCATTATGTGGCTCAATCTCAACAGGGATTTTTGTCTAAAGTATAGTATCCAACTCTCTGCTGCTTTATTTCTAAAGTGTAATAATTAGTGTAGTGGTGCACTGAGAGCATTTAGGGCGTAGCTCAGGCAGGGAGAATTACTCTACTTTCACGCAGTAGAAGCAAAATGGATTTTAGCAAGCTCTTTAAAGTGACAGAGTTGACAATATTACCACAAGCATTTGTGCATCAGGGAGTCCTGCTCAGCACTTGGCTTTTTCTGAACACACTCTGCAAACATCTGCAGAAGCTAATTCCATGAAGAAACCAAGTTGTTGGTACTCAGTAGTGAAGAGACAGAGAAACTTTTAGGGAGTTTTATATGTAAAATGAGTGAAAGATATGTACTCCTCTCTTGAGCTAGGAGCCTTTGTTGAGGAGGGGTCATTAGCAGCATTGCTAGCAACAACCATTAGAAAAGGTCAGGACAAGCAATTTCTAAAACTGATGGAGATGGAAACAGCTTCCCAAGAAGCAGCATTCTTCAGGGACAGGGATGTATCTGTGACAACCACATCAGGTTTTGGTAACATAGAAGTGTCCTGGGACATCTGGAATAGCTGGTACAAAAAACCAGTATACAGTGAAAGCTTAAACTCATATCAGGAGTGGGAATGGCTGGGTAAGGTGTGTGACACAGCTGTAGGTAAGCAGGTGTTCTCCTTGCACTGTGTGTGTGGTCATTTTTGTTCATTCAGCAATGAGAAGAGTAATTTCAACTCAGTGAGCTGTCTGTATGTGCCCAATTCCATCTCAGTGCACCACCCTGACCACATGTGCTGCTGCTCCTCCAAGGCATGGCACTCAGGGAGCAGCAAGAGCTACCAGGGTTTGAGATGAATGGCATAACTCACGAAATGTATGACAATAAAAAACCAACAGAAAGGGAAAAGACTGAGGCTTCAGAAACAATTAAACCACTCAAAGGCTGTGGGAAACTCTTGGGAGAAGGAAAAAAGGAATAAAAAAAGGTTTTTTGGTCCTCAGCAGGGAAGTAGAGGCGATTTGTGCTACTCCTTCGCACAGTGGTACTCCACTGACATATTGCAGATGTGAGCTCACCTTTTTTTAAGGTCAGCTTTACGGTGCTTGAAGTTGCTAATCCTGCTGAATAGACAGGCCCCAAACGAACCATCTCCCAAAGGGAGCTGTCAAGGAATACTTACCCACTTAATTGACTAAGACCCATTCCTAGTTTTTTTGCTGGCAATTGATGGATCCAGTAGTTGTCTTTCCCCTACCAGATAAATCAATTGACAAGAAAACTATTTAATGGCAAAGCTTCTAAATGCTTGTCTAAGTTCTCTCTGCATTTTAATAGTGGAGACAAGTTGTTCAATCAAGCACGGCACTGAGCGCTACAGCATCAAGCTGAAATGTATCAGCCGCTCTGAAGAAAATGCTTCGGGTCACGTTGTGGACAGAACATCCAGAAACACATTTAATGTGACAGGCTTTAGCATCCAATATCTATGAGTTTGGGTTGGAAGCAAGCTTGCAGAGTTGCTCTAAATTGCCAACTGAGCTTGCAAGCACATAGACATATTTGCTGATGTAACCCCTAAGGACACTGCTGTGATTCAAGAGGTGGCATGAAGGTGCCTTGCAATAGCCCCATATTTGTCCTCCACTCATCTTTTGCCTCCAGGTGCTTGGCTTTATTTCACATCTACACGAGGATTTCTCTGGTCATAGTTGTATTAGGAAATGCTTCCTAACAAAGTTTCCCTGTTTTCTCTACCTTTACTAATTGGAAGCACAGTTGTTTGCACTCTTGCTGAAAAGACTAATTTATTTATAAATCAGTGCTTTTGCACATTTAAGAATTTGGCAACAAGGAGATATTACATTAGTCTGGAAAGTTTTCAACCACAATCTGCTAAATTAGTCATCCCATTCATAATGAAATTTGACTGATTTTATACTTTTCGTACTTTTTGGGAATATACCAAACTTCCCAGTACTCAAAAGAGGCAGTGTAAACTTTGCGCTTTTTACTGAGACTGAGTAATACTTTGGTTCAAAGACAGCCCATCTGGCCCCTTGCAGGGATGGCTCACTGAGAGAGGTTTGCATTGGTCTACTTTTAAGTTTTCAGAAACAGGGGTGAGAAGGTGAGAAACTATTTTCTCTAGATTAGATCCTGATTCTCTAATTCAGACCATCCTCTCATTTCAAAACTGAAGTTTTCAAGCAAGGAGGCTGCCACCCTCATTCAGTTCAGACAGTGGGAGCAGCCAGTCTTTTGTGCATTATGTTATGTGTCCAAGTGTTGTGTTATGTGAGCTGAGTAAGGAGTTCACCAGCAGCAGAACTGAACTGCAGTACCCTGCCCTTGCTTCAGAGAAACGGCAGAGTAAAAGCAACCCAAGAGCAAAATCACGCCTTGTCCATGAGATTTTCGCAGCTTCTCCTTGCATCTTCTGTACAAAGCAGCTCACGTTTTTTAGTCTTCCATGTTTATGTATAGTTTGAACTAAAGACCCCAAAATACAGTCTGCTCCAAAACTACTTGCTGATCTGAAGCATGACACCCTCTTGCCTTTATCCACCCTTCCCTCTCTTTCCTCTGTCTCTCTGGAATTTGTTAATTGAAACTGCCTCGCCTTTTAACATGAATTTTAGATAGAAAAAGCCTCCTCAGTGTACAATACTTCACTCTTCAAACATATCTAATTGAAAATGACCATAATTTCCCTGCAAGTTTATCTGACCACAAAAACCAAATAGTCACTTTCAGATCCCCCAGCTATGTTACTCATGTGATACAGGATGATAACCAGTCCAGAAAGAGCAGCCCTGTCACCACTGATGGGAGGCTCATGCTGCAGCTGGGCCTGATGCTATACTTCAGCCACTGTCAAAATTAGAAGCACTGTGAGTATCACTTAATCAGCTTTCTTACAGAAAAGTTTTGTCAGCCACAGATTCCCCACAGTGCACCAGATGTCTCAGTATTTACCCTGTCTTACAGCAAAAAAGTTAAGGCTGCCAAAAAAAGTCACCAGACAACTTCCCATTTTTGTACATGTAACAAGCACCTGCAAGGCTCTTCAAGGCCTGAAAATTCATCTGAAAATTAATTTCGGTGTTGGGAAAAAATATAAACCAAATTATATTGTTGCTTTTGAGGTAAAAGAGGGTAAAATAGTAAATAAACAGAAGAAACCACTTGCCTAGCATTGACTGTGTGGTTTGTTCAGCCTTCTTTGGAGACAAAAAGAGAGAGAGGATGGTTTGAATACATTTAAGAATAAGTAGCCCAGCTGGGTGCAGGCAGATGTGCTCCTCTTCCACCTGCCTTTGAGAATATGCAAAGCAAATGCACTCATCCACACCTGTTTGTGTAGACACATCCTGACTTTTGAAGCTTCAAATTTGGTATCAAAATAATCCCTTCTGTGCAGAGCAGGTGTTTGAGAAGTTGCATACAGCTCATTTTTGAAAGAGTGATTCTGAAAGTTTGACAGTGTGAACCAGCCCCACAAAACAGGCTACAGAGCTGTGACTGCTGGCTGACTCTGAGTTCATATAGAAACTGCCTGTGTGTGGCTCACCAGTCTCATTACTCATCCTACAGCCATCATTGAGCAAGTCAACTTCTTGTTTCTGGGGAAGTCAAAATTATAGCAATGCTGACAGCAGTGCATTAATTAACTGCAGTCTACTAAGGCTGCCTGTGAAGTTCTGAAGTGTGAGATTTCGTTAGAATGACTGTTTGTGTGTAGAGCTGTGGATGCTCAGGTGATGCACTGAGGAATCGCAAACAACCTTGTTTAACTCATGGTCACGTTCCCTTCCTCCCCCTGTTGACTGTCATTTTGTGCAAGGACTTCATTTGGTGGCTTGAGACCTCAGTGATTTCAGGTTTCTATCAAGAGTCCTATATATAAAGTGGGACCCAAGTCACCATATTTACTAACCCAAGAGATCTTTATGATGACACATCTACATTACAAGAAGACAAAAGAACATCTACATTCCTAAGAAATTACATTCTTTGATGCTGAGTTTGTTCACCATACTGTCCTAAATCTTTTATTGGCAATACTGAATGCCTCCCTGGGAAGTATGTTTTCCATTCATAAGTACTTAGACAGGCTGGCCAAGGTGTCACTGAAAACAAACATACACACCAGCAATTAACTGGCAGACAGTGAAATCCAAAAGTAATTGGAGCCAAGCACTATGGTCTCTCTACTGGTCCTTATTTTCACTGGATTTCCATCTTGGATCAATAGGTGTCCTTGCTTTGACATCCTTCAGCATCTGTACTGCAAATATCAATAACAAACCTGCACACAACCCTCCTCAGAGAGGTTTGCTTAGAAGTAAACTCCTTTTCCTGTTTTCCTCCTCAATATAATTGTAGGTCATTATTTCATATAAACATATCTTTTCTGCTCTTGTGTATTATTTATCTAGCCCTATTCAGAATGCCTTTCCCTGCCCTTGGGAATGCCTTGCTTTTCTAGCTGAGGTGATCCTCCACATCCCTTTGCATTTAGAATAGATGAGTAACATGAATCCCAAAGGCTTTGTCCGCTTGTCACTTGCAAGTTGCTGAAGTGTTTGGTGCCTTTAATTATCCCAAAAGTGAATGTTGCAACACAACCACACCACCTGCATGGCTTGGGATCCAGGGCTGTGTTGGCTGCATGTATGGTACTCACAAGGCTTTGCTCCACAGCAGTATCTACTCTGCATACATTCATATGCATTTCTGCAAGACCAGGATTGCTGTCTCCAGTGTATGCCATGCCATGCTGGAGCTCTCTGGGCTACAAGATGATATGTCTTAGTGGTGCAATGCAGCTTTGATCCCAGAATCACTGTAATTATGTTGCACTATTGCTCCCTCTGAAGTGCTTAGCTAAGCCGAGAAGCCACCTGCAAGATGGTTTGTGTTGGGTGGCATCTTGCTCCCACATCACTGCCGTGCATCAGGTGGTAGTGCAGGCTTGCTCCCAGCCAGCCCTGGACCTGTCAACCTGAACTCAGCTGGCCCCACTTCCAAGCTTCCCAGCTGTGGCTGCTGAGCCTCCTTCATTTGCACCGCAGCACGAACACCGCTCGGCTTGTCAACCAGAACTGGATGCCTTCGCTCTGCTACCAGCTGCTCATCTGTGCCTGGGCTGCAGCTCACAGAGCAGAGTGAGACCACAGGGATGAACAGAGATGGAAATGTTCTTCCTGTGCTGGATGGTGCATTTCCCCCACAACCCAGATTACTGACTGCTTTTTGCTGTCACCTGTCCCAGTGATGGATGTTTAAATTGGAGTTTAGAAATTATGAAGGCTGTAAAATGCATGACTCTCTGTGGCAGGGGATTGCATGCTACATAATGGGAGAGTATCCAGTTCCTACTCACATCTGCAATAATAATATTTGTTTACTAGTTTAGGCAGAGAAACTGAGCCAAATAGATAGTCACACTCTCATCCTTGCTTTGAAAGGCTCACTGTCATGATGATTATCATCAGGACAGCACCCGAAAGTAAACCTGTCGAACACAGGCAGACTATGTGAGGGTGAGCCCAGATTGCTTGGCTTCAAAATCCAGGAATGGCAAACAGTGGACGGAATTTGGGGAACTACAGTTGTTTAGCTGAAACATTTTCTGCCTTAAAAAGAGAGGAAAAGAAAGATGCTTATAGTGGGAAGGATTGCGTTGTGGTTGAGTATCTCGGGAGCTCTGGCCTCATTTCCTGGCTCTGCTCAGGATTCTCATCTAACCTTGGCCAAAGTCAATTCATCTCTCTGTGCCACTGCTTCTCCATCATTTCATGGATTTCCCCCCTCCAGCACTACCCCCTCTCTCTCTTTCTCTCTCCTCTATCTGCCTCACCTGCCAAGACTGTAAACTCTACAAGGTACAGACAGCCTCTGATTTCTGATTTCTCTCTGTTTGGATTTGATTGTCTCTAATTTGGTTTGTTTCTGTTTGTACTGTATCCAGAAACCTCAAGCAGAGCCTATGAATGATACCATAACAAAAACAATATACACAGCTGAGTTTTTGAAAGCTTCTGTGTTTAAAAAAAAAATCAATTCTGAAACGCTTTGCTTCTGATGAGCCAGTAGTAAATTTTAAGAAAATTTGGCTCATTGTAACAGTGTAATGGGTTGGCTGTAGTGCAAACACTAACTGGCAGTTTCCTATGGTGTTACTATACCGATTTTTACATAATGTTTTTTTAAGTTATAAGCTTTGTCTGCTGTATTTAAATACTTGAACAAAGTCCTATGCACAGGGACTGAAAACTTGATTTTGCTAACAGTCAACAGAGCTGTCTGCAGGTGAAAATCTGGCATAAGCAGTAATCCCGGACATGTGGCTGTTGTCTCCATGAACTGGATGCCAATTTCCTAACAGGTAATAGCCTTCTTCCTGGCAAAGTGCAAGTTTCCAGAAAGTCACAAGGTATCAGTCAGAATTTTCATACATTGTCTACATTATTATTGTAATTTTGAATAGCTGGCATTCATTTTAGGAATGAATAAAAGTTAATTCTGAACCTAATGTGCATTGGTAAACAAGGAGGACAAAAATTAGAAAAACGTACTCTCTCTATTTTCAGCCAGAGTGTTTGTTTTCCTTTATCAACAAGCTCCCTAGCAATAAAACTTGATTAGGGAAAAAGATGTAAATCAGAGCATATGGTCACATATAGTCGCTGTTGAGATTTTATATGCTATCGTTCTGACATATCAGCAACATTTTCCCGGCAGTAACAGCTTTATTTGAGGAGAATTTTATAATTATCTCTCCTCTCACATTGCCCAGGGATGTACGAAGGACTGTCTCTGTAGCCCATGTCCCCCAGCCAGACCCCTCTGATATCTGTTGTAACTCTGGGCTTCCCCTAAGTGACAGGGCCCCTTCCCAGCAATGGGATCCAACAGGATGAATGGGACAGACATGGATGCCTCCAGCATCATGTTTTGAGCTGTTTTCCAGTTGACAGATAGCAGGTGCTTTCAGGATTACCTCCATCAGGATTAGAAACAGTTTCTTGATATTTTCATCTCTAAGGGATTTACTGAGAGCCTTATTTCTCTTTATACTTTATTTAGCCCTGTAAGGGTTTCTTCCTGCTTTCCTTAGGTCCACAGGCAGGTGAAGAGCTGAGTATAAAACCTTGCCTGACTCTCCATCTTTAGCTGAGGAAATAGTTTCTCAGTGGAAGCACAAGCAGATCTGCAGCACAGCCAGAGAAGGTGGACTTGAAATGCCAGGCAAAAATCCCAGGAGCATGACCCTATGGAAACTCCAGAGTCTCTGCTATTCAGCTTTTCTGCAACTGATAAGAGGAGCCTGACTCTATGGTTCACAATGGTTTTTTACTTGTTGTCAGGTGGGAAATGGATCTAGGGGCTGCTGTTGCTTTCCAGTTTTTGGAGATAATAATACTATTCACAGAACTCCCGAGCCAATGGCAAGGGCATCTTCACCAAAGCCATTTAACAGAGTTTGTTAGGACACAAACTTTGCACAAACAACTTAAAGAATGAAGTAAGATGAACCAGTCCCTTTTATGTGTTTTATCTATTTATCTATAGATCCAAGGTAAGCACCTGGCCAAATCAAGATCTCATATGGCCAAAATTCAGCATCTCAGAACAAGGATGGGTGAGAGCCTGCCAATCACCAGTGCTGGAGCCTTTTTGCCAGGTTCATTATTAAGTACTGATACATGGTAGATGAAAGCATCTTACACTGCTGAGGCAGTAAACTACCACAGCACTGAGACAGGAGAAGCAGCTAGTGCAAAGCACACTGTGAGGAGTCAGTGAAGCTCATTTGCAAGGGAAATGCGAATACAGAGCTGATTGCATTCCCTTAAATGGGAAAGTGTGTTAAATCTGATAAGCGTGCTCTGAGTGTCTCCTGAGCGTGGGCTTGTCTCAGCATTTAGTTTCTGTTCTACAGTGAGTGAGGGAATGAATGCTGCTCTGAAACCCTGCACAGGTGAGAGACAGCAATTATTTCCCTCTACTTCTTCCAATATCTACATAAATTAACATCTAGATAGCCTTTATATCTCCAAAGCACTCCACATATATTAACTAATTAATGCTTCCTGTACCCTTCTATATTAAAGAAAGAATTATCTTCATTTTGCTAATATTGAAATTCAAGTAGGAAGATTAGGTGCATAAGAGTGAATCCAGCTAAGCCCTTTAGTCAGTGAAGTCAAAGGGACTAAAGATTAATCATATGTTTAAGAGCTTCAGTGGACTGGGACCTGGGTCTTACATAACACTGAATACCTTTAAGGATCAGTCGCACCCAAAGCCACAGAGGCATCAAGTATGAGAACCTGACAAGAAATTTCCTTCCAGGAGCTCGAGTGTCAGTCCAGCACATGAACCCATCATGTGCTTTCTAAAAGAAACTAAAACTGAACTATCTTCTGAAATATATAGTCATATAAGGCAGAAAACAGAAAACACAGACCTTGCCCACATGTAAATGCTGTGTGTTTTCTTCATCATCACATTTTCAATAGTGTTATACATGAGACTGGCACTTTGCAAAATCCCACTTCTCTCCATCATTACCTGCAGTGAATATGGCAGAAAACATGAACTGCTACTTGCCAGTTACATATAGTTCTTGACAAAAATCGTCACATCTCCCCACACTTATAATAACAATGAGTCTGTTCTTCTGGAATTTTTAAGTCAGATTTTCTGGCTTCACAGCTGCAGCATTGCCAACCAACAGATCTGACAATACTCTCAGGAAAAAATTAATTGTAAAAAGGAATTAGAGGAGACATACAGGCAGCAGGATTTGATTAACTTAATTTGCATATCAGTTCTATATGCATAAGAATTTTTTTTTTGAAGCAAATAGGGGAGAGCTGTACCTGAATCTTTAGTAAGTGCAAGTTTTATCAAGTTCGAGTTCAGGAGTAAGCCCAGATCAGATACCCAGCAAAATGTACATGAAACATTCCCAAGGCTGATTGAATGTGTCTTTCCCTCACAGATTTGCTGCGCTTTACTGATTCTGCACAAGATTGTAAAGTCCTCTTGTAAGCAGCCCTCAAATGCTCATATTAAATGTTATTTTGATAAGGAGGGGCCTTATTTTAGAGTAATTATTCATGAGGACCTGAATATATTGGGTGAGGCATTGGGGCATTTTCCTTTTCTAAAGAAACGGCTCTTTTGTTGACATGGAAAATAAACAGTGAGCTCCAGAATGGGTCAGTCTATTGTAAAGTTCCCAAAATTAGGCTATATAGCTGGTGATTCATTGTTAGGATATTAATCAGAATGAGATAAATGTGTGAGCAAAGGAGAGGACATGGCTTATTTGATGAGGTTATTGATTGATTTTGGATTAATTTATGAAAGAGATAGGTGTTGGTGGGGGTGAGAACACAGGCATAGAAAAGAGCAGCTCAGCGCAGTCAGCCCCTCCTCATGTTGATAAGCTAAAAGTAAAAAAATGTCTGCAAAGGCAGAGGATGGATGAAAGAGAACAGCAGGGTAGGGCAGCTTGTGCAAGCCTGGTACTTGTAGGAGGCAGCCTTTGTGTGAGCGACAATAAATCAGCATGTGTGTGAGGGGTGCAAGGGTCAGAGATAAGGAAACCTGGGACTGGGAAAGACCTTTCATTTTTCCCTGTGCCTACTCTGTGCCATCTATGCTGCTGTGACTGTGGGCAGAAGAAGCAGGTATTACTGTTAAACAACCAAGTCCCAGAGAATCGGATGTGGTGGATCAAACTTCACCTGCCTGTCCTTTTCATGGGCCGCAAAACTGCAAAGCTCAACAGTTACAAGTAAAATGGAGCAAAGGCAGGGCAAGCAGTGGAGTATGGAGAGACGAAGCCACTGCTGATCAGAGGGGAAGGAAGCAAGCAACAGAGGGAAGGGCTGGTCCCTGTGGAGACACCTCAGCACTACTCTCCTCAGGCTTAGCAAGCCACCCAGCACCATGATGAGTGCTCTAGAAAGCACCAAGGTGGAGAGAGTAACTTTTTGCAGCTCCTGATGAAGTCTGGAAGAAAATTAACAGAAGGCATAAATATCCTTCTTTCAAAAAAGACTGCTTAACTTGAATATTTTGGGGGACTGTAGAATTTCTCTGCACAATATAGATGCACTAGATAGACATGGCATGAAGGCAGTCTTTGTTATTTAGCACACGTCTCCACAGTACAGCTATTGATGTGTTCTGCCCCTCCGAACTATGTAGCACTTATTTTTCACATGAGTAAACTAGCTTGAATATTGGCATAGAGTGTAGAGAAATACATTGAGCATATAGATTTCTCTCTGTCCCCGTAATACTGCATACATCTCTGGCCTGGATCTTTGGCTTTTCACACTGGTAGCCCATTGCTAATATTGATTTGAAACATAGATACATAGTACGGACGTTATGGATTTATTTCAGTCTTTGCTGAAACTCTGTTGGTTTGAAAAGTAGATAATCTGAAAGAATGAATTTCCTCCAAAAACACTGCTTTCTGTGTATACAGAGTGAGGAAATAATACAAAGAGTATCTTCTAGCGTGCCAAGTAACTTCCCTTTCCCTGACTGTAACTCCTCCTCCTCAGCATCTGATGTCTGTCTTGGTGAAATGGCTGTGCACTGTCATAGCAGGGCTCTTTCACAGTGAGACATCCCATCTGTTTTCCTTTCTCACTACATTGCAAATGTCCCTTTGCTCTAGCACCAGTTGCTGAACCTGCCATTCGTTTACCACTGCATGCTTTTTGGTGGGGATGTTGTAAAAATTCAGGCTGCTGGGGTTTGGGTTTGCTTTTTTTTTTTCTGATAAACTTGGAGGTGCCACTTGGTTTTAACTCAGTGGTAGGACATAGTTTGAAACAGATGGTGTCTGAAAACCTTGTGAGAGCATGATAATACTGAGAAAACTGGTGTGTCCCCAGCACACCACACAGCCCTGGGTGGTGGCACATGTTAAAATCCTCAGCACTGCATGCGCTGCAGCTCAATGAGGACACTCTTCTTCCCAGAAACACGAAACACAGTGGCCATGGTACCACACCAAACCTCAGCTCTGTGCTCACAGCCTGAGCTTATTGGATTCAAAATAGCTTCAACAGATCTGCTTATCTAGCATAGCCAGTTCTTGAGAGTTAGGAGCATGAAACACACAGAGAATAACCTCAACATCTTGTGAGATCATTCTTTTTAGCATAAAGGTTCAATTCTCCAGCTTTTACAGTCCTGTTGGATTTGGTGTTTGCCAGTGTAAGAGGGCAACAGGTTGTGCAGCTCATAGGCAGCTCTGGGTAGGACCCATCTGCCCCTAGCAGACCACCCCATATTGCTGCCAGAGGGGAACAGGCACTTGTAGGGCCTCTTTCACCCCACCTTGAGGGTAATATCCAAAACAAGCGAGGGAACTTCTGTGCTTGACATGTCAGTTTATGACATAGGGTGACCTGATCACTTACAGTTGTCTGCAGTATGGGTGTTTGATGAGTCTTATATTTGGTGAGTAATGGTCAGGCTCCTGCTATTGCAAAGCAAATAAAGCATACACAAGGACTCATGCAAGGTGCTGTCCACCATGCCATTTCTCCAGTGTGATCACAGGCAGTCCCAGCCACCACAATAACTGAACTGTTAATAAAGCCTGACACTCATCCTGTGTTAAAACTTGTTCTGTGTTCACTCGCTTTTAGCCCACAGAACATTTTCCACATGCCCATTTCCTTATTAACCACACTGTTTGTAATCCACTTGCTTACTTTAATAGGATTTAGTTGCCAAATAGGATTCCTTTGAATTTATAATCAGCATTAACTTCCTTAACATCTTGACGTTCTTTGTTAGCTTCATCAAAATTGGTTAAGGATTGGTGTGGTTTTGGACTCTTGATGAGGAACCCATGCATTTTGGGGTCTCCATGCAGGTAACTGGCTACATGCAGGTACCGTTGCAGTTAGTCACAGTCTAGGCCTCTCTGGAACTCTACTATTAAATTCAAGTGTCTCATACTGTTGGAGTCATGTGTATGAATGGACAATGTGAGACTGGGAGATATCACAGCGAGTTGTTCTCTTTTGTAGCAGCAACCACAGATGCTGGGGGATCCCAGGTCTTCTCAAATGGCAAAAAGCCCTGACATGAATGCCAATACATCAATTCCTTAGCAGGTAGTTGGTCAGGCCTTTATCTTCCATTTGTTTGGGGTTTTCTTTCTATTTTCTTACTGCATTTAGCTATCCAAAGCTTTTACTTGTCAGTGAAATGAAAAGCAAAATCACATCACTTCTTCCTGTTTAAAAAAAAACACTTATGCGAATAGTTTTGAGTGAGGAGGTTTTGGCTTCATTTGTATTTGTATTTCTTTTATAAATTTATATAAGGCTCACTTTTCATCCCAGGTCACCTCACCTCACAAGGCTGGTCATAACTTTAGCCTAATGTCATCAGACCTTCATTTCCTGCCTATAGCTGTTCTTACACTGAGATTTAACAGGGGCTTTTATGAAATTTTGGAGCACAATGGAGATAAAAATAGGCAAAGCACAGGATGTTCATCAGGATTGCTTTGTAGAAGAGCCTGAAGCTGCTACCTCTCTCTGGATCCCCATTGTTTCCTAACCTCACCCTTGAGGGGGAGATGTATCCTTAGCCAATTGAGGAGAGGCAAAGCATGCTGCTAGAGGAAGTATCTTACTGTGATTTCTCTGCAGGAAAAATATGTTTCATTGACTGTGATCCTTAGCTTTCAGGGAGTGGAGTAAGGATAGGATTATAAAATCCACCTGTCCAACTCTGTTTTGCTAGAGGGATGTCATACAGGAAACCTATCTGCTATCTATATATGAATGCCAAAAATATGTAGGTCATAATAAGCTCCTGATTATATCTCTATCCATTCCTTGTGCATTAAAATTTATCTTACTTTATTTCCTCTCCAAAGTTTTTGTCTGGGGTACTTTAAGAAAATTTATTTAAGGGAATTTAAGTGAAATTCTCTTAAATAAAACTGGAATTGAACTAATTTTGCTTAATTAGCACATTTTTTTTAACATCAGGGAATAAGAGCAAAATGCAAAGAGACTGGTTTAATAGATTGGAAATTATGAGCATTTTATACTGTGAAATAGAACTTTGTGCAACTACAACTAGCAGGCTTAATAGCTCAAGCTCTCCTGGCTTTGAACTCTGAAAATGCTGTTAAATTATTAAGCTTAGTCTCCACTGGCAAGGACATTCAGTGTCTGAAACCTTACCAAACCTCAAGGCAGTTGACAACAGATAGTATAATGAAAAGAACAAAGAGAAACTAGGTTTTTTTAAAAATATAAATGATTTTTCAGTTCATCACTCAAACTGAAAAATTTAAAAAGAGGAGCTATGAAACCTGAGTCAAAATTAAAACTTAAAAAAAAATTCTCTTGTAGAAGCAAATGATATCAATTATCACTTCAGGCTGAAGGAAAACATATGAAATTTATTTCAAGCATTTTAATCCCTCATGAAATGATGTGCAAAGTACAGACAGCATTCAAAACACAAGAAAGGAAGTAAAGAATGTAGTGCTTGTTTTATACAAAGGCTCAGTGGTTAAATATAAATTGAGCCAGAGGCAGGAGAGAAAGATGGATGGAGCATAGGTCAGGGCATTCATCTGGGACTTGTAATACCAGGGAACCAGTTCCTACCCCAAAAATCTTTTAGTTATGAAGAGCAGTGGCATTGACAGGAGATCCTTGTATTACACAGCTTGCTGTTTTGGCACTCCAGGGAGGTAACAAGTGTAGACTCAGGTCTGCTCTGGTTATGACAGGAATAAGAACTGGATTTCACATATTCTAGGGATTGCTTTAATCTCTGGACTTTAGGCAAAACATGGGAACATGAGTGGCAATACTTCTCTGTCCTGGTTTCATGCATGCAGTCCACCCACTTTTCAGTAAAACCTATTGTGCTTGTTCAAAAGCCTAGGTATTAAACCTTACTAAAATGCTAACTTTATGTATGGACTCTCCAAAATGAAAATATTTATGGGTGTTGTACATAGAATTAGTGAAACATTCAGACAGATAATGAAGAAACCTTAATGGTATGTGCATCAGCTTCTGAGACTCAGAAGAAAAAAAGCAGGTGTAGGTTGTGGAAGATAATTATTGGACTTCTGCAAAATCAAGTGAGAATATATTTCATTCACACAGTAGGAAAATGGCTTACCTAGTTTCCCGTCTGAGTATTAGTTGGAGACTCTACATCATGTCACATTCTGTTTCTGACCCTACTAAGAGATTTCTGGCTCCTGGCACCCTGCATTCCTGCCATGAGACCTCAGCACGGTCTCTGTGAGCTGCCACTGTTCCTCTTGGCTCTTTGCACTCATGACTAGAAACAACTTGGAGAAGCATCTTAAAATGCCTCCACCCTGTTGCCAAGAAGCAGCCCGTGAATCTCAGTCAGGTTGCATTTTCTACACTCACAACTAGTCAAGGTCAAGACGTCCTAAATGTTTACAGGAGATCACTGATGAATGGAGAGCTGCTCAGACATGCTGAATTGCAGATAGCTACTTTAACTGACTTAATTAGAACATGCTCAGTATAAATGCTACGTGAAGATGAAATTTGCTCCTGCTAGCAGCTAAGTGGTCTTTATCTAGAGGCTAAATAGATTGGGAAAAAAATTGAGATATTAACAAACTTCAAAAAAATCATAAAGGGAAGGTGAATAAATGAAGAACTGAGTGAAAGATTGAAATACACATGGTGTTTCAACAGTATACATATATACTGTGCACTCCTATGGTAGTGTCAATTTTCCAGGTCAAGCAGAGAGAGTTATGTGAGAATTTGACCCAGTTATTGCTGAGACCCTCTGAGGCAATTCAATATTGGATTACTGCTAGTAAAGGGCATGCAGAACAAAATACAATCTTTGCTAATTGCAGTGAGCCTGAAAAAGCAATTTTTTTTTACCATAATAAAGAAAGCCAAGTGTTATTCAGTACTTCTGGATTCTACTCAAGATCTGTCACCAACAGCAGATGCCAGTAATAAATACAGGCCCATTTCCAGAAATGCAATAAATATGGAGTTATACTCTGTTTTCTCCATCGGATCTATTTCAGAAAAGGATATATACTGTAAACAAAAGGAAATAAAGTATTTCAGTATTCTTCAAAGATACACCTGGAATTTATCTATCAGTTTTAAATGTCTTATTGCTCTTTCTTTTCCTCCTGATTGCTCTGATAATACAAATCCTTGACTACACCCCTTCCACACACCACTCCCCAAATAAGCAGAATGCTGAGAGGAGTATGGAGGATCTTTGTTCTGAGTGGTGCTGCAATGGTTTCCTTTCACTTATTTGTGGAATTCAGAAAGATGGATCCTTTGTTAGAACAGCAGAGTGCAATTTCATTGCATTCCTGAATTTTTACGGAGTCCACTTCTGTCTTTATGTTTTATCACTGCCAGAGAAACTGCCTTATTTCAGTTCTTCCTTGCGGAAAGAAATGGACTGTGCCCTGTAGCAAACTATTACATGGAAAGATCCTGTTTTGAATACTTGTTTTGAATAATTTTATGACATATTACTCCTGTCTACTCTACCAAGGACACAGAAACACTGGAGAGACACTTGATAGCATTCATCTCACCTAACCTGAGGCATCTGCCAGGTAGATGTCTCCACCTGAGCTGCACCAGGGTTCCCTTCTTAGACTAATGGATAGAAACATGCATTTCTAGTTCATGAGTCATCTGATCTGGTTTGGATGATTACCTCAGGACAAGATGAATCACAGGGGAGAAGGGCTCATTTCTCTCTGCTGATAAGAAAAAATTGCTCTGACAAAGACATCTCTTTTGTAGATGCCCACATTTAGGTGAGGGGAATTGCACCCCCTGAACCTAAAGATCAAGAATTAGTGTCTAGCATAAAATCTCAAGAACAACACACTTTTCTAAGACCGTTTAGACAATTTGACAGCAGTTGCTGGGTTTCTGTCAAAGATTTTCTGTTATGACAAGGCTCTGTCTTCTCTGTGTGTATTGTTTGTCCTGTGTATTCTCTGTACTCTATGTTTATCCTAACAGGACAAAAGTTAGCCTACTGAAAAAACTTCCAGGAAAAAAAAGGCTGTTTTCTTAGTGCTGAGGTTAATCTATTGAGACTTCAAGGAAATCTTGAAGCTTAAATGCTATAATGAAAACCTGCAAGAAGATTGCGTCAATAAAAACCACAGAAAAAATATTAATTTATGTAGCCTTATTCCCAAAAGTCTAGCTATACATCTCAAATCATTAGTGCAGAAGAAAGCATTATAATTTTTCCTTGCTCCATCTTGCAGACTGTCATTTTGATGTAATTTTATTACTGGGTTCTACAAATTGCTCTACTTACTTTAAAAATCAAGTTACCTAGAAGACCTTCTAGCTTTTGTGAAAAATGAAGGATTAAAATATTGCTGGGATGTTCTGTCTCAACTGCAAATTGCCTGGGAATTTTGAATGTAACACTGTAATTCCTCCTGACTCACCTTTTATGAGCATGGAATCTTAGAATCATTTATGTTGGAAAAGACCTTTAAGATCACCAAGTCCAACTGTTCACATGGCCCTGCTAAGTCCAGCATCAAACCATGTCCCCAGCTGCCATATCTACATTTATTTTGAATACCTCCAGGGGTGGTGACTCAGCCAGTTTCCTGGTTAGCCTGTTCTAATGCCTGATTGCCCTTTCAGTGAAGAAATTTTTCCTAATATCCAGTCTAAATCTCCCCTGGTGCAACTCAGGTCATTTCCTCATCTCCTATCACTTGTTACTTGGTGTGGTGGGTTGACTTTGGCTGGATGCCAGGTGCCCACCCAGCCACTCTATCACTCCCCTTCCCAGCCAGACAGGGGAGAGAGTAAACTGGAAAACATCTCATGGGTTGGGATAAGACAATTTATTAAAGCAAAAGTAAAGCAAAAGCTTGCACGTGCAAAAGCCAAGTGAAAGATAACATGACTTATTCTCTACTTCCCATGAGCAGCGATGTCCGGCCACCTCTGAGAAGCAGGGATTCAGCATGTGTGCAGCCACTGGAGACAAGGAATGCCTGCCTTCCTGCTCCTTGCCTCAGCTTTTATATCTGAGCTGATGTCATATGGTACAGAATATCCCTTTGGTCAGTTTGGGTCAGCTGGCCTACTTGTGTCCCCTACCAGGATCTTGCCCTCAATGGGGGAAGGAATGTTACGGTGCTGATGCTGCGCTCAGCAGTAGCCAAAACACTGGTGTGTTATCAACACCCTGCTAGCTACCAATGCAAAGCACAGCACTGTGAGGGCTGCTATGGGGAAACAAACTCTATCTCAGCCATACCCAATACACCTGGGAGAAGACACTGACCCCACCTGGCTACAACCTCCTTTCAGGTAGTTCTAAAGAGTGATACCATTCCCCCATAAGCCTCCTTTTTCTCCAGGCTACCCAACCCCAGCTCCCTCAGCTGCTCCTCATAAGACTTGTGTTCCAGACCCTTCACCAGCTCTGTTGCCCTTCCCTGGATGTGCTCCAGAACCTCAGTGTCTTTCTTATAGTGAGAGGCCCAGAACTGGACACAGGATTTGAGATGAGGCATCACCACTGCCAAGTACAGGGAAAAAATCGCACACTGCTCCTGCTGATACAACTTGGGACACACTGCTGGCTTATGTTCAGTGCTGTCAACCAGAATGTCCTGGTTCTTTTTCACCAGGCAGCTTTCTAACCATTCTGCCCCAAGCCTGTAGCTCTCCATGTGGTTGTCGTGATCAAAGTTCAGGACCCAGCATTTTACTGTGTTGACAATCATACAACTGGCCCCAGCCCATCAATCCAGCCTGTCCAGATCCTTCTGCAGAGCCTTCCTGCTGTCCAGCAGATCAAAAGTCCCATCCAGCTTGGTGTTGTCTGTGAACTGAGGGCACGTTTGATCCCATCATCCAGGTCATCGATAAAGATATTGAGCAGAATTAGTCCCAGCATTGAGCCCCAGGAAATACCGCTGGTGTCTGACTGCTGGCTGGATTTAACACCCTTCACCACTACTCTCTGGGACCCACCATGCAAACAGTTTTTTACACAGCGAATAGTGCACCTGTTCAAGCCATGAGCAGCGCATTTCTCCAGGAGAATTCTGTGAGAGATGGTGTCAAAGACTTTACTGAATTCCACACAGACAACATCCACAGCCTTTCCCTCATCGCCTAAGCAGATCCCAATGCCATAGAAGGAAATCAGATTGGTCAAGCAGGACATGCTTTCCACAAACCCATGCTGGTTGAGCCTGATTCTCTGGTTGTCCAGTATGTGCAGCATGATGGCACTCAAGATAATCTGCTTCATAACCTTCCCCATCACTGGGGTCAGGCTGTCAGACCTGTAGTTCCCTGGATCCTGCTTCCAGCCCTCCTCTTAAATGAGTGACACATTTGCCAACTTCCAGTCACCTGGAACCTCCCTGGTTAGCCAGGACAGCTGGTAAATGATGGAAAGTGGCTCAGTGAGCATTTCCGCCAGCTCACTCAGTACCCTTGGATGGATCCCATCTGGCCCCATAGGTTTGTGTGTTTTTAAGTGGTGTATCAGGTCACTTATCATTTCCTCTTGGATTATGGGAGATCCATTCTGCTCCCTGTCCCTGTTTTCCAGCTCAGGGACCTGCATACCTGGAGAACAATTGGTTTTGCTATTAAAGACATGTAAAGAAGGCATTAGGCACAGTCTTTTCCTTATCCTTTATCACTATGTTTTCTCTCCATCCAGGAAAGGATGGAGATTCTCCTTAACCCTCCTTGTGTTGTTGATGTATTTATAGACACCTTTTTAATTGTCTTTTATGGCAGTAGGCAGATTAAGTTCTGTTTAGGTTTTGGCCCTTCTGATTTTTCTCTGTGCATGCCTCCTGAGTTGCCTGACTCTTGTTCCAAAGGCCATAAACCCTTTTCTTCCTTTTTTCCCGAGTTCCAGCCAAACCTCTTTGTTCAATAAGGCCGGCTTTCTTCCCCACCAACTCATCTTTCAGCATATGGGGATGGGCCACCTCTGCACCTGTACGATTTCCTTCCTGAACAATGTCCAACCTTTCTGGACTCCTTTACCTTTCAAGATTGCCATCCAAGGGACTCTGTCAACCAGTCTCCTAAAGAGGCCTAAGTCTGCCCCTCTGTAAGTGCAAGGTGGCAGTTTGCTGGCCCCCCTTCTTACTTCTCCAAGAACCAAACTCATTAATCTGGTGTCACCTGAAAACTGACTGAGGGTCCCCTCATCTTCTTTGCCAAACATCACATCACCCACGAGTCCTTTTTTTTTCACAAAGAACAGGTCTGGTGGGGCGTCCTTCCTTATTGGCTCCCTCACACACTGTGTCAGAAAGCTATGATCTTCCATACATTCCAGGAGCCTCCTGGACTCTTTCCTCTCTGCTGTATTATATTTCCAGCAGGTATCAGGTAAGTCGAAGCCCCCCACAAGAACAAGGGTTAGTAATCACGAATCTGCTCCCAGATGCTTAGGGATTATTTCAGCTGCTTCTTCATCCTGGTTGGGTTGTCTGTACCACACTCCCACTAGGATATCAGCTCTGTTGACCTTTTCCCTGATTCTTACCCACAAACACTGTCCCCACCATCATTGAGCTCCAGATAATAAAGCTACTCCCTAACATATAGGGCTGCTCCACCACCTCTCCTTGCTTGTCTGTCCCTTCTGAACAGTTTGTATCCATCCAGGACTCCAACTGTGTGAGTCATCCACCATACCTCCATGAGTGCAACCATGTCATGCTGTGCAATGGCTTCCAGCTCCTCCTGTTTGTTGCCCATTTTGTGTGCGTTGGTGTAAATGCACTTCAGTTGGGCTATTGATCCTGTCACTTTTTGGGGGGCAGAAGCCCTTATTCTTACATGACCATTCTCAGGCATGTCTGTGGTTTCTAGCATGTCAATATCTCCCGTGTCTTTGCTGCCACATGGGTCTCCATCCCCTACCTCCATGAGTGGAGACCGAAAGACCTCACTAGCGCACTGTCCCTTAGACATCAGCACGCCCCCCTGAGGTTTATCTCTAGTGGGCCTGGTTTTATGCTTTTACATGAGTTAAGCCCCTGGGAGATAGCCACTTGCTCAACTGGGCACAGGTGCCCATGGTGTTCCTCAAGTATTAGTTGCATATTTATATCTGTTAACAGAAAGGATAAACCAGAGCTGTGTGACCAGACAGCATTCGGAGAGATAAAGACGGTGGGATCCAAACAACATAGTTTGCAAAGCTCTTCTGCTCTTTGAACATATGCATGGAGAGCAACATTGCTTTTCAGCTTTACATCACTGGGAAAGGACTGTGACACCACACACAAACCTGGTGACCCTGGAAAGAGCATGCCTTAGGGAAAGAATCCTAATTCAGCTTACTAAAATGTAACATAATTTGTTGAAGTAGTCGCTATTCAGATCACAGCATTTAAATTTGTGGCTCTCAGTAAATTCTGAACAGGTGCAAAACTAAACTGGAAGTAGGAAATGCAGGTATCTGTGAGAGTATATTGTGAGGAAATCAGTATCACAGAAAATGCTGTTTCTAAAATGCACAACTTTTGTGTACATTCAAGGACATCAAAGACTTATCTCTGATTCTGAAAACATTTTGGGATTAAAATAACATTGGGCTATATTAACAGTATTGATATTAGTAATCGTATTAATACAAAAAAGACGTAAATAGCTCTGTTCTGAATTTATTCAGCTGTCTTTGAAAAAATGCAGGAACCCTCATTAAATCAAAGGTATTCTGTTTTCTCATCAATTTTGCTTCTTGTTTTTGCCCACGTCTTTTCTTTAAGAAAAATTCTGGTATTTCTGTTTCAAATCATGTAATTCACTACATTGTTACAAATGCTTATAAATTGCCTGTGATATATCACTGAATCACAGAATATGCTGAGTTGGAAGGGTCCCACAAGGATCATCAAGTCCAGCTCCTGGCCCTGCACAGGATCATCACCGTGTGCCTGAGAGTATCATCCAAACACTTCTTGACCTCTCTCAGGCTTGGTGCTGTGACCACTTCTCTGGGGAGCTTGTTGCAGTATATATCCAGTGATTATGAGGGACGTGCATGTGTTAGATGAGAAAACCACTTTAATTTTTTGGTTAAAGAAGTCACTCCACCAAATATTTTTAACAGGTAGTGTCCAGTTTCAAACAGATCCTTAGCTGAAACTTCATTAAAAGATAGTGCAGTAATAAAGACCCTGCTATGTTAAGAAGAACTTAGCAGAACTGTAAAGCTACTATGGAAATGATGATGAAATTTAAGTTTCAGTCACATACATAGTCCTAACTCTTATTCTTAACACCAGTGTGCCTGCCTCTCAAAAACTCTTTCTGATGAACCCTCCTTGGTCAACCAATTGCATACATCATACAAACGACAAGTGCCTAGCACAAAGTGTAATTTCCTGCAATTTAAATGAAGAATTACGGGCTATTTTGTATCAGACATATAGGGGACGCTAGCTGAGCACATGGTTATCTCTATTTCTATATGATGCTTGTTGACAGCATGACACTTTTCCTGTCTTAACTATCATGTAGATTCCATGAGCCCACCTTCAAACAAACATACATTCAACTCATATGTGTTGAATCCTTTGAAGTATTCTCTTCCTCCTCCCCTATGCACTTCCTGTAATATCTTAAATATATACTCTGAGCTTGTGAATTCTGATAACATGCTTCAGTCAGTCACACAAGGTAAATGAAGTATGAATAGAAGGTAAGTGGGAAGTAATAGGATGGAATTAATGTTGTTTTGGTGTATCTCAATTTCCAGGCATCAAACCTGTGTTTCATTCTCTAGTGCTCTGAAAATAAAAGGTCCTGGATGGACACAAATTTTGTGCTACTGCTTAAGACAAATACATGAGGAAGACACATTACTATTAAATCTGTTATCGATTCATTTAATAGATAAAATAATTCAACTGTTTCTCTACCCTGAAAAAGCTGTACAATGCATCCCATCTGATCCTGATTTATTGGTATTCATCCTTCCCAATATGTGTGGAGTCCTTTTGGCAGGGGCTGGCATTCTCTCATCTGTTGTATCCTGATGCACATCTGCTCAGAAGTGTCACATGTAGGTCAGGCACAGCCAGAGCTACAGACAAATAGTACAGAGGCAGATGGTTACCAACTGCACTATGGGCAAGATTTTGGCTAACCAAGGTAATCACTTGCTCTGCTCTCAAATATATTCCCAATTTTGATAAAGATTTTTCTACCATTCTTTGAAAAATGATGATAAACTCCCAACAGAGAAGATTTATCTACGGTGTGCTGCACCTTATCATTGCCAACAACCTTAGTTATTTGCCTGAGCTTCAGGAACATCATATAGTTTAGCTATAAATTGTTCACATATCTCTCTTCAGAGAGGTCATAAAGGGGGGTATTTTTTGATAAAGAAGAATTGGAAGGAAACCTTCCATCCTGATCTCTAGTGTAAATGTTAAATCCATCACTCACACCTAATCCAAAATTAATAACATAGTCTAGCAGAACTGCTGGAGTTCACCTCTCTGTTACTTCCCATGTTTTATTATCTTGACAGTTTTTCTTTGCAACAACATGAGTGTTTATCACAAAACATTGGCTCATGCTTCTGTTTTAAATGTAGAACTGGAGTTCTGGCTATATAGACTAATTTTAAATTAGTCAATAACCTGAATATGAAGGTTGTTTTATTTCAATTAGGATGCTGCTTGAGGTTTTGGTATTTTGGGATTGATTTTCAGTGTCTACGTGATATGTTTAACAATACTAATGATGAACTGATAATTATAGCATGGGCTATTGTGTGATATCTAAAATGTGATGGGTGTTTACTCTGTAAATCTTGAGTACAATTCTGTATCAACTAGTGATTATTTATCTTCATGAAAGACTACTACAATTAAATGATCAATTATATGTGAAAATTAATGCTAGTTTCATGGTCATTGTCCTTTCCTCCAGTCATTTGTACTGATTGAATAAACTGGTAGAAAATAATTTCCTCTAAACCCTTTTAAAAAAAGCTTCAGTTGTGTTGATATGAAATGTAATGTGTCATTGAAATAATATTTCAGATTAATATTTACAGGCATTTCTGTTCTGTACACATACACTGATTGGGTTCATCTGCACTGTGCAGACGTGCACATATCTTGTTGGCTACTGATAATAGTAATTATAATAGCAATGTTAATATCACTCTTCTTTGTGAGGTGTGTTGATAAAACTCTGGGTGAAAAGTGTCCTAAAAGAAGTAGGTAACACATTTGCATCACATATATCACATCCTATAGGTTATTATGTTATGTGATGTAATTACATCATATAATGACAATGTTGTCAACTGTTATAGGATGCTATTACAAGAATAATACTACCTTATTTCAATAATTTTTAAGAATTTGGACTTAGATACAGTAATAATATGAGTATTTTCTTAAATTTTTTTATTTAAAGGGACAGAACCTGAAGTGTACAGGGAAGTTAGAATTATATGAGAAGATACCCTTATTTACGTGTTCATTTATTTTCCCATTCAGAGCACGAGTGTGAATAATTAGAATCAAGCCTTAGATTTTCAGATTTCTAAGCCATGTGATGACAAGAGGCACAGCTCAGCCAAAATTGCTATTTACTCCATTGCCATTTTGCCTATGTAATGTCTGCAGGATGTGTGCCCCACACCAATTGCAGTTACTTTGATGTAATGAGTATTATCTGCCAGTTTGTACCACTACTAAGTGCCAGGAGATTTGCTATTTAATTATCAAGATTAGGACTACATCTGACTGTGTTACTCAAGAAAAGCCATCCTCCTTCTTAACATCAGCATACAGCTAGTCCTGTGTAAAAAATCCCTTTTCAAAAATCTCTTCTTCAGTGAAGTACCCCAAACTGGTAAACAGTAGTTGAAGAGATATCCATCTGCTCTGTGAGTGCCCTTGTTAGCTGTCAGGATTTGTAAATACAGCAAATGGCATTTTTAATGTGGTTCAATTACCTTGTGAAATCAGTTATTTTTTTAAATGGCTGTTTTATAATATGACTGCAACATGGACTCTCTCAAGAGGAGACAAACTGACAGGACACATACTGAGAAAACTAAAAGGTCTGTCTACAACTCCAGATTTGCTGAAGAACTAAAATGATTGAAAACCTGTTAATTTTCTCTTTCTTTTCGCAGCTTGTTCAGAATGATAACATACCTAAAAGTCAAATAGCTTCTTCTTAATGACTGCAGAGACACAGGGAAAAAGCACTGGCCTCAATGGAGCCTACAGGATTTTGACCTTTGATTTCCATGAGAAAGAAATTAGTCAGTGATTTCTAAAAAGCACAGGAGATTACAAGCTACAAAGAACTGGAGACTGCTTGGGATGACTGGACACTGCACATGCAGTTATGGAACAGAGCATGAAGAATTTGCAGGAACATGAAGAGCATGCAGGAACCCTTGCAATGTACAAGCAAAAGAAGAAAGCAATGCATAATTGAGCAAAAAAGCACAGAAATTATTTGATTTCCACCTAGTTAATGGGAAATGTCAGTATTTTTTCACTGTACTTTTCAGCAAATGGCTGTATGTTCTGCATGCAGCAGGTAGACAAAGATGATTTCATGCCAGGTGCTTGTGTGTGACTCTAAGATCCTGACAAACCAGCTGTCCAGATATGGCACCTCACTGGAGGTTGTATTCCCACACACAGTATGCAATCCCGCCCATTCACTGGGGACTCAAAAAGATTATCCAGGAAAAACAGATTCCATTTATAATTTTCTCCAAGGATATTAGGAGAAGAGCTGGCTTTCTGCGCCTGGTCTGAGGTCTGAGGATGTGCTAACTGGGGACAGCTGGCCTCTGCATTGAACCTGCTGTGGACAAGTTGGGGTGAAGTGACAGTTCACTAAATTGTCTGACCCTCTCCTTCCAAAGACAAGCAAGAAGATTAACAGCTGTGTTTGTGCTTTGAGATCTATAGATTAAATTTAGTGCCTAAAATCATGTGGAGAGCTAAATACTTTTATTGTCTTCTGAAACTAGAAACACCTTCAAAACAATTTCAAACCCTTCTCCCACATAGTCAAATAAAGGAAATTAATCTTGGCCACAATTAACTTTCTATCCTCATTTCTCAACCTGCTCCATCTGCTACTTCATCTGACCTGTTCGTACACTTCACTGATCAAATGCAGTTGTGAGCTTATCCATCATCTTACAGCATAATGAAGTGTAAACATTTTCTGCATCAATCTGTCATGTGAGCCATAATTTCGAGTTCAAAAGATTGCATCCAAGACCGTTTTAAGCTTTAATCACAACCATGCTGAATGATGGGCTACTTGCCATTAGCAAATGTATCTGCCTTTTGCTGCTAGACATTTTCAGTGAGTCCACAAATTCTATAATTTCAATAAACCTTTGGAATTGACCAAAATTTTAAAAACCCAAACAACACACATTCACCCTGCAACAAAACCAAATAATTTTTCTAATATGACCTTTTTTAGGTCATAATAGCCATCCTTTAAATGTCTAGATTTTTATTCGAGGTGAGTACAAAAGAAAACATGATAGCAAAATTATCTCAGTGACCTGAAAGCAGACGTTGGAAGCATAAACGCAAGATTAAAGATGATTATACATGGGGTATTGCTTGTATCCTTCAATTTTGCCTCATATCATCTCTTGTTACATAAAGACTAGTTCAAAACAGCCTGCAAAAAAGCAATCATGCACCATTTTATGCATAAGGCCGAAGTAATCAAACAGCAATACAGCACTGGTACACTAAAGCCAAAACCTGACATCATTGGTTTTCAATACTGTTGTCAGATAATATTAATAGTAACTGAATCCAGCATCTGGTCTGCAGGAAGGAAAAACAATCTTTCTCCACTACTGCTCACATCCACAATAAGCAACATTAAATTCAGAATGGCCAAGCTGTAAAATGTGTTACAAACAGTAAGAAGCAGGGAGGACCTTGAGGAATACAGGAAACACAAGCGGAGAATAAGTGAAAGCAGAGGTCCAGGAGCTCACAAAGGCAAAGGGCAATGAGGATCGAAGCATTCAACAGCCTCACTCATCACAAAATGAGGTTAATTAAGACTAGATATTTAGAAATGCAGGCTGTATTTTCAAAGACGAGTCTAACCAACATTTAGTTAAGTAGAATCATTCAAATGGAAAACACTGGAAAACTTGCTGAAGCAATTTTGATTTTTTACAGTTGTCTTCAAGAGCTTATGGGATGCCTTAGAGATGTGTAAAACTGCAAATATAACACACATTTTTGGAAGATGGAGAAGAGTCCAAGGAGCTAGAACTCAGGGAATATAACTTTAGTGCTTAGAACAAGTTATTAAGCAAAGTTATTAGGCAAATGACCTTGAAGCATCCAAAAGATAATACAGTGACTGAAAGCCAGCAATCATGGACTTATCAAGAACCACGTCAAACCAATCTCATTTCAGTCGTTGACTAAATAAGTAGCCTAGGGGATAACAACAAACGTGATTTACTTTGACTTTCATATGGCTTTTCACACTGCTTTAGATGGCATTCCCCTAAGCAAAAATGAAGATAGGTAGGACAAGATTCAGCCTCAGATTTGTGCATAGGGGTGTCTCTTGTTTACCATATAGGTGTCTATATATAATCTAGGCATCTAAACCTCCTTTGTAGGGAGGAGATCTAGGACTCAATGCAGTTGCCCACATAAAGACATCAAGTACCCTCTGAAACGCCTCCTGGCTGACCTTCAGCTACCACTTCAAAGGAGAGTGGACATCCCATAGGTCTTGTGTCAGATCTGCCAGCTCTGCATGGCTGCCCTGAGGGCACCACTGTACAGTCCAGACCACAAATTCACCTTGCCACTCATTGCCCACTGGAGGATAAGCAGAATAGCTCTCCAGCCTCCACCCACTCTAAAAGCAGCTTAGACACCTAGCTCATAGGTGGATGTGTACACTGAGGGAAAAACATGCATAGAGATGTGGTTTTTTCTTTTTTTCAAATATGGATGTATTTCAAATAAGTAGGGATTTACCATAGGTTTGGTCATGTTAAGCAACTTGTAGGACGGAACTGAAAACTTTTTTTTTTTTTTGCCATTCATACATGACAACAAACTGGGAAGAGATGCAAGTACATTGGAGGAAAGGGATACCATTTTAATTTGGTTTGACCAGTGCAGAACTGATCGAAGTTCTGCAGGTCGTTCAGTAAAGAGAAATTCAAAAAACTTCCTTTAGTCATAAGGTGTGAATACAGAAATGGACACTGGAGTGCTAACAGTAAGTCATCAGTAGAATGGAAAATGATTCAGCAATTGCTGTGATTCACAAGCTAAAAATGTGTGTGTGATGGTGCTGCAGAAAAAAGGCAACTCCCATTCTTGGATTCACTGGCAGGAATGTCATGTGCAAGACACCAGAAGTATTTAACATGCTCTGATCCATAATGATAAGGTCTCTGCCAGAGTGTTACTCTACCCAGGGCAGACAACCACACTTTAAAGAAAGATGTGACAAGTTGCAGAGAGAACGAAGGAAAAAAAAAAAGAGTATGACAGGAGAGTTACAAAATATTATTTCTGCATAAATTCAAGGGTTTGGCTGTGTCTACTGTGGGGAAGACTAGGCCATAGCGGGGAAAGAGAGGGCAGGAACCCATACAAGTCCCCCCAGCTCATCAGGTTATAATGAGAGGGAGGGAGATCAACCTTCCTCTGTCTGCTAAGGGCAGTACACAGTATAATTGGCCTGATTTACATCAGTGAGAGGTATTTAAATCCTGGAGCCTTTTATGGGAGATTTTTGGGAGCAGGTTTAACAAAAAGGGAAGGCCAATACACCTTCAGAGTGGCAGAAGGTGGACCCATATCTTTTCTGTGGGGAAATGTTAGAAAGGCAAAAGTGTCTCAGAAACCGTTGTTTACCCCAACATCCCCCAACTACAGAGAAGAAGCAAGAAACCCTCATTGACGGAGAAACCTCTTGAAGGAGGTGGCCAAAGGGCAGGTGTGGAGGAGCCCTGGTCATGTGGCGTTTCTCTGCAGGAGGCAGGCTTTTCCCAGGGCCCGCTGCAACCTCACTGTGGCACTGACTTGAGACTTGGAGGCTTGTGTTTCTGTGGCTGTTGATTGAACACAATATGTAAATGGCTGCTCATTTTTTCTTTTGCTGTGAAGGTGGAGTGATGGTAGTTTTATTATAGCACAAGTGTTCTTTAGTAAGGTAGTTAATGAGCTGTCAAGATTTGTGTAATAAACTTCTCTTTCAGAGTAGTAAGTAATAACTCACTGCAAGATGAAACATTTTTAGTCATTGGTCAGAAACGTGTTTTACTAATTTTGAGAAATAAATCTTATCTTTTTCAAGAGCCTTATCTCTCAGCAAAAACAGACTGTAAGACTTTTCCAGAGAAAATAGGTAGGGTTTTTTAATATGAATATAATTACTCCTTCTTATTTATAGTGAAAGTATGTGTGCCGTAGAGTTGTAAAACTGTGGAGGAAATTGTGAAATTCTGGCTCATCAGTACCATTCTTCCTGTGACAAGCCGTTTCTCTTTCCCCATGTGTGCTCCTCATGAGAAGACAACTCATCCTGGCCACCAGTAAGTGGGAGCACAGAGCTCTGACCAGGACATGATGGTGCTTTACACCAGAGCACAGTTACTTATCTTGACATTTTCTGAATTAAAAAAATGTCAATTTTGATTTGTCACTCTTGATCCTTTTCTTTCCAACAAACATTGCCCACAGCTGTCCTCAAAGAGGAAGGGAGAGGAGATGAAATTATTTGTTGTAAATAATTTGTCTGAAAGCACATTTCCTTTTGCAAATGATGTGCACACAGTTTACAGTCCATGACTTTAATAACTCTTTAAAAAGTTTTACTGTGTGGATATACTTGAGACATTTTTTTCCCCTAAGCTTTCTGCTGCCTTTCCAGTTTTCATGTCTTATGGCTGGTTAGAGAAATCACGTGCTCCTGTTTCTTGTCCATGAGCTGACCCAGGTTTATGGCCAGGAAAATTCCTTCTCTCGGTTGCTGATTACATTCAGATGCTTCTCTAGTGTTCCCGAAACATGTCCGCAAATAATAAAAAATTATTTTGAGGAAAGCTGCAAGCACCTTTTTTGAATATTCACACAAATGTCAACAGGGCTTTTAGATTCTGCACATCTCCTGCAAAACACAGGGAGTTTCCTGCGTTAGTGTTCATGAATAAGCAAACACAAACCACCAAAATATGCCAACGAATCTGCATTACACCCGTCAGTGCAGGAGCAGTGCCTCTCCCCAGTGCCTGTCTCCCAGCTCCTGCACTGGCAGACTGATGGCTGCATTGCTAACCTCGGCACCTTCCCTCCCAACTGATGGGGATCCTTATGGTTATGGCCTGCATTTCACTTATCACGAATGTAGCAATATTTCTGCTGACTCTTCCACTTTCTTCCCTCCAGGAGAGTGACTGAGGGATTGAGGTGTTTTGCTCATGACCTCTGGTGGTAAAAGAGAGGCTCTACAACCCCCTTATTTGCACCAAAAACTATCATGAAAAAAAACCAGTAGCCTTGTTTCTTGTCAAGAATCAGGCTGTGACTTAGGTGGGGATGGGTTTTTACTGCGCACCGAATTTTTCTTAAGTACCTCCTTACATGATATTGAGTTGATTGAATGAGTGTTGTCACACAGACAGTGCCATTGGCAAAGACATGCTGGGGGACATGAGGAGCTGCAATTACAGCTTCTCAAGTGCTTGCTCTCCAGGAGTGTCCTTGCTCCAGTGATGTTTTATTTTATGGCATCTCCTGAACTAAAATAATGTACAAAAATGAATTTTTTTTTAATCACTGAATAATTTTTGAAATGAAATTCAATATTTCTCTTTTCCCAAGTACTTTGCACCGGATATATTGTGATCCTGTTTGCACCCATACAAATCCATAGGCAGAGCAAAAGTCATGCAGATTTTGGTTAATTAATCTGCAGAACTTCAGTAAAATGTATATATAAACTGTACATTAGCTAAGTATATATAAATATTAACTGCATATTACTGAGGAGGAAGTTGTGGAAAATGCAAATCAAGCAACATACAAGTATTTGCATAAGAAAGGCAGTGCTGGGTACAGGCCAAGATATCTGCAACCTAATCTTGTCTCCAGACAGCTGGCAGCTCAAAACAACTACCAAAGCATTTTCCTCCTCTGTACCAGCCCCCACTGTTGCCCCCATCTCCTGCCCAGTCTATGGAGGTGGGTCACTGTGTCTTAAGCTTCAAGTTTTATTTGAGAGAACAAAAAAGGACAGTTTTACTCCTATTCAAGCTGCCCCCTCCCTGTGGGGCAGTTGTCTAAAACTTTGCAGCAATGAAGTTGCTCATTGACAGAGAAAGGAACAAAGAAGGGCTCCATCTCCCTTCCAGTCCTTGCATGGAAAAATCTCAGGACAGGTTTTTCTTCTAGAATCAAACAACCCTCTCCTAAACTACAGAGCAAAAATGAGGTCTCATTTCCCAGACACACAGCAAAGCAGCAAAATCCTTTTTCTGCAAAGTTCATTGTGGTAGGATAAGAACTAATGACACTGAAGGAAGGGGATGAACTGCAGGAGTGTGCATTTCCCCTGCAGAGACCTGCAAAGAAATTGGGTCACAGCAGTGAGTCTGACAGCAGGGCTTCACCCTGCCAAAGCATTCAGCCTACTTTTAGCCCTGTGTACGAGTAGATCCCGTTAGTCTGTCCTTAGTTTTAAGCCCATTGACTTCACTGGGACCTTTCCTTTGCTTAAATCTTCATGTTTCTCTCAGCTAGGTCAGCAAAGATGGCTAATTGAAGCACCCTCTCTGTATTAATGAGGCTAGATGATTTTGAAGCTGCCTTTTCAAAAGTTACTCGACAAATTTTTATCTTACGTTATCTGTGCTCTGAGGAATGCAACATCACTTTTAGTGCAATGTGGTATCAATGTGTTTCTTCCTCTGGCAGGCACAGGAAGCGACACGCTTTCTTTGAAAAGTCAGGGAATATACAATTTATTACAAGGCTAAGCAATTCAATTGCATTTGGGAAGAGTTTCATAATAGACAGCAGACAAAGTCCTCTCAACAGATGAATATAAAGTCTCCATCACGTTTCAGACATTTTGTTGAAGGCAGTCCAATTCAGAAGTCACTCTCATGACATGTTGAAACATATGTGCCCCAGCTTCAGCACTCTTGTACTAAGTGCTGTGAACTCAGAGAAAGGGAGCAGCAGCCCAGACTCCTGCCAGACCAGTACATCCCACCTCGTGTTACTTCTCACCTGGAAGTGCCTGTCTCTGGCCTTCCAGTGACCACAAAGAGAGGGGATGATGGGGGTGAGATGTTTACGAGGTTCTTCAGTTACACGCATGAAGTTACAGAGCATGGAGCTAGACTGATGATTCTACAGTGGTTGCAGAGGAGGAGATGTTCTGGAAAGCTCAGAAATGAGCTCTGTTAAATGTGGGGTGGTGAGGAGGAGTGGTGGAGGTTTTGAGAACTTGCCCAAGTGCACACAGGCTGCCTGGGTGATAGCCAGGGATGAGTGCTTGGCTCCACTGCCCTTGTCCTTGCTCACTCAGAGAGGTGTGAAACAGGCAGGTGCAGTCTGACAGCTCTTTTCAGAACTGTCTGTGAGAAAGGAGGATGAAAAAAGCCATCAGAAGAGAAGAGATGCCTAGCCAAATGCCCATCTTTCCCCTGGCTAGCACTCAAAATACCAGGATATTCATGGCAGAGGAAGTGTACTGTGTTTGTGTCAGACCTCTGAGATCTTCTACACCATTATTCCCCCACTAGAAATGATTCCAGGTGATTCTTGAGATTTGTATGTTTGAAGTACTGGCCATGGCTCTGCAATGAGATGGAATGTGGTTCTTCCTTCCTCCTGGGCCCACACCACAGCATCCCACAAGGTGCAGGAGCAGTGTTTGTCACATTGTCTCCATGGGTACATTGCACTGTAGCCTGTGTGTGTTGTAACACTAATGGGAGCTATATTTGTACAATGGGAGCTTTGTATATCATGTCACCTGTGCAACCATGGCCATACGGTTTTGTAAGAGGAGAGTTTAAAAACTACGCCTAAAGATGAATGGTATAAAGAAATAAAAGTGCAGGAAATCCTTTGGCATTGCTGAGTTCAGATCTGACACTGGAAAAAAGTTATAGGTGTGAGGAAGGGAGAAGAGGAGAAGAAAAAAGCCCATTTTCCATCTTTATGTGCAGTATGGGAGACATAGGAAAATGTTCAAAGCCAAAGACTATCAGCAAGTGTTAGGTATTCACCAGACAACAAGGAATGGAGCCAATTTTAGAAAGGAACAGCTGACATCCCTGTACCAGGCTGAAGGCCATGAGGAGAGGATGGAAGGATATTGAGGTGCTGGAGCGGGTCCAGAGAAGAGCAACCAGGCTGGTGAAGGGACTTGAGCACAAGTCCTATGAGGAGAGGCTGAGGGAGCTGGGATTGTTTAGTCTAGAGAAGAGAAGGCTTAGAGGTGACCTCATCACTCTCTTCAAGTACCTAAAGGGAAGTTATAGCCAGGTGGGGGTTGGTCTCTTCTCCCAGGCAACCAACAACAGGACAAGGGGACATGGGCTCAAGCTCTGCCAGGGGAAGTTTAGGTTAGATGTTAGGAAGAAATTCTTTACAGAGAGGGTGATCAGGCATTGGAACGTCCTGCCCAGAGAGGTGGTGGATTCACCATCCCTGGAAGTTTTTAAAAAGAGATTGGACATGGCCCTTAGTGCCATGATATAGTAATTAGAGTTGGATCAGGGGTTGGACTTGATGATCTTGGAGGTCTTTTCCAACCCAATCTATTCTATGATTCTATGATTCTATGAGAGACAGAGAGAGGCAGCAACCTAAATTAGAAAACAAACTAACCGGCTGGTACATGTGCACGGGCCACGCTACAGCCTCACAAGTCTAACACAATCTCAACATGGGAAATACAAAAAAGGGCACGAGGGAGACAAGGGCAAAAAGACAAGGACAAAGAAAAGAAGAGGAGAGCAGTGTGCCTCTCCCAGCAGAAACAGGCTTTCCTCTTCTGTGTGTACCTTTCCTATCTTAATGTACAAAGCTTGTGGCCAGTCGATTAGATCGCTCTCTCCCCCTTGCCATTTGTATGTCACGTCTCTGCTTATCTCAGATCTTCCCCAGGGCAGGGAGTATATCTTCATGTACACAGCCTAGCTGCACTGCAATGCAGAGGTTAAGGAAAATAGTAAAGCACTCACACAGAAAAAACAGCATAGAGATTTTTTTTTTTCCTGTGGACAATGGAAAAAAAAAAATGATAGTGTCTGAACTTGTTACATTTAACTGCATACACATATTGAAAGTCAGCTGCCCTTTGTGCCTTTATTATTCCCATGCACCCATTTTCCTAACCTCACTTACCCCGCACAGCTAAGTATGGTGCCCTTTTACTGGAAATAAGCCCTGCCCCTGTCAGTGTTGAGAGAATCACTGTAATGCTTGCTGTAGGGGAAAGAGAGAGGAAAATCAGTGCCTGATGTGCTAGCAGACAGGAAAACTCAAGGGTCATAGGAAGCCACAAATCTGCCAGATATGATTAATTCAGTGGAGAGGGTAGAAGCCTAAAAGTTTTTTCTGTTTTCTTTATACTGTCAATTTTTTTTTTTTTACTTGATGCAGGAGTCAAGGGATTAGGAGTGATGTCTGAAAGGAGAGGTCCCAGGACACAGGAGACATTGGGATGTTGGGCTGTTACAGGGCAGCATGCCAGTGATCAGGACCTATTTGAGTATGGGTGACACAGGCCCGCCTGACATATCAAAACACTGTTCCATCTGTGACATGGCAGGTTAGGTGATGTTAAATGTGGGCAGCCTTTGGCTGATAGGACAGGAGCCATCTGTGGTGCTGCCTCCTCATCTCCAAAGTCATGGCTTTACCTCTGTCTTTGGAGTAGCACAGAGATGTGTTGTGTGAGATGAGCTGAGTGAGATGACTGTGTGAACAAGGGTGGAGAATTATTCCAAATGTAAATGAAGTTTCAAGAAGTAAATCCTGAGAATTCCACAGTCCGAGGAATTTCTCAGCAGCTCTTAGCTGCTCTCCCCCTTATAGGAATGGATTAGCCTTCATCACGTCCTGTACACCAACCGCTGTCATCTTGTCTTCTGACCCTGTCTTCCATTTCACAGCTTAAAAAATACAATTATCCCCCTTTCAAGACCTCATGTAGCCCTGTCCTTGATCTTTTGATCTTCCCTTCCCATCTCTTTATCCTGATAAAGCCCTTGGCACCCTTTCACTCTCCATTTCCCGCTCTCATTCTGCTGACTTCACTTCTGCATCTCTCCATGCATGAAATAACCTCCAGAGAAGGGTTTTTACATTCTTATCCTCTCCTGCCAAAAAGCTCACATCTGTCATAGACCTGATAAGTAGTCTAGTAATACGGTAGCAATAATATATGAAGTCTTCAAGATGTCCATGATGGACATACATACATATATACACACACAAATATATATATAAATGCAGGAGAGTTGTCAGGAGTTTGTAACCAAAAAGACACATGACATTCTTCTTTCTCATCCTCCTCTCTTTTCATCCATTTACCCCAGGTTTTTCATTGCCTCTTCATTTTCTCAGTGAACTCTTTTAAAAAGGACTCTTTCCATCACTGGAGTGCACTTAAAATAGAAATAATAGCAGACACAAAAAGCAATCAAGGAGAAGTTTTAAGATTTAATTTTTTTTTTTTTTTTTGAAATTTACAATGTCACAATTTTTAGCCTCATAAGCTTTATCTACACTTAATTCAAATTAGAAGAGGAACTGACCACAGCTTAGAAGTTAAGGGACAGGGCATGATTCATATCCAGGCAGTTAAAATCCATAGCCTCTCCTTCTCCCTTTCAAAAAACCCAAGTGTGGCCATGTCCAGGCATGCTGGGGTGGTGCCTTCACATCCTAACCTCTGAGTTACATCGAGGCACTGTGTAGAGGACTGTTGGTTGATTGACCAAACCTGTTTAGGGAAAACACTACTGATAAGTTGAGGAGTGTATATGTAGAGGAGCAGTGCTCGAACTCATGGCCTGGCTCTGTTTAATTTATCTGTGCAAACATACTCATATTGCATCCATTCCACAGCAAATGGTTTTTCTTGTCCTTACTTTTTCTTGGCAAGCTCACACAGATTTTAGTTATGTAAAGAAAGTGAGAGCCTACCATCCCACTCTGTCCAGCAGAACTTACAGGAAGTGCTATATTGAGAAGTAGACTTGTGTAACATGAAATCCTGCTTGCACCTTCTCCAAATGGACTAAGATGATGTTCTCATGCACACAAGGCTGAGGTCTCCAAAAGACCTAACAGCAACATCCTTTGAAGACAAACTCTGCCTGAGACACACCATTTGTCAACCCATGACTTGTATGTGTACAGACACACACAGAAATGGGCACATTCTCAGAATGGTGTTCACACTGAAAGTAGCTGAAGTGACAGTGCCCACTCTTCTCCCCCTTCTTCCTCACATGCCTTCCTAAGCCTGGGTGCTGGTCTGCCAGCCTGCCTTGGCCAAAAGAGCTGTCAGAGGTGAGGCACTCAGAACTCTTATGCTTTTGCTTTTGAGAGTGTATAAACATGGCAACAACAGTACTTTACAATGGACAATCTGATTGCAAAGAATTTTGACAACCTGAACTATAAACAGTCAGAACTCTGGGCACACACTGGGGTGGAAAAATAAATAGCTGGGAAGTGTTCTCTGATTAAGCGTACCAAAACCTTGAATCCAAACCTTCATGACTCTTTGCCTGTGAACTGTTGTTTGTGGAATGGTTCTGGTGCTTCTTTTCTCCTAATTCTGTAACTGAGAAATTCACCAATCTTCCAAGCATGAAAAACTGCTATGACTGACAAGTTTGACCTCTTCCACTCTGCCCACTAGAGTTTCACCATACAAAACATGCCCAAGAAGTACTTCTGTGCTGCTATTTGTAGCTATCCATGCAAGGAAGATCTGGTGTGTAATTTCTTGCACAAAGTTTCATCTGGGATGGGAAGAATTTGCCATTTTGTGTCTCTGTAACTTTGAGAGCTAACAACAAGTATACATGCATTTAGCTTTGATTTCTCAAAGACTGCTTTTAAGCCTTTCTTCTGGGAAGGAAAGAAGTATACCTGTGATACCAGGTTCCCGTCACATCCATGGAACGGATCAGCTGGATCTCACCAGTCTTGCATGCACACATTCCCTTCTGATGAAAAAAAATAGTGCAAGGGGTAGGGTTAGTGGATTCCGGGGTAAAAATGAGGGCACATGATTTTGAGACCCTCTACATAACCTCCTTATCAAGACAAACCTAAAGCAACTTGGGCTTATACAACATGTTGCAGTGTAATTGAGGAGCCTGCAGTAGTGGGAATTTTGGAAATTACCCTACACAACTTATGTACCTTGATGAAACAAAGCTTCCCCATGCCATGTGGTGCCTAAAAAGCGAAGTCCAGGAGTCTGAGCTCAAAGCTTCCTCAGAGTGCCCCATGTCCCTGTGACTGGAGAACAGAAAGTAGGAGCAGGTCATATGTGGCATCTGCTCTGCAGTTCAGGTGCAGCTTTTCCTATAATTCCTAGTTCATTCATTTATTACTTACCATGGTTGATTTCTGTGGTTATTTGTTCAGTGATGCAACAATAACAGAACATAAACCAGTTATTTGTCTGTTCTATACGCTGTCTTATACATAGGAAATGTCTTCGCATTTATGAAAGCTTAAGAGGTATGGAGCATTGTCTATAAAAGTGGGGAGAAAAATGATGTTAGATTGGATGTAGAAGGTGTCTGGGAAAAAAAGACAGAGTTCTCCATTTATGAAAATTAAAGTCCTGAAACTGATATTACTCAATCTGAATATGACCATCTGAATAACTAAGCAGTAATGACAATGGCACAGGCTGTTGCAAGCAATTAATGATCAGCTCTAGGGGTTGATGGCCTGTGAGGAAGTTAAGGGACATTAACCTCTGCTGTCTATTAGTCATTCAGCTATTGCCAAGTGCTGACTCTGTGGCAGATTCCTCTCATTTTTAAAATATGGACCTTAAAATTTACACTGAAAGCATCCACAGTGTAATGAATGTAAGTGAGCAAGACTCCTCTGCAAGAATAGCAAGCAGCGAGGTCAGTGCTGTGATGGTGATGGCCCAAGACCTCTTGAGGATGTCAGTGCTTCTGTGTGAGTCCAGATGGCCAATGACAGAAGGAAGCACCTCCACATGCTTCCAGTTCTCCTGGATTCGAGGGTATCCACTCTCTGGGGACTGCTTTATGCACACCCACCAGCATGAAGTGTCCTAAGGAGAAACTAGAGTGGGAACATTGCATGTTTTCCTTTACCTGTGCATGAGTTTCAGCCTTCTAAGAAAGAAAGAGAAACAGTAGGAGGATGGAAGATACTTGGGAGGTTTGTATGTATGTATATACAAATATGAAAGAGTGGATCTGATACCAAAAAAGGAAAGTGTTTAAATATTTTTTGGTCAAGAGCACTTAAATATTTTTTTGTCAAGGGATATTTATTTTGGCATTTCTTTCAATGAGAGGTGATTAACAGAAATCACCTGATCTGCCTTTCTCCGAGTCTTTTGCAGCCTTTAGGCTGGTCACAGAGATTATAGACAGAACAGTGATGAAACCAAGCTTCACAATGCATTTGAATAGTTTTGTCCCCAGCACTATTTCAAAATGCAACCCCAGATGTTAGACAGAGATTAACTACACAACTCTGTAGCACATACAATTGTAAAAGGCTACAGAACCCCCAAATCTTCAACAATCAGTCTGATGTAAGTAAACAATAAAGACTGAGAAGATGGAACAATAATAATAATTGGTTTTATTTCTATGGCAGATAATACTTTTTTCACTTTCTTATTCTTGTTTGTCCTAGGGTAAAGAGGGGAATCAGGGTTGTTTTACAATGAAGTTATATTAAATAGGATTTACCAAGTCACATTGTTACTGATGTAATTTTGCTTCAGACAAAACCAGTCTAATTCACATGAGATGGTTTTATTGCTTATCCCACTGGGACACTTAGAAAATCACTGGAGAGAATCGGGAGACCAAAAATTGTAGGAAAATGCACCTAAAGAGCATCTACTGCTTCTATGGAAGATGGAAGAGTTTATTTATTTTGTTAAATATTACTATATTATATTGTTATATATTACTATATCCTCAGGCCCAGGATATAATTGCTTTTTTATTGTAAAGAAGAAAAAAACTGCTACCATCAAACCTAGTCTAGCAGTGATCACAAATTGCAAATACACCTTTTGCTGTAGCTCATGTTCTAAAGCTGCATCCAGATGTCACTCCAAATTGGTCTGTCAGCTGTAAATCCATGGTCTACCAACAGGTTCTTCTGTAATGCTGTAGCACCGTACTTTTTCTTTTTTTTCCCCACCATTGTCAATAAAATAAGAGAAAAAAAGAAGAGAGAAAAAGATGAAAGGGAAAGAGAAAGAGGAAGGGGGGAAAGATAAGAGGGGAAGGGGAAGGGGAAGGGAAAGGGAAAGGGGAAGGAAGGGAAGAGGAAGGGGAAGGGAAGGGAAGGGAAGGGAAGGGAAGGGAAGGGAAGGGAAGGGAAGGAAGGGAAGGAAGGAAGGGAAGGGAAGGGAAGGGAAGGAAGGGAAGGAAGGGAAGGGAAGGGAAGGGAAGGGAAGGGAAGGGAAGGAAGGGAAGGGAAGGGAAGGAAGGGAAGGGAAGGGAAGGGAAGGGAAGGGAAGGGAAGGGGAAAAAACTAGACCCTCTTCTAGGAAAAAGCCCTATATTCAGGTTCTCTCCACCCCTGGACATTATTAAATTGTTTGCAAACAGAAAATGAGCACTGGCAGGTTTGTCTGCTGGTGCCATGGCAGGACAAGCCTGAGTTTTGCACTGGAAATACCCTGTGCTGCATTTTCTATTTGCCAAGGGTCTAATCTTTTAATGTGTGTGTCCAGAGAAGCTGCCTAGGTGAAAATTTCTTAAAAGTTCCAGGTCTAAAATATGAGATTTGGGAAGATCAGGGACTAAAGGAACTGACTGTGAAGTTTCAAAAGAAAACAGCTGGAAGGAGGAGGACATGGAAGCTCAGTCTGACCTTTCCAACCCTGTGAAGTCAGCTGCCCTCTGTCCCTCTCTGGTTTAATTAAGGTTGGCAAAATATGCTTGCCTCAGCCAAAATCTTTTGTCTTGGTCCTTCCTGCTGTGATAAGTGCAATGAGAACAATCAAGCTATTTTGCATCCTCATTAAAAAAAAAAAAAAAGGCAGCTTACTTTTAATGGGTAATAATTTTGCAGATGGTTGAGTTTCCCTGGCGATTAGATTTATCTTCCTTAGCATTTTTGTACTACTTCTATTTTCACATTATCCAGTTTAATATCCCTAAGTGTTCTGAACAGCTTCTTCTGACCAAGCTACACACACTGGTTACCTTCAGGCCTACAAATCAGTTCCTGAGAAGAAATCACCTCGTCCTTCATCCTTTATTTTCTTTTTGTTTTTGTAGTAAGTTTAAAACACTCAAAGCATTCATATATTTTTCTTATTTTTTATTTCAGATTAATTTAGAAAAAGATGCAGTAAATGCCTTGTACACAAGAGGGCAGATCTGCTTCTCCTTTCATCATCAGCAGTCCCCTGTTGTACTTAGTTCACCAACAACTTCTGCTTTCATCTGGGTATCTGGGGCTGGATGTCACAGGAACTTCATGCCTGTAAGGCAAGCATTCAGTCCGAATAGACAACACATTCCAGGGATGGTCTGCAGGCCTTTTATATTGCTAAAGCAATACCCACAGGGATATAATAGGGTAACATCAGACTGGTGACCTGTCACTAGTGGGGTTCCACAGGGCTCCATCTTAGGGCCAGTGCTCTTCATCATCTTCATAAATGACTTGGATGCAGGACTGGAAGGGATACTAAGCAAGTTTGCAGATGACACAAAACTTGGAGTAGATGTTGACTCCCTGGAAGGCAGCAAGACCCTGCAGAGACCTGGACAAATTAGAGGACTGGGCAATCACCAAACATATGAAGTACAACAAGGGCAAGTGCTGAATTCTGCACCTGAGGTCGGGCAACCCCAGATGTATGTACAGACTGGGGAATGAGAAGCTGGAAAGTAGTGCCATGGAGAGGGACCTGGGGGTCCTGTTTGATGGCAAGTTGAACATGAGTCAGTAGTGCCCCGGCAGACAGGAGGGCCAACTGTGTCCTGGGGGGCGTCAGGCAAAGCATCGCCAGCTGGTCCAGGGAGGGGATTGTCCCTCTCTGCTCTGCGCTGGTACAGCCTCACCTAGAATATTGTGGCAGTTTTGGGTGCCACAATATAAGAAAGATATTAAGCTCTTAGAGAATGTCCAAAGGAGGGCAATGAAGATGGTGAAGGGCCTTGAGGGGAAGCTGTATGAGGAGTGGCTGAGGTCACTTGGTCTGGTCAGCCTTGAGAAGAGGAGACTGAGGGGAGACCTCACTGCAGTTACAACTTCCTTGTGAAGGGAAGAGGAGGGACAGGCAGTGATCTGTGGTGACCAATGACAGGACTTGAGGGAATGGCCTGATGTTGTGTCAGGGGAGGTTTAGGTTGGATATTAGAAAGAGATTATTCACCCAGAGAGTGGTTGGGCACTGGAACAGGCTCCCCAGGGAAGTGGTCACAGCACCAAGCCTGACAGAGTTCAAGAAGCATTTGGATGTACTCTCTGGGCACATGGTGTGACTCTTGAGGATAGTCCTGTGCAAGGTTAAGAGCTGGACACAATGATTCTTGTGGGTCCCTTCCACCTCAGCATATTCTGTGATTCTGTGATAAATACACAGTTACAAAATCTCCTTTATATTATTACATTGTGGTCACTGAAGCTAATTTTTTGGTTTGCAAGCAATAGACTTTCAAGCCTAAAGGAGCGGGGCTCGCACCTGACTTTATTACCCTGTCCCTCACCCCCTTTCCTTCTTTTTCCCCAGTAAAATGTTGGAAGCTCAGACACCAGGTATCAGTTCCCACCCTTCTCTGACACTCTATATCAAATGTTTTTCTTGTAGCACCTAGAGTATTTTGGGGAGAGCAGAAAAGAACACAGTGTTTGCCCTCTAAATACCCATGGAGAAAGGCTGAGGTGAGTGAATGAGCAAGAAAACCCAAGGTTTTTTTAAAGAGCAAAGGTCAGGAACGATCATCTTTAAAAAGGCAAACAAACAAACAAACAAAGACAACTGGCCTCAGTTTATCTGGATGCTTTCCCCTCCTGCTTTATGGTGTCTCCTGATGCTGTCACATCCTTTGTATTTTATGTACAGGCAATAATATTGCAGTCCCCAGTGTCACTTGGTAACTGTCCAGCTAAAGGCCACCTGTTGCAGAACATCTCAGAACTGAATGTCAGCTTTGGAAAAAACGGAGATATAGTAAAAGCCACTCATGTCAGAGATAATTAGAGATTTACTGGGACATAGTTGGAAGAGTCTCTGGAAGTTTCCAAGATGCTGGGTCACTGATGATCAATTGTAGTTGCTTTTCCATTTTAGCAATCAATGAATCTGCACTTGTGGAAAGACTGTTGCACAGTATCTCACATCAGTCATAATTTGAGAAGTGCTAATCATGTTCAGGAGTTGTTAATCATACATGCTCTCGTACAGCGTGCTCACCAAATAGCCACCCCATCTTAGACTACCTCTTGCTTGCTCTCTGTGTTATGCCTGTTTGGCCTACAAGTATATAATAATTAAAATAATTTTTTAAAAAATTAAAATGCTTTTATGTAGTTTATTGCAGTGGATAAAGTGAGTAGAATTTTTATAATCTACTAGTCATCTGGTTCCTTTTAGAGACCTCTGCACAGTCAAATCATTATTGGATGTACTTTACCAATATATCCAGCAACGCTGTTGCAAAATTGTTCTAAGGACTCACACCCATTCAGTGGGAAAGAAAAAAGGGGGATTTTGTAAATGTGTTCCCTGAACAAGCCAGCAATGGAAGACATCTAATAATTTGTTTTATAAACTGGGATTTGCATTATCTTGCTAGGTCAGTACATGGAAGATGCATCAACAGGTACAGAAGTGGCATATCCAAATATTTTCTTAGACCTGGCTAAAATATGTCCCATCTGCAATAGAGGGAGTTTTGGTCAAAGTGTTACTTGCTAACAGTGAAGGTGGGAGCATAGAAGTGTGAGACTGTGTATGCATGTGTATATATAGAGTAGTGAATGTAGGGAACGTAAAGACAATACATAATAGAAAATATACTGTGTAGGAAAACAAGACAAAATATGAGTACACTGGCTGTCTGCTGGAACAACATCTAGGGCTATTTACTTGTCCTTATCAGCTTTCTCAGCATCTGCTTTTGTGTGTTTCTAGTGCTGTGTTAGCTCCCTCCCTGATCAGAAGTGGTACAGCCTGTCTTCTACACACACTGTTAGAGGAATTTTAATTCTACCAGGAGCAAAATACTTGCTGTGATATCAGCTGATTGCTAGAGGGAGATGGCAAACTATTTGAGATGATAATTTAGTGAGAATTTTTACTAGTGGTAGCAAAAAAAAGGCAAGATGGCCTATTCTGACACTATTTTTGTAGAAGTTTTGAAGCCCCATGCAAATCCCAGAAATGTGGGAACATGCTGATTCTTAGCAGCAGACTAGCTCTGGCTCTTGAGACTGATATTTGTTATTAGCAAATACAAAATAATAAAAGGCCTTGAAAATTAAAGAAGAAGAAAAGGCATAGAATTGAATTAATGCTGATCAACATGGCCTTTTGGAAGATCAATCTGTTCAAAAAGAAAGTCTCATTTCCTCTTTTGATGAAATTACAAGTTTGTGTGATAAAGGAGATTCTCTTTAGAAAATCCTGCCTGACTTATGGGCTAGTGCTATCAATATAATGCACTAAATGCCCTAAACTTTTTGTATGACAGACACTAAAAATTGTTAATCCACGGTATTCATAAATGCTCATTTCTAGTCACGTTCCACTGGCATTTGCATCAGAATTTAACTCTTCATCTCTTCAAATTGAGAAGCTTACATAAGATTATCTCTATTAATACGTGTAGATGATGGAGCAAGACACAGGGGTGAGGAAGGGATGGTGATACTGAATGACCTTGATCACTCAGGGAATCTGGGTTTCAACATCTACCTCCAGCCCAGGGTATCCATGAGCAGTTCAGTGTGTACCCTTCATCAGGTGTGGAGTCACAGGCAAAACATGCTTTTGATGCTACTGCCAAGTGGGTGTCGGACCTGGAAGAACTACAGCTGGAAAAGATCCAGGCCATCCTCACAGACTGGGGAGCTGTATCCTCAGAAATATCAGCTCCCAACTGCAACTTGAGAGGTGACAGCATACAAGGACCAGCACAGTCACCCAGGGCAGCTGAGATCCTGGGTATACAATCAGAGGAGCAGTGAGGTAAATTTAGCACTGTTGTCAACATAGATACTAGCACATAATTCTGATGTTCCCATTTTTAAAAGGGACTTGAAAGGCTAAAGAGTCTGCAGCAAAGAGCCTCCAAAATGAATTAAAGGTTGGAAAAACTGATGTGTACTCAGAGACAGGAAGAATCTGCTAATTCTTCAAAAACACAGTGAAGGGAGATTGAGTTTCTGTCTGTCATTTCCTGTTAGATGGAGGGGAAAAAAGGCTTAATATTTGGAAGTTAAATCCAAGTGCATTCAAACCAGAAACAGTAACAGACGTTTTCAGCTGTTAGTTGCTGGAATAAGCTATAAAAGAAAATGCTGCATTTACCATTATTAATTGTTTCTGAGTAAGGGCAAATATTCCCTCTCCCCTCTCGTCCACTTTCCTCTCCTCTCCTTTTTCCTCTTTGTTTTCCCCAAAAGGATACAGCACTATGGCCTGTGTTGTGAAACAGATGGGAGTGGTCATCAGATTTTGAAGTCTGTGTATCATTAAGAAATTACCTCCCCACACCAGGATGGAATAGAAGACCTAGTCCTACAAAGACTGCACAGGTTGCAGCCAAGCAGTCCTTGTCACTGCAGTGTCTCCTGCTGAGCCTCTGGTATTGATGGCTAATTGAAGAAATGGACTTGATTTCTTCCTGCAGGATGGCTGTGTTATAGAAACTAAAATAAATAAGGTTGCTTATATGACTGAATTAGACCAGGGCACAGATGTGAGAGACAGGTGTTGGCTGGAAGAGCATGCACCAGGAATGTGTTTAGATATCCTGGATAGCACTTTCCAGTGTGTAACAGAAGCACATCCCCATCCAGCCTCCTGCTCTTACCTGTTTACTTTAGTTCTGCTGGAAGCTAAACACCCTCCTGCTTTTCTTCAGTTGCCATGTAACAGGCCCGTCTGTTGTCACAACCCAACTTTGCACTTGACCAGGACATCTTGGCAGTTTTGAGTCGTTCCTGGCTGGTTTTCACTCTCTTCTATCAAATGTTATGTTTCAAGTGACTCAGTAGGCTCTTTCTGGAAAAGGTAGACTTGCTTAAATAGACTGACTTCTAAGAGTATTTTTACCTCTAAGCTGCAAATGTCACTCAACCCAAAGTGACTGTTCTGTATTTGCATAGCAGATCTCATGCACACTAGGGTGCATCTCAGACCTGCTGTGTTTAACTGCTAATAGGATTTGCAGCTATGTTTGTGAATTCCAGCTGCCCCATTTACTTCACTGAGCTTCAAGTTTATACACCATGAAGGACTCGAATGAAATATTAACTCCATACAGCTAAACACAGAAAGTTTGTACAGTAACCTGGACAAGTTTTTTCTCTGTTTTCCATTGGTAAAAGGACAAAGGCACAATGAGGCTAAAAAATGTCTATAGCAATATATGGGCTTTGGAAACCACTTCAGAATACTCTGACTCACCTATAGTTTATGTGGACCACGCTGTTGATTTAGAGAAGACCTTAAAATGACCCATTAATCCAAATTCAGTTGGAAACTGGAATAGCTGCAACTGATCTGTTGTCACAACAGCAGTACATAGAAGTCATAGGAACAGACTGAGAAGATAATGCTGTTAAAAAGTAGATGTCTTCCAGAGGATCTTCAGCCAGCTGTAAACACTTTACAGTTTTCAAAGGGATACAGCAAAGATAAAAATTACATTTGAAGTATTTTCCTTACCTACTTTATGTGAATCAAATCATCATCAAATCATCACCAAATCATCAAAATGTTACTTTTTTAACATTTAAATGACCATTTTGCCCTGTATTTCTCCTTTTTTATTATTATTCCCTTCAGTGTATTTATATTTTTAGCATAGCCCTTCATTGTCACATATCAGCACATTGCCTACATGTTAGGCTTCACAGCATAGGGTTTGTTTAAGCCAGAAAAGTGTCCAAACCCTAATTGGATCAGTCCTAAAGAAAAAACAGGGATAAAGCTCTGATTAACTTGAAGTCTGTAGGCCTTGACTGAATTAATGAAGAAATATTTCTTACGAAACCAGATTTAGGGTTTTTTTCAAGCCCCTGAATATTTGCTCATACCAGCCATGGGTTACAGAAGCATCTACAGCCCAGGGACCACTAGAGCTGCTCTCTGTGCAGCTGCCAGGCTTTGTACAAAAACTGGAGTGGGGAAGTTGAGAAACTCCCCCTTGAGGTGGCCACAACATATATAAAATCTGCCTCTTTTTTTGTGTCCCTTGCTGGAGGACCTGCACAGCTGGCATATCTTATTTTTGGGTGCACATGCAGTGTTGGAAAGAAGCATGCTCTGCAATGGCCAAGAGAAGAACCTCTTTGTGTAGACCCTCTCCAGATGGCCAGTGAGGGGTGGTTGGACCAAGGCAGTCTGACTGACAGACCTGAAATGATAGCAAACCACAAATTGTCTGGATGTGCCAACCAGGAAAAGCCAATCTATCTCAATACATGAGCAGTCCTGTGCCTACACAACTGCCAGATAATCTGCTGCTGATACTTTTCCAGAGAAGCTTGTCCTTCGCCACTTGTCATCACCTTCATCTCACCCCCCCCCCAGGAGGGAAATATGCCTGTGGTGGCCTGAATGCCCTAACACCCTTCATGGACTCCCTGCTCTCATGCTGAAGGCCTCACGTTTTCCTTGTCTGAACTTGTCTGACCTTCTTACTGAGGCAGAGGTTTCTCTGCTGCCTGAGAAAGCCTACCATGAAAAGTGTAAGAAAATCCACAATCAATCATCGTGATAAGCATGCAAAGTTTACAGTCATTACCAGGATTTCTAATTGTCCTTTTCAATGTGAGCAGATCCACTTCCCACCACAAGATTTACTTGGATACAAAAGGCTAGTCTTGTTTGGTCTGGTCACATGGATGCTTCTGCATTTGTTTGCTGTGTGTTTTTTCATGTTATTCATAATTTATTTAGAACCAACCCTGTTCAAAGTCATAACAAAGACAGTATGTTCAGTCACTCAAATTATAGGCCATTCTCCAGGGCAACAACCCAAGAGTACAAAAATTCATACAATGCCTTCAAAAAAGAGAAGGAAAAAGAGCAACCTCGTTATTTGGCAAGCAAGAGCTATGATTTTGTTGAGACTTGCTTAAAAAAAATATTATCAGATTTTGTTTTGTCCTCTCGCTAAAGAATCTGTGCATAAGCATAAATTATTCAAGCATTCAAGATTTAGGATATGATAGAATAAAAATGTCCATCACTGTATCCTCCATTTTCCCTGTGTTCCACCAAACAATCCTTCTGCACTGGGCTGCCTAATGATCCACAAAATGTTGCCCTGCTGACTACACAAAGTCACTTTCTATCCCACAAAAATATGGTTTCTGTCAGAGTTATGAACCACAGAAGCACAGGCAGGGAAAACTACTCAGAAAGCTCTCTCAGTTGAGATGAGGGACATCTGGATGCTTATAAGTGTTGAAAGGCTCAGCAACAAACTTCCAAATAAAGGCCACAGGACAGTGGTTACACTAATAATAATAAAGACTTTTTCCTGGACATGTACTTTCTCACTTACAATTGGCCTCTCTGCAGGCACAGGGAGATGATGCTCACTGTCGACTGTCCAGCAGGTTCTTGGGTATGGCTTTCTGGTTGTTAAAATGAGCTATATGATGAGGGAGATAGGAGAAATGTTATAAATGTCTAATCCCGATCAGGTTTCTTCAAACAGACTTTTTCTTTTTTTTTCTTCTCATCATTTGTAGTCAGAAGTACACAAAATTGCAGCTCACAAGGGTATTTCCTGCTAGTTTGTCATTCTTGCTCATACTTTTACAGTGTAACACATCTAAACTTATGTAAATGCAGCATCTTTTTTTTTGTTATTATTTATTGATTAGATAGACTATACCTTTCTTTTTTAGGATCAATTGGATACTGGGAAGATATTGTGAGGGTGGATTCCTGTTCTTGTACTAATTTCTACATCTTTTTTCATCCACATTTGGAGACAGATTACTGAGATGGTTGGACTTTTGGTCATATGTCATTGCAGTTTCCTCCTCCCAAAAGAAAGCTGTTTTCTAAATAACAGCAAAGATGGAAAGACCCTAATTATAAGTAGTCTTGTAACACTCTTCTCCAAATCAGCTGTAGTTTTGTCTATTTACATCAGTAATACAGAAGCTTGGGTACTTTTCCCAGTTGCATAACCTGAGGTAGTGGTGTGGGTGGATCAAACTGTTTTTATTTCACAGTGGCTAATGAGCAGCCATGGTATGGCAGAAATTTTTATAACCTCCACTTAGCTTATCATCTGCTATCATCTACCATTCCTTAAATGACATTGCTGACTAAAATTCAGTCCTAAGACCATTTGAAAACCTTAAATGTGTTTTTTTCACTTGTTGCTTTACTTCTGGATTGTGTGTTGCCCTTAGTGTGTATTCCATATAATTTATTAGTGAGGATACTAAAATGAGCATCAGAAATAGCAAAGCAGAAAGCCCTAATCACACTTCTAATTATTCATTAAAAGACTTGGGGCATTCTCATATAATTATCTGAGGTGGTTTAGATGACTGATTGTTACACAAACTTTGTGGAAGAAGCAAGAAGCAAAAGATAAGTCAGTAGAGCTATAAGAAAGGAAAAGGCTCAGTTACCATGCTTTGTAACATGAAATAAACTCAGTAAAGCAGGAGAAAATAAATCATATGATCCAGTAGTTCAATAAAGCCATGTTTACATAGAATTTTTTTCCGAATGTACCAACTTAAATTACTTCTGTAGATGAAGGAAAAAGCCCTACACATGCTCCCTTATGAATTTAAAGAGAAAAGGCCAACATCTCTGCCATGATACAGCAAGGCTCTGCACAATGATCAAAGTTTAACCATAAATCAGAGTCCATGTGACCCTTTAACTTATTTTTAAAAGATATGAAAACCAGAGTAGACCTTTATGCTGTTATTTAAAAGGGCAATTAATAGGGATCAATGTCTTCTTTTTCTGAAGTCAAACAGGCTTGGTAGTGATGGAAAAGAACTGAATTTCAGTGTAGGCATGCCTTTCTCCCTGGCCACAGTCTGATCAGGGAAGAGATCTCAGAGTTGATGGCTGATGAGTTTTTGACCAGCACTGCCCATTCTGGTACCTAACCCACCTGCATCTGCTCCAGGAAGTGCAGATCCTTCCTTACTCAAAAATCAGAAACAATCATATCAAATTAATTATCATTCTCTTTTCTCTCTCTCCCTCTCTCTCTCAACACCCTTAGAAGAGATACAACTTCTGTCTTCCTGTCTGGACTTGCCTTAACATTTGCCAGTGAATGCCATTAATTCCAGAAACAGGGAAATCTCCCATCTCATTTTCTCTTCTGCCTGAAGACTCCCCTCGTTTCCCTCATCATCTTCTCCCAAACACTGTGAGAGAGATGACAACCTTTCCTCTGGTATGGCTGAGACTCTCTGGGGTACTCAGCAGGAAGACACCTCCAGTCAGTTTACCAGATGAGCACATGTATGAATGACAGAGGTATAATCTGATCTACCCATCCTCCTTTTTTTCCTCTGGACATCAGCATGCTGGGTTTGCCTGTAGCATCTGAGAGACAAGATTAACAAGGCTGTGGACATAAACCAGAAAATTACTGAGCAGATGAGGTCTGAGAAAATTCAAGGCAGAAACGGAGAAGCAGGGAAGAAAAACAGGAGCTGAGAAGTCAGGAGAGGACTTGAAACCAAAGTCCATAGCCTTACTTGGGTTTGTACAGATTTTCTACTTTTATATCCATGAAAATATCTCATGACCCCCTCAGAACTGAATTTCAGGATGACAAGGCAAAACCTGGCAGACAGCCTTCTGATGCTGTTCCTAGTCTTGCTCAGCACTATTTCTCCCCTCCCGCATGGCAGTTTCTTTAAAACATTAGACTTGATTCTGGGGATAGTTTTGAAATGTCAGTACGAAGGCAAAAATAGGAACTTACCTTCTAAGTTCTTTTTCTATTTCACTTGATGAAAAGGAGCCTGATAAGAAAGGGGTTTAGGCTGCTGGACTCTGTAAAACTCTTAAAGAGGCTTAGTAGCTTGTTGGGTACATTGCTTCAGATGTCTTTCTGTCCAGTCATAATGTATGTGGTATGACCCAACAACCACTGAAGCCCTTGATAATTTCCGTATACATTGTTAAAAGGGCAGTGCTCTCATATAGAACTTTTTTCTTTTCCTACACAAGTTATGAAAATAACAACTAACTAAAGAAACAAAACCCTAGAAGAATGTAGGGTTGATGGGATCTCCTCATTAGACATCAGAGAATCCACATCAAATGTCCTAAACAAAGGAGAGGTTTTGGTTTGAGCTTAGGCATTATTTGACAATGCCAAACCTAACACAAAATCATCAACAACTACTTTTCCACTTTGTACTTGTATAGAGCAGTAGGACCTTGCTCTTGATTATAATTGTTAAAAAGTCTCTGCTTCTAGTTGTATATGGTGTACATGTTGCTCATATACTGGTGGTTTTGTTTAATTTGTTATCTTACACATAAGAAATGGCAATACTATTTTAATTTGTCTGAAAGGTACTAAGGATTTTGTCAAACAAATGTAAGGATTTGCTGTTTGTCAGCTAAAAATCTGTTACTTCAACTTCATAAAAGAAATGTTGTCATGTGTATGATTTTTCTGGTCTCTGTCAGGACTCTCAGGCACTATGGCAATACAGACACATAACTGCATCAAGTGCCAAATGGCAAAGGTGCAAAAATAGTTTGTACCAGCTGAGAGAAAACAAATGCTTCCCCCTCACTTTGCAAGAAAGATTTTATTTTCTGAGAAAAAAAAAAAAAAAAAGAACAGACACATCTAGGTTATTGTTTTTATTTTTAAAAAATATCACTACCAAGAACAAAGGTATTTTAGAAATGTTTCTTCAGTGACTGTTGAGAGCTGTTTATTAGCTCTCTCATATCCATATCCTTTCCACACACAGCAGGCTTGCTGAGCAGGTGATGCCTGTGACCTTGCAACTCTGCTGCTAAAGAGTCTTGTTCTCTGGGGAAACAGTGGGACATGATAGGAAACAAGCTGACAGAGGAGAACCAATGCATCACAGTTTTCATAAGATCCTAAGGTTGAAGTTCCAATTAATTGAATTTATTTTCTCAGTAAAGCAGATATTCATCTAGGAAATCAAATACTTACTTGGGAAAATAAATGTTACATTGATTTTCACCAAAAACAATTTTGAAGGAAGATTTTGGACTAATTGTCTTGGTTTAGGAGTGGTAGTCCCCAGTTTGGTGCTTCCACTGAGACTCTCCAAACCACATTGCTGCACACTTACTCTCCCCTTGCCTTTGTCCCTCCATGCTGCAGCAGGCTGGAGAGGAGAACTGAAGGCACAAAACGCAAAGATGATGAGTTATGAACCATTTACTGGAAACAGCAATGAGATAAGAAAACAAACAGTAACAGCAACAATACTAATGGCAGATGAGTACAAGAAAAGAAGTATTATTGTTCTCTGTGGAAACCCCCGACAATAGAAAATACCCAACCACTCCCTCTGTCATGTTACTGCCAACATTCCCTCTGGATCGGAACCGGCATTATCCCACTGCTCCATCCACCATGCTTGTTTGACCAGAAGGAAACCCTTCTCCCTTTCCTCTGCCACTGGCAGTGACATGAGGTGGTATAGAATAATCTCCTGGTCCTGGTCATGCCCTCTCCCACCTACTGCAAAAATTAACCCTGTCCCAGCCAGAACCAGGATATTAATCTAAACAACAAGTATATTAATCCCATAGTTTGTGGTGTGGTTCCCAATGTCTGATCAAACGAAACAAGAGTCTAAACAGCCACAAAATCTAAAACTGAAACATTTACTGCATGGTTTTCCCTGGTCTTTGTTGTGGTAGAGGCTTATTGTATGATGTTTTCATAAGAAATACTGATGTCTTTAAGAAGGCCAGAATGTGTTGCACTTTGATGGTGATGCCCATTTATCATTTCATTCAGTGATTTGATCTTTTACATCAAGCCCCAGATTCTGAAAACACAGGACTGAGTAAAAATCCCACATTTCACTTTTGAAAAAGATATCTAAGCCTTGTGATAGACAAGCCTGTTAGGAGAACATCTAATCCTTCCCTTCCCACACATATACAACCTTTCCTTAACACCACAAGCTCAAGTGTCAGGAGGCCGTTAACTCAAGCCAGAGGCACTGCTTTTAATCCCATGTTTGCTGAAATCTGCCTCATTGTTTGTCTTTTTCTTAACACTTGGCACTGGCAATGACTAATGCTGCCAACATTTTCTTTGCCAGAAAAGATGTTTCTTTCTTCTGTTTCTTTCCAGTGAAGCCTGAAGACACCTCCTACTCTGAGGCTGCCTTTCTTCACTCACCTACAGGGAGAGCAGCTAAGAAGGGAGACAGAAATCTCATGCCCCTTTCAGGAGAGGTATTTCCAAGTGGGAAGGAAGGAGAAGTGGCAGTTTACAAATTTCTTGTGGATCAAGAGCAAAGGAAAAAGAGTCAAGTTTTTTCTTTCTTTTCCACTCCTGAATGGTAACTCAGAAGCTGCTGAAAATGTCTCTTCTCCCTTCTACCAGCACAGCATTATACCTCCGTGGATTACCTCAAGAAATGCTACTTGGCAGAAGGCTGTGGTCAGATTGACTTGGTTGACATACAGCCTGCTCTAGGTTGATCCAGAAAATAAGAGCTACCAGGATAAAGCCAGCTGTGTTATCTCAACAGTCTGTACCTGTGGGTTAAGAGACCTCACTTACACTGATGCAGTGACCCGGGTTAAGGTTACCTTGGCATGGAGCAGATCTTCTTCTTAATTTTTATTGTCCCTGTGGGTTGGGATGACTGAGAGAGGCATTTTTGGCTGACCATTTGCAGATGGATGTTTACCAGCTTCTTTTCAACTTCTGAACACCACAGAAGTGCCAGATCAGATTTAATAATCTGCCCTATTATTTTTTGATTATTGTACCAAGGATAGCAGAGTACCCTCTTCACTTGTCAGCAACTAATAGGTCACAAGTTGGTAGGTTTACCAAACATGAAAACAATTTGCCAACAGCAGAGACTTACACCCTAAAAGGAGAGAACACACATTTAGTTGGCACCACCTCTCCACCCCCAACAAAGGAGAGAGATGGGGTATCGGTAGCTGCTTTAAAGTTGTCCCAAGTACTAACTTGTTTCTGATTTTTAAGCTGGCTGTCTATTAAGTCTTGTTTGTCTATTGCTAGTAACTGCTCAGTGAGCTAATACTTCTTAAGAGCTGCTATGATTCAATCACATTGTCCAGTCTGGAAAGGAGAAAACCTTTTTGGTAGCTCAATCCTTATCCCACTGCATCGGTGGGATCCTGCCACCAATGGCAAGGAATGAAAGATGAAAGCCAAGTTATTCTGTAGCCAACTGTCAAGTTTCAGCAATCTTAAATGTGCTGAATGGGCCTAGATTTATTTAATTTCAAATTACTGTAGTGCCAGGTGCATCTTACATGAATACAGAGACAAAAATTCCTATTTATCTCTAGTGGTATCTGAGTATATTCTAAGTGTGTATTTTCTTCCTTACCTTGTCCACAGCAGTTTCAAAACTCAGAAAGATATGCCAATAACAGATGAAGAGGGTTTGGAAGTGATATAGAGGTGTGGAGAAGCGGGGGAAGGATTAGGATGAACTGAAGGTCATTGCATCCTCTTCCTTGCACACTGCCAACACTCCCCAGCCTCATGTCTCTGTGACACTTCCCCTGGATTCACCCACCACTTTTCAAGACTACTACACTAGAAAGACATTTAAAGTGAGAAGGGAACTTGCAAGGCACTGAAATGTTGCTCTCAACTGTGATTCACGCTGGAGGCAGTCCTCGGACCTCACATTCTATAGCTCATTTTGGTAGATGAGCAGGGATGGAGCTTGGCTGCCTGAAGTTCATGGAGTTATAACAGGAGCACTTCTTATTCTTATTAAGGCAATGGGCTGAGTGTGATTATTGGGGGTACTGTATTTGTGTGAAATTCACCGGCCCTGATGTAAGGACCTGCAAGTTAGGGAGTTCATTCTGCTGCCCACACTGTGGTTCCTGTGCTGTGTGGTGTCCTGGGGCCCTGCAGGCAGCCACAACAGCACAGGTCTCCTTCTGTAGTCCCTCCTGCCCTGTGCAGGTGTCTCAGAGACCACAGGGTATATCCAGTAGCTTGAGACAACTTTCTGTGGACAACTGCCAGGAGTTCTCAAGGGCTGAGAAGAACATAACCTATTTTATTAGGAATGAATAGGCTGCTCCAGAGGACAAGTGCCTAAGGGAGATCAAATAAATTGCTCTCTGGAGATTCACGTTCCACTTCTTTGGTCATGCTCTCAGGCTTTAGACTTACAATTTTCTTGTATCTTGCATAAAGTGAGACAAACTCCACTTACACTGCAGCATTTGCAGTCATTTTTCAGAACTTCCTCTTAGGATCAAGTCACAGAGCAAAACTATTTACAAACCTCTATTTATCCTCTTTTTCCATTCTCAACTTACCTTTCTATTTTTGTGCTTCTCTCTCAAGTTCCCTTTTCAACAACTGCCAAAAGGACAGCTACTGCTGTGCCATGGCTGCTTCCTGGCGCCCCACGTTTAGCCCTCAGGTGCATTTTCCAGGAGGTGAAGAGAGAGCGAGTGTTGGCGTGCAGGCAAGCATATGCTTTGTAGCAACGCTGAGATGCTGAAAAGCGGTAGCTGCAATGTTGATCATATCAAGGCAGCGTTACCAGGAGACACCTCCCAGCACGGCAGACGTGCGCTGTTGGAGTCTCTTCGCCCCTGGAAGGTAGTGGGTGTAAGGTTTTGCATCTCTCGCTCAGACATGAAGGACGAGCAGCCTAACAAGGTCACATTTGTTAGAGGCATGCATATTTCCATCTGCTCAGGCGGATGGCAAAGTGCCTGGCACAAAGCAAGGAGACACTCTAAAAAGGAATTGTTTGAGAGAGGAGTGTCAAGGCAAAGCTAGGAAGGCGAGTGGTAGTTAGGTGCCATACACTGAGACAGGCACAGACACATTAGATCAAAGCCTCATGTACTTATCAAGCAAATCAGCAAATGCTACTTCTGATTTTCAAAATCCTTTCAGCTGTATTGCATTCCAGGGCACCACGAACACAGGGGCAGAGAAGATGCATGAGCCTTAGCAGTGATGAAGCCCCAAAGCTGAAAGTTCACTCCTTCACTTTGAATGCAGAAACTGCATCACAAAATGGTTTGTGGCTATTGCTGAGCCTTTGCTAGAATTGAACAAGCACTGTTTCATCTCAGACAGGAGATCCACAAAGATATAATGTTACTTCAGGTTGCAGCTTGAATTTTTTGAATGAAAACAGAAAAGCCCTCTTTGTCTTTGAAGGGAGAGGCACAGTCTGAGAAAAAACTCTGAATATAATTTTTGCTAAACACCTTTGTGAGGAAAGGGGTTTATCTCTGCTTGTTTCAAACTCAGGACTCAAGGATCTTCAGGTTACAGATGTTTCAAAACCTAGAATCTTACAAAATCTGGTATCTTGACTCTGCCATGATAATAGAAATGAAGATGTCCGTAAGATTCAATGTCAAAAACATTTTCTTTGCTTAAATATTGGTTTGACTAAATATATTTGAAAACTGACTGTTTGCACATGCTTAGATAAGGCGTGGGGATTGCAAAGGAATAGAAAAGAGTGGAGTGTATAAAGAATAAAATTATTCTTTAATATTTTTCTTTTCAGTCTTCCAGAAACATTTGGTAATTAGTAGGGGAAGGACATGAGAGTAGATAATAAGGAAGGCACAGATGAAACGTTCCTTTGAAGCATCAGTAGGATGTGCTTTGGGATGACACACAGTTAAAGGTATATCTTATTGCATCCTTGTTCAGTTTTACTCAGGTATAAGGCAATGGCATTATGCTCTATTGGCTCCTGGAAAAATGCAGCTCTTATTTGAATACAAACCATCATTTTGAACTGGCAGCTATTTCCTTTCCATAGAATGCTTTCTGTAAATTTTGCAGTCTTTGCAATTTTCCAATAATGTCTATATAAAAAAATACAGACTAAACTTAACTAAGAGTAGCTGAGACTGCTCTCTGAATGGCAGACAAGAGGAGATGTTCCTGCTTTTGGGGCCAAAGTCCCTCTTCTCCCTGTCTGCCTTTGATGTTGGTATCTCAATGAAAAAGAACAGCATGGCCCAAAAAGAGATGCTTGACTTTTAGACATTAGAATAATGGTCAATGGTATCAGAAGGGAGACAGAGCCCACAGACACAGCAGCACAAAGCCAGGTCCTCTGCTAGGTTCTGACTAGGAATACATCTCGTAGTCAATCCACACAAGCAGATGGATCATGTGGTAATGGTTCACCTGTAAAAGTGCCTCAGCCACCCTCTAACTCCTGGGATGGATGAGCAGAGGCAAATTAGCAGAGGACTGAGTGAGACCCAGGCAGGTAAGCGAGTCTGCACAGTGCTGACACTGCCACCCACATGTCCTGGCTTGGTATCTGCTGCCATACCTGTGCTTGGGGACTGGAGACAACATGTGAGGATCAGAGTAACAGGCATCTGGGCTGGAAGGAGCTCACGTGGGCATGTGCATGTGTCCAGACTATTCCCAATGGGTTCCCACAGCCCACGGAGCCCTCACATATGCTGCAGAAGGGTGAGGAACTACAGCTTTGGGGGAAGCCCCATGCCAGCCAAAATATGCATTTGGCTTCAGAGTCAAGAGGATCAGCCAGCACCAACTCAGATAATGCACTGTATCATCCTACCAAGGGTTTTCCTGGAAATTCTCTTCAGACTCCCGTACAGCTTTAGTTGCCATCATCAGTGTAGAGTGACAGCAGGCAGGTTGCTAGAAACTGTACATGATGTAAACTTTCAGCCATGCCAAAAGCAAGATGACATTCTCTAAAATTAAAAGCAAATACTGTGTGACACATATAGCCAAAGAATTTAAGGGCTACTTAACTAGCTTTCAGCAAATGCTAGGGTATGGATATACAGTATGGGCAAACCCTTAATGACTGGAAAGGGTTCTTAAAGCCAATGTTTATCTTTTACTTAGCCTAATTAATAGCTAATGATTGACACATGGTGGTGGATAACCATTGCCTGTCTTAATCTATGTTAAAGCCTCACACAGCAACTCCTGCTTTGTTTGGCTCACTTGAAGAAGACTATCAACAACAGTTCATCATCTCTGAAGAGGGGCTGATAGGCAGCAGAGAGTGTTCTCAGAAACTCGGATCCTGGGGAGCAAGTTTGGCTCTGCAGGAGCAGCCCTGAGCTCAGCAGCAGTAATCAGGAAGGCATTTCAGAGGCCAAAGTCCCCTGCTGTCTTGCTGAGGGAGTCGCTGTAAGATATGGGGGGATAGCATGGCAGAGCCTGTCTCAGAGGATGAATGCAGTGAAAAAGGACCACTTTAAGCTCCTGCCCTTTGGCATGGGATTGAAAGCACTTTGGGATTCATCTTTTGTTTCATGTTAAGCAACCAGAGGTCTTGACTTTTTGACCCTTTGGAGGGCTTCAGAGGACTCGACCACAAGAATCGGAGATAGCCAGCTGAGACTGTGATGGCAAGAACACTCTGGAAGTGGTACACTTGCCTAGACTGAACTTGTCAGGACATGAAAAGGGGTAGCAATCTACTGTGCCAGAACTCCTGAATGGCACAAAGCCATTTCACACTTTAATGACAGCCCTCTATATTTGCTGATGTATGAAAGCATCAGATGTTGATGGTGTAAATAAGGAGCATTAGAATTCTTTAACTGGCTAACATGAACATTTTTAAGGGATAATTTACGTTCATTAATAATAATTATTCTTCAGCATAAAAAATTTATTTCAGGAGCTTTTCCATAGTACATGAGACTGTGCTGAAATAATCTGTGCTACCCAGAATCCTCTTAAAAGCAATAGCTAACATTTATTTTCAAACATATACTTTTACTTACTTCAGCACTGAAGATCTGGGCAGGTCAATGGCTCAATTGTGCTGGTTGCTGTGCAAAACAAAGCAAAAAGGACTGACAAAAATGTCATCACACATTTCAATGCCAGCCTGCTCCACATTTTAAGTAGAGAATAACCATCCCTCTGTAGTAACCCTGTGGTTAGCATTTTTTAAAAAATGTCTCACATTAAGTGCCTCAGTTAAAATTATGAGGGAAAGAGGAAAAACTCCTAGATTCTTTTCTGGGGTGTGTGTTCCTCCTTCCATATACACCTCCTGACTTTCCTCTGAGGAAACAAATCAGAGCTTCATCTAAAAACTCATCCACTGACTGATTTATCTGTTAACTGAACAAACACTCTCCCACACTGTGCTCAAAATAGTACTGCTCTCCATCCACAGATTAGTCCTGATACTCTGTTCCCCTTAATTAAGAGATTGAACTCTTCTGGTTACCTGAGTCTCGCAGACAGATTGCGTACCCTCTTCTCAAGAGAAAAATTGAAATAAAGACCACCTTACACCCCAAATGTAGCAGGAGGCTTCTCTTGAGCTCTCTTGTTTATTTTAGTCATTTGTCAACCTTCCCACAACAGATAATGCTACACTGTGATTTGTGGGCTCTGTTCAGTGTTAGACATGCTCTAGACTAGGAGTTCTTTCATGGGGAAAAACCTATAGATATGCACCATGCTCTCAGCCCACCTCTGTTTACATGCCGTACTGTTTTTAATTCTGATCTCTTGAGAGTAGATGGTTGCAAACACAGAGACTTAGCCTGAAACCTTCTGACAATGGAAACTTCCCATGGTGCAGGTAGCTTTCTACAATATCACAGGTTTTATTTCTCTGGTGACTCTCTGCAGACCTTCCCACCTCACCAGTACTTTGCAATGCCCCGTTACCACTTTACTTGTGCTGCTACATTTGCTTGTGGAGAGTAAATGCTGAACAAAGCAGGGGAACAGATTGGGTTATAATATTATTTTTTTTAAGAGTATCCTTAGGTGGCTCAAGTTGTGGCTCAGTTATCTCAGTAGTCTAAGTTGTCGCACTATCAGCTCAGCTGAGCCAGCTGTGTTCTGTGTTGTGGTAGCAGAGGTGACCATCTGGGGGCTTGGGCAGGAGGAGACATGCAGTGGATTTTGCTCGACAGTGGCATAGTCATGGGGTGAATTATCCATGGAAACACACACCACACTGTAAAGATCAGTTAGATTTGCCACTTATGAACGCTGCTTTGTGAAGGAAAAGGAATGTGTGAGGGAGCAGAAGAATGTCTTTAGGAGACTGGAAAAGGGCAAATTAATTACTTCAGGAAAACTTCCTCAAAGCTTTCCTCTTCTTGAAATCCAGATACACCAAATAGGAGGTGTGGCACTTGGGAATACAGTTTAGGAGTGATTACAGTGATGCTAGGTTGGTGGTTGGAGTCGATGACTTGGAGATCTCTTCCACCCTTGATGATTCTGTGATCCTATGATTCCGTCTAGGCTTGCACAAATCAGATATACAAGCCTTTGAGGCAGCAAGCCCCAGTAGTATGTCTTCCTGCAAAGGGAAGGTGTGATGTTTACATGAGCCTGCACACCTGTGCTTGCTTAATCCAGACATCTTTGTACACATTGGCAGGGGAGACCGTGACATAGAGTACAGCTTCATCTAGAGCACACCCCTGAGAAATCAGCATTGGCAGTCCATCTAACCTTCAGGCTACCTTGCACCTACACTGCTTATCTCCAGGAGAGACTGAGCTGACAAGTGACACAATCACATTCACACCTTCACTGCATTTTCTTAGTGACAACTTAACCTGTCCCTTTTTCTTTATCTGATAGTTGAGGAAAGTGATTGATTCCTCACGCATGTTGTCACTGGGAGTGCTCAAGGCTGTCTTCTGGGTGCAGAAGGCAGGGCAACTGACTCAGCTAGAGAGTATGACAGATTACTAGACTAGGTAAGTCTTACCTACCTGAGGTAAGAGGTAGTATCTTTGGCCAAAAACAAGACAGATGTAGCCTGACAGGTTAGACCAGGGGTGCAGGTAGCCTCCCGCATCCTTTTTCATTTGTCTGTGGGGGCGAAATTGCTCAATCATAATTTACAAATGCTGTATTTGACCTGCTATAAATCTCTGGTCTTCTCAGACTCCTGTTCCCTGTCATGTGCTGTAGCTATGACTTCAGTTTCAAAGTGCTGAAGAGCTGTAACAGGCACTTCTGTGACACATATGTATGTCTGACAGCCTGGGCCCCAAAGTTGTTTATTTATAGGCTATTAGACATGCCTCGCTCCTATTTCTGAAATAGAAACATCCCCATCACATTTGTGGTCATTGTAACTCATGCTCAAATCACACAGATTAGGTTTTCTGCTTGCTTGTGCCACCCCTTAATAGAAGACCTAAGGTGGTAAAACAAAAATGAGCTTCTCAAGGAGAGGAGAACTGCAAACAGAGGGTTTGCTGTTGTACAGGAGAGAGGTTTGTGAGGACAGAGACTAACCATCAACAGTAGGTGTCTAACCCTAACAGCCCATTTTAAGACCTGGCAAATGAGGTGCCTTTGCAGGCAGGAGCAGAGCTGTACAGTGCACCACAAGTAAGTGGACCAAGGAGTGTAAGGCAGACCCTGGGCAGTGGATTTGGAGGTTTTTTTGGATCACTGTTTTGGAGCGATGGACATGTCTCCAGATCAAAAGGATCTGAAACAATCTAAAACCAGATCCAGTACTCCAATATTCTCGATGAACTTCTGTGAAAGTAATTAAAAAGCAAAAATAAAATACAAAGAGCTGAAATAGAGAGGCTGCAAAAATCTCCAGATGTGAGTTACCTCACAGCCAAAATCTCCCAAGCCAACCCATGTTACCTGTGTTTCTGTAGCAAACTACCAAGTGGAGAACATCATCCTTTTTGTGTGTGGATGAAAATCCTGCTGCTTTTTCTCTCTCCAGTTTCTAGCAGACAGGACAGTATGATCATCCATGTGACCACTGGAGCCACTTCACCCAGACCTGGCAGAGGTGGCCGCAGCCATAACACTTGTTCCCTGCTGACATGCAGGGAACCCTTAATGGGATTATAAGAGGAGAGGGACACAGGCAGCTCCTGCTGCAAGAGCCAGACTTGTCACCTTGATGTGTGCTTGTAAAATGGTCTCACAGCTGTGGGGAGCCTAGTTGTTACCAGGCTAATGGCTGGTGAAAAATGTAGACTTTTTTCCCAGGATGCGAAGCCTTGTACAGTATTAACTAACCATTCAGATAACCTAAGAACACATTTTAAAATCATCAAAGCATATAGGTAGAAGTGGTTTTATTTCTTTCAAAATACAATGTAGTGAAGGATGTCAAGATTCCCCAGTAAAAGGTTAAAGCCCCCAGCAAGGCCTGAGTGTTGTTAAATCACCTTTTATCATAATGCATGCCCAGAGTGAAGGGGAGCTGGGCTGAAGAACTCTTGCTGGGAGCAAAACTTCACTGCAGAGAGCAACATCCCTCTGCTCTGAAAGAAGAAGAGTTGTGATCAAGCGTGATCTTAGTGTGCTTCCCCCCAGCTGCATCTTTCAGACTGCCCTGGGCTTTTCCCTCAGAATCCTCAGGCTGTGTTGATAGCTCAACGACAGAAAATGTCTGAGTTGTGCTGGGAAGCGGCTTCCAAATTACGAAACTGATTTCCCTGGAATAGATTCCTAAATTCTTAGCACATGACTCCTGGATCAGGAAAAGATTTAAATGTGTGCAAATATCCATCCTGGCTGAAATGTGCCATGACCATGAACAGTTCTCAGCTCTGAGCACAAGCTTAGGTCTCTTCCTGGAACTGTGGAGTTACGGGTTCAAAACCCAAGGTTGGGAGCTGATCCCACAGGAGCAGTGGGATGGGCACAATCCATGCCAAGAATATAGTGAGTCCCTTGTCCTGCAAACAGAAGACTTTTCCTCCCACCCCCTTTGCTGGGAGTGCTGGCTGAGTCTTATGTGGGGAAAGAGGCCACTACCATCCTTAGGGACAGCAGTGATGAGCATGCAGAAGGAGGGCATCCTTGCAGAGAGCTGTGGCTGCCAGTCTGATAAGCTTGTGGCAGTGTTTTGCTGTTAAATCCCAGTTAACTCAGTTTTAAAGGCTGAGTCCAGGCAAGTGTGTGATACAGGACTCCTCAAGGCAACTCAGGTAAATGGTATGCTTCATAACTTCTGCTTTTAGTATCTTATTTTAAGAGTTTGTTAAATTAGCATATAAATCATGTTTTATTATATGTAAGAGAGACAGGTTTAAATTTGAAAATGCTTGGAAATTCAGGTTTTGATTACTATTTTTCTTCTGTATTTCAAATTAAGAGTGGGCTATTAATGGCAACACAAAAGTTCTTGGGTAATGCACTTTAAGCTGGATGTTTTAAACCATTTAATCATAAAGAATTGCATTCTCCTTTATACAATGGAACTAAAGTGATAGAAAATAATATTTAAATCCTCTTTCTGACTTAAATATTTTTATTAGGAGTAATTTTAATAGTATGTGTCTAATCCAAACTAATGTTGCATAAGATGGTTTAGCATATTTAGTACAAAGTATTTACATGATAGCACATAAAGTGAATGCATCATTTTGCCAGCTATTAAAAAACACTTGATAATTCCAGTTGGAGCACTCAGCTGTAAGAGCTACTTTCCATTTCAGTGAACTTTCTGCTATGGAGAGGAACGAAATGATTTCTCCACATGGCTGAGCATCAGGTTTCTTTGAGCATGAAAGCAGGCTTATAAAGGGTAGGTGTTTATGCTTGCTTGTTTCCATCGAGAGTGTTTTCTGACATGCAAATAACCTGTCATCCACTAGCAGGTTTTAAGCAGCTCTGCTTTAAAACCTTCTGCTACAAGCCCATGTCAGCTCAGCCCAGCATGTGCATGGATTAGCTTCATTTTAGGAGGGAGTGTTGTAGTTTCTTTGGTGTTGTGCTGCTACAGCTGGGTGAGAAGCACTGAGTGGCTAAAGGGCAAAACTACAAAAAGGTATCTGTGGGTCACAAGTGGGCTCTCTTGTCCTTTCCTGCTCTGAATCCAGCTCTGAAGACATTCTCTGCTAACTCAGAACACCACCAGGGTTGATTTCCAAATGAAAGTTGACTTGGAGCAACTCTTTTTTTCTGAGGTAGTCTTTATAGATGGTATCAGGAGGGTTTTGTCTTGTTTTGTTTTAGCAGTGCTTACTGTCTAAAATAGTGAGGATGTTTAAAAAAGTGAGAATATCCTCATACTTTCAGGTAAGCTGAATGGTGTTAGGGCTCCACAGACTTTACGTGGTGCCTGAGGTGACTCACTTCGATGCAGATATGTAAGCTGTAGCATTTACAAGCCCTCAGATGGTACCTTCCCTTTTGTATATATGTACATCTGACTTTACATCCCAGGGAAAAAAAAGGCTGCATTACACAACTAAACTTGCACTGAAAAATCCACCTGGGAGTCTGACACTTCAGGAATTCCCTCAAGCTGAAACTAGAGACTCCCTCTGTTTCACTTAGCAGAGAGGGAGAGGGCAAAGAGCTCCTGTCAGCCCATTGCTGACCAGTGCAAAGTTTTCCACATGTGACAGCCCTGCAGCAGGACCCTTCTTAAGGTTGTAGAATCACAGAATGGTTTGGTTTGGAAGGGACCTTGAACATCATCCATTTCCAGCTCCCCTACCACAGTCAGGGATACCTTCCACTAGACCAGGTTACTCAAAGCTTCACCCAACCTGGCCTTGAACACTTTCAGGGATGTGTTCCAGGAGTACTCTCTTCCTGTTCCCATGTTTCCGCTGCTACTGTCATGTCACATCTAGCAACTAATCTGGATGAAAGAAAAAAGCAAAACCAAAAATCAGAAAAAAAATTTTAAAAAGACACTTTATTTCAGCCTAGTAGTAGAGATAGTTTGTGGGTAAGAATGAGCAGCCAAGACCAGGACAAGGCAATATTTGTCTAAGCCATCTGATAACAGTAAGCTAAAAGATGCCTGACAGGTGACATGTTAAAACTGACCAGACTGTAATCTGGATTGAAGAGAGAGGGAGGGGAGAAAGGCTAGAAAGGAAGGGTAGGAAGAAGAGGAGTTGTACCCATCTGGAGTTTTACCCTGGATGGAGCAGGATGGCTGAGGGCAGCTGTACATGTCCCTGTTCCATAGAGGCTCTGAGGCTCATGACTTACCTGGGGAGCACAGGGAGTCACTCTCAAGTGCCCTGCACTCCCCTGACATCTGTACAACAAATAGTTCTTCTATCATGTCAGCATTCATCTGTGCAAAAATGACTGAGTGGATATTTTGGGGGACAGCTAATGTTACAGCACTTTTCTGAAACATATTTTTCTACTCCTGGCAGCATTGCACAGTTGAACACCAGGTTCTGCAAATGATAAGTAAGACAAATGTTCGCCTTTTGTCTTTGTCACAGTGGCTGGAATGCACCTTACTACCTTCAGTGATTATAATTCATGCGTCACTAAAACCACAAGGTATGTTTTTTACATGACTGATATCCCCTCTTCCACACCAGCACTGCCCATAACTCTCCTTTTCTTCCAAAGATGCTAGGACCCACTGGTAAAACCTGAAGAATCACCAAGTATTTGCTTGAAATACTATTATATTGTTAAAAACAGGAGCTCTTCACAAAAGACACATCTGACATTTCCAAGGAGTGTCTAGTGAGCTGAAGTATCTGGAAAGTGTCTGTTGTGAGCACGATGGAAGAAGTGGTTCAGAATAATTGTTTGCAGCAGGAAGCAGTTTCAGCAAAGACTTTGCTTCACTTAAAAGGGAGGCGCTGACAGAAGCTAACCTAAACCGGTTGATATATTTATTAACATTGTTAGCAGTTGTGATAATAATAGCAATAACCATAGCAATAATAATAATAACAATAACTAGTTGAAGTGGGATGGGCTGCCTGCAGCAGGCTCACTGCCCCATAGCCTTACCTGATTGTTTACTGTTCTGTACCTTGTGACCTCTGAAAATGTCTGCATATTAAAGAAAATAAAAACAGCTTTGCATATTCTTACATTCCACTTCAAAGCCTGTGTAGGCTATGAAGGCATGTACAGCATAAATAATAAAATAATAACCAAAAAAAATAACCTCTCTCAGATAATCCAAACCAAGATCCTTTCTTTGAATTTACAGCAGTGATCTTAAACAAATCCCAGGACACTGCTTGGAGTGAAGGCATCTTGTGACATGGTACTATGGAGAAACAGACCATTTCCCAAAATATCTGCACCAGATCCAGAAGTATCCTTGTATGTCCTCACTATGGTACCACAACTGTTCACTCTCTCTGAGCACATACAACACATCTGGCCAGATGTTCTTCACCCCTTTGACCTTTATCACACCACTGTTTGAGAGTAGAACCTTAGAAGATTTTATTCCAAATTAGGTTGGTACACTACAGAAATGCAGATAGTTCATATTTTCTAATCTAACCTGCCCAGGACACGTGTACCCCTACCTGACCACAGCAGGATTCATGAGCTTTTATTAAAGGACTGAGTCAAAGGCTTAAGTCAGGCATGAACAAACGAGGCTGATATGCTTCAGGAAGGCTGTTGAATAAGAACATGATAACATTTTGTCAGGACATCTGTCAGAAACTGTATGCCTGTAGCTGATCTCGCCCAGGGGCAAAGGCTTCTGATTTTCTATGACTCTGTTGTGTTCAGTGAGCCTCATGGTCAGGAGGAGCAAAACTTAGAGGAAGCCACAAAGAACCTGAATTTCTCAGGGCTTAGAACAGCTTAGAAAAATACATAATTAAAAAACCACTTTGGGAAAATATGAAGAGTATCAGAAATTTAAATTTTGAAACTTGCCTGAGGCATCACTTCTGGAATAATCAAGCTGCTATGAAAAGTAGTGACTTGATGTGGGGTTATCTTTACATCTATGTGATGTTCATTTTCACTAGAAGATGGTGTAAGTGAGGAGAGGAACATGTGTTTCTTGCTACAAGATTCAATGCCCATCTGACAGAGCCTCATGAGAGGCTTTGGCAAACCTTGTCCTGAGCTGGGCCTGGCACAAGCTGTACCAGAGCTTATAAAGTCACTGGTTAGTCTTTAGCCTTCACCTCAGCTATTTGCAAAGTAGGGTCTGTGAAAGTTTGCAGTCAAGGACCAGGAGAAGGACCACTCTTGTGATGTGCAACTCCATCGTTAACGGTGACTTCACTGCTAGAAAGGAGCCAGACCTGTCCCCCTTTCTGAGAAGGGGTTTGTCTACTGTATCATCAGAGACCTTTTCACATGCTGGAGAAACAGGGAAAAGGAAAGGACTACTTACTGGGCACTAATGTGTGGCACTTGCAGGATGTGTGTGTTTTCACTTAGAGTGCAAGGCAGGATACTCACACCTTTTACCCTCCTGCATTCAGGGCTTGATTCAGAGACCTTGAAAACTTTTCACTGACTTCAGGGGAGTTTGGAACATGTCCAAAAGTTACTCAACATCCTGGAAGGGGAAAAAGATAAAAAGGCTGTTTCCCCTGGAAAAAGAATTTAGGCAAAGATAATTAGGATATTGTGGCATTTAGTGTGGTTTAAGGGGGGGTTTTATTGTTGTTGTTATTTGGTTGGGTTTTACTTCCCCATAGCAGCTCATAATCTAATGCCTAGATTATTTTTAAGGTGACATTTTTCTTCTTGTTATGATTTCCAAGGGGGGCAGCCCATAGGGCCCTTGGCCGCAGGGCCTGTCAGGCAGCTGAAATGGAGCAGCAGGTGCTCCTGCAGAGAAACGCAGTCCATGACCCAGCTGGCAGCCAGGGCTCCTGGAGGGCCAGGGAAAGTGGAAGGCACTGGGGCAGGACGATGTTGCAGAGCCATGCTCAGATGTCCCCTCCCCACAGCCAGACTGGGCAGACGCTGCTGCAAGGGCAGAAGGTGACCGGCAGCTGATGCAGCAGCACGAGGTAACAGAGTGACCCCTGAGCCCTCAAACTCTACAGGAGAGCTTGCAAAACCATGGCAGTCCTCGTGACTGTCCCAGGGGCTGGTGAGCAAGTTGCAGGAAAGGCAGAGGTTTTATTTGGGATCATGAGAACCATGCTCTGTTTTAGTCTGGGCCTGGTCCAAAGTCAGTCTTAATAATCTGGGTTGTGTTTAGGCTGAACTGAGTTTTGCTTTCCATTTTTGAGAAAGCCCAGAGAGCAGGCTCCCACTGTGAAAGCCCTATCAGCCAAGCTGCTGATGTGAAACAAGTCTCACATTTGTTTCCTTTCATATCCTTTTGGTTTAGAAGCAACACAGATGCATTTAACAGGAACACACACCCTAAAAATAACATCTTCAGAATAGCTGGAAAATCAAGATTTTTACTTTTTAATGATTGCATTAAGCAACCCTGCTTTATGATCTTGCCTTAGAATGGACATCACACAACTGATCAGCCTTAAAAACAAAAAGAGTTTTCACACTTTGCTACCTTAAAGATAATATGCCTTTTAATGTTTTTTTCTGCTAATTAACTGCCATGACTTTCCAAGTCTCTTGTCAGAGGCTCTTTTTAGTGCATGCCAATAACATCAACAAGCATTATGGTCTTTTATTCAAGGATAAAGGATAAGCAAACACAGTGGTGCTGCTTTCTCCCCACCTCCAGCTGTGCCCCTCCAAATATCAGATCTGATGTGTCACCCACCTCACTGGGCAGGAGTTGCCACGAGGGGCTGAGGATGGGGAAACCACTCAGTAGGGATGAAATGGCCAGGATGATGGAGCAGAAAGCTATCACTATAGCCCTGTCACAGATTTCTCTGATGCTAAAGCACAGTGGAAAGCTCAGAGAAAACCACAAACCGTAGCCCTCCACACAGGATACAGTGGATTGATAAACATAGTAGCTTTTTCAGAAATGGAGAGTGTTGTGCAACTGCCATGATGCTTCCTTACAACTCTCCTCTTTCTCACAGGACAGTGCTTCAGTTTGAGTGATAATGATCATAATGTCAGTAAAGAAATAAGACATCTGAGTATAAAGAAAAGGGGACAAAGCCTTCTTAACTGTGGTTAGTCTCTGACTATCTCCATGATCTAGATATTGCCACAGTAAATCCAGCTCTTGCACTCTTACTCTTACAAATAGCTTTGTTCAAGCAGTGTCAAGCACTGGCTGGGCTAATAACAATAGTGCATATTAAGGAAATACACACAACCTCAGTAAGGAGTAACAAATTATCTGAAACACACCCTTGGATGCCCATTTTACAATAAACATTTACGATCTCAGTTCTTCATCAGTCCTCAACAGGACCAGCCTAATCCCATAGCCTCAAGATTTGTCAGCCTGGATTGCACTTAACATCAGCTGTTCTTGTCTTACACTGCAAGCTGTCTGGCTATTCCTAGCTAACACAATTCTCTGTGCTCATATTTTCCACACAGTCTCAATACAACACTCAGACATTTCAAACTGATAGTTTCATTAAATTATGGCAACTAGGATTATTTCAGTTCCAGGAGTATGTGAGGCAGAGATGCTGAGGATAAACAAGGCACTTGTGCTTTCAGGGGAGGGGATAAACTCTGTTTTGTAGGAAAATGTAGCTTTCTGAGGACTGACTTTCATCAGCATTTGATACCTCTAGAAGTCATGCTTCTTTCATGCATTTCAAGTTAGACACTCCATCAAGATTGCATGGAAACTTAGACTTACATATGCATTGAGAACTGGAGATCCACCTATTCCTCTGTGCTAAAGAAGTATTTTTACGTTGTTTAGACATCCTCTGTGCAGAAAGGAGGGCCAGGACAGCATGGCTCTCTATGGAAAGTTCTGCTTGGCTTTTACTTTTACTAGCCCCCCAAAGAATAATGTTGGGTTCCCTGCGTTAAATTATGTGTCAAAAGGGCAAGTTAGCAAGTAGTAAGCAGTAAACCAAGCAAGGATCAGTGACAGATGGAGGTAGCCTAGTGACTTGAGCAGTGAAAACTGAACCAGCAACTCCCTACATAATAATAATAATGGCCAGTCTTCGTGAGCGAAGATCCGGGGAAGGTCTTTACACCTTCCAGCCTGCGCATTGGATTTTTTAGGTGAGACACAGTGTGCGCGGAACTGAGCCCACCCTTTAATCCTAAGGTTCATCTGCCGGGGCCAAGCGAGCTTGGACGGTGGCAGCGAGGTCCTTAAGGACGTAGGTGGGTTGCCTTTAAGGGCTAACGAGCTCCACCTGCCCGGGAGTGGCCCTGACCGGGAATCGAACCCGGGTCTCAGCGGTGACAGCGCCGCGCCTTTACCATTAGACCACCAGGGGCTCCAACTCCCTACAACCATCAAGGGAAAAGAATTACTCCCAGTGAGGGGGTAGCCCAATGTGTCTGAGAGTCATAAAGAGGAAAGGGAGATAACACATAACAGAATGCAGAACTTAAGAAGGAGAATCTGAGTCTTGTATAAAATGTCTTACAGGAGGTTTTCAGGGGAACTTGGGAATGTGTGGGTCTTGCAAGGGATGTTGATGGGAAAGACTGGAGGTGGAAAAATGAAGGCATCAGGATGAACTGGGATGATAATAAACAAGAGGAAATAGAGGGGGAAAGGAGATAAAAGGGCCCAATTGAGTGTACACTTGCTTGATGGAGTCCTATGTTTCTATACCACCATCTATCCTGTATTTTCACTGAAAGCTATTTCTACCTATCTTCTCTGAGCATGTCATTCTCTGTCCTGAGTCATTTAGTGTGACTGCTACCAAGCTTCAAACCAGACTAGTAGGATTAGGGAGTACCAGTACCCAGAGTGGGACCACAAATCTCTGATGTTTGTAGGTCCAAGTGCCAGCAGGTGGAGGAGAGCAGGAGCAAGATGCCAACTAGAGGACAGAGTGTCTATGACCATCTCCTGAACTATGTATGAAGTATGTCCTGAAATGACATACACTGCGTATATCCCAGTAGTAGGCTTTAATCCTGATTCCCCAGAGAGGGCCAACAAGATGGGACTGTCTGTGTTGTTCATGTTTGTGTCAGTGCTGGCGGTGCTGGTGGCACTGATTCCTCTCTGTGCTGATCTGTGTAATCAGAAATGCATACTGTATGCATGTGTGTGTTTGCCTGTTGGGAATGTACGCTCATCCTCGCTACAGGCTGTACCCATGAACATGGACCTGCAGCAGCCCCACCTACATCGCAAAGCTCACGAGATTCAGCCAACCCTAGCACCATGAACTTGCTGCAGACTCCTTGCAAAAGCGCTTTTCCAGCTTTCCAGAGATAAAGAACTGTGTCCCAAGAAGACTTCATTATAAACTTTCAAAATGTCCCACATAGCTCATGGAGAAACATCTGGATGTCTCTGGCTTTGTAGCTTTTCTAGGAGAATGGGCCAGCATGTCCTCCCCCACTTACTGAATTGTGCCTTATTTGAGAATGGAATGATGGTGGTTTGCCAGTTATCCTTAAATCACTCCTGCCACCAGACAGACTTGAAGATAAAGTAAGCAATGAATTTATTCAGGAACCCAAAGATCAGCATTACAATCTCCTTATTTAGAGGCAGTTGTGCATAAAGAAAAGAAAACTTACAGCTGCAGACGGATTATTCTAACTCTGTTATCTGGTTTTTTTCCAGTTAAAAGGCTCTCAGCATGCTTACATACCTTTCAGCTGGAAACTTGCCTTTGAGCAAGACCTGGTCCACGGCATGCATTTCATTGAGTGGATGCTTATTCAGGGATATGTATGTCCTTGCACACATCTTTTCTTCCCTGGGGTATTTCAGGTTCTCATCACATGTCTCCCATTCCTGCCATCACATGAGTTGGGAAGTATTGGTGCCTGATGGATAGGTGGGCTCTTCTGCCCAGACATGGAAAAAATATCTCGGTGCTTACCTTCATGCTTGCTGCCTGTGAAGGAAAGCTTCTCCACAAAGGCAGATCAAGATTCAGGCCTCCTTGCATTAATTCTTTATACACTGAAAACACCAGCTCATACAGATATATAAGCTAACAATCACAGTAGATATAAACATATAAACAGTAATAATGAATGCAGTTAATTAGATCTTGAATACATTGAGACAAGAAATAATGGTAATCAAATTATTTCAGGCTGAAAATGACATGAATATGCTTGGCAAGAGTTATGTCCCTGCAACACCCCATGATGGCATTCTCTTCCTTTGAAGGTATGGATGTACTGCAGGAGACAGTTTTTGAAAACATTAAAACCAAAAGTAATTTACATACTCCATATTCTGTTAACACAGCTTTATTTATCATCTGTTCTCCCTAATCCAGGATTCCCATTAGCCAACCCTCTGCATCAAGCAGTCCCTGTGTTTAGTTCTCATATATGACACTGGTGACAATCACTTGCAAAGTTTTGAAAGTGGTGTCTCATGGCAAAAGTTTTTACTTCTTTTGTAAGGATTGTAGATATACCTGCCATGGTCACATGTACAGGAGGAATGGTCTTGTGTTGTTTGATATTACCCTATTACCCTGATCTTATCTCTGGGAAGAATGATTTTGACCCAAGAAAATAACTTTTACTTTTGCACAAGCACTGCTGCCTGGACAGTGTTATACAGAAGGGTTATCCTTGATAAGATACCTGCATTCAAATCTACAGTTACCACAACAAAGCTGAGCAATTTGAGCTGCTAGTATGTTTGAAAAGGAGTAGAACTGCTCTGTTACTTGTAGTCACACTGAGAGGTGACACAAGTCATTTTCTGTCATAGCAGCAATAGGTCCCACATTGGAAAGGCTTCTCAATTCACTCCTTTAACAAAACTGTGACAGAAAGAGTACTTTGAGAGCTGTGTTTCTGAGATCCCCGGTATTCCCTTACCACACTTTTTCCTCTTCCTGCTCCTCTTCTTCATCGCCACCATCAATATTTGTGAACAGTCAATATTTATTTTTCTAAAAATTTGATCTCCAGAAGGTGAAGTTGTCCCCAGAGCCCTTCCTAACACAACAAAAGATCAGGTCCAAAGTAGAATAAGAGCTGGAGAGTCCACAGGTCTGGGATTCAGTGCTGCTTTAGGATTTGTTGTGACAATCCACAGAACTGAATGCCCTAAAAGCATTTCAGCATGCAAGGCAGAGATAACAACGTTTCTTTCTTTCTACTTGTTCATTTCCACTAGTTCTAGACTCTTCAATGCCAGAAAGCCTTTCTTTTTACAGTTCTTTAGATTTGGCAACTATTTAACCAGTTCAGGCCCAAAATCAATTTCAAGCCATGGGTGATGCCCACGGCTCATGAAGACACTCAGAAAAACACCAGCTTCTTGATATGCTCCTGCAAAGGACTACATTGTTCCTAAGAGATAGAGAGAAGCGTTGCTATCTTCTGAGCAGGAGCCAAGTTTAGCACGATATCAAAGAGAGCTGTGAACCTCTTGTCTCCATCCTGGAGGGATGTTCTCCAGAATATTTAATACTTGTGCCCAAAAATTAGATGGCAGATTTGTTTACAGAAGTGCTTTCCAAGAGATGCTTGGATTACGCTTGGCAGCTGCTCTGATCGCTGGTGCTGGGCATACCTTGCGTGTCTGGGTGATTTATGGATTTGAACTGCTTTCTGCACCCCTCCTGCTTGCAGGGCAGGGGAGAGCTCCAGCACAGCAGAGAAACCATAAAACAACAGCTGCAAGAGATGGCCAGAGCTCCTGCCTTGGTTTGGCATGCTTTGCCAAAACCATGCCAGGCTCACATGCTTGTGCAGGGCTGGATAGGGCAGGAATACCACAAGAATGTTTGTCAACTGCAAGAGAGGAGGAATAATGTGTTGTGGGGAGATAAAGTTAAATAAGGAGGTGTGGGGAATGAGGTAAAGGTGCAGAATGGCAGATGTTTTGAAGAAATGTCTGTTAATCCTTGAGAGGAAAGAAATGGTGTCAAGGATGCTAAGGAGGCAGTGATTAAAAGGATTATCTTGCAGGTTTCATGGCTTGAGTGGATAGGGGAGGTTGGCAGACCCCACTGCTGACACTGCAGGTGTCTGATGCAGAAAGGAAGCAGGGAAGAGATGTGATGTGCCAGACATAACAGCCAAGAGGAGAAAAGATGGTGGAACACAGAAAGAAATGCAAAGAGAATTATAGTGATGCTAAGGTGGTCTAGTATTACATTGGGTGATGGTTTTATGAAGTATGCATACAGGTGGCAATTAGAGAAATGTCAGCAAATTCATAGTCAGGCTATGTGTAAAAGCAGCATGTAGATTTTGCATGATAAAGACTCTAATCTCACCATCCTTCAGTCATATTGAATGTAAGTGCATCTTTTCAAAGCGTGAAAAAGATGCTTGTGGGGTTTTTTTCCCCAACAGTTTGAAAATCAGAGAGCTCTTTGTGCATTTTGATCAGTGAGTAAGAATTTTACTAGTCTCAGCTGGTAAGACACATATAGTAAAGACATGTCACTTCCTTGCTTAGCATGCTTTGGTTTTGTTTTCTTCACTCCAACAACTTAATGGTTAAGCATGTCTGTCAACTCTTTCAAATTAATGCATGGCCACAGAACTGATAATTTGTCTTTGAACTGTTTTTGAAAAATCTGATCTGCTCAGCAGCCCTGATGATGTCAGAAGTAGCTGTTATTTAAAGGAGGTGTCATAAAGAGCTGTTCTCCTGGTAAACGTCATGTTGTCTGTCAAACTTGACCATAAAATTAGGGTGACAGATTTAATATATAAACTTTTTTTCATCCACCAGCAAAATCATTGTGAGGTCTCAAAAGATATCACTGAAACATATAAAATAAAATATTAATACAATCACCTGAAGACTTTTTTTGTTATGGATGAGAAAATCAGTGAGTAATGAAAAGAGAAAACAAGCATTTGAGGCTTATCATAGTCATGTACAGGATCTGAGTAAGGGGCAGCGGCAGGTGGAAGGTTTGACATTAATTTTGGAACTTATATCCAGACTAATCTAGGCTCTACAGTGAAATGTTTCTCATTGTGCTAAATGGCCTAACAGGTACACAGTAGCGCTCGGCTGCACTTCTATCATCAACATAACAAACTTCTAGCAAAGATTGAGTTACTGGTTGATTATGTCTCCAGGGGAAGGATATACACTGTCATGCCAACAGCTGCTCTTTATAAACATAACTTTTTAATATTGCTGGGCTTGTTTCAAATTGCATATGACAGCCTTCATCAAGCTAACCTGAACCACCAGGCTTACATCAAGTCAACACCAGGAAGGGTAACCACCCTCCTACTCCATTGTCTGCAGAGATGATACAAGGCTTAAATACTTTTGTTCAAGATACTACATGTAACAACACACTAGCTGCATTATCCTAGTTTCTATTTCTCCACTGCTTTGAGAGGTGCCTTTGGAGGTAGTGTAATGTCAAATTGGTTTTAGAGCTGAAGTCTTACTTTATATGTTCTGAAAACAACCTATTGATTGCAATACAGTAATGAATGCAGCCAGGGTGATTTTGAGATGCTGAAACACCTCTACTTGAGATCATGTGCACTCCACCCAGTGTGAAATCTGAGTCAGATGATGTGGGGAAAAAGCAATTACAGCCAGTCTTGGGGCTTTTTGCTGGGAAATGTGCTCTTGCCAGAAGAATCCTTCTATGGGTTGTGGAGGTCTGGGACATTCTTAGTCTGCTGAGGATTGGGGGTTTCTATCATTTCAGTATTTTTGATTTCGTTTTATCATTTTTGTATTTTCCAAGTCTTGTTCTCGAGCAATGATCTCTCTCATAGTTTCCTCTACAAGTGGGAAACCTGAGCCCCAGGGAGCTTAATTTGATTTTTTTTTCAAAGTGCTTGGCACTTCCAGCTCCTCTGTCCTTCACTGTGACTTCCATGCACTTGCCAGGTTTGATAATGTTTATGTGAGTGTCACGTCCAAGGTTACACAATGAATTAATGTCAGAGCTGGGATTGTTATTACTTTTTATGTATGGGGTGGTAATTATACCTATGCTTAAAGTAATCTACAGCCTCTATTACTAAAGTCTGATTTTGTCTTTATGAGAGCCAAAATAAAAATGCTTAGGTTGAAATTCTTTATCCATACAAGCAGTCTTGCCCTTGGAGGCAGGCAAAGCAGCCTGGGCTCATGGTTGCTTAATTTTGCTAGCAGCAACTCCTGACTCCTGCTGCTGGGGTCATAGCACTGTACTTCTCTCAGATAACAGTTATCTCATGACAAAATAGCTCTCTTCAAAAGGTTTTTTTGCACACATGCTCATACTCACTGGTGGAGTTAGTTACAGTGGGGTAAAGACATTAATTCAAGCAGGCAGGTAAATGTGCAAACAGGGCACCAAAATTTGGAGTTACTGGTATTGCTTCTCTGATCTGCTTTGAACCCAGGCAATTGCTTGGACCCCTTTGTCTCTACAACTCACAAAAGTTTGTATCTTTGCTTGTTGTTAAGTGAAGCCTCCTTAGCCTTGTCAGGACTAATTTTAGTGGATTATGAGGGTAGATTTAGATTTGGACAGAAGAAGTTTCAGCATGATCCAAAAACAGCAGCTAAAGCGTATTGAATAAGTATTTCAGCCAAAATGGGAAAGGGCAGAGATGGGGCCATGAAACAGCTACTAAGAGCAGTGGCCTTTTGTGAGCTGTAACATTTGCTGGGCAGATAAATGGAGAAGTGAGGAAGAAATGATTTCTGCTTTTGCAAGTCTGTTTGCATTCTGAAAATATATCCAGAGCTCCCTCTGGCTTAACAGTCACCATCCAGTTCTCTCTTTACTCAGGGCATTTGTCAGTGCTGTGTCACTAGGTCTGCAAAGTGAGCCCTGAGATATGGGGCCATTAAGTAGGGACAGAAAGGCAGCTTAGGGACTTGATTCATATCCCTCAGTGTAAGTGGGACAGGAGATTGAGAGGGGGAGAAAGGGGAAATCTCCCTAGGTTTTTAATGCAAAGTTTGGGTTTAGAGGTTTTGGAGAGTTCAGTGTCTGAATTTTCAAACTAAGGCTCATCTGCGTCATTTCTCTGAATGTGGCATTGCTTGTGCTGGGGGAAGAGCTCCTGCCTATGCTCTGAGCTCTGACAGCCACCAGGCATGAGGGGAGCAAGCTGCAGAGACTGGCCATGGGAGCGACCAAACGTCCCAAGCATTTGGGTTCAGAAACAGCTGGAGAAACTCACTAAAAGAAAAGAAAAATACTTGCATTGAGGTCATTAAACACAGTTTGCTTCTGTCTCAGAGAGTTCTCAACACAAAACCTCTGGGAATTGAGGAAACTGTTCAGAGGCATACACATACTTCCAAGCACAAACTACTGGCCATTGCTGAAGGCAAGAAAATAGGCTGGGTTAATCTGCATCTGGCCCAACAGATATTTTTGAGGCACATTACACAAAGCAAGGGCATCTCACGCTGAGTGAGGCACATTTCACATAAATTCAGTCACAAGAAGTTATCTGGTGATTGAATTTATGTACAAGTAAGTCTGGTGTGAGCCTTCTCCTCTCAGCCTGTAGTCAGCAGGAGATAGGCACCTCCAGTCCCCACAGAAAAGCACATAGATGACAGACTTACACCGGATGACAGCTTTTGATGGTAAAAATTGGGTGAGATGAACTGCTGATGACGGTGCCCATGGAAAACATGCAGATCAAAGGGCTCCAGGTGTTTCAGCCTGCTCTCAAGCTTGAGCAAATCTTTTCGACAATGGCATCTTGGAGGTTCAGCTCAGAACACAGCACATAACAGAAAACAGGTAAAGACTAGGCCCTTGAAAATCATACATGCTTTGCTGCTTCATACAAAACCACCTACATCTGACCTGAGCTCCAGAGTCTGAACATAGCGGTGACAATGTTGCCCACCAGAAGGAAGCTAGGGCTGAGATCCTCCAGATGCTTCTCCATCCCCAGATATCTGGAGGTCACTGGCATCCTTAAGGCTGCTGCTGCTAGAGCTCAAATGCTGCCTGCCACAAGCATTTTCACAGGCATGGGAAGGCCTGAAGATGTCTGATGCTCCTGGCACCCCCTGTGCCTCCTGGCAAAAGGCTGTGTGGCCTCAGGTTTCCATGGAGGTTGGGCATTTGTGCGTGCTCTTTCCTCAAGTATGAGGGGGCTGGGTGTGGAGTTTTATGTGCAGATGTCTAATTTGGAAGGCACTGATGTGACCTGTGGCTGTGAAGGGCTAGAAGAAGTAGACAGACCAATGGCTTGCTAACACAGTCAAATCCTCAGTTCATAGTGGCAAATGCTAATCCCATCTTCCTCACCGCAAGAGCCTGAGTGTAAAATGTTGGCAAAATACTGACTACCAGCAAAATCTCCACACATGCCCTCTTACCCTCTGGTCCTGTTGCTAAGCCTCTGGCCATCAGTATTATATGTACAGAACCTACCTCTAAATCTCCCAAATTAGATTAAAGGCTCAACAATATCATAACACAGTTTTAATCACTGTGCTACCTACCGTGTACAAAAATGTCAGGATAGCAAGGTCAGATTAACGTGAATATCTGCCAGTAGAGTTTATTAGAGACAGAACTAATCCCAGATGGCTAGATTTTTGTTTGTTAAAGCCATTCTGAACATTTACATCCTTCTTGGATGCCCACATTCTGGCATCTACTGTGGCTTGCAGAGAATGGCAGGGCCAATCCCAATTGCAAGGGATCACTGGAAAAACTTCTAACCTCACTGTAATGAATGGGTAACAGCACCTTGGTGTGGTTTCCATAGGGGCTTTGCTTTACAGCTTGCAGCATTTACTTTCTATTTCTAAAGCACAGTTGGACTCGATGATCTTTTCCAACCTAAATGATTCTGTGATTGTAAAGCAGTTCTTCTAGTACACATACCTCCCATCACCTTGGAGCAGAGAACTGGATGAAATTTTCGCTTTACTTCCTGCTGGTGCTTCAGTCATGGAAGCAACAGGGCTGGCTCTGGGGCTGCAGACCCACCCAGGCAAAAGGGCCTGCTGTGTCATCACTGCTGTGGGCCAGAGACCTTCAGCTCCCGTTCTCCTTCTTTAAGGGCTAAATTCCAATACCACTGTATAGCTGAGACACCTGCAGAGGTCTCTGCTTCTGACAATACCCACTCCTCTCTTGTTAGCCTGCCACCCTTCTGTATCTCAGAAGTGCTGGTGCCCTGAGTGTGGGGGCATTCCCCTGCCTGTCTCAAGGAAGTGGCTCAGCTGTTACCTGCTGCCAGAAGCCCATGATCAGGTCCAGTAGCCTGACATGTTGCTGATGCTTTAGCTTTCTGGTGGCATCCTTTTCCAAGGAGTCCTCCTTTCCCTGGGGAGGCTCCTCAAACAGTAAAGCAATACCCAAAATAAAACTGGGACAGTGTAAGTAGAGGGACAATGGGAACCAAACAGCTTCAGAGAATATTTGCTCTTTCCAGAGTGAAAATCTGAACTGTAACCTACCTTCTCAAGTTTTCAGATGAAGTGTGCAGGGAGGCCACACTTACCCCAAACTGGTCCCCCATCGCTGGATGTGGACACCAGATCCAAATGTGCACTGCAGCTGGGTTGACACCTGGGGATTAACATGTCATTACTGCCCAGAACATCCTGGACTGGGGCAGGGACAACCATCATTTACCAGGTTGCTCCTATAACATCATCCAGACCTTTGAATTGTGCAAACAAAAATATTGGCTAACATGAAAACTTTGAGGCTTTCCAGAGCTGTCCAAACATATGTCTTAACTACCACATTTTTGCTGCTTCAACAGCTTTTCATAACTGTTTATTTTTCTGGGAAATGTGAAAGGGCTGTTTACATGGTAGCTAAAGGAACATGTGGCAAAAGGCCACTAGATCTAGGATGAACAATATTTTTCTGAGGAATCTGTGGGATATTTCTCTTATCTCTCTAACCAAAGCCTCTGGGCCTTGCTCCTCATCCATGGTTCTCTGAAGCTAGGCATTTCTGCATGGACAAAAGGAGATGTGTGAAAGCTAAGTGTTCCCAGAGGCTTAACTCAGGCTGTCAAACCACACTGCTTGGCAGAGGCTGAGGACATGCTGTTATGAGCTTTTTAATGTTAGGATGAATGCTTCAGATACCAACTTCTCATGGGTTTGGATTTATAACCATAAAACCTGTCTGGGCTCCATGTCAAACCATAAATCAGTTTGTCATGTCAGAAAGTTTGGCAAACAGTTTGTGTTAGTATCCTCTGCAGCTTGAGCCACACTTGCTGTCCAAATGAACTGCTCAGAGACAAGCTGGGAGGTCATGCTGTCTCCTAAAGACTATGGCTTGACCAGAGCTCTGAAGAGAAGAGAGAGAAGAGGGAGATGAGGGGAATGAGGGGTTCTTCAGGACCAAGGAAGTAATAAATAAATACAACAAAGAAATTGAATATCTCAGCAAGTACTGCTGCTTCAGCTAGGAGGAGGAACAACCAGCAACCTCAATTCAGCAGCACAGTACTTTTCCAGGTAACTATGCTGCTGTGTAAAGGAGGGACATTCACCTGCATATAGAGGCTGCCTGATGCTATTTCTTCACCTCCCCCTCTTAAAGAAAGGTTTTCATTTTCCTCCCCTTAAAATAGTTCAACTTCATATTGAGGACTATGTCTCTGTTGTAACTTTTTCTCTGCAGAAGTACACTGAAATGCAGAGATGGACCCAATATTGGCAAGGAGATAGGCGGATTGTAATCCCACCCTTGCACTGAGCCTTGCTCAGACAGGTTTTCCTCCACAGCCAGCAATGGGAGTTGCTGGAAAATCTTTTTCCACATTCCTCTTGGTTTTTCTATGTACAAGTGCCCCCTTCACCCAACAGCACACCTACATTTCAGTGGGAAGGGAGTCTGGAGCAGAAAACTCACCCTTGAGCCACAGCCCTGCTGTCAACATAGACTTCCTTTGTGATTTCAGGCTAATCTCTAGAGTCACTGTCTTTTTTATAACACTACAGATCCCTGCATCAGGAGGTGCAGGGCTAAAACAAGGCAAGACCTGAGGCACAAAGTACCTTGCAAAAGGTTGCACACCTGGGGTGTGGACAGAGAGGCAGACAGACAAAAGAGAGTTGGAGTTTGTTACATCCACAGCGCAGTCGAAATTTCCAAGGGCATTTCTGTCAACCCCAGAGCCCTGACAAATAATATGATTGAGAAATTAGAGTTGGTCATATCTCAGTCAAAGTACTGAGCCCTGAAATATCGCCATCTCCTTAGAGGTCCCTTGCAGGACCTTCTTATAGCAGGTGACTGTATTTTTAGATCAGGCACTCCCAAATGCAGCAGAGTGATGGGCTGGAACTGCCCAGGAGCACAACAGCCCTTTCCTTCGGGGGCCTTGTGCTGCTCTAGCTGTGATGCCTTAAAAGGCTGGCAGCACAGAGATGCTGCAGTCCTTATCTTCTGCCAATGGTTGGTATTTTGGAGATATTATATTTATAGCTCACCCAAAGCACAACTGCCCAACTGTCTCATTACGAAACATACAGTTTGGGCAATCCAATAAAGCGTCGAGTCTGTCCCTGCCCTCTCTCGTTTGCAGACTCACAGCAGAGGCAGCACTGAGCTGCAGCAAGGTAAGACAGTGCCTTGTTTTTGTTTTCACTGTCCTTTGAGCCCTTTTCTCCTTTTCACCTGCCATTTGCAATGACTTCTCAGGACTCTTTATAGACATCTTGAGGGGAATGCTGCTTTTTCAGGGAAAAAGTGGATTTTAAGGTGTTTATTCGAGGGCACACACAAAGCATCCCTCTTTGTATTTCTAGTCAGCTTTTGAAAAACAGGTGCTAACTAACAGCTGCTCTTCAGTTTCTTCACTAATAATACACTGTTGTTTTCATGCTCTCAAGGAACACAACTATGTCTAACTATAGACACTTCGCCCATTTGAATAGCAAACTGAATAACTTCAAGCAGAAAGCTTTTCCTTAGTTTTTTGGGGGGGTTTCCCCTCTATCAGCATTTTCTTCTTTATGTTGAATATTCGGAAAATGAATAGATAGCGGGGCGGGGGGGAAGAGGACAGAAGGAACATTGTACTTTTTCCCCCTCTTTCAGATGATTTCCTAATGGCCATAAAAGAAAGAAAGGAAAATTACAGGCGATGCTTGCTGATTTCATGTTTTAAACAAATACTTGGTATGGATTAGAGCAGCTGTGTGAAAAGGGAAAAGAAAGCAAAGCACTGAATCATAACTGGATGCTACGATTCCTGCAAAGCAGAATTCACCAAAACTAGCCTGTAAAATAGCATTAGCAATAACTGCCAAATGCCAATTATCAGGCTATTGTTACCTTAAATTACTTTTAACCTCATCTCATGAGAGCGTTAATTTTCAAATGAAGCCAATAAAAACTTCTTAGGGAAAATAAGATTGTGCATGTGTGTACAATTGTTTGGATGCATTTACACATATGTTTTTATTCTAAACATTCTTATAATCAAAGGTTTTTAAATACAAGGATCACTAAGTATGACACAAAGGTATGAAACATTTAAGTAACTTTTAGCCCCAAAGCTAAAGCTATCACACTTCACATCAGTTTGTTTACTCTTCCATTATTTAGGAAATTAAATGAAAGAAAGATTTTTTCAAAATGCTGAGCCCTGCACAGGCTTTGACAGGATCTTTTGTCCCTGCTACCCAAGTACCTCGGGAGCACAACTCCCTAGACCTGACCCAAAGCCAATGCCTGTAGGAAAGGACAGCCCAATTCAAAGTGTTTGGGACTGAGCTCAGATCCTAAGTGAGGATTTCAAAGGCAGAAGGGTAGATCATTAGCTGGTTTAAAGCTGCTGGAGATCCACTGACTTTAGATGAGTGGTGAGTGTTTACATCAGGTGCTATTGGGCCAGGGGACATGGAAAAGTTGGGTCTGGTCCCAGTGCGGCCTCCTGGGCTCTGCCATGGCAACGTGTGCAATACACCTGACAGTGCTGCTGCAGGAGAGGCAGCCCTGAGCTGTGCCCAGGCCATTACACACTCATAGCCTCTGAAATCGAGTGGTCATGTCCAAAACATATCCTAGGGATAGGATTTGCTCTTAAGCCGTGCTCAGGTGGGAGAGCTCCATATGATGTCTGGACAATTGACCACCATGGCTAACTGAGTCTCAGTGCCTGGCAGCATTCTGGTGTCCTATCTGATTTATGATTGCAGATATATCTCTGAGGGTGCCCCCATGTATCCAACCTTACCTACGATGGGGACCCACTGCCATGGTGGATGTCCTCAGTTAGCATGTCTGTCTGAGCTCTCCACGCTTATGCTGCTGGGGGCTGTGACAGTCAGTGTAGATAAAGCAGAAACAACATTCCTAGGAACAATTTTGTTCCACCTTTCATGTCAAGAACAGCACATAAGTGGCAAAAAAAAAAAAAAAAGGAATGTAAAATACCAAATTGTCTGCACATGTGCTCGTCTTATGTTGAGGCTTACTGTCCCCGCATCAGTGCCTCAGCAGGCTTAACATCTTCAGACACTGCAGCCAGCATCTCCACATGTCTCCCTGTTCTTCAGCAGTAACAGTCTTGCAGCTAGACCATGGGCTGCTCAGATCCTCACAGAGCTCCAACCTTCTGCTCCCCAGCACTGGTAAAATGAGTTTCATAAGTTATCTGGATCCCAAAGGTAGCGCGTCCCACCAGAGACTGCAGTGTTTTAGAGCAGGATTGGCAACTGCCTTCACTGACCCTTTGCTCCACTTGGTCTGTTTATTCCAAGACCTTTCTATTAAGCTAAACTGATGTGCCTCCACAGTAAATTGTGCAATAAGGAAATTGTGTGCAAACTAATATTTTTTATAGAGTAGTCTCACTTCTCCCAAGCTAGAAATTTTCTCATATCCTCAAATTCTTTGTCTATCATCCAAGGCCTCAGGCTAAAACAATAAAAATAAGAAAATCATTCTGCTTGGACACCTGGTGTGAAAGTAATCCCACTGGTGTATTGACAGTGTTCCCTTTTAAAAACAAGAAGCAGAAGTAGCATTCCAATCATGTACTGCAAAACATTAGGTTTTTTTAAAAAATCCTGTATTGGCCAAAGGTCTTTAGCTCAAATAAAATGCAGGAACATAAATAACAATGCAGTGATTTTTCACTGGATTTTAATTTAAAAGTGAAATTAAACAAAAAGATCCAAAGCCTATTTACAAAGTGAAGTCACTCTAAAGGCAGTCTTTCCAACAAGAATACTTTGTTCTTACCTAGCATTTGAAAATATGATTAATGGATGAATAACTTTACTTTTCCCCTTCCAAACAGCAAGCCATCAGAACAAGGCAGACCTTTGACTGCAGCTGGCAAGAGGCTGGGAGGGGGCAGACTCTTTCAAACACTTCTTTAATACAGAAAATGTAAAAGGCTATTTTATAAGGAAGAAAACCAGAGAAGAAAGTGAACGTGAATACTGACTAGGGAGTGAAATCCTGACCCCACAGATATAAATAGGAGTTTTCCCAGAAACATCCACTAATTTTAGCAAAACTCAGATCTTTTTCTTTTCCTTATAATCTACTTGTGTATATTTGCACCACCAATGTGTGTTTTCATATTTTTTCTTACCATTTTTCCTTTTTTTTGTAGCTGTGTATTTTCTAACCAAAGCACAGACACTCTGACAACAGTTCTTTTTCAGTGAGATGAATTATTACTGACTGCAATATTTTATCTTCAGCATTATGTCACAGTGAGTACAGTTTCATGCTGATAAATCTCAGGCTGTTTCAACAATGTTCATCATCTAACACTGATTAGCTTTGAGAAGCATAGGTCATATTACACAGAGTCCTAGTTTTTCTAAAAGCAGCTGGAGCAATTTTGCCTGGTTTTGCTCAACTCCCTCTGACAAACATGGAAGGAAGACTACCACAGACATTTCAAAGGGATCCATCAATTTCATAAAACTCAAAATGTTTCTGCTGCAGGTTGATTTACTGCCTACTGTTAAGACACACTACCAAGAAGTAGTGAAACTCAAAGAAATGGAAGGAAAAATCTTTTCCCTCAATTTCATTTCATATTTTCCATAATATTTTTTATGAAGCCAGTTTTACAGGTTCTCTTTTGTATTTTCTTTCCTGTTGTGTCTGTGGAACATCCATACACAACAAATTAGAGGAAAACTCTTCTTTAAAAAAGGAAAGTAAGCACACTATGAAACCACTTTATCATGAGAATAGAATAGGCACTTATGTGGGGACAGAAGTTGTTTTACACATTTCATAAACAAAGCTAGTGGGCTTTCAGATCACCATATTCCCTGTCAAGCTTAGTGGATTTTCACCAAAGCCTTCCCAGAAATTTGCATGCTTTCTGTAGGAGGGAAATAGACGGCATTGACTAGTGCTCCTTTTTGGTAGTCTGTGGCCCAAAAAGCAAAGCTCAGTATTCATAGAGATTACCATAAGAAACCAGAATACCTGCAATCCACAGATGCCACTACACAGAAGCCCATTATTCAGTCACTTAGCCCATATTTTAAATGCTGGGTAACCTAATTTCCTATGCGTGATTTCCATTGCAACACATTCCACAGCCTCCAGTGTTGGGTGCAGAAGGCAGCAGGACACTCAAGGGTTAGAACACTAATTATAACAGGAAGAGAGAAATACAGCATGGCACCTTTGGTGCAGAACAACAGAAAAAAGAAAGGTCTCAGAATAAACTCTGTTGTACAACTACAATGTGTAAGCCCAGGCCTAGGAATTTGTGTGAGCACAGGTTAAACGCATTGCGTGTTGTGCACTTGTATCACCTGCCTTTCACATTGTTAAATATTTCTTCTCTCAATATCTTAACATCTTTTTAGGACAGAAAAAATAGCACATTTTTCTGATTCAGAAAGGAGAAGTAAGGGCCAGATCTGAGGGCAGACTCAGGTGCTGTAGTGTTTTTAGGATTGGCAGACTGAGACCAAACTCAGGACTGCAGTGACCCACGACTTCAAGGAATAAGCCTGGAGAGAAGCTCTCCCCTTTCTTCCTTTCATGTGCCTTAAAAGCCCTCTAGCCAGCATAAGTGATGTGTCCAGTTCTACTCAGTTAAACAGCAAGGACTATAGTGGCTGAATTCAGGTATGTTAATTCTGCCTGGACATACGTGCCATGATTTAGCTGTCCAAAGTCGAATGTTCATCTGAATTAGACATCTGGATTCCCTCTAAGTTCAGTGGGGAAAAGGAAAGCACACTTATGGGGCAATTCATGTTATCCTCAACAGGTGTCTAACAAATAACTCTTCACAAACACCTCTCTTTCTCCATCCACTGTAGCAGAATCCTGGGTGGCTTGTTCGGGTCAGCTAACATTTGGTCAGTTAAAATGAAGTGAGATGGCTGCCTGGTTGTTTGCAAAGATTACAAAAAGTATTTTATTGATCAAGGAACAGATTTGTTGATCAGCGAACTCTCCTTTCTAATTTTATGAACCAGGAAGCTTAGCAATGTAAATTCTCTATAACAAGAACTGAGTCATGCTTATTTCTCATCTTTCTCCTTGGTAATTATTACTTCTTGCATCAATATTCCTGTATATTGATGCATTCTGGGGTATTCTTTGGAGATTCATGAGGTGAACCAAGGCTATCCTGGTGCTGTAGGAACTCTTGAAAGTGTGCTTCCAGGTCCAGATTAGAACTCAGAACACTGGACTCAGAACACAGACAAAGCACATCAAATGAACAGGAAGCGGTTCTCGTGGAAACAACTACCCATAGAGGAAGTGGAAATATTTTGTGAGGAATTTTCCTCACTTGGTGGGGCTGTAACAGAGAGTGATAGTGTGCAGAAATGACTTTGTCATCTCAAAATGAAAGGGTGTGAAAGAGTTTGTTCACTTTGGACCACCTTCTGTAGTATTTTGGCTAGCACAAACTGCAGGTATTAGATGCAATAAGGGAAGTCAAAGGGACCAGAGGAATGGGTGATGGGGTCACCCTCAGAAGATCTCCCTGTCATTAACACAAGAAGTTTGCAGTATGCAAAGGCAGTTTGTTCATCCATCTTTTCTTCTCAGCAGCACTCACTTTGTTTCCAGTGGCAAGATGAACAGACAGGAGTGGTGTGTCTGGGCCACCCACTCCTACCACTATGAGCAGGAGCACCCAGCTTTTATGCTGGGCACCATCTGGGGCCTTGTATGGTCTTTGCTTTGTCCTAGCCTTTTCTCCCCTTGTCATCATTACTTCTTACTGGAGACTGCAATCCCTCCTAGTCGACTGCTTTTGGCAATGGTTCCCTTATTTGTTGAATTAGAGAAGCTGAGTTGATGGAGACCTTGCATAAGAAGGGTGTGGGGACATCCAGCTTATCATGTCTAGAATGAGTTGGGGCCCAGTTACAATCTTCATTAATGATATAGACAAAGGGATAGAGTGCACCCTCAGCAATTTTGCAGGTGACACCAATCTGAGTGGTGTGGTTGACACACACCTGAAGGACAGGATGCCATCCATAGGGAGCTGGACAAATTCAAGAGGGCCAATGGGAATTTCAGGAGATTTAACAAGGACAAGTACAAGGTGCTGCACCTGATTCATCCACCAATATCAACACAGGCTGGGGATGAACAGACCAAGAGCAGCCCTGCTGAGAAGGTCTTTGGGGTGCTGGTGGATGAGAGGCCGGACATGACCCTGCAATGTGAGTTTGCAGCCCAGAAAGTTAACCACGTCCTGGGCTGCATCCACCTCTGGGGGCCCCAGCACAGGGAAGACATGGACCTGTTGGAGTTGGTCCTGTGGAGGACCACCAGATGATAAGAGGGCTGGAGCACCTCTGCTATGAAGAACAGCTCAGAGAATTGGAATTCTTCAGCCTGGAGAAAAGAAGGCTTTGGGGTGACCTAATTGTGGCCTTCCAGTACCTGAAGGGAGCCTACGAGAAATATGGAGAGGGAGTTTTTGCAAGGGCACTTAGTGACAGGACAGGGCAGAATTGCTTCAAACTGAAAGTAGGTTTAGATTAGATGTTGGGAAGAAATTCTTTACTATGAGGGGGATGAGATACAGGAACAGGTTGCCCAGAGAAATTGTGGATAACATCACTGAGAGTGTTCAAGGCCAAGTTGGATGGGGCTGTGAGCAACCTGGTCTAGTGGAAGATGGTCCTGCCCATGGCTGGGGTCTTGGAACAAGATGATCTTTTAGGTCCCTTCCAACCCAAAACATTCTGTGATTCTGTGGTTCTATGATTTGTGACAAGAATCTTATCCTGGATAGTTGCTCAAGTACCTACAGCCATGCCTCCTTTCTGCCTTTTTCCCGTGTTTACTAATGCAAAGGTAGAGTGGATATGCACCTTACTAAAGGAATTGGCAGACAGCTCTGGGTCCGAGGCAGACTCACATAGAAGGCCACCAGGAGAAGCAGAGTGAGCAAAGCTGTAGAACTGCTGTGGGCACCCAAGCAGAGCAGTCTGCCTTCCTCACAGGTCTTCCTCTGCCCCCTCCTGCAAGTAAAGTTCCTGCTGCCTGCCAGTGCTGTGTGTGCTGCCACACAAGCCAGACCCTTCCCCACATTTTCTTCTGGACACCCAAAACCTTAGAAACCCTTCCTTGCAAATGTGGGGTCTGGATTCCTGGAAATCCTTCTGGATATAAGGAAAAATCAGCATCATTGTGGGCAGGCCCTTCAGGGATCAGCCAGCCAGATGGGCAGTGCTCAGTCATTTAAAGCATTTGCATTGTAGCAACCTAGCAGGACTCACTAGATTTTATGGTTTAACATTAGGGATAAACAAAAGGGCTAGCACTGCTTCATAATGTGGGTTCTGACTCCTCTCTAATGATTCAGAAAAATTACTTATCTTCCAGCATGAGACACATTATCTCCAAGACGAGGCATTGTTACAAGTCTTTATTTCATTTTACTCACAACATTTGAATTTCATTCACATTAAGACAGCAACTCCACTAGACAGGCATGTGAATATAAACTTGGCAGGGACAAACAAAATGCATAAGTCTATCAGACTGACAATGGATGGTATATTTTTTCAGCTCTATGTGAAGTGTTAGATATGAAATTCACATCAGCAACCAAATGATTACTTTAATCCTATTATTTAAAGGGCATGAGCACTTATAGGGTTCAAAGTAAGCACAGGCCAAAGAGGATCAACAGCGAGGACTCTACTTCAAAGTGTACAATCTAAGCTCATATATTTAATCATAATACATGTCTGAGCCTACGTCTCAGACCCTCTCAGTTTATCTGTAGTACATACAAACAGTAGTTGAGAAGAAAAATAATTGTCATACAGAAGGATCTTTCTGCAAAACAGGATGTTCCCAGTCATATTCAGATTGGAGAGAGGGACTGTTTCTACTTACATCAAAATATTATGAGTCTGAAGTAATCTGGGAAGTGATTTGCAACTGTATGTTTTCGAACACTAGGCAAGTTGAAGGGTTTGAGGAATGGTAGGGCCAACAGATAACCAGTCCTTGGGGAAGAGATGGTTGTAACAGAAAAGGCTAAATGATCTCTTTTTTTGTTCCTGTATTCACTGTGAGGAACTTGGAAAGCTTCCTACAGCAGAATGGTTCCTTATGGGAATCGTTGGAGGATCTATTTCAAGCTGAAGTATCTGCAGAAGAGGTATGGAACAAATAAAAAAAAAAATGAATAGGAAGAAAATGTTAAGAACCAGATGGTGCTCACCCAGCAGATCTAAAGGGACTGAAGGATGAATTAGCTGAAATAATAATTGTGCATGGCCTTTCATGAAAAACAGACTTAGAACTGAGCACCTGAATGTATCCAATACAGTGTCAGCCTTTCTAAACGGTTCCAAGAGAAATCAGGAGAAATAGAGCCTGGTAAGATGGATAAATTTAGTAGAAATCAGCTAGGATAGAGCAGATGTGTAAATATGATACACTGGAGAAATTCAATACAGCTTGGTAAGGAGAAATCACGCTCTACAAATCCATTGTGTTCCCATAAGATAACAAACAGCATGGAGATACAGGAGACCTTTGGTTGGCAGCATCTGCTTATTTGTCCTTTTCCATGTATTCAATAAGGGCCCTCACCACACACCCTTAAAAACCCTTACTCAGTAACATGGTAAGAGGGAAGACATTTGCATGTATTATATAAAATCTACTGAAAGATAAACAGGTAGGTTTTACAGTAAAAAGATCAGTGGAAGATAATTAGTGGAAATTCTTCTAAGACTGAGGAAAAAGAAGGATCTTAGGCAACAGGATGAGTGGGCACATCCTAAACTGAATGTAGATAAGCATAAAGCAGTGAACATGGGGGAAAATGTAACTTTAGCTATAAAGTGATGGTTCTGAGATGTCTACCCAGGTGTAAAATTTAGAGGTTATATAGGTTTACAAAAAAAACCCCAAACAAATGAAAACTGATCAAAAACAGCCAAAAAGTAAACTGAATGTTAAAGTTTTGGCCACATCATCTAAAAAAGTAAATTGTCGTATTGGAAAAAGCTTGAAGAGGAATGATGAAACACCGGGAGTAGCTTTCATACAGACTGGATAGGTAGGCTGGTATTCCCCAGCCTAGGAGAGGGATGGCTGAGGGGAGAAATGCTAAAGATAGACAAAGACATGAACAGCCTGTAGCACACGAATAAAGATCAGTTGCTCTTATCTCTCCAAAGGTAAGACCTAGGAGGCCTCAGATGAAAATAGTGGGTAATATGTTTGAAATTATCATAAGGAAGATGGTTCTTCCACAACACAGAATGGGGTGACCTGTAGCAGGAAACTGTGAATTTCCTTACAGGGAATCAGGAGGGAACTAGGCAAGTGATATCATTTCATGAAACTGATATTCAGTATGATTACTGCCTCCAGGCTGAGAAATCCCCAAGCCAAAAGTTCTTGGAGACTGGCATAGTATTGTGAAGAAATATCATTACATTCTCTTCTCACGTTCTTCCCAAGATATTTCTGAGTCCCCAAGAGCAGTATAACAAATTGGAGGAGCCCTTCTGTTCAATGATTCTCATACTGCTATGGTGTGATCTGAATAACTACAAATTACAGCTTGTGCCTGGCATTATTAATCCTTTACAGGTACAAATGTTAGACTGAAAACTTTAGTCTGAATCAATCTCCCCCCCTCCTTCATTTTACATCCCTGTTTGACTGACAAAGCTTACGCTCATTTGACTTTGAAGGTTGTGGAGCCCTAATGTTAATCCTTAAGGGCATATCAGACAAAGATTTGCCAGGGATGAGTTAGACATTGTCACTTCTGTCTTGGAAGTTAGTTAGGTAGGTTCTTGAGGTGTCTGCCAACTGCTCACTTTTTCAAACCTATCTTTTCTCAGGAGCTGCCAAGGCCTCATAAAGTGGAACGGCAATTTCAAATGTTGCTGTTGGCTATTTCAAGAGGGTCATAATAGATACCAGGGACTGAGGCAGATAAAGCGCTAAGGTGAGCAGAAGGAAATTATTCACACAGAAGTAACATTTTGGAGAAGCCATGAGGAGTGGGGCAGTGGGAGGGAAAGGATTATGGAAAAGGGATTTCGCCTAAAACACTGAAGCGTTCTGCTGGGAACACCATAGGGAATATGAACTATTTTGTACCAAATAGCAAGTCTCTTGTCCTATCGGAAACACAGAGTGATTAGTTTTTTTGAACAATCACAGTGTGTTTGTTTCATGTGTCTGGAACATGGAATGATAAATCATGATTATACTGAAATTAATAAATCCTAAATTAAGGGTTAGTATTTGCCAGTTCATAAGACCAGCAATTACTGCAGCCTCTGTAGCAATTTGACATTCCAGGTTCCATCTGCAGGGGTAGGAAACCCCAAATGCTCTACTCATCTGTCATATTCAGGCACCACATGGCAGTCCAGTTGAATCCAGAGGAAAGGGAAGAAGCAACTTCTCTGCATATGGTCACTGCATTATCATCATTTAGAGTCATCATTCATAAAGACCTCTTCTAAAGACTCTCTCCTAAAGACTCACCTCTTGTTGGAGGTTGTCTATTCCAAAGCACTTCCAAAGACATGCCACAAAAGTCCCTGTCCCTGGTTACAAATGAACAAACTATGGAGCTGAGGGGTTTAAGGAACACTTAGAATCCAAAGAATTGTGCAGATGGCAAAGATCCAAACGTTTCACTCTAGTTTCCTTAAAAGTAGAGGCACCATCTGTTCCTTAGTGAGGGGAAAGAAGGAGAAAAAATGGTAGAGAAAATAGGGGGAAAGACTGTATTCAGCAAAAATTGTTGTTTTCCACTCTCTTTGTTACAGCTCTTTCTTATTTCTTCTTCACTCAGTTAGCCTGGTGAGGGCTGTTCAGGGTGGCTGCCTCACATGGTACAGACAGCTACTGCTTGGGGAATTGTTTGATGGGCTGCCTTTATCCTGCAATGAATTTCATGGCTTTTCTTTAATCCATGAGGATGTGGGATGGATCTTCTGATGGTGTTTCTTGTCCAGTGAAGGACCTGTCACTCCCATAACATGGTGTCTCAGCTTTCCAAGCTGTTGAAAACTCAACTATCAACAAGAGGGATTTTCCTTAGTAGATACCAGTTCCTTTGAACCCCGTATTGCTCCTTGAAACTTCTTCAGGTGTGTTGTCTACTCCTTTGTCAAGCTCTTCTTCTCTGTATTCAATTCATGTTCCTCTGCTCATCAGTGTCAACAGCTGTTTGTCTGCTCAGCTGGGAGAGAGGAAAGCAGCAGGGACACAGCTGCCTGGGTCATCCATTGCAAATCCTCTCCAAATTTCAGTGATCTACAGAGAGAGGGGCACAGGAGCAATTACACTGACACTGCCAGACCACATGTTGACCAGTGTCTCACTGCCACATTCACCTTGGGACACCTCTTTTGGGGGATGAAACTAGGGCTAGCTCCATAGAAGGTTCAGGCTGAATTTAAATACTGAATGAAATCTTTGTCCAAACTGACCATAATGGTCTAAAATGCTTTCAGCTCCATCCCATATCATTCTATCACAGAAACACGCTTAGATTTGAGTCTGTATCATCTGTGTTATCACATGGCAATATATTATCCTTCAAAAGATAACTTTTCCTATGCAAAACCAGAAGTTCTTTGATGCTACTGAACCATAGCACCTAAATTACTGAAGAAAATCTTTTAACACTGTATGTGAAAACTATTCAAACGTATTAAGAAAGCAAACATGGAAACACTTTCTTCCAGATCAGATTGGAGTTTCTAAACCACTGATCTTTTCACATTGATCTAGGCTAAACATCCTCCCAAAAATCAAATAAGTCTTGCATCATCCCAAAGCAGACAGACTTTCACTATCTGCCTTGGCAGTGGTGATTTTAATGGATTGTTCAAGGATGTTCGTAATTCCTTCATCAGAATTTGTGAAACCCTGGTATTTCTTGCTTGATGAATATTTCTGCTTGAGGATCAAGTTACCTAAGGGGAGAAAAGAAGATCAAAATATTGTAAAAAGTTTTGTGACCAGGAGACAGAATTGAGAAAGAAAATACATGCTGAAAATACCTTTTTATCCACTGCATATTCGTCATATACTCGGGGAAAACTACATATCTGTGAGCATCTTATGAGAATGAAATTTCAGGAAGATTTAATATTGCCTGGCTGTTATTTCAGGTTTAATGAACTAAAATGCAACCTCTGCACAAGTCTATCCTAAATAGTAGTGCCAAAAAAAGCAGTTCTCCTAAATGCATACTCTCGTATTCAAAGGAAGCTTGTGTTACACAGGTTTGGGCATCAGAAAGGGATTAGCTGAATTCTGATAAGTAAATTAACAGTTTCCAGGATAAACTGGTGGAGTGAAGAATCAGCCCTTAGCTTAGCCACTTTATAAGTGTAGATTTCCACCTCCCCTGTCCCTCAGAGACATTATATTTTTCTGTGTCTCAGACTGGGGGAAATAGAAATACTACACTTCCAACTGTCCCTTTCCACTATTTTTCTTTTTTCATTCTTTTCAGCCAGAAAAGAAGTTAAGTGCTGAAATGATAGTTATTCTGGCATCAACCCAGTTGCTGAAGTGAGACTTATGAATGATTAGTAATATCACTGAGAAGTCCTGCTATGAAAATGATACTTTTTCCATCTTTTTTCGCATATGTGAGGTACAGCATTCTACATATCATGGAAATTGAAAAAATAATTAACACATTCAGAATATTTATTTAGAAGCTTTGGAAATAAAGTGATTCAAATAGCCCAAATCTAATCGCCACCAAGCCCCTTTTTTCTTTATATGCATTTTTAAATCAGAGCTGAGGTAAGAACTGCAACTAAGATGGAAATAAATTATTATTGTTGTCACTGTGCAATAGTTGAATCTAAAAGAAAGAAAATTCATGATCATGATCATGATGATGCACTAACTAGTCCTTTCTAAATTCGTCAACAACTCACACAGAATTTTGGCTGTCCTGAGCTCTATATTTAGAGACAGTGAAACCAGAGAACAGAAGGATGCACTGTCTTGGCCAAGGGCACCCAGCAAGTCAGTGATGGGGCTAGAAACCCAACCAGTAGCTCTACCAAGATACAGGTGCAGCTCCAGGGTAGCTCAAGGGTTCACTGAAAATTGCTCACTGTCTGGTTTAATTCATCTTCCAGTGCCAATACAAATGCAAGGGAAGAGTCAGGGACTCCCCATGTGGCTGGGGAGTGCAGTAGCTTTGATTAAAATGAGATTTAATTGCCATGGCATCCTTAATCCCATATGCCCATGGTCAGTCCTCCAGGGCACGATGCCTCTGTTTTGAAAATGCAATGGCAAAGGCTGAATCAACTGACAAACAGACCCATGGGCATTGCTGGTCATCAAAATTACTCACATCTATTAAGGAGATTTGGCTTCTGATAGAAGAACTAGGAATTGCCCTTCTCCACCATTTTATTCTGTCTGTGCTTTTCTAGATTTAGAGTATTACTGAGACCAACCATATACATTTCATCCTCATTCCAAATCTGACTACCATTTGGGTGCACAAGAGAACAGCAAGTACTAGGTCATAGTTCTGGCATACGTTTGTTTCACAGGAGAAACCCTTAGCTAATCCTTCCATACATCTATGCCAGTGCCCAGACATGTGCCAGGACCTGGTGTCCAACACAAAAGGACACCGGACTACTTTGCATCTTCTGGATGCTAAACAATAGCAACACTGTCTCTGGCTAATGGGCTTTATATTTTTATCCTTCTGGTTTCTATTAAGGTTGAAGGCATTCAAGTTAAAGCACCTCCCTTTGGCAGGCACCAGTCATTACCGAAGAATTACCTTGAAATGCTACCCCACCCTACCCCTCAATCTATAGGGCAGACATCTCCCATATGCTTCTGATCCAAATTCTTCCCTCTGGGAGGTTTCCCAGGACCCTCACTGTTTCGATTAACAGAATGTGTTTCTGTTAGGATGGCTGATGGATGAAATTGGATTTTGTAGCAGAAAAATTAGTTCCTGGTTATGGGAGGATTAATAGTTCCCCCTCTCCTTAACATGTGCCCACTGGCAGGGCTCTCCGCTGGGTACTGAGCATGTGCTGAGACAATCTGTTCCTTTGGCTTTCTCTAACACAAAGAGGTTTTTTTGTTTCATTAATTTTCTTCTCTTTCCTTCTGATTATGGGGTAGCTTGGAAAGAAAGAAGGGTGGAGAAAAACTAGAATGGGCTCTGAATGCTTATAAAGAAATGCCTGCACACTTGCTCCTCGTAAAAACAGGCACCTCTCCATGCAGGAGAAAAGGCACAGCTTGCTTCACTCTTCTTTGAACAAGACACTAAGTCACAGCAGGCAAAATGACCAAAGCAAATAAAGCCTGGTACCAATTTCAACCAAAGACTTTATTCTTTCAGCCAGGTGAAGAGCCTTACAAATGTTTGGGCTTGAGTTCCTGTAAAATCTTTCCTTCTTTAAAGAGCGAGCCCTTGGATTCAGCAAACCCATGTTATTAATAAGCATCAGGGGTTTAGAGAAACAAAGGCTAGAGGAGGGAAGGGGGAGCCTTATTTTAGGAAGGGGGCCAAGAAAGACAAGATGTTTAGGAGGGGGAAGTATTGACACCCTTGGAATAGAGAAAGTGTCGAATGCCAGCTGCAGAGCGTCTAAAAGAATGAGTGTCTCCAATGCTTTTGTCTCCTTATATGGTAAAATGATAGAGAGGGGTTTCACTAGGCTGGGGAAGGCAGCAGCCTCTTTCCACACAACACTGACTGCAGAGCTGGAATCGGAAGAGCTGCTCTTCGCAGGCAGTAGAAAGCCCCAGCTGGCTGTACAGCTCTCCTCTGCAAGCAGGCCAGTGTGCTCTTTGCACATTTGTTAGTGGATGTGACCCCCTGTCCCTGGTCCAGGAGGTGACATTAACTGCCCGCTACTGCTCTGTAAGTAAATATCCCTTTTTCCCCTTCCCTCCCCACTACCCACAGAACATATACGAGAAGGTGTCGCTTTAAACAAAGGGTGCAGAGAGGAGGAGAGGGTTGTTTAATGCCCCAGTGGGATGTTGGGGAAGGATGCAAGGAGAGTAGGTTGCCGGTCCCCCTTTCTTCTGAGTGCATGGGGAGGGGTGTGAAGAGCAGAAAAGACAAATTTCTTATCACAGCAATTACTGCTGCATGTCCGTCAGTAAAGTGACACATCAGCGAGCTGATGAGGCGCTCTGTCTTTTCATGTGTAACTATTTTTAATGACTGTATTGTGCTGCGTGTGTAATCCACTGGGGAGGTGATAAAAAGTAGAAGCTGAGGTCTTAGATTCCTTACACCTCTGTGCACACTGCTGCTGCCGAGCTCAACAAAGGAGCATTTTTGTAGCAAGAGCAGATGCACATGAAACAAAGGTAGCCTTTCCTCTTTGCAGGCAAACACTGTGGACAGACTGTGTGTGGGAAAAATGGGGAGCCATCAGCATTGTATTTCTCCTTTTTATGTGGAGAGAATAAATTAGAATACAGATCCTAATTAATAGCTCTGAATTCCTTCTTTTTGTGCTTCTCTCTTTGTGCATGTGTGTGCAGCCACAATAACCCCGGTCCTTACTGTATGCTAGCGTGGCTTTCTCTGTGTACATAATAAAGGAAATACTAACTTTCATTGTCTGCATTAATGGCTGTTCTAAACTTTCTCCTTCCTCAAAGGCATATGGCTTTTATTTAGTTGACCTGCATATTTCAGCTTTGCTGTGTACAGAGACACACACAGTCACAAGAAAGCAAACCTTTTAAAAAATATATACCAGCAAGTCAGTCAGTGATTGCTACTCCCTTGACTCCAATCTAGAGGTATATTAACTAAGATTGCTAATTGACACTGAGATTGCCAGGGTCAGTAGCTGTAACATTTATGGATGGCTATGCATATTTATATGTTGTCTTAAATGGGAACTGTACAAAAAGAGACTAACATAAGGCTGTCTGTTATTAGATACGCAAATGCGTCCAAATGTGGAGTGCTACAATTAAGGTTGTTGTTGGGTTTCTCCTACAAACCCTATTTTCATCTTCCCATAAATTTACGGGAATCCTTGCTTTCTTACCAAAATCTTCTGTGTCTTTTATCAGCCAGAGAGTAAACTCTGAAAATGATTGCTTTAGGCATTTGGATATGGAATGGAAAAAAAAAAGTCTATTTTTTTAATTTTATTAAAGTTTCTGTCTGTTTTTTGCACCTGTGCATATACCTGAGAAAGGATGCATTCTAATGGCTACTCTTTCAAAAGCCTGTGTGTATTCTTGACCACATTTGGAGAAAATTTTTAAAAAAAGATATGAGTTGCTATATTGAAAACTCAGTTCCTAACAGGCCACAGTTTCACTATCAAAACCTGAGCAGAGCACCAATAAAACTATCTTTTACGCTAGCCATAGCATAGATAATGATCTTTGACTTGCAAGCCAACACGTAGTTGAGGTGAGCAGGGCAGCCAAAAAGACACAAAATGCTATTGTTGAGAAGTCAAATATTTGGAAGTTACCTGGGGTTCCCACCTGACGTCTCCATCTGGTTAGCACACCTGAGGCTGGGGGATGGACTAGTTCTTGTGGTCTTTTGAGAAAGCTTAGAAGATCAAGATGGCTCAAGTGCAGGGGTAGAACATACTTATTTTTAGTTCTCACTACTCTGCCAAATGTGCTCCCGTGAGAATCAGCAGTGCCACACATGCAAGCACCAAATAGTCACTCCCAGGTGGTTTGGACTTATAGGAAAATATCACTAGTTTTTGTGAGATCACTGTTATCTCATAGCAGTGTCTATACTGTGTCAGATATTGTTTGTCTACCTGAAGCTTCCATGAAGAACATGGAATCCCAGCTGAAGTACTCAGGTACAGATAATGCCCTCTTTTCTACCTATGATTATACAGCTTCTTAACAAAGTGTAAGGATAGCACTTTCTCCAAAATCACATCTTTTCTGTCCATATAGTCATCAGCTATATTGATGTCTTGCATTAGATTAAAGATCAGACAACTCCTTTGATCACACACAACACAGTCCACCAGAATCCCATCATGCTTTGAATGTCAGGAACCAAAGAAACCCCAAAGCATTGGTGACAAAGTACAACTCCTACAGTTATAAGGGTTAGTGACAGTTTTTGCTGCATTGCACTGCAAATTCAAGCTTTTATCCCAAAAGAAACAGATGAGGAGGGCTGCAAAGTCCTATAGTCATATGAGTGACCCCCGGCTCAGTTCTCCAGGGCATTGAGCCAAACAGCATCTTACCTGCTGATGTCCTCATCTTCTTGGCTTGCCTTTCCTCGCCTTGCAGAGGTCAGGACATTCAGAGTTCAGGAAGCACTGGATAAATATTTACACCATTAGCCACAAGCAATGCCTGTTGCTGATGGCCAGCACACTCACACTGTTTCAAGGTCCCTGTGGACCAGTTATATTCAGGTCTAGGTCTCGTTCATGTTTCTCTGATGGATAAATCTGTCCTGAGCATCTTCAGACAAACTCTGGATGTTGTAGTGTTGTAGGCAATCATCTTCCCTCACTTGGGTACTGCTTCAGAGATTAGGGGACCTCATAATTTGCATTTTTAGACTGATTAATTCTAATGGTGTAGTTTTAATGTTTCATTTACATATGCACAATTATTTGTGATGCAGATTCACCCCAAGTGAGAGTGTGAAATGGCAGGGTGATGACAGATTTCATGAAAATAAATCTTGGATACATTGACAGCCACTGAAGCATTAACATTTCAACAATATTAATTAGCTATGTATACAGAGAGAATTTGATTAAAAACCACTAGAGTCTTCTTTTAAGGATGATCATCAAAATACTTGTGCCAGGTGAAAAAGTTACAGTCCTAATTTTGTTCTTTTTTGCATACTCTTCTCTATTATCTTGAATTATATTAATTAGGATGCTGAATGGCTACTGTACATATAGTACAGTATGCTGTAAGAGAAATGTAAGTGAGCATAATGCTGACATAAGCATATTCATCTCTCCCTTTCACAGCAAATTTTCAATTTTAAAGTTGCAAATATATGAACCACACCAGACAAGGTCTAAGATATCACTTTTGATGGTGTGAGGTAGTTCTAAACCCTTGGCAAGCACAGGCATAAGGGCTTAAACCCCATCACTTTTTCTTTACTTCATCTGCATAATAAAAGCAGTGAGTTGCATTTCCCTAGATGTATTTTGCCATTGCTTTGAAGCACTCTAGAGATTTTGAGCAAAAGTGTCCTTACAGAGCAGGATCTTGGCTGTAAAGAGTTCCACCCCTCCACACTATGCCATGCATCTCTCTGTGGTTTCAATATCTTCCTTCTTCAGTTAGAAAGGATCTTGCACACAAAAAGATCTCCTCTGTCCAAGTCCCCAGGCTTTCTCTGTCTTTCTGTGCTTTCTTCTTTATCTCTCACACACCTCAGGTACTTTGGCTCAACCTTAGTAGATGATCTCTTTGCTCTCTGTGTCCAGTCTTCAGCCCCAAACCCCAAACAAATTGGGCCAAATTGGTTTCACCCAAGTGCAATCGATCTGTTTTGCCAAGATGTGCCCAGATGAATGGGTAAACCTCTAAGGTTTACGTAGCCTCTCTGTCACCATTTGGAAGGCCAAAGGCATGGCAGCTGAGCACAGAAGTGTGGATACCTCACAGCCCTGAGGCATCCACTGCTACAGTAGTTTTACAGGGCAGCTGTAAGTACATTAACTGATCCTCCAAACCACCAGATGTGTCAATTATCTCAGACAGAAGGGGGCTTTGTGGTCTTACCTCAGCAAACAGAACCAGAGCTGTTCTTCTAGAAGTCAGAACAAATGAAAAAGCATTCTTCTTCCACGGAGTCCTCCCAGATTTTCTTATATCCTTTCTATAAAAAAAGGAAAACCAGAATATTTGAGATATTGTTCTATTTTTTTGCCCTGGATAGTAGTATTCAGGATATCAAAAATATAGGAGAATTTGGAAATGTCACTGCATGGTAGCACATGGTATTTCTGGATATTTTTACCTTAAGGTCCAATTTCTCTGAGATTAGCAGTGTTCTTGTCAATAAGAGGAAACAATCCTTTTCTGGAAAGATAAACCTCCACTGGAGTTTAATGTCTGCAGACACTTAGCTTACACATTACTTATGCAGGATAGGGCCAGAGATAATAATCAGGTTTATTAATCTACATTTTTCCTCCTCTATCATTTTCTGTTATCTGCTTAAATGCTCTTATTAGAAATATGAATTTTTATGCTTAAGTAATATCAAGTATTTGACCTTTCTCTTTGAGCAAGCTTTTGCTTATTCTGCAAGAGAAAGAAGGAAGAGAGCCGTTTAAAAAGGCTTTAAAATGGAAAATAAGAGCAAGCCTTTCTGCTTGAACTGTGCTCTTCCATGCTGTGGTAGATTGAAGAATCATGCTCCATGTTATTTCAATAGGCTTCTTTTCTAATTGAAATGTGTGCAGGAAGGTTGGTAAGACCACACATCCTCCAGTCATTTCAATGTCAACCTAAGATGTTCATAATGTAAATTGTGTGGGGTAAACTTTCAAAGTATTAATGCTCAGTTCTTCTGTGGTATTTGTAGTTACTACCATTGGTGCTCACTTTACCACTGCTAGAATTACTAAAGTGGAGCAGATCTTTATTGGCTGCCAAACACAATAAACTACACAGAAACCACAACTGGAGTATTCCTTCTTCACTACTATAACAGGGATTACTTTAGCCAGATGCAGGAGGAACCTTAACACAAAAGAAACATTTTCTGTTTGGGTTTTTTTATTATTTATATTCTGTTAAGGAAAACAGTCTTAAACAGCACACTATCCACTTTCCAAGTCATGATAGGCTGACTGTGCAATCCAGACAGGAGCCAGGTATGCTTTTGTTATCTGTACATGTTAATGCAGTCTGTCTGCTCGGAAAATTGCTCTAAAGTACTTAAAAAGAGACACTGGAATGTTATACCATAGGCAAAATAAGTCAGCCTTTCCTAAGGAAACTGAGTCCTTGGAAAAATCTGTGATTTTGAAGAATAATTTTAAGTAACTCTAAAAAGTCTATTAAAAATTAAACTTTTTTTAAAATGGCTTTTAAGATTTGGCATCTAAAGGCCTGATTGTGATATTTAGGAAGAGGTCTCTTTACTTGTGGCCTAATATTTATTGGGGTTTTTTTGTTGCTATTATTACTATATTTTTTTTTAATATCAAACCTGGCTTTTGCAGGAGAGCTTCTACGAAATCTGTGAATATCTACTCTGAGCTCAAAACTTTGTGAAATAGCAATGGACACCTCTGTAATTGGACTTCTAATATTCTAACCTTGATGTGGACACTGGCAAAGCAGCCTGGGCTTGTTAACAGGGCTGTTCTGGGAGATCAATGACATAACATAAGGGCCTTGATTTCTTGAAGAGAGGGCACCAAATTCTTTTGATGGGCTTACTTCAGAATTGCTCTTCCATATCAGCAGCAAGAGAAAAAGGCTTCTGCTTTCTTCTCACCTTAAAAATTTAAAAGAGGAGTGCAGACACATCTGTTTAACCATCCCTGTCTCAAGTACAAGCTAAGCACAAACCCCAGATCATGGGGCACAGGGTTACCCAACAATTTGTTCCATACAGTAGTCTTGCCTCCTCTTTTTAATGACCCACAAAAAGATGTTGGTATGAACAACATAATAATAAGTTTCAGTGTTTCAGTAACTTTGCAAATGTATTGTCCTTTCTCTCTCTTCACTCAAAAAGTGCACCTTCACACAGCAGTGAAGTCACTGGCAGGGGCAGAGGGTCTATGGAAGGGAAGAGTGGCTGGCTGTGCTTCCTGCAGGACGAGCTGTGCATCACTTGCCTCCCATTGCCTCGTTAGCTTTTGCATTGGCCATCTGTAGCATAAGGAAGCAAATGTCCTTCTGAGGCCCATGGAGAGAGACTTGGCTTTTCTGCTTGGCTCCCCACGGCCAGGAGCCCACTGCTGGGAGATTAGGGATACAGGCAACTTAAAGCAGCAACACCTGTCCTATGGCCAGCAAGACCTCCAAGCACTCAGATTCCCTTTGCTCTCCCTCTGCTCCATCATAAGTGTTCGTTGGCACTCATTCTATGAAGAAGATAAGCCAGACCTGGGTCACCAAAGAAAGAGGGATGGCAACCCTTAATGTGTTTTATTAAATCTAAACACACAGGACTGCTTTGGGTGCCCATGATGTGCATCTACACCAGCTAATTTCCACACACTGAGGTTCAGGTTGTTTATGACCATATGTAACTTTCACACATGCACACACACACACACACACTTTTCATCAATACTACAGGAAAATGGTAATTTCTTCTTTTCCTAAAGTCAATCAAAAATAAATAAAAATAGGTTTACCCCTTCTCCCCTTGCATGGCCTTATGGACTGGTTTGGAAAAATGCGTAGGTCTTTGAAGAGTGGTTTGCTGTTGCTGAAATGAGATGATAGATAATGAGTGTGGCAAGAGTGGCTGAGTTACAGGAAAATAGTCACCTCTTGCCAGAAAGACCAGCGTAGTTTGAACTGCTAGTTCATAGTTGTAAATAAATCTTTGCAATTGAGCCTTTGGAATATCAACATAAATTGTTTCCAAATGCTCCAGACCTGCATGGCTCATGTCATTACAGTTGCCAGACACAAATCTTCCTTTCTAAGGGGAAGGGAAATAAACAGACAGAAAGTTCTCCATGTGCACAGTTCTTCTGGAAAAATAGTCAAGTGGGAGAAATGTGTGTGTACATCTTGGAGGACCTTTTATTTCCTGTGTAGGTGGCAACACACCATTCTGCTGCAGGAGCACATATAGAGCCCTGGTACTATTGACCTAATTGAGGTCAACACCAAGTCCTCCTTTGGCATCTACAGGGGCTTAATTCTGAATCCTATGTCTCCAGATACTGTTACAACAAGAGATCAGAATTTCAATGAATAAAATAAACAACTCCTACATGTTTTACACAGTTTGCCTTGGCTTCTTTCTCTCTCTTGTGCATGTACATCTGCACTTCCCAGTGTTCAATACCCCATAAGAAGGGTTGAAATGAGAGACGCACAGAACATCACTTATTAGGCTTGCAGCCCCTACTCAAAAAAGCAGACAAGGTCTGCTTTTTCAGCAGTCAATAGTGTCATGGGATTGGGGAATGCTGGATGATTTCTTAATGACATGATGAGCCATAATTTTTATGAGGTAATATGATAACTTTAGCAATTACTGCTAGTAAAATGAGACTGAGCCAACAGGGGAAGAAGAGGAAAGAAACCTAGATTTTAAGTCAGTCTACTAATTTTTTGTTAATTTTCCTGCCAATTCTTACCCTTCCTGGAAGACAGAGTGTGGGTAGTGCTAACATTTGGAATAAACTGTAACTTTTCTTCTGGGCATGCAACAGAAAGCTCTTTCCTCTTGAAGATGTATGTGTTATGTCTGACGCTGTATGAGGGAGACCTCATGGCAGAAAAAATCAATTTCTACTTCATAATAATGTTTAGAGCAATCTGAAAAAGCATAAGTATAGAATGATTACTGCAATAAGATCTAAAGACCTTGTACTACAAAGTGGTGTAATAAAAATGAGCCCCTGGCCCACAAAGCTTTACAGTCACCAAGGATCAAACACAAGAGGAAGAAATAGATCAATGGCAAGGAGGTTGAATTGCAATTTGTGTCTATCCAGAACTGTGCAAGTCCTCTGTTTCGGTTGTTTGGTTGGTTTTGGTTTTTTTTTCATAAAACCCAAAACAGTACATAAAGACTGCACTAAGCTAAGCATGAGGGGTTTTTATATAACAGGAATCAATGGACTGGCAACATAAAGGACCATGTGTACAAAGTGACAGGCAAAACCATTGCTCAATATGATTTCGCATTTCTTCATTGCAAGGCAACAATGAAATAATTTGCTTGAAAGTATTGCTTATATCTAGTAAATAGGCCCCATGATTACTTTACCTTTAATTCTCTCTGAAGCAGAAAAAAACTTGTACAATATCCTCAAAATATCACACAATAGATCCTGAGACCCAATCCAAGGCCAGGACTTGAACAGCCTGGAATTTGAGTTGCTTAACCCTGAATTCCAGCTTTCTGAATGAAACCACATGAATGTGAATTCCTAACTTTAAGAGATATTAGATCCAAAATTGGTCCCGGATCCAATAAAGTTTCACATAACCAAAACTAACATGCAGATCTTGGAAACTTTCCTTCCTTGTCTTTTGATTACCCAAATCTCTGGAGCTGTTCTTCATATCCCATGCAGTGCTGTCCCTGCAGTGTCTTCATAGAGCACAGTTCATCCCTAAATCTGTTTGGGACATAGAAATGAGGACTGCTTCTCCCTGTTTATGGTGAGGGGAATAATTTACTGTGACTATCTTAGAGAACATTTAACAAAACTAGATCCCTTCCAGGATAGTGAGGCAACTGCCCAGGTATTTTCTGAAATAGGGGCAGTCACTATTAAATAATTATTAAATAAATTATTACACTATTATATAAATTATTAAATAAATATATTACATAATGCTTGCTTCTGCTCCCCTGAAAAGCACCTAGAAGACAATACAGCACTCAAGAAGGAACCTCCTGTGATCAAGAGACAGAACCATCCACCTCTAAGGGAATAGTCCTTCTTCCAGTCACAATGTACTTTGGCAGCTTTGGATGAAGTACAGAAATGGTATAAACCTGTAAAGGAATCACACTCTGTGGTTTTTGCTTTTCCACATCTTCACTGAAGAGAAATTTTTCACTCTTTGATATCACACATCTACTTTTAATTCAAGGCTAGAAAGAACTTATTCTGCAGAAAAGTGACAAATGCCAGTTTATAAGCGGTTTCTGCTCACACTTTAACTTAGCAATAATGCACATTAAATGTACAACCAAATCCTATAATTCAGAAAAAAATATCTAATAAAGTCCAATAAAAAGTACAGATTTCTGTTGTAAATACAGATAATTTGAAAAAAGCTATCACTCCTCTCAGAATCTGTCATACATTTACATGTTCAAATGAGTATACATTTGTCTGACTCCATTTATTTTGCTGAAATTACTCCATGAAGGAAATTAAGTCCTCTTTAGTTCTTTCATGGGCAAGTCCAAACATGTTATACAGCTTAGAGGTATAAACAGGCACAAAACAGAGAGGCAAATAAATCCACCATCAACTTTTAAATGTTGTGGTAATGACCGCAACTTTACTTCAAGAGGAGACTAACTGGCTGGAAGCAGTTGTTAAGGAAATGTCCCTCTCTACTGTTCCTGTTCTCTTGTCTTTGACTTCCATTGCCAGCTACTGCTGTTGGGGACGGGCTAGAAGGGAGCTTTGGGTAGTCACTGCACTTCTCTCTTCAGCAAGCCTTCTTACTTTCTGTCTTTTTCTTATCAGATCCTATGATCACCTCTAGCCCTTAATGACAAAGAGCACCTAACATACTCCCAGCTCCCCTCTGGGATAAGAAAGTTAATCAGTTCCTAGAGCACCTTTAAGGTCAAAGTAGTTGGACTGCTACTAATTCTGGGTTGTCAGTAGCACAAATGACCAGCTGTCATGATTTTTCCTCTGAGCATATTTTGGGGTTTGGTAGTTTGTCTATCTTTTTTCTTTAGTAGTTATTTGTAGTTCAAAGGACTTTTCAGCAGCTGAGCCATTGCTTACCTACTGTACACATATAAAACCACTCATCCCTCAGTCTGGGCTGGTCAATTCAGCAGTTGGTCAACCATTAAAAAAAAAAAAAGCCAAACAAAAAAAGATTTCTACCCATCCAAACAAAATGAACTTTACCCATTCTGACTGCCCTAAAACCTTAATCACATTCCAGCTACAGAGAATAGAAGATAATAATAAAACCTGAAATTATGGAGGAGAACTCAGGATTTCAGAATGCCCTGTGGGTGGCTCCCACTACCAGGAGGATAGGACAAACTCCAGAATCCAGCAATTTGTGCCAAGAACACTAAGTAAGTAACAGCTTTTTGCTTGAGAGTTGAAGTTGGCAAAAGGACTGCAGATGCTGTAAATGTCACTTGTGCATGAAAGACAGAGGTAGCCACTTAAAGCCATTAGTACTCAAAACATTTAAGGATTTATAGATCAAATGTGGCTTAAAGAGGAGATGAGGCCTGGCAAGTAGTGAAAATCAAGCAGTCCACATGGTATTCACTTTCCAGTTGTGAAATTTCCTTTCTAAAACAGGCAGCTTTGCCCTCTCCAGCTGTAACCTCCAAACAGATTTCAGGTGCAACACATGCTGCAAACCCTCAGGTTAAGAAAGAAGCTGATGACTCCAATGAAACCCAAAATAAATTGGCCCAGGCAATAATAAATATTCATGTAGTTAATCAAAGTCATTTGTGTCATTGTTGCTTCTATGTGCATTTAGAAAATAATAGAGACATAAGACCTGAGGAGCAAACAGAAGTTGTTCCTAATTCAGATAAGCTGAGACATGCTATGCAGTTTCTTCTACTTGCTTTTCCCCTTCCATAATCATTGTTTGACATTTGTCTGAGCCGGGGTATCTAGCTCCCATTTGTGTGCCAGTGCAGTTGAATAATTCATTCAGTTGCATCAGGGAAGAATGAGATACACAATCACCAACCCTACACCTCCTGCTGTTAACAGTGCCCATAGTCCCAGGCGTGAGAAGAGATGGAGAGTTGGTCTCCGCCTGCAGGGGAACAATTGCCAGACACTGGCTTACTGAATACGCAGAGAAGAAAGGCGCAGAAGCACATAACAGTGGTACCTGAGAGTCCGTGCTTGACTAAAGTCTACTAGCAATGCAAACCTTTGTCTTGCCTTACGCAGGAGATGTTGTTTCTAAAGATTAGCTGGCTCATCCTCTTAATGTACTTGGCTGCCTCCACCCCCCACCAGAGACACCTTCTTGCTTTGGAATTATTGGTCAAATCCCCCTCACAAATCCCATGAGAATTCTTCAGACTCAGGGGTTACTCCTCCCTCTTGTCTCTAACACTAGTTCTGGTGAAAGACGGATCAGTGGATGGCTGAAGTACATGGGCTATTGTCATTGCCCTGCACTGAAGAATTTATAGTCCAGTTTCTTCCTATTGTGTTCATTTATTTTGACCAAAATTCAGATTAAAACTGAGGTACAATGTGGTAAACAAGAATTGATAAACCTTTCCGAGGGGATTGGGTCAAATGTAGCTCAGTCTGACATGTATGTGCCTGTTTCTTCCTCCTGACAGGATAGCTGGACTCCAGATATCAACATGACTGAGCGCTTTGACTGCCACTACTGCAAAGAGTCCCTGTTTGGTAAGAAGTACATCCTGAAGGAGGACAGCCCCTACTGTGTGAAATGCTATGAGAACCTTTATTCCAACACCTGCGAGGAATGCAAAAAACCTATTGGCGCTGACTGCAAGGTATGCCAGATTTGTGTCTTGTTACAGAAGTCTCAGTAGAGTAGCCTGGATATAGAGCTGAGACCTGGAAGGATCCAGCTTAATAGCTACATAGGGGTTCCTTTTGGTCGGAGAGCATGTTTTCTGGACCCCTGTACCTGCTTTTTATCACTTCATTTGGCAAATCCTTCTTTACCAGGCATGGTAATAGAAATGCCTTCCTGTAAGGTATAGAATGATCTGATGTAAGAAATTCATCAGGAGTCATTAGGAGAGTCTGTCCTCAGGGCCACCTGTGATCTGGAAGGGTGACAGAAGCAGATTTTGTTTGAGTCAGAGGGAGCAAACCCACTGCTGGCTTTCCAGTGATCATAATTCTGTGGTCATCAAAGAGACAAGACATGCTCAAGAGAAGTTGCCATCTTGGGGACCACGAAATCTAGCTAATGCTCACCCAAGCAATAAATCAGATAGAGTTAGAAAAATTAGCCTTTTAAATACAGAATGATGATAAAGGAGTCTAACTAAAGATTGGAAAGGACAGAGAAGAGACTCTACTTGCTTGACCTGTGCAAGGCTGCACCACATCAAAACACCTGCCTGGTACAAATCAGGTATAATCACCTGCATTTCTTTAAAGTTAATTAAAACTACCAGAGTTCAGACCAGTTTCACCCTGACTGAATGAAGACAGATGAGCCATCCAGTGAAGTGTCTGTTGGACTGCTACAGACAGACTTCATCCAAGAGCTGTCCTCCTTGCACAAAACTGACCTGTTCAAAGCTGGGCAGGAGTTTCACTGACAGACTGACAGAGTGAGATTGCCAGAGTAGATTGACAGAGTAGAACACAGCGAGATTGACAGAGTAGAACTGCAATTTGTATTGCATGACCATAGGATTCTTGACCGATACAAGGAAATCTGACATTTGATTTCCTCCATTGTTTATCCGTACCTCTAGAAGCACCAATTAATTCCTGTTAGTGATACTACTACTCGATCACTAGTTCAGAGATGCAAAAATATATGTTTACTCAGATTGGGAAAAATAAAGATTACGTATCTTCCAAATAGATCTACCTGATTCTATTGGCAAATCAGTGGGAAAGTCCCTTTCAGAAGCCTTAAAAAGGTGAGAATGTTTCACTGTCAAGACAGGGAACTGGCAGTAGTCTGTAAGGGGGTATAAAATTGCCAGCTTTCCTACAGCTCATAAATATTCAGATTAGAGAAGAGATATAGCTGGCCTGTCCTGACCTGAAAAAGCAAAATATTTCTGTCCCGTTCCAGAATGTGCTTTTGTTTTAAGGTCTCTTTCTAATCCCCTGAGAAGATATTTCCATGTGTTGATATTCAAGAATTTAAAAACTTGGACTGGCTTCAACAAATCTCGGTCAGAGTATTCAGGAATTAATCAGGCTGAACTTTTCAACCCAGATTTATGGATTTAGGGAGTGTGGGCGTTATCCGATATACTGCTTTTCTTTAAAGCAAGACACACTCTAATAGCAGATAGGAAAAAAAAAAAAGGCCCCTTAGTCTACAATCTAAGAATATTTTATATACGTAAAGAATCAGAACTATATGTGGAAAACATGACTAAGAGATAGTAAATAAATATTTCCTAAAAAGCTATGAAGCATACCGGAAATTAACATGTTCTTTTTTGTTTCTGTGACTGCTGTTTGTGCCTGTCCATGCTTTGTGCTGTAGCTTTTGAACCTGTTGACCAATTTTAACCAAATTCTGCCAGATGGATAAAAGCTGAAACTTAAATTGCTACAAGTTTTCTAACATAAAACAACAACATATGTTTGGGTAGAAAAAGAGATCCTATGGATGTTCCCACTGAAAAGAAAACTGGAGTAGGTTTTCAATTACAGTAACAGACACTAGAAACACATTTGAGAGAGCCCTTACAAGAGCCTCAGCCCCAAGATAAGTTTCAGACCAAGTGTGTCCACTGTATGACCGAGCATAATTCAGCTGTGAAACACAAAGTCACCAAAAATCAGACTTCTGCTCCTCATTAAACTGTATGTATACAGAGGTATATAAACACATAAAAAATATACACACAGACATATATGTATGTATTTTTCTATGTATCTTTTTAAACATTGCTTTTACTTTTTCACCTCAACAAAGAAGATAAATTGTACTGTGTTTGGGAATGAAACCAGTATATTTACTTCATGTACAATATGGACATTTGTTTATATGTTTTGACATAACCTACAGTTGTAAAATTTGGAAAAAAAAACCTAGTGGAGTGACAGAGTTATCAGAAAAGGTCACATCTGGGCCTCTGCATCCAGCAGGGGTGCCCATGCTTACACCCACATTACAACCTGAAAAGTCTCACGTAGCTCTCACCTCAGATCTTCTTTTGCAAGTCCCTTCTAGGCCACCATTGTTTTTCTATACTCACAAAAGCTGCACTGAGAACCAGGTGCTCTTAATTTCCCTCTTTCCAGCCCTCCCAACTAAAAGCAGCCCTTCTTTAGATGATAGGGTTAAACCAAAGTAAAACAAGTGTTGACAAGAGGACAGACAGCTCTCTGACTCTGAACTACTGTAGTGTATCGGCACTGATACACAGAATCAATTCACCTGAGTTGAACTTAAGCCTGCTCAGACACTGGTAATACTCCAATTCTGACAGCACTGGGATCTGAGAGGATGAAAGTGATGCCAGATTATCCCGTTGTATTTAAGCTATGGCACAGAGAGCCCAAAAGATAACCACACTGAAGAAAAGCTTTCCTTAAATTCAAATTGGGAGAATTTGTTTCACCATCTTTCTAATTTTTATAGTAATTTATGGGTAGCTTGAAAGTAACTGAGTAATAACTGATTTGTTATTTTAAAGGAACATGTTTTTTCCATCAAAAAATCCCAGATTGACAACATGTGTCTGAATGACACCTTTGGATTTAGGCCATTTCATTAACTGTAAACAATTCTAGCTGATGTTTATGAAACTTTAACATATAGAATAAAAACTTCACATACTGAGTGGTAGAAGGCACTGGCAGGTAGTAGAAAAACATGATGCCATTTCTCTCACAGCTATTATACATTCTCCATGTGTTAACATGTTTTAATATAAATTCACTTTTTCTAGGAAAGAAAAAAAAAGTATTTTGTTGCCTATATCCCTGGTGAACATTCACCACACCTACAGTTTCATGCTTCTTTCTGGAAATCCATCTATTATGTTCCCATGTGCTTAACTGCTGGAGCGTGACTTTTGGTTGACTCTGGCTTTTTTGATACTTTTCTTGCAGATCCTGTGGTATAGAAACCATTGCAAAAACAGGAAATACCTACAGTAATCCAGTGTTTAACACAGTCCACAAGTTGGCCTTGGCAGGCAGGAAGGGGTGAACGCTCTCTCTGCAAAATGCGAGAATTAAATTATAAGTGGATTGCGAGATAAAACTACTGTGTCAGCACGCAGGCCAAAAATGAGTCAGAAGGGTCAGACTTAAATAAACTAAACAAAAAATTAAAACCTCTAGTACCGTGGATAAAAAAAAGGGATAAAATAATTATTTTTCTCATTTTTAACGTCTAAACCTTGTCCTGACTTGCAACATTTTTTCAGTGCACTACTGAATCTCAGAATAGTCGTTGTAAAGTAAAAGCAAAGTAAGTAAAAGAGGCAGACACCCTAATATCTTCTCATACTCCTAAGGGTCTGGGTCCAGCACAGTATCACTTGTTTTTACCTTTTATCAACATGTTTTTGACAGGTATGTGCCAGTCTAACATACTTCAGCGTTTTGCTACAGGGTGTGTGTAGCGTACAATCTGCACAGCATTTTGTTGGCGTACACCATTTCCTCTGCTCTTCTGAAAAGAGTACTCTGTCAGGCAAAAAAGCCTAATGTAGTCCTTGTTCGTGAACAACACATGCAGTTCCTCTTCTGGTAATAAACTCTCTGATCTCCTTCTTCCTCTTGGGTCCCTGCTGAAAGCCAGTTCAGGAGACATGGTACTGCATAATGGTTTCAGTTTACTTTGACTTTAAAAGCCAGAGTAGAAGACAACGTATGAGGAGCATTAAGAGTAACCCTGGTAACTCTAGTCTTGGGGGTCTTCTAGGTTTTGGATTTTTTTAAAAACAATTTTCTAGTTTAAAAAAGGTCCCATGCAGTCCCACCCTAGAGGTTAAATAAACCATGTTGGAGCGAAACTGTACAGAACTATGAAAAAGCTGTTAAAACATCATCTTGCCAGTGTTAACAGTTATTTTGTCAAAGTTTTCTTTGTGAGTGACATAAGGAAAATAAGAGAAAATAAAATTACTTTAAAAGCACATAATGGCTTCTCAAAACCATGAGTTTCAAACCTGTTTTGCGTGGCATGACTCAAAAGTTTTGGATACAAATAGGATCTTGCATCAAGTTTTGCTTACAGTCATCTGAGCGCCTACAAAAGACCTCCACTTCACTGACACTCTGACGTCTGTTTGAGAAACATTCATTGTTCATTTGGTTGTGTCAAGGAACCCTGAGCTGAAATTCTCAGCTGAGGCTGATACCGAGATCAGGTTGAGAAAAGCGCCCATTCAAATATGAGTAGTTTCAGGGATTGCTAATTTCGTTAATTTTTTATCTTCAAATGAAACCATATGAGAGAAGGATTATTTTCTATATTCAGAAGAAATGTCACTCAACAAAGTGTTAAAAATTCTCCCTCCAAATGCTGCTACAGGATTTATCACAGCTCTGCAGAGGCGATATTGTCCTCCTCGCTTTCTCTCTTCAGTAGTAGCACATCTGGAACTGGTTCGGTGCTTTCTGCACTTCAGCTGCAAAATGCCTGCACAGGGCAGAGCATGTCCACGAGCACCTGTGTGCATGCATCTCCCATTCCACTTCTCAAATGTCAGCCTATGGTAGTTCTTCAATCTCTGATCTGTGCTTTATCTAACATCTCTTTCATATGTTCATGTGCGCTCTCTTTAACAAGACCAAGTGGCAGTCAGTTTTCATAGAGGTGCAGATGATGGCAGAAGGAGTCTTTCTCTATATAATCCTTTTAGGCAATACAGGAGGTTGCATTAAAATCTACACCTAAAATAGTTAGCATGAGGGACTCATTTCCCTTGAGCTGCATAAAACAGCTGAGAGGTCATGGCTATCAATATTTTAAGGATTTACTCCAGTTCTGAGTCCACAATAGTAATTTTCTGGTTTGGTTCTTCCTGGAAATCCATTCAATAAACAGGAATTAGTTGTATATCCCTTGTACCTTCTGCTGGAACAGATTTATTTGGGTTACAATCAGCTAGCATAAACTAGTATTCACATGCCTAGACTAAACCTGATGCTTTTTCAGCTTAACAGAGGACCAGCCTGACATTCAGACAAGCTTGAAGTCAGTTTTGCACATGCAACTTCTCCAGTGTAGAATCTGCTCCAGATCAATACATCCACAGCTTATGGACAAGCCAAAGGTTCCAGTGATATGGACAACACACTGAAGTAGACCAAACCTCCTTTTCAGTGACTTTATTGCACTGACTTAAGAAGAATCATGATGCATAAAGGGTTTCATCAGTACTTGGACTTCCTTGCTCTCAGATGTGACAGATTCAGAGAGAGAAGGCAATATCAAATTCATCATTCTAATAATCTATTGTAGGCATCTCAAAGCCAGGCATATTAGACAGTCTCTACATTTATATTATATGTTATATATTATATTATATATTATATGTTATTATTATGTTATAATAATCCAAAGTATCTGAAGATTATTCAGTTCAGCCTTTATCTTGGATACTTTGTGTTGTAGTTGTTCTTCATCACCATGCCATGATGAAATATCTGCTACCTTCACCTACCCAGCTACTACCTATACAATTTGCCAGCATAACTGACTGAAGGATCAAATCTTTCATCATTCACACCTATTATTTTTCTTCGTTATTCCTCCTCTAAAAGGCATGCACCTTCTCCAGGGCAAAATTTTATTGATAAAATAAGCAGACATCAGCACATGAATTGTGGAGATTAAGAAATAGCTTGCAGAAAATTGCAAAAAGGGGAGAAAAGCAGCGAGTGGGGGAAAAGAATGGAATACATCATGTTGCAAGAGAAAGAAAACCAGATCTGTTGTGATTCTACTTTCTAGCAGGCAAATTTCACATTTTGGAAGTCACTGTTGGCTGTATATTGTAGTCTTTTCTGTGGAAAATATAAACTGAGACCAGATTTAGGCTAGTCAACTTCATTTAAAGGGAAAAAAATGTAAATAACTTCTGAAGAAAATTGTTTTCAATTTGTTATTAAAAAAGATTAAAATTTTATGGTGAGAAATTTGTGCTGTTTCAGAAGGAGCTAGCTGAAAAGAATAGATGAGCTGAATAAACAAGTGCCTGGAAGCTGTAAAGTGTGAGTCTTAGATATTCTGTCACAGAGTACAGTCTCAGAAATGCAAGACACATTGGTACCAACTGTTATTCACAGTGATTTAAGAAATTCAGGTGAGTAGTGCAGATGTCCGAACAAAAATGCTTAATTGCATGTGGTGAATTTCTGACTTAAATTACTATAACTCAACAAGTTACTACATATCAGCTAAGCTAGATAAAACTATTTCAGTGTTTCCTAATAGCTACTTCTGAGAACAAGGCTCCTGAAGACACAATGTGCTGTTGTTTTAAGTTAACCTAGATCCACGGTATCTTTTGTTTGCTCTGGGCTAAGATTGCTCATTTGGAGTTACCTGTGACTGTACTGACTGACACAGAGTAGCTTAGGCCAGATCAGGTACAAACACTTTGTGATGCCTTACACAGCTAAAAACATCTGATATTCTACAACTCATTCTTTTCCTTCAGTTAACCAGATTAGTTTGATGCCTGCAATAAATACATAGTGGATCTTGAGCTAGAACATGAGAAATTATTTCTGCTCCATTCATGACAGTACTAGCCACTCACACTCCCAACCCAAACTGAAGCCTATATATTTTGGGGTAGACACCTTTACTTTAATGATCCAAGCTCCATTTTGTTAGAAATCCAAAGATACTGTTCAAGCGTTACAAGATTAGGTCACCTTAATTTAAATTTTAAAAAGCACAATCCATTGCTTTAGATCACAATTTTAAGAAGGACTGTTTTGTTGGTTTTTTTTTTTAAATAATAAAAGGACCACTGTGGAGAGTATTTTAAATACTTATGCACTCACATTAATCCCTTGGCCAGTATTCTGGATCACTGGGTGCAGGTACAATGTGATCTCACACCTTTCAGTCCAATCCGCATCTGAAATACAGGTAAAACAAAACATAAGAGTCAGTAAAAATTTGTTGTAGTGAAAAAAACCCAAAGAGGTCAGACCTATTCCACCCTTGGTGTAAATCTGTTGAACTGAAAAAATACCAGAAAGCAGCTGGGAAAAGGATTTCTGTTCAGGAAATATATATGAAATTACCTAGGAATCAGCAATAGTTAAGGCAAATAGGGTAAGTCTGTCATACCTACGAGGTTAACAACTTTTAATCTGACTCAAAAGTGGAGCTTTATTCTCAAAGGAAATACCTAAATGAAATTAGTTGTTCCTCTGCCACATATAAAAAAAGTCACCTTGAACTAAAAAAGGGTCAGTAGTTATTATGAGCTGTTCTTAGTTATCACAGCAAAATAACTTCACCTTCATCAGAACATTTTGTTTTCTTGAACTGTGCAAATTAGTCCCAGCTCCTGGCTGCGGCTCATATTTGGATGTATTTGCATTATCTGACTTTCCAGTTGTGCAAACTGTTCATTTCACTTGCCTTGTGGGTTTGGATTTCTACAGGATCTGTCTTACAAGGACCGCCACTGGCATGAAACCTGCTTCCACTGCTTCCAGTGCAAGAATTCCTTGGTGGACAAACCTTTTGCTGCAAAAGAGGAACATCTACTTTGTACTGACTGCTACTCCAATGAATACTCTTCCAAATGTAATGAGTGCAAGAAGACTATTATGCCAGGTTAGGATGCTCACTTTTTGGACTAAGAAAAAATTAGGCTAAATATTAAGCCCAAACTCAGCAACATTTCTGACAGATGTTTTTCCTTGACTATTTCTGCTAAGTTGTGGTGAGCGAGGTAAAATATAGTTGACTGTGCATTCTAAGCCATTTTCATGACCAGAACATGTAATGTTCATAATGTTCTGCTCATGGCAGAACTGTTATTCACATAAAACAGATAACTCTTGAAAATCAGTATTTATTTTACTTAACATTTTTATTAATGGGATTTATATTTTTTTTACAGCAGTATTCATTAAAAGGCTTTTGATGTCTGGAAAAATAATATTGATCTTTCTATCCAATCCCAACTTTGTCTTGATTGACTTCCACTTCTTGAAAACTGGAAATAGCTTGCAAATTTAACAGCTTACTTAATTCAAAATTTAGTTTTCTATGTGATTACTCTAAATTTAGCTTCTCTCAGAAAAAAAAAAAATGAAAAATTCATCAAAGTGCCTCTGAGGTCATTCTTGAGCACAAAGATATGAAGAAACGGGAAAGAGCTATTTTCTTTTTCAACAATGAAACATGAGGTTATAGTAATAGATTGTTAAAACCTCATCTGCTCATGTCAACACTATAACATTCTGTAATAATCTGAGGGCTTTAAAGTGGAAGGGCTATCAGTGCAGAAATAAAATACTAAAAGGCAATTTGAAGAATCCTTGTACACACTCCATTATGATTACTGGTTACTTTGTCAGCTGGGTCTGACATTGGTTACCTTAGGCAAAAGGAGAAAACCACAACATTGTGCTTCTAAGGTGTAAAAATGATAGCTTGATGATAAAGCAGGACTTATAACTAGAAATAACAACAGTATTTAAAAGTAGTATTATCATGACATGCTTGTTAAATACTAAAGTAACTACAGGCTTTATCTTTCAATCTTTCTGCAAACTAAACTCACATTGACTTCAGTCCAGGCTCCCCCTGCCTTGAGTTTCAGTGACAACATAATCCCTGAGAGAGAACAGCTGAAAATGTGAAAATAAAATTCTAGACTATAAAAAAAAATATTCACATCTCCTTTTTCCAGAATGTCGTTCCTTCAAGGACTGATTTATTTGCTCCTTGGTATGATATAGAAATTTAGCAGCACAGAGAGGGCATAATTTTTAGAAGGCGTCCATTAATAAAATGGAAAAGAAATATTCAAGCATGCAGGCATCAGGCAGAAAGATAATTAACAGTTCACTTACTACTGCTGCAGCTAAATGCTTTAAGAAATCCCACCACCAAATAAATCTTAAAGTATGCCTCTGGGCAGAATTTAATGAGACCATAAAAGGAAAAGAAGAAAAACATGCAGCTAGTAAACAAAGATGAATTAATGCCTGAGAAGGGGAAAAATGGCAAAACTTCACCCTGCTAGTAAAGGAGGAAGGGAGAGTTAGCATTAAAGGCATTAGTGTGGTTCTTCATCATTAGCCAACATGATTGGCTTGTCAGTTTTCCAAGCATTTGACATCATGTTTGTTGTTACAGGTTTTAATAATAATGCAGAACTGTAGGAACAACATTTATTTGTTTATCCTTCTGGTCAGTATCAAATATTCTGACTTGAAGTAGTACATAGGAAATTATACAGTGTGCAAAGAAATTTGTCCATATAATAGGGCATGTCCAATTTCCTGGAAGGGCTCAGAGTCCACTTGTCATGCAGTGGACTGAATCCGCAAAGCCCAGTAGCTGAACCCTAAACCTTGATTCTAGAGAATCATTCATTTCCTAACTACCAAACCACTTTTCTATTTTTCATTAAAGAACTATTTAAGGATTTTTCTCCCTTTTACATCGCAGCTATGTTTTCGATATAATTGAAGACAGAGAGAAAGCTTCTTTCCTATTGAAAGTCTCAAGAGAGAGAAAAGCATTTTGATTAGGTGTTGCTGAGTTGGAAATGATTACAAATTTATAGCAGACCTCAGTGAGGACAGGAAAAAGACCCCAGAGCAGATATGAAAAAGTCCTTTGTCTCAGACAGCGACTATACTTCACTGGGAAAGGGAAGAAAGATGGTCACCAGGAACTGGATGCTCCATTCCTGGCAGTGTTCAAGGCCAGGTTGGATGGGGCTTTAAACAACCTGGTTTAGTGAGAGGTGTCCCTGCCCACGGCAGGCGGTTTGGAACCAGAAGATCTTTAAGGCCCCTTCCAACCCAAACCATTCTATGATTCTATCATTAACAGGTATCTTGCTGACATCTGGAAAAGAAACAAAATAGACTTGAAGTCAATCTTTAACAAGGAATGGCCTTACCTTCACTCAGCACTAACAGCAGCTTTTATTGGTGTCTCTCCAGTTCCCCAGAATCTTCCTTTGCTTTAGAATTCATTATTAGCTTAATAATACCTCACAAAAAGGTGTTTTAAGACAGCATTATTATCAATAAATGTTTCACTTCTTCACAGGAGGAGAAGAACCTCTTGCTCTCCAAAAACTTTAAATGGTACCCAATACTACACCAATCTGGTAGAAACATGAAATAGCCTATAGCTCATAGCTGCACTGCTTATTGACTGACAGCCAGATGCCAGGCAAACAAGAAGTACAAATTGCATCCATCTCATCCAGAAGAAGTTCAGTTGATGCTCTGGTCTCATTACAGGTACTCGGAAGATGGAATACAAAGGCAACAGCTGGCACGAGACCTGCTTTATCTGCTACCGCTGCCAACAGCCTATTGGGACAAAGAGTTTCATCCCTAAGGACCATCAAAACTTTTGCGTACCCTGCTACGAAAAGCAGTTTGCTATGCAGTGTGTCCAGTGCAAGAAGGTAATGCTCTTACTTGACTTACCTGAAACCTAAGGGGTTGAAGTCCATCCAATTCTGTGTCCAAGGAGGTAGAATATCTCATTTTTGTATGTGTTAAAAAGATCCAGAATCAACTGATTTTAAGAGATGTTTTCAGTTCCCATCCTGCATCAGACACAGCCTTTGCTACAAAGAGAATTCTCTTAGGCTTAAACATCCCTTTATATTGAAAGCATCCAGAGAACATACTAGAAAACAAACAAACAAACAAACAAAACAGCAACAAACAAAACAATAAAAACAAAATAAAAATTAACCTCATTCTGATGTAACATTTCAGTTGGAAAGATAAAGATGGAAGGAAGATGAGACAACAGAGATCATTACTTTTAATATGACGTTCAAGACAGAGAGATAAGCTTTGCACAGAGTAAGTGCTGCTCCTGAAATGAACACGAGTGTGGCTTTCTAGGCTAAGGACATTTTATTCGCAAATTTCTTAAATTCGAATACACAGACACAAAATATTTTAGAATTCCTTCCTAAAGAGATTTGTCTCATCATTTTGGAACTAACAAATCCCAGTTTCCTATGGATATATGCATAGGCAAAGACCAGGATGCCATTGACCTTCTTGGCCACCTGGGCACACTGTTGGCTCATGTTGAGCTTCCTGTTGATTAGAATCCCCAGATTCCTTTCTTCCTGGCTGCTCTCCAGCCACTCTGTCCCCTGTAGGGCTGCAGGGCCAAAGTGCAGGACCCGGCACTTGGTCTTATTAAACATCATATCATTGGATTCAGCCCATCTATCCAGCCTGTCCAGGTCCCTCTGCAAAGCCCTCCTACCCTCCAGCAGACTGACGCTTCCCCCCCCAACTTGGTGTCATCTGCGAGTTTGCTAATGGTAGACTCAGACGTCAGTCTGAGACGTCCAGATCATCAGTAAAAATATTAAATAGAACTGGGCCCAGCACTGATCCCTGGGGGACACCACTGGTGACCGGCCGCCAGCTGGATGCAGCCCCGTTCACCAGCACTCTCTGGGCCCGGCCCTCCAGCTAGTTCTTAACCCAGCACAGAGTGCCCCTGTCCAAGCCGTGGGTTGCCAGCTTTTCCAGGAGTATATTATGGGAGATGGTGTCAAAGGCTTTGCTGAAGTCCAGGTAGACACATCCACAGCCTTCCCCTTATCCACCAGGTGGGTCACCTGATCATAAAAGGAGATTAGAGTGGTCAGGCAGGACCTGCTACTACTAAACCCATGATGGCTGGGTCTGATCCCCTGTCCGTCTTGTAGGTACCGAGTGATCCCACATAACCTTGCCAGGCACTGAGGTCAGGCTGAAAGGCCTGGAGTTTCCCAGGTCTTTCTTTTGGCCATTCTTGTGGATGGGCGTCACATTAGCCAGCTTCCAATCATCTGGGACCTCCCCAGTGAGCCAGGACTGTTGGTAAATGATGGAGAGCAGCTTGGCGAGCCCTTCTCCCAGTTCCTTCATCACCTTAGGATGGATCCCATCTGGTCCCATAGAGTTGAGGATCCAAGTGGCTCAGTAAGTCACTAACTTCTTCCTTCTGGATAACAGGGGAGCTATTCCACTCCCTGTTGCTGTCTACCAGCCCAAGAAGCCAGTGTTCCTGTGGACAACCTGTATTCTTGTTGAAAACTGAGGCAAAGAAGGTGTTAAGTACCTCAGCCTTATCGTCATCTTTGGTAACTATGTTCCCCTCTGTGTCCAGCAGAGAATGGAGGTTTTCCTTGGGCCTCCTTTTGCTATTGAAGTATTTATAAAAACACTTTTCTTTGTCCTTAACAGAAGTGGCCAGATTAAGTTCAAACTGTGCTTTCGCCTCTCTAATTTTCTTTCTACATGACCTAACTACATTCCTAAACACTTCATGGACTGCCTGCCCTTTTTTCCAAAGTCAATAGACTCTCTTTCTTTTCCCTAATTTCCCACAAAATCTCCCTGTTCAGCCAGGACAGTTGTCTTCCCCACTGGCTCATCTTTCAGCATAGCAGAGGACCTTAGGGACAGCCTGCTCCTGAGCCTTCAAGATTTCTTTCTTGAAGTATGTCCATCCTTCCGGGACCCCTTTGTTTTTAGGGGCTGTTTCCCAGGGTACTCTCCGATCCAGCCTCCTGAATAGGCTAAAGTCTGCCCTCCGGAAGTCCAGGGTATAGGTTTTGTTGATGGTCTTCTTTATTTCACCAAGTACTGAAAACTCTGTCATTTCATGGTCACTGTGCCCCAGACAGCCTTCAATGGCCACAACTCCCACTAACCCTTCTCTGTTTGTAAATAGCAGGTCTAATGGGGCCCCAGCCCTGGTAGGTTCACTTATCAGCTGCAACAGAAAATTATCCTCCATGCACCCTTGAAATCTCTTAGACTGCCTCTTTTCTGCTGTGTTGAGTTCCCAGCAGATATCCAGCAGGTTAAAGCCACCTACAAGAACAAGGGCTGGTGATTTTGAAACCTCTGCCAGCTGCTCGTAGAATAATTCATCACCCTCATCATCCTGGTTGGGTGGTCTATAACAGACTCCCACCAGGATATCAGCCTTGCTGGCCTTCCCCTGATTCTGACCCATAAGCACTCAACCTTATTGTCACCAACCTCAAGTTCTCCAGAGTCAAAAGACTCTCTAACATACAGAGTCACCCCGCCACCTCTCCTTCCTCACCTATCTCTTCTGAAGAGCATGTATTCATCAATGGCAGCACTCCAGTCATAAGAGTCATCCCACCACATTTCCGTGATGGTGACTATGTCATAACTTTCCTACCGCACTGTGGCTTCCAGCTCCTCTTGCTTTTTTCCCAAACTACGTGCATTAGTGTACATGCACTTCAGCTGGGCTGCTGCTATCACTCCTAACCCTGGCTCTCCACCCTTAAGCTCTTCTCTGGAGAGCCTGGTTTCAACCCCTTCCCCTTCAAACCTGATTTAAAGCCCTCTTGATCAGCCCTGACAACTTACATGCTAGGGTTCTTTTGCCATTCCTAGATAGATGAAGCTGATTTGACTCTAGCAGGCTTGCTACCATAGAATTTGTCCCATGATCAAAAAACCCCAAAATTCTGCTAGTGACACCAGTCCTTTTGTCACCTATTGATAAAATGGGTTTTCCTACTCCTCATTCATCCCTGCTACATCAGGAATTGAGGTGAACACCACCTGTGCTCCTGTCCCATCAACTAACCAATCCAAAGCCTTAAAGTCCTTTTTAATTGCCCTGCTACCTCTTATCTCATTACTGCCAACCTGTTCTACCCACAGTGGGTAATAATCAGAGGGCCAAATTAGCTCAGGGTGTCTCCTGCTAATATCCCTCAGCCCAGCCCCAGGAAGGCAGCAGACTTCCCTGTGGGATGGGTCTGGTCAGCAAACAGGGCCCTTAGTTCCCCTTGGAAGGGAGTCACAGACTACAACTACCCTTCTTTTTTTCTCAATAGCTGTGGCTGTGATTGTCCAATAGACAGATTGCAAACACGAGACCCTCCAGACAGATCTTTTTCTTGAGTGTCATCTGCCTGACTCTCTGGGTCCAGGGCCTCATACCTGTTCTTTAAGGACACCCGGGGAGGTGATGGGGGTCAGGAGGGGATTCTTTTACCTCTTCTATCAGTGACCTGTTTCCATTCCCCCCCATCTACTTGGTCTGTTCCATCTGCCTGATGGTGAGAGGGACAGGGCTTCTCTGACTCCTGCTGAGCTTCTTTTGGGGTTGAAAGGGTGTGACTCCACAAGTCTATTTCTCTTTCACTTTCCCTAGTACTCCTTAACCTTTCTACTTCTTCCTTAAGCTCTGCCACTGAAGCAGAGCTAATCACTCACCTGATTGCCCCGCATGCAGGTGTCTTTCGCACTGTCCTCTGGTATTAATGCCAGGCTCAGACACTCCCTACAGGCAGTGACCTGGACAGTTGCATCCTTCTTGGCGGGTTCTCTCTGGTTTAGAACACTCCTACTGGCAGCAGCAGCTGTGGCTTTTGATTGTTTGCAAACTATTGCTGGATCTAGTTGAGTAGGAGAGGGAAGGAAAAAAAAAACCAACAATCACCGAACAAAAAAACGCACACCTACCATAAAACCTACCAGCAAGAGCCGAGAGAGTGGCTGTGCCCTTCCCGCTCAACCTGCCTAGGCAAACTGCAGCGAAAACTGTCGTGCCACGCCCCTACTTGCTTGCTCCTGTCCGCCTCGCTCCCTAGAGATTCTTTAAGTCAGCTGTAAATGGGCCTGGCAACGCCCCTTGCTCCTCTGGTTGGCTCCCAAGAGTAGTCAAGCCCGGGTCTTTGCCCAAGTAACAAGGAAGTTGAAACACACAAGGTAGTCATGTCACCGTGAAGAAAGAGAAGGTAAAGGACAGTGATCAGACAGATTCTAGCGTATGCGTATGAAAAGCAACATAGAAAGAATAGCTTGAAAAACAAGGAGGACAACTGAGAGGCAGATTTTATAACATATGCAGAATAAAGTACTTTTACTATGGGTCTTGTTTGTATAAATTAGGAAATTATAATAAATGACTTGCATAATTTTCCTCCCACCCACAAAAACCTCATCACCCTTCCTCTCTACCAAATCAAAACACAAACCTGCCACCCTTAAGAAAACACTTTCTGTCTTATTTTTCCTAAAACAGGCTATCACTACAGGAGGTGTTACTTACCGGGAGCAGCCGTGGCATAAGGAGTGCTTCGTTTGTACTGAATGCAAGAAGCAGTTGTCCGGACAACGCTTTACCTCCAGGGATGAGTTTGCATACTGCTTGAGCTGCTTCTGCAACCTCTATGCCAAAAAGTGTGCTGGATGCACAAACCCAATCAGCGGTAGGTCTCTCATAGCTGGTGCTTTTGCATTTTTGTGGGGGTTGTGTGCTGGGTTTTTTTGGCTTGGTTTGGATTTTTTTGTGTGTGTGTTTTTTTGTTTGTTTTTTCCCAGTGAACTGCTTCTGATATTAAAAATGGTTCAATAATTTATTCTGAATAACTTGAAAGACTGAAGACACTATATAATTCAAGATCTATGAAATTAAATACTTATGATGCCTTTTCAGTGCCTAACAAAAATAAATGGAAGAGGTCCTTAAACTGAAGTTTCCTCCTTTTCCTCTGATTTTCATGGAACATAGTGGATGCCCATTAACAGACCTATGGGATATACATGTTCTGTACATCATCCCACTCGTGCTCATTAGGGGGATCACTGACCTCAGCAACAACAGTCCCTTCACCAGCAGGAAGTATCTAACTGGCTTATCCCTCAGGTTGTATCAGAGCACATTTCTTCCCTGCCTTCTCAGGACATCAGCTGAGAAGTCACAAGGCTTTTAGATACCACTTTGCTGTGCACAAGTACTTAGACGAGCAACTGCTTAGAACTTCACTATTAAATAGCATAAAACTATAACCTCCTCTATGAAGTAATTAGCCTTTAACAGTATGATCTATACAGTCCAAAACTGCAAATCTGAGTTACACCTGGAGCATTGATTACATAGTTCCTAGAAAAGCAAGTGTATAACCCCACAGGTACTGTTTTATGTTCATGTGAGAGGCATTTCTCTCTTGAATATTGCAGTCCTTTCTATCATACAGATAGATATGGTTTGTTTCAAAATGTTGTTACTAAAGGCAAAACTAAACAAAAACCTCTCTCACTGGATAAGAGGTATGCCAACTAATCTTTTCATTGACTTCCAATGCATCATATTCATTCTAATGCATCATATTAAAATTTTTTGACATTTCTGAGGTTAAGCAAAAGACAATTACCACCAAGACATAATTGACTCTCTTTTTTCTTATGCAACTTCAATATCCCTCGTGATAATCTCCATAGCCCCAAACTTTGGAATCCTTCCTGTTCTTTATTAACCTGCTTCTTTTCTTGAAGCACTCTTCCTTTGTAGCTATGAATCAAGCCCTGATACAACCTGACAGACTTTTTTAATGATCTAAATGCACTTTTACAAAACAAAAAAATAACTTACTCAGATGCCATCAAATGTTCTGTAAAAAACTATGAGAATTGTGTTCAAGGGCAAGTGTTTTCCTTTTCTTCAGCTTTCTTCCAGTGCTATCCCTCAGAAGTTCATTTCTAGCATTATAACAGCCTCGCTCCCTAACTTAGCTGAAAGCAACAAAAGTATTTGGGGATGAAAATAAAGACGGCAAAACTAGCATAGTAACAAATGGATTTGTCACAATGACATTTTTTCACTACTCTCCATGCCAGTGAGGGGAGTCTGCATCTGTGCTTTGCTTCTAACAGAAGGCTTTTGGTTTTCAAACAGGACTCGGAGGAACCAAGTACATCTCCTTTGAAGAACGGCAGTGGCATAACGATTGCTTTAACTGTAAGAAGTGCTCTCTCTCACTGGTGGGTCGCGGCTTCCTCACAGAAAGGGATGACATCCTTTGCCCTGAATGTGGGAAGGATATTTAAAGCTCAAACTAAGAGGTGAGGAAGAAGGGAGGAAAGCCGTGCTTCCAGTATGTAGTCTGAAACACACGGATGTTCAGAACTAGCTTTGCCATTCTGTGTCTCGCTGTACTATTAACATTACTTAGCCTTTTTTATTATACTCTCCAAGTCTGGAGGGAAAACAACTTGAATATCTCCAGTAACAGTGTTGGTGTTTAAGATTTCTACAGCTAACAAAAACTGATTCAAAACCCAAGATGTAGAACCATTTGGCTGTTTTTGACACACATATTATTTTTCATGTTTGATTTTTTTTTCCTATCACTAAATATTCCAGTTACAAGGAAGTGATACAGTTCAAGGATTACAATGGCCACACACAATACATTCATAGGTGGATATTTAGGGTGAAACCTTCAGCCCACTGAAATCAACAGCAAATGCCATTCAATTCCAGTAAAGTGATGGTCTCACCCCAGTGTTCTTGAGCTATGTGACTAGTGTGTGCTGTCAAATCTATATAAAGACTGCAAAGGTAGAGTGTGCTTCAATGTACAGGGATTTGTGCCATGCCATAAAAAGGTAATGATAAAACAGTTGAAGTGGGAGTGTGTCATAATAGGTTCAGTTTATTGCACGACTAGCTGATCATTGTGTGAAGTACAAGTTCTGATTGACAGTGTCAGTATTCCATTAGTTGACATTACAGTACACATTGTATTTTTCAAAATAAAATAATTTAAAACAGAACTGTGATTGTGGTTTCATTGTATTTACATATTATTTACAAGTAAAATGTTCTCACAGTCTGAAGAAACACAACACATACAATCCTTTTTGCACCCAGTCATTGGGTGCGTGAAATTTAGACAATCCTCAGAAGGGCCCTGCTGATACAACATAGTCCTCTACTAACTGAAGTTGGTGGGAAAATTATCAGCAAAACTGTGTGTGTGAAAATACTGAACTGAGTGCAGCTGATAAAAATGTGTTCCTAGGCTCTAAACTCCAAACTATTTTTCTTCTCATCAAGCAAGGTCAAGACAACTCAAAAGACATTTATCTTTGCAAAAGTCAGCAGTTTAACTTCTATACTAGGGCATGCTTTAATTGTGTTCTGCATGGGGATACATAACAGCCTTTGTTGTAGCATTTCTGCTACATGTTTGCCACCGAGGCAACTGTCAGCAACAGGGTGCTGGCAGGACAATAAAATCAAAAGGAAACAATCCAAAGGAAGATAACTTTTGTCCCAAAGCAAAATGCATGAAAGATGGCCATGTTATGCAGTGTACAATCACAGTACACCTTCCAGATGGAATCCATCTGTGTCCAGCAAAAGGAGGAAAGAAATACGTCACACCTCCAACAGGAATCTTCAGATGTGGAAAGAAGATTTAGGAATATACTATTCTGTGTGTAACTTGGTAGGAAAAGTTTGCTCCTAGTTTCTGCCACCACTTTTGAATTTGTCTCTTTTTGTACCAAGTACAAAGTGCTCACAGGTCATTTCAATAAGCTGAATATATGCATCAGATCAGATTTAGTTTATTGCACACAATTTAAGGAACTTCACTGGCTGACATTTTTGAAGTGCCCACTGTGCTAACCAGAACTCAACTGAATTCTATCCTTTGGTGATTTCATTTTATGACGAAAGCTGTAGTAAATAGCCACAAAACTCCCTTTTATATTCACACCTCCCAAAGGAGGGCAAACACCTCACTTAGTCTCCTCTGGGATCTGGCAATCCCCCAGCACAGTGCAGCTGTGCCCTAGTGCTTTGCTGAGAAAAGGATTACTATTAGCTAAAGGGGTAATGCCGCTGTACTCAGTACTGGGGAGGCTGCACCTCAAATACTGTGTTCAGTTTTGGGCCCTCACTGCAAGAAAGACATTTTGGTGCTAGAGAGTATCCAGAGAGGGGCAACGGAGCTGGTGAAGGGGCTGGAGGTGAGCATTGCTTAGCCTGAAGAAAAGAAGGCTGAGGTGAGGTCTTATTGCTCTCTACAACTACCTAAAAGGAGACTGAAGCAAGATGGGCATAAGCCTCTTTTCTCGGGCAGCTGGTGATAGGACAAGGGGAAACAACCTCAAGTTGTGACAAGGGAGGCTCAGGTTGGATATTAGGAAAATTTTCTTCACTGGAAGTCATCAAGCACTGGAACAAGTTTCCCAGGGAAGTGGTGGAATCATCCACCACCCCTGGAAGTGTCCAAAACACAAGCAGACGAGGCACTTCATGATAGAGTTTAGTGGGTGTGGTGCTATCCAGGGAAGGGCTGGACTTGATAACAGAGGTATTTTCTAACCTTCATGATTCTATGAAGACAGTAAGAGCAGCATGGCTTGCACCTTGTCTCCCAAGTACTACAACAGAGGGCAAAATGGTCCTAGCTTAGGGGAAGGGCAGGTGAAAAATGGCAAGACTGAAAAGCATACCAGCCTAAAACCAAGACTGTTACCATGCAATAGCAGCATCATGCTATCATCCCAGTACAGCTCTGAATGTCCCTCCTTAACACATACCAACACACACGTGCTCCTAGAAACTGGAACTACATGAAATACATCCTACACTCTGGATCACTGACAATAAGCCAAGCACAAAACAGAATTCCTATCAGACTGTTACACTAGTGCAAGAACCAGCACTTCACATGAATACTACCTGCTGCTAAACCTGCAAAGTGGCTACTAAAATGAGCAAGCTTAATTACATCATAATTACATCATATAAACAAGTCAGCACTGCTTTGTTTGCTTTTAATTTAATTTATTTAAATAGGATAAGGCTACTTAAAAGACAAGTCTTTACATACAAAATGTACATTACGTTAAAGTTTGCTGTACTGAAGTACAAAAACTGCACAAGTGTTTAGTAAAAGGGAAACAGCACACTATTTCAAAACACACATTCTTACCATTTTACAGCATTCGAGAAGTGCATTTTATATCATAACAGTGAATGGAGTACTTCTGTAAAGTAATGAACTAAACTACAGGGGTTGGTTTCAATATAAACCAGTGTTAAAAATGTAAACAAGCTTTCCGATCACTACTGACAGCTTCTTTTAGTGGGTTATCTAAGAGGATTCAGAAGTCGATTTTTTTTGTTGTTGTACTAAGTCTGGGAGCATTGTTATTATTATTTACCATCCATATCTAAAACTGATCTAAATTGGCTTAATCCTGAGCCACTGAGTTTTAATAAAAATTTTCTATCAACTTAATTGGATTTCTGCCCTGTAAGGCACTACCAATAATTCAGATGAAACATCAAGTCTCACAGAAAACCAAAATCCATCTTAAATTATCAAAGGAAGGGAAAACAGCTTTGTGTATGTTTTCCAGAGTGCAATTACATGTGTTAATGCTCTCAAGGTACTTCTCTGTCTTCCTCTCCATGCCCCTCTCCAACTTCATAAGCTGAGAAAGCACTGGTTTCCATTCCACTGTTTTTTCCCATATTTTATACGCATGATTGTAACCAGGATAGCAACCAAATTTGCTACATTGGCAGTTTTACACTTATGCATGTATAAAATACACGTGTGTACTTAAGAGAACATGGTACTAATCCATTCACTATTTCCCCTCAAAGTTTCATATCAAACAGTCTAATAACATATTTCCATCTCTGCATTTCTTATTTCACATATCAAGAGAAACTTCAATTTGAAGTAATGCTGTTAAAATAGTTCATCTCTTATTACCAGACTAACTTGCACTGCAAATTTTACACTCCTGTGCTGTGCAACAAAAAGGAAAAAAATGTCTTGTAGGCCATCTTATCAGCAGAATGGTCAGTGTTCTCATGCAAATTAATTACCTTTTTAAAGCCAAGAAGGTTCTTGGGATCACTCTAAATCTCAACAGTTGTTTTAACTATTTAACCAGACATGGAACAAAACTGAACCTTAGTGAAACAACGTGTGAATCATAGTGATGTGGAAGAGATGAACTATAATAACCTTGAAAACTAAAAGTGGGGGGTTTAGTACAGTGTAATATCACCACCTGTTAAACAAGTAATTAACTACTTGGTGTACAAGAGTAGACACTCTTAAGGTTACTGGTGATAGTGACTCCAGATTTACAACATGGAACTGTTAAACTTGTTAAAGCTTCACAGCAATCTGAATCTCTGTAAGGTTAAAAAACAATTTTATTTAAACTGCTTAAATATACCTATCTATTTGAAAATATGGAAGTAATATTTATGTTTCAAGCACCATTAGCTACTTCATGGCCATGTAACATGCTGGATTTTCTTCTTTGCTTCCGTAGGCTTTAGATCACTCTGAAATACAAAGACATATATAAGTATTCTTAGACATACTGTGCAAATAGAAGTCAGTCATTCATCTGACCTATTCAAATCTGGTACTATTGCTGTACTCAGCTATAGGCTACCACAATAGCTTTCTATTGCCATCTCGTGGAGAAAGTTAAATATCACAGAACGTCTCTACAGAAGATAAAAAAAGAGCCAATGAATTTAACTACCTACAAATCATATATGTATTTTGGTTTTTTACTAACCTAAAATCAAATATGCAAAAATGTCTTTATGCAGGTTAGGAACAGGTACATGTTGGAGTTTCAAAACACACTTCTAAAGTTATTTCAAATCGTGTTCTTAAAATACTTGTTGAAATGGGATTGCATAAGGAAAAAAACCCAAACATACAACTAGGAAACCAATTTACTTTTTCAAATAGTAAAAGCATTAGAAAAAGAGAAAGAAAATTTTGTCTTCCCTTGTAATGATCTGGATAAAAAAAGATAAATAATCACCAAAGCCTAAGATGAACTCATCTTTCAAGCACCCCCACCCCAAGGAACCTGTAAAAATCAAGAAAATCTGAAGCAAAACAATGGGAGATGAAATGGTGAAATAATTACCTTTCATCATCTAAAATAATAACAAAACAAATCTGAAAAATTGAGCTTTAATAGCTCACACAAGCAGAATAAAGATAGGTATATGAGTTTTCAAGAACATTCTGCAACTCACTGCAACTCTTGTTTTTAAGAGTTTCACTGTTAGTTTATTTACAGCAATGCTCTGGACTGTGACCACTGAAAGGTTTAAGAGAATCAGACCTATAGATGGGAGGGATAATTCTGTGCTATTCAGCATGAGAAATTCAGATTTTCTTGAAAGACAAAGAACAGTCACTTGCTTGAAGAGAAAATTGTCACTAGTGTCATTGTACTAAAAATAGATCAGGCTTTACACTCTACAGCCATCTGCCAAGTACACTGATTCTTCCTGACTGCATCACTTACTATTCAATACCACATTCTTTAATTTCAGACAGTAAAGTACCATCCATAGAACACACTAGCCTAACTTCACACGTCTGACCCACATTAACCAAGGCATGACTGAACTTGCAGGTATTAACTGGAACAACCTAAACTGTGGCTAACGTAGAAAGGCAAATGTCAGAGGTCATAGCTTGAGTGTCAGTTATATAGTGGCACTTAAAAGTGCCATCGCTGTGTCTACAAAACATTTAAATGAAATATAAAGAAGCTGTGAGGTGTATACTAAACAAGTTTCAAAAGCTCTGTAGGTTCAGATCTGACCAATACTTGGAAGAGTTCTAAATACTAAAAGAAGTTAGTCATACAGGTAGCAGGAAACACACCTCTTGAGTGTAAATTTCATTCAGAGCCTCAGCCGTGATTCTTGTAAAAGCTGTTAAAGCTGTCTTTTACAATAGCCACTTTTAGGTGCTCATGTTTAACATGAGTCTGATGGAACCTAGCAATCCATGCAGCAAGGATATTACCTGCATTCTTTAATTAAAGGATTTAAAAGAAGATATTAACAGAAAGCATTTAATGATGGAATATTGAGAAAACAGAAGTTCAGCCTCTTGTCTTGGGAAAATTCTAATCAATATAACTGCACACTGCATATCTAAAGCTCCCCCTGCAGTTCAACTAAGAATACACATTTCTATTTCTTCCTTTGAAGCCCAGACTTATTTCAGATATTCTTGTACTCCAGTGGAAATGTGAAAACTCCCTCACTTGTATCATGAAGGAATACCACACAAATATAAAATTCATCCCTACCTCATGGCATGTTTTGAAGAGGTGACCCATTGCTCCTGCTCACTGACAAGCCCTCTAAGACTAATCACACCGCTGTCAAAATGAAACACTGCTCCATCTCCCCACCTGGCAGCTGCATTCAGGACCATTACCTACACCTTATAAGATAGGCCCTGCTGAATTCATAGATCCTGCCTCAGCTCTTCACTCATCCCTTCAGCTCATCGGCTTTGTTCTGCCCCACTCTGTAGGGTAGTTCTCTTGTATACACAAAATTTGTCTACAGCCAAATCTAACTTGCAGAAAGAAGGTACTTATTTACCTTTATGGTTAACATCTCACTCATCAGACTTCTACAAGAGAACAACACCCTTCTGTTCAGGATCTCAGCATGTCTTCCTCATTGCCCAAGTACTAAATTAAAATCCCGTCTCAAAACGAGCCCTCAACCTTTGGTGTCTCACCTCAACTGAGAGTTTGTTGTTTTGGCTTCTCATTCAGACCCACAGTCTAAGCACTCTCCAGATTAACACCTCCAGTTCCCTCCTCTAGCATGCTAATTCCTACGCAAGACTTTAAGCAGATGGCATTCTTCCTCTAAGGATCTATTCTATGGCTCTCAGCATCTCACTTCTGTTCCTGTAATATCTCTACTGTGACAAATAAAAGCTTGTCCTACTCAACCTTTCAAGTGTGATTGCTACAAATCATCTCATTTTTTCCTACTACAGAAAACAGATCACTTGTCTTCCCTCCACGGTTGTTCATGTTGTTCTACAATACCTGTTCTTTCTCTCAGACCTACCAGTAGAATTATTTAGTTGGTGTTTTATTTGACTGCTACCAGTACCACCTTAAGTTTTACCTACTTACTTATTTTAAAATTACGTGCATGTTTTCTACAGAGTTGCATCTCTCACACAGAAGTTTCCCATGGACAAGTGCAAAGTTCCCAAACCAGCTACACCTTCATCTATTTCTAAATACTCTACTATTCCTCCAAAATAAAATAATCCTGAAAGCTCTTCAGGTCCTGTAAGTTTCAACTAAAAAAAGCTGCAAAACAAGATACTGCACAAACGTACCGGCAAATCAGATTCCTCTTTTGGAACAGACCTCTTTAACTTCACAACAGTAGTTCCTGCTATTGGAGACAAAGGGTAAACCTTCAGACTATTCAACACACCGCTGTTAGTCTTTGAAATATTGTTCTGCTGAGCCTCACTATTTCTCACTCCCAGCTTAGTGTCCTCTGACAAACTGGAGGCTGAAATGTATGTTGAGGCATTTGAAGAAAGTGATAATCTTCGAACAGTGTTGGTGGTGCTTCCAGCTGGAGGAGGTTTCAGGCGATCAGCAGCTCCATTCTCTGTCTTCTTCACCTTTATGCTTGTACTTGTTGAATTGCCATCAAATACAATTAATGGCCGTTTCCTTAACCCTTCCACTGTTGTAACACTGAAAATACAAATCATAAAATTCTCAGAAACACAAGCTATACGATCAAAAAATAGCATATCCAAGACATGACTTGGATATGAAAATTATTTTAATCTTGTCTAAAGTAAGTATATATCCCAAAACACTAACATTAAACTCTGATCTGCTCCAAACTTAAATAAAAATACTTATATAAACTTACATATACTTAAATAAAAATAAAAAGCAACAAAAATTGCTTCCAAAATACCAAGGGGCAGGGGTTTGTGTGAGCAACAGTGTTCCTCAGCAAAGACAGTTGTGTGAGGAACTGTGTAGGCAAACAATTACAGTTGTACAACCAAAGACTCTATGCTTATACCACTGCAGCTCTTCCAGAGTAACTACAGAGATACGTGTTAAGTATTTCAAAAGATGAATATTTGAGAAAACATGTGCCGCCTTACCTACAAGAACAGCATCTAATATTCTGATAATTCCAAATTTCCCTGTTTCCACTCTTATTCAAAATCATACTGTTAAGATAGTCCAAAATATTGTCACACAAGGAATAAAAACATTAAGCAAAAAAAAGCACACCTCTTTTTAAAATAAGCTGTCTTTGAACAGGAACCCTAAGTGGATTTAATGACTTTTTTTTAATAGTTTCTGCCTTTAAGCCTATGTGTAGTCAGAGCTGGCCAATTCAGTGACACATGACAAGGAATATTACCAGGCTGATATCAGAACAGTATTATCAGAAAACATTTTGATTGTGAGAAAATAAAGTACAAAGTAAACATAACTCACCCTACATGAATTCAAAGATTTAAAAAAGCATTGCTCAAGAATGACAAAGAGAAATTGTTTGGAAAGTGCAGATTTAACAAATAAAAAACCCAAACCAGCACTAAGGTATATAATATTCCTGATCAGAAACTTTGGCTTTCAGTATACACTGACTGTTCAGTCACCTCATACTAAACAGATGAATAAAAGTTGAATTACAGAGTTTCAACGATTGAATATATTTGAATTTATTTGCAACTCTATGAATTTGACAATATTGATTTTAGATATCTCAACAGACTTCAAAATAAGCCACAAGCAGAGACTTAATCAGTTTGGACTTGGAACAACAATAGAATAGTAGCTGCTGATAAATCTCACATATTAAGAAATTGCACATCACTTGCACAATTTTCTGTCAGATCAGGGATTTCTTTAAAAAAATGCGAGTGGTCACAGTTTCGGAGTTCATAAAGCAAGACAAAGTTCAGCTCTTAGACCTTTTTCCCTGTCACCTTCCTTAACATAATAACATAATAAGTCTGCTTTTCCTATGGAGTCAGGGTTTTTTATATATTCAGACTGGTGAACAGTGGCAAGCTAGGAGCTAACTTCAATTCCTGGACTGTTATCTATTCTAAATTCAATTTTAGAACTGTAGCACTTGTACAAATGACATAATACAGGTAACATTCCCATAGAAAAATCTTGGGAACACTCCAAAAGAAGTTTGGATGCTGTACTGTCAAGGACTGTCACATCCAATTTTTAGATACATGTCTCACAGCACAACACAGAACATTGGGAGTGATGTTTGCTTCGTTTATATAAAGTACAGGCAGCTTAAATACTTCACAGTAGGACTCCTGTAGGCCAGCACTCTTCTGAGGGAGGACACCGATGCTCAGCAACTGCTGAAATCAGCCATTTTGGGGCTGTGTCCCCTCCTGCAGATCATCTTCTGTGCAACCTAGATTTCAATGCATATCTACATCTAATCCTGCTGCTTACTTTGAAGTGCATGGTAAAGAACAGCTACAGTGCTCCTAGAGACTGAGCGTTTGCAGGTGAGAGTCTTCAGACTTGATGACATTTCAGAAACTACTTATACACCGTGAGATTCTTATCATTCTCTTTCCTTCAGTAGGCAAGCTGATCTTACAGATCTACAAAATTAACTATCCCTGGACACAAATACTTTCTGAAATGCTTGAAATTGGATAGACTATGCTTGTTTTTATTTGGTATGATTGTCTGCAAACTCAAATATTCAGTAATAAGATATATAAACCATCATCTCTAACCTCAGATATTTGACTGTGTTACTGAAGTATAACATATTGCTTCAAATCAGTTGCCATATAGCAAGTCTTCTAGGACATGACATTAATCACCAGCAGTAAGACTAAACACAATATTCAACACTGATTTTTAAATTTCAGTGTGTTTTTACCTCCAATCTGTAACTACTAGAGGTAAGCCAACACATACTGAACCGTGCTGATCAAGTCTTCAAGCCTCATACTAATTCCATGTGATTTCCACAGAGAACTCATCAGAGTTCCCTTATTCATACAATCAATCAGTTTATCTGATTTCTAAAGTGAACTAACACCATGCCTAGTTCCCAGCTCCAACTTGCACATAACTTACAGCTTCAAAACATCTAAGAATTTTGATTTCATTTTAGAAACAAGAATGTCAAGTTCTACTTCCTCTTCTGTACAATGGCATTGTGTCAATTTTGTTTAAGTGGTGCACACAACTCTGATGAAAAGTGTAATATTCTAATATTCCAAAAAGACAACTGACCTTCCTTGATACAGTGTACTAAAACTGAAGTTTTCTCTGTGCAACTTTTACTTGCTGAAAGTGATGACTGTCTATTTCTCTCATTTCTCTAGGGTTAGTAATACTAGTAGGAAAAGATTAACTTTTGTAAACAGTACTTTGTCAACATATTTGTTAAGTATGAAAGAAGCAATAAAAGCAAAAACAGTAACTGCTGGAAAATCTTAAAACTGTTTAAAAACGAAACAAAAGACTAAGCCAGTGTGCTAGATGTTAAGTGCAAAGAAAATCAGACTGGTAGATTAAAGTTATCTCCTTATACTTACTGTTTTCTCAGCAAATATACACAGGTTTAACCATTAGTGCATTTTATTGTACCAAAACAAGAGCCCCTAAAGTTATTGTACATATAAACTCTGGATGAAGCCATTCTCCCACCTAAAAATTAACATTGCCTCTTTCTCCCAAAAACATCTAGCCTAGTACCTTTATTTCTTTGGACTAGATGACCATCAAAGGTCCCTTCCAATCCAAACCATTCTCTAGTTCTACATCAAGAAGCACTATAAGCTAAATATCATTACTAACATTTGGATAACAAAGCACTTATCTTTCCCTTTTTCCCGTTATTGCAGTAGTAGAATCTTTCACTTCGAAAACAGGAAACCTGACACAGCATTCTCTGGAAACTGTGACAACGTCCAAAAGCTGTACGAATTTTATTAATCAGGCAAACAAAGATTGAACTAAATGCATTGTCCTAAATTCTCCAGGTCTAGCCCAATAAAAGCTAACTTACCTTTTATTCTCACTTTTCAGGTCACTTTGCTGTCTCTTCTTTTCCATCATTTTCCCCCATCTACTTTTTGGTAAGTCACGCTGAGGCAGGGGAATGGCATGTTGAATATAGAGATCAGTGAGACCATCTTTGTCCATTTTCGCATCATTTTCAACTAATATATTTTTCTGTGGGGGACAGAAAAAGAGTTATTATTATAAGGACAAATTCAAAGCACAACCATCTTAGTAGCATAATTTATTTGTTCAAAATCCACTTTAAGGTACTGCTTTGGGCATAAATGCTAGAGTTTCAAAAGTGAGAGGGTGGCTGGGATGATCAGTTTGGAGAGGCCATGAACTGCCCAGTGCCAATGACAGCCTGGTCTCCTGCCTTCCTTCTGTGAAATTCCCTCGTTTTCCACAGAAAACTGTGGTAATCTGTGGATTACACTCAGTCCCTTCCTTCAGTGAGATGATGGAAAACATAGGATGTTTTGGTCAGTGCACAGTTTCTTTTTCCACCACCTGCAAGCGCATCTCTTTCATATGTCTCCTCACGTGCCTCTTCCTGTGTGCCCTTTGGAGTCTCCTGCCTCCGGTGTCTGCCCCTCTTCGTTACGTGCATTTGAGCATAGGTGCCACCTGCTCTAAATACTGGTGTGTGATGGGCTGTTTTCCATCAGTGTCAGAGACAGCTCGATGCAGCTGTGACTAGCACTGGGCATTTATTCACCTCTGCCCACACAGGTCAACCCTGCAGCCCTCCCCATCCAAAACCCCACAGGTTTTGCCAATAAAAGCAGTAGTAAAAAAAAAAGGAAAAAATTTTGATAGAGATACTGTTGATAGGTGACGTTTTCATGCTTAAACACACTTCTCTGAATCCAACCACAGTACCACAGCTCTTCTTCACGCTTCTAAAACCAGGTAACTAGAACATAACGCAGGTCACACTTGTGAATGTAGAGCTCTGCTTCCTTCCCCAGTTTCCAAAGAATAAGGGAAATAAGTTTAAGCTCAACATAAGAAAGAACTTCTTTACATTGAAGGTGGTAGACCACTGGAACAGGCTACCCAGGGAGGTCACGGAGTCTCCCTCTGGAGACATTCAAAACCCACCTGGATAAGTTCCTGTGCCACCTGTTCCAGGTGACCCTGCCTTGGCATGGGGGTTGGACTGGATGACCTCCAGAGGTCCCTTCCAACCCTAAATATTCTATGATTTTGTGAGATTTTTAGGAATTGTCAGTTTTACCAGAACACCAATTTTCTTTTCAATCATGTATAGGGCTGTGAACATTTCCTGGTACTTCCTGCCGGATTTATTAGAGGGAAAAAAAAACCTCCACTAACATCCTCCAAACTAGAGGTCACCAAAAGCAGATGAAGCCTCTGTCACTAATGTTTTTGGCAACACTTCATGGCTTCTGATGGGGGCCTGAAAGGTGTACATTTTTGTCCACACAGACTACATGGATGAGACCACATGAAAATTCTGACCTCATACAAGAACCTGAAACTTTGACTCCTATTGTTTCACACACCTAAAATTTTCAGGTAGAGCGGTAACAAGTATTTCAAATTACATCAACCAAACCTTTGTATGGTCCTAAACCGCTTAGAACTCACTTTCAAACTCAATTTCTTTTTTCAACTATTAAAAATTAATAAGTATTTAAGTAATGCTTTAGTACTTAAACATTAGCTTGACTGATTACATAGGCTGCACTTCCTTAATTCAAAGAATCACAGAATACTTAGGGACGTCTGGAGATCACCTAGTCCAACACCCCTGCCAAGGCAGGGGCACCCGGAGCAGGTTACACGGGGTATGGAACTGGAATCTTCAACACTGTAAATATCATCTTTCCACAGACAGTTTTACTGTAATGCAGACACTATGTCGATTTGGGCAAACTGCTCTTTAGCAGCCTCGGTGTTCAAACACAGCCTTTTGCAAACACGGACACATCTCCCACGCCACGGGCCTCCTCTCAGCAACTCCGTGGCCTACGGAGCACGGACTCGGGGGCTGCTCTCCCCTGAACTCCCCCTCAGGGGCCGCCGCTCCGGCCCGGCCCGGCTCCCCGGACCCACCTGCTCCAAGGTCAGCCGCAGAAATTCCTCCGAGAGCAGCTCCGGGTGCAGCAGCAGCACCTCCGCCTCCGAGCGTGCCGGTTCCAGCCGCTCCTCCTGGCGGTCCCCGCCGCCCGCCCGGGCCCTTCCCCGCGCCGCCATCTTCGGCCCCGGCAGCCCCTTCCAGGCTCCCAGAACGCCGCGCGCGGCTGGAGACGCGTTTCCAGAGCAGCCGCGCCGGGCGGTGGCGTCACCTTCTGGAGCGGGGCCGGGGCCGCGGGAGCGGGGTGTGCCCGGCCCGAGCGCTGGGGAGCGCTCGGAAACACACAGGCTCACACGGAACCGCAGGGTATCCTGAGCTGGAGGGGACCCGCAGGGATCATCGAAGTCCAATTCCTGTCCCTGCACAGGACAGCCCCGAGTCACACCATGTGCCTGAGAGTATCGTCCAAACGCTTCTTGAATTTGTCAGGCTTGGTGCTGTGACCACTTTTCTGGGGAGCCTGTTCCAGTGCCCAACCACCCTCTGGGTGAAAAGTCTTTTCCTAATATCCAACCTAAGGCTCCCCTGACACAACTTCAAGCCATTTCCTTGGGTCCTGTCACTGCTCACCACAGAGAAGAGATCAGTGCCTGCCCCTCCTCTTCTTCCTCTCACAAGAAAGTTGTAGGCTGCAGTGAGGTCTCTTCTCGGCCTCCTCTTCTGCAACAAGCCAAGTGACCTCAGCTGCTTTTCATAAAGCTTCCCCTCAAGGCCCTTCACTATCTTCATGTGCCTCCTTTGGACGCTCTCGAATAGCTTCATATCTCTCTTACATTGGAGCACCCAAAACTGAACACAGTGCTCAAGGTGAAGCCAAACCAAAGCGGGACAATCACCTCCCTCGACTGGCTGGCAATGCTTTGTGTGATGCCCCCCAGGACACGGTTGGCCCTCCTGGCTGCCAGGGCACTGCTGACTCACACTTGCCATCGACCTTGCCATCAACTTGCCATCGACCAGGAATCCCAGGTCCCTTTCCATGGCACTGCTTTCCAGAATCTCATTCCCCAGCCTGTACGTATATCCGGGATTGCCCCATCCCAGGTGTAGAATCCTGCACTTGCCCCTGTTAAACTTCATATAGTTGGTGATTACTCACCCCTACAATTTGTCTTGAGTCTCTCTGTAGGGCCTCCCTGCCTTCCAGGGGGTTAGGTGTTGCTGAAGAGGTCAGGTTATCCCCCAGCTGATAGTGTTGA